>NC_132801.1:30733258-31361258 GCF_048594095.1 Paramormyrops kingsleyae | reverse complement strand
CTTCTCTCTGCTTTTCAGAGAGAGATGTTTGTGCCGCTCTTCAAGGGTAGGTTTTTCTGCAATTAATTACAGAATATTCTTCAGATGTTTAAGGGGCTGTTTTATTGTGAGAATTCTTGTGTTGGAAGCTTTACAATTCAACTTACAAATGAGAGCAAGAGTGAATGCATCTTGACATTTAGTTATTTATTTATTTATGTACTTAAATATTGCACCACTGAATATGGACTTTATTTAAAATCGAACTTTCCCTGATTCTCTTCCATAGATCTCCATCGGACCAGTTGCTGGCACCTCAGAGTGCAGCCGGGATGCTGTGCAACTTCAGCATTGCTGATTTTGTCTGCTCCTCAGTACGTCACTTTCCACGATATTCCTAAATGTATTAGGAGCACCTGGATCATGTTCTGTGCTCATGTCGCAAACATTTGAAATAGCAGTTAAATTGCCTCTAGTACAAGGCTAATTCTGTTGTCTTTCTTTCTTTTTTCTAAAGGAAGTGAAAGTCACAAAAGAAAATCTGATCAGTCTCTTGCAGTGCACACTGGCCACTAGCCTAAGTGACTCGTTATTAACCTGGAAGCTCATTATCACCAAATTCTCTGCAGTCCTTGATGAAGCATTGGATTCATACTCAGATATGGTACACCCAATTCCAAGCCTATCTAATACGTTCTCTTTCAGTTATATCCCCCATTTTGCATCCCACTAGATATTCCTTGATAACCTTTAGGCAAATGTAGTCCATTTTAAATGCTTTGCCAGTTGTCATTGCCAGGTCTCACTGAGACGCTACCTTTCCTCTCCTTCAGTCCAACCAGATCAATAGCTCTGTCGGCTCAGTAGTCCTGGATGCAATCGAAGAAGTCAGAATTAATAACTTCAGCAGTACACAACTCCAAAACATCAGCTTTATCAACCAGTGGTTCCAGAGGAGACTTCACCCCTTCTTGCCATCAGTGTCTGAAGAGTTTCTATCCTGTCTCAGCACAAAGAACTTCAGCTGTGAGACCTACCAGGCTGTGTACGTACAAAGCTGTCCCTCTGCATCATGGGTGCTTTCAATGGACGTGGATATTATGTTAACCTTTAAATGGAATGGTCACACTTACTGGAATTAATGTCTCCATTTCAGTGTAAAGTCTCTGAGCGACCAAGTCTCATCCATGGACACGGCACAACAGCACTTGGTTTACACTAATTTCATCTACCTCTTCCTATCGAGGAACGACGCTTCAGGTATTTTTCTCTTTCAGTCTGAGATATCGTTTATTATACATTTCTTCTCTTTTTAAAGACGCTGGTATTTGCAGCATCCAGAGTTTATGAATGGCAACACACTGGTGTTTGTCTGAGCCATCTGCTAAAAAGACAGATGGCTCAAGTGTTGTTTCTGTTTTGTTTTCAGACACCGGATGTGTCTCCAACACTGACAGCAGCTTAGACTGGCTTCAAAAGAACTTTGGGGAATTTTCTGTCCTTGCACCTCTGGAAGATCTTGTCAGCCTCAACAGCAATTTCTCCTGTGTAAGTTGCAGTGAAACACATGGTCTCTCAAACAATAATAGTGAACAGATCTACCTTTGGTTAAAGATCCTTACACTTTAATGAATGACTAGCTCTTTTCTTTCATTTTTCTCTTTTTTAGTTTGAGTCATTGGTGGCACTGACACCAAGCCAAACCGCGGATATGATACTGAGCTCTGGTGCACCGTACAGCGTAGACCAGATGGATGCCGTGTTTGACCACCTGGAGAAAGATAACCCCTTCCAAGGCGTTGATGAGTTTCTGACCGAACTGGCTAAAAATCCTCAGGTGACTGCCTTCAAGTGTAAATCAAAAAGCCTTTGAAGTATTTACAACAAGACAGAGCCAAGTCAATTTTGAAATTCCTCTTTTGTTCTTCTCCAGCTTCCATATATCACAGCTGCAGTACGGGATGTCATGATGAATCGGACTTTCTCAGTCATCAGCGAAGATTTCCATGAATTTGATATGCAGGACTGGGTCCATTGGTTCACTGTCAAGCTGACAGTTCTCCTTCCCAGTTTCACCGGCGAGATGCTTTCCATGACACTCTCTTACGTCAATTGCACCGAATACCAAGTCATGTGAGTTGATAGACAGTTTCATTTATGAAAGTTTTAAGGCATGAAAAGTACTGGATTCTCAATGGGGCAATGTGGACGTAGCTAAACAATGGCGTCTAGCAGAGGGACCGGAGAACTGCAAAGCATTCACCTCTGCAACTTTTTCCTTTATAGTATCTATGGAATGGACAAGGTCTTCCACCAAATGACATCCGAAAGAATCGGAGAAATCACCGGCATTCTGGTCGCATACCTCAAGGGTCACATTGGCCAAAACCATGATCCTGGTAGGGTTGGAACAGCCAGAAATTGTCCATCTTCTGGTGTGACATTTGCTGCTTTTGCCATTTTAAATGCTAAGTAATCAGTTTCACTCAGTTCACAGTATGTTAAGCGTCTTCTTGATCTGGATGTAAATTGCTTCTTACCCATACCTTTCAGCCTGTCGTCAGAAGATCCATGATGATGCTGAGTGGCTGACCATCAATTTGGGATATTTCTCCACGTACCTCAATTACTCTGTGCTGATGGACTTCAATATTACAGGGGTGCGATACCTTTGTTTTTTAGTCACTTTTCTCCCTTACCTTTTAGGAAGTTCACACTGAAGACCCTATACTCTTTCAGTTTCAGCACATTGCACTGCTTTGACTGTGATTAAGCATCTGCCCCCCCCCCCCCCACTCTACTTGTACTATTTTCCAGATTGAATCACTGGCAGCACTTTCACCAACACAAACAGCGGACATGGTACTGAGCTCTGGTGTACTGAAAAATGCAAGCCAGATAGATGATGTGTTTGACCACCTAGTGGAAAATAACCCATTCCAGAGCGTTGACGAATTCCTGACGGAACTGACCAAAAGCTTGGAGGTGAGTGCCTTCAAGTGGATCAACTGGCGATTGCAAAACCCAGCAACACTCAATACCTGAATGCCCAGCAAATCATTTAATCTTTTGCTTTTTCTATGTCCAGCTTCCAGATATCACACCTGCTGTTCGGGATGTCATGATGAATCGGACTTTCTTAGTCATCAGCGGATATTTCCATGAATTTGATAGCCAGGACTGGGTCGATTGGTTCACTGTCAAGCTGACAGTCCTCCTTCCAAGTTTCACCGCTGAGATGCTTTCCATTACACTCTCTTACGTCAATTGCACCGATTACCAAGTCATGTGAGTCATTCACCAGTTTCACTGTGAAAATTTTGATGCATATTGTCTTTTTGGGACAACGTGAATGTAACCAAACAACTGAGTCTGACGGATGGACCGGAGAACTGTAAAGCACTCATCTCCACTTTGTCTTCTTTTATAGTGTTTTTGGAATGGACAAGGTCTTCCCAGAAATGACACCTGATGAAATCGAGGAAATCACCAAGGTTTTGGTTGCATACCTCAAGGAAGCCATTTTCCAAAAGCATGATGCAGGTAGGATTGAAAAACTTGTACTTGCTCAACTGGATACATTTCCAACTTTAATACTATGCTTTCTCTGAACACCATTAGTATCGTTCATCTTGAAAAGTTTCTAGTTACACTGCCTTCATTATTAGGCTTGAGAATCATTGACCTGAAAGCAAATTGTTTCTTTGCTATTCCTGTCAGCCTGTCAGCTGAGCACTCAAAACCATGCTGAGTGGCTGTCCATCAACTTAGGAAATTTCTCAGAATATGTAAACTACTCTGATCTGAAGGACTTTAACATCACTGGGGTACAGTGCCTATTTATTTCCTCCAGTCTCTTTCCCCATGTTTGAAAAATATTCTCTCTGAAATAATTGCATTTTATATTAAGTTTAGTAGTACAGTGTTTTGGTTTCAGTGTAATTACAAATCTGACTTCTTTCTGGCCCTTTTCCAGTTTGAATCACTGGCAATACTAACACCAGCCCAAACTGCTGACATGCTACTGAGCTCTGGTGCACTGAGCAACACAGGCCAGATAGATGCTGTGTTTGACCACTTGGAGACTGGTAACTCCTTCCAGAACATCGAAGAATTTCTGACGGAACTGGCCCAAAGCCCAGAGGTGAGCGCCTTGAGCTACAAATCCAAAATCCACTGAACTGTTTTATATATGACCAAATGCAATACCTTAGTGCTCCAGGAGGGGAAATTTTAATTATCTCTTTTGTGCATGTCCAGCTTCCAGATATCACACCTGAAGTACGGGATGTCATGATGAATCGGACTTTCTCAGTCATCAGCGAACGTTTCCCTGAATTTGATAAGCAAGACTGGGTCGATTGGTTCACTGTCAAGCTGACAGTTCTCCTTCCCAGCTTCACCGGCGAGATGCTTTCCATCACACTCTCTTACGTCAATTGCACCGAATACCAAGTCATGTGAGTCATTCACCAGTTTCACTGTGAAAATGTTGATGCATTTTGTCTCTTTGGGACAACGTGAATGTAGCCAAACAACTGAGTCTGACAGATGGACCGGAGAACTGTAAAGCACTCATGTCCACTTTGTCTTCTTTTATAGTGTTTTTGGACTGGACAAGGTCTTCCCAGAAATGACACCTGATGAAATCGAGGAAGTCACCAAGGCTTTGGTTGCATACCTCAAGGAAGCCATTTTCCATAACCACGATCCTGGTAGGTTTGGAAAAACCTGCAGTCATGTAAATGGATGCGTTTCAGGATAAAGACTGATGCTTTTTATAAGCATGGGTAGCATTTTCAGTATTGAAATGTTAACAGTCACACGGAGTTCGTTGTGCTTGGGTGGAGCCGTTAACTGGTGTGTAAAATGTTTCTTCTCTCTGCCTTTCAGCCTGCCAAGGGAACACCCAAAACCAAGTGGAGTGGCTGTCCCTCAATTTGGGAAATTTCTCCAAATATGCAAACTACTCAGACCTGAAGGACTTTAATGTTGCCGGGGTACAATGACATCATTTTGAAAGCACTTTTCCCAGATTCCAGTGTCTTAAAACATACAATCTGTTGCAATATTGCTTTCAGCGATGCCCTAAAATAAAACCTTTCTTCCTTTCATTCTTTCTTTTTCTCCATATATAGCTGGAAATTCTGGACTCCCTGTCTCCAGAACAAAAACTGGAACTGTTATTCGATCCTCTTAATAACGCTCTAGAGAATGAAACCATCGTGACTGCTGTTTTCGACAGCTTCTTGACCTCTCCAGATGACAGGGAGCTAGATGAGTTCTTTGACGATTTTGCTCAGGCCGCAGAGAAGGTAAATACCTTTGTACCAGATATCGTTTTCTCAGAATTTGGCTCTGATATGTCATTTTTTCCCATGACATTCATGGCTTTTGGCAATTATGTGGACAGTGTTCAAAATCAAATTTTTGTCTTCTTTTCAGAGAAACTTAACCGTCATCGAAAACTCTGCTGTAAGGGATATCATGCTAAACCTGACGTTGACAGCACTGGCACCCAGATTTGATTCCTTTGAACCAAACGACTTTGCACTTTGGTTCCAACGCTATTTGGTGGTGCTGATGCCTAGCCTTCAGCCTAGCAGTTTGGACGCCATCCCCAGGAACATTACCTGCCAGTCATACCGTGCCATGTAAGATTGTTAAGGCTTACCTTGAGGTCCCGTGTTTTACAGACCAAGGCTTTCACCTGACATGTTACAAACAAAGACACATGGCACCTTTTTTTTCTGTTCATGCTCACTCAGATTCACTGGGCTTGACCAAAGCATTGAATCTCTTCCACAAGAACTCACCCATGGCATTGAATCCTGCATGGTCTTGCTAATGCAAAGAGCTCCAAACAGTAGGTGTTCAAGGGATTCTTTTAACCCTGTGGATGTTGGATCCGTAGCAATGAGCTGTAATTTAAAATTGTCCTTTATTCATAAATATCAGTCTTGCAAATGTTAAAAAAAAAAAAAACTGATGGTGCCTTTTTTCATCCTCCCCTCCTCCCCTTACCCAATAAAGTGTGCACACCGTTGCCAGTCGCTGGTCACGTAAGTTAATTACGGAATTTTGCATATTAAGTCTCAAAGTTTAACACTGAAATTCTTCCATTTACATACACAGATGACAAAGCAATTGAATGACTTTATACATTGTAACATGTTCTTGACTTTATACATTGTAACATGTTCTTCACTTTTTGTCATTTTTTTCCAGTGCGAAGATACACCAGTCGATGGTGAGTTTGTTTTGGAGAGTTATTTTATTTTTAATAATTAGCAAGCAAAAACTGATTTTGATTGTCTCTATTACGTTAAAACTAACTCTGTCTTCTCTCTGCTTTTCAGAGAGAGATGTTTGTGCCGCTCTTCAAGGGTAGGTTTTTCTGCAATTAATTACAGAATATTCTTCAGATGTTTAAGGGGCTGTTTTATTGTGAGAATTCTTGTGTTGGAAGCTTTACAATTCAACTTACAAATGAGAGCAAGAGTGAATGCATCTTGACATTTAGTTATTTATTTATTTATGTACTTAAATATTGCACCACTGAATATGGACTTTATTTAAAATCGAACTTTCCCTGATTCTCTTCCATAGATCTCCATCGGACCAGTTGCTGGCACCTCAGAGTGCAGCCGGGATGCTGTGCAACTTCAGCATTGCTGATTTTGTCTGCTCCTCAGTACGTCACTTTCCACGATATTCCTAAATGTATTAGGAGCACCTGGATCATGTTCTGTGCTCATGTCGCAAACATTTGAAATAGCAGTTAAATTGCCTCTAGTACAAGGCTAATTCTGTTGTCTTTCTTTCTTTTTTCTAAAGGAAGTGAAAGTCACAAAAGAAAATCTGATCAGTCTCTTGCAGTGCACACTGGCCACTAGCCTAAGTGACTCGTTATTAACCTGGAAGCTCATTATCACCAAATTCTCTGCAGTCCTTGATGAAGCATTGGATTCATACTCAGATATGGTACACCCAATTCCAAGCCTATCTAATACGTTCTCTTTCAGTTATATCCCCCATTTTGCATCCCACTAGATATTCTTTGATAACCTTTAGGCAAATGTAGTCCATTTTAAATGCTTTGCCAGTTGTCATTGCCAGGTCTCACTGAGACGCTACCTTTCCTCTCCTTCAGTCCAACCAGATCAATAGCTCTGTCGGCTCAGTAGTCCTGGATGCAATCGAAGAAGTCAGAATTAATAACTTCAGCAGTACACAACTCCAAAACATCAGGTTTATCAACCAGTGGTTCCAGAGGAGACTTCACCCCTTCTTGCCATCAGTGTCTGAAGAGTTTCTATCCTGTCTCAGCACAAAGAACTTCAGCTGTGAGACCTACCAGGCTGTGTACGTACAAAGCTGTCCCTCTGCATCATGGGTGCTTTCAATGGACGTGGATATTATGTTAACCTTTAAATGGAATGGTCACACTTACTGGAATTAATGTCTCCATTTCAGTGTAAAGTCTCTGAGCGACCAAGTCTCATCCATGGACACGGCACAACAGCACTTGGTTTACACTAATTTCATCTACCTCTTCCTATCGAGGAACGACGCTTCAGGTATTTTTCTCTTTCAGTCTGAGATATCGTTTATTATACATTTCTTCTCTTTTTAAAGACGCTGGTATTTGCAGCATCCAGAGTTTATGAATGGCAACACACTGGTGTTTGTCTGAGCCATCTGCTAAAAAGACAGATGGCTCAGGTGTTGTTTCTGTTTTGTTTTCAGACACCGGATGTGTCTCCAACACTGACAGCAGCTTAGACTGGCTTCAAAAGAACTTTGGGGAATTTTCTGTCCTTGCACCTCTGGAAGATCTTGTCAGCCTCAACAGCAATTTCTCCTGTGTAAGTTGCAGTGAAACACATGGTCTCTCAAACAATAATAGTGAACAGATCTACCTTTGGTTAAAGATCCTTACACTTTAATGAATGACTAGCTCTTTTCTTTCATTTTTCTCTTTTTTAGTTTGAGTCATTGGTGGCACTGACACCAAGCCAAACCGCGGATATGATACTGAGCTCTGGTGCACCGTACAGCGTAGACCAGATGGATGCCGTGTTTGACCACCTGGAGAAAGATAACCCCTTCCAAGGCGTTGATGAGTTTCTGACCGAACTGGCTAAAAATCCTCAGGTGACTGCCTTCAAGTGTAAATCAAAAAGCTTTTGAAGTATTTACAACAAGACAGAGCCAAGTCAATTTTGAAATTCCTCTTTTGTTCTTCTCCAGCTTCCATATATCACAGCTGCAGTACGGGATGTCATGATGAATCGGACTTTCTCAGTCATCAGCGAAGATTTCCATGAATTTGATATGCAGGACTGGGTCCATTGGTTCACTGTCAAGCTGACAGTTCTCCTTCCCAGTTTCACCGGCGAGATGCTTTCCATGACACTCTCTTACGTCAATTGCACCGAATACCAAGTCATGTGAGTTGATAGACAGTTTCATTTATGAAAGTTTTAAGGCATGAAAAGTACTGGATTCTCAATGGGGCAATGTGGACGTAGCTAAACAATGGCGTCTAGCAGAGGGACCGGAGAACTGCAAAGCATTCACCTCTGCAACTTTTTCCTTTATAGTATCTATGGAATGGACAAGGTCTTCCACCAAATGACATCCGAAAGAATCGGAGAAATCACCGGCATTCTGGTCGCATACCTCAAGGGTCACATTGGCCAAAACCATGATCCTGGTAGGGTTGGAACAGCCAGAAATTGTCCATCTTCTGGTGTGACATTTGCTGCTTTTGCCATTTTAAATGCTAAGTAATCAGTTTCACTCAGTTCACAGTATGTTAAGCGTCTTCTTGATCTGGATGTAAATTGCTTCTTACCCATACCTTTCAGCCTGTCGTCAGAAGATCCATGATGATGCTGAGTGGCTGACCATCAATTTGGGATATTTCTCCACGTACCTCAATTACTCTGTGCTGATGGACTTCAATATTACAGGGGTGCGATACCTTTGTTTTTTAGTCACTTTTCTCCCTTACCTTTTAGGAAGTTCACACTGAAGACCCTATACTCTTTCAGTTTCAGCACATTGCACTGCTTTGACTGTGATTAAGCATCTGCCCCCCCCCCACTCTACTTGTACTATTTTCCAGATTGAATCACTGGCAGCACTTTCACCAACACAAACAGCGGACATGGTACTGAGCTCTGGTGTACTGAAAAATGCAAGCCAGATAGATGATGTGTTTGACCACCTAGTGGAAAATAACCCATTCCAGAGCGTTGACGAATTCCTGACGGAACTGACCAAAAGCTTGGAGGTGAGTGCCTTCAAGTGGATCAACTGGCGATTGCAAAACCCAGCAACACTCAATACCTGAATGCCCAGCAAATCATTTAATCTTTTGCTTTTTCTATGTCCAGCTTCCAGATATCACACCTGCTGTTCGGGATGTCATGATGAATCGGACTTTCTTAGTCATCAGCGGATATTTCCATGAATTTGATAGCCAGGACTGGGTCGATTGGTTCACTGTCAAGCTGACAGTCCTCCTTCCAAGTTTCACCGCTGAGATGCTTTCCATTACACTCTCTTACGTCAATTGCACCGATTACCAAGTCATGTGAGTCATTCACCAGTTTCACTGTGAAAATTTTGATGCATATTGTCTTTTTGGGACAACGTGAATGTAACCAAACAACTGAGTCTGACGGATGGACCGGAGAACTGTAAAGCACTCATCTCCACTTTGTCTTCTTTTATAGTGTTTTTGGAATGGACAAGGTCTTCCCAGAAATGACACCTGATGAAATCGAGGAAATCACCAAGGTTTTGGTTGCATACCTCAAGGAAGCCATTTTCCAAAAGCATGATGCAGGTAGGATTGAAAAACTTGTACTTGCTCAACTGGATACATTTCCAACTTTAATACTATGCTTTCTCTGAACACCATTAGTATCGTTCATCTTGAAAAGTTTCTAGTTACACTGCCTTCATTATTAGTCTTGAGAATCATTGACCTGAAAGCAAATTGTTTCTTTGCTATTCCTGTCAGCCTGTCAGCTGAGCACTCAAAACCATGCTGAGTGGCTGTCCATCAACTTAGGAAATTTCTCAGAATATGTAAACTACTCTGATCTGAAGGACTTTAACATCACTGGGGTACAGTACCTATTTATTTCCTCCAGTCTCTTTCCCCATGTTTGAAAAATATTCTCTCTGAAATAATTGCATTTTATATTAAGTTTAGTAGTACAGTGTTTTGGTTTCAGTGTAATTACAAATCTGACTTCTTTCTGGCCCTTTTCCAGTTTGAATCACTGGCAATACTAACACCAGCCCAAACTGCTGACATGCTACTGAGCTCTGGTGCACTGAGCAACACAGGCCAGATAGATGCTGTGTTTGACCACTTGGAGACTGGTAACTCCTTCCAGAACATCGAAGAATTTCTGACGGAACTGGCCCAAAGCCCAGAGGTGAGCGCCTTGAGCTGCAAATCCAAAATCCACTGAACTGTTTTATATATGACCAAATGCAATACCTTAGTGCTCCAGGAGGGGAAATTTTAATTATCTCTTTTGTGCATGTCCAGCTTCCAGATATCACACCTGAAGTACGGGATGTCATGATGAATCGGACTTTCTCAGTCATCAGCGAACGTTTCCCTGAATTTGATAAGCAAGACTGGGTCGATTGGTTCACTGTCAAGCTGACAGTTCTCCTTCCCAGCTTCACCGGCGAGATGCTTTCCATCACACTCTCTTACGTCAATTGCACCGAATACCAAGTCATGTGAGTCATTCACCAGTTTCACTGTGAAAATGTTGATGCATTTTGTCTCTTTGGGACAACGTGAATGTAGCCAAACAACTGAGTCTGACAGATGGACCGGAGAACTGTAAAGCACTCATGTCCACTTTGTCTTCTTTTATAGTGTTTTTGGACTGGACAAGGTCTTCCCAGAAATGACACCTGATGAAATCGAGGAAGTCACCAAGGCTTTGGTTGCATACCTCAAGGAAGCCATTTTCCATAACCACGATCCTGGTAGGTTTGGAAAAACCTGCAGTCATGTAAATGGATGCGTTTCAGGATAAAGACTGATGCTTTTTATAAGCATGGGTAGCATTTTCAGTATTGAAATGTTAACAGTCACACGGAGTTCGTTGTGCTTGGGTGGAGCCGTTAACTGGTGTGTAAAATGTTTCTTCTCTCTGCCTTTCAGCCTGCCAAAGGAACACCCAAAACCAAGTGGAGTGGCTGTCCCTCAATTTGGGAAATTTCTCCAAATATGCAAACTACTCAGACCTGAAGGACTTTAATGTTGCCGGGGTACAATGACATCATTTTGAAAGCACTTTTCCCAGATTCCAGTGTCTTAAAACATACAATCTGTTGCAATATTGCTTTCAGCGATGCCCTAAAATAAAACCTTTCTTCCTTTCATTCTTTCTTTTTCTCCATGTATAGCTGGAAATTCTGGACTACCTGTCTCCAGAACAAAAACTGGAACTGTTATTCGATCCTCTTAATAACGCTCTAGAGAATGAAACCATCGTGACTGCTGTTTTCGACAGCTTCTTGACCTCTCCAGATGACAGGGAGCTAGATGAGTTCTTTGACGATTTTGCTCAGGCCGCAGAGAAGGTAAATACCTTTGTACCAGATATCGTTTTCTCAGAATTTGGCTCTGATATGTCATTTTTTCCCATGACATTCATGGCTTTTGGCAATTATGTGGACAGTGTTCAAAATCAAATTTTTGTCTTCTTTTCAGAGAAACTTAACCGTCATCGAAAACTCTGCTGTAAGGGATATCATGCTAAACCTGACGTTGACAGCACTGGCACCCAGATTTGATTCCTTTGAACCAAACGACTTTGCACTTTGGTTCCAACGCTATTTGGTGGTGCTGATGCCTAGCCTTCAACCTAGCAGTTTGGACGCCATCCCCAGGAACATTACCTGCCAGTCATACCGTGCCATGTAAGATTGTTAAGGCTTACCTTGAGGTCCCGTGTTTTACAGACCAAGGCTTTCACCTGACATGTTACAAACAAAGACACATGGCACCTTTTTTTTCTGTTCATGCTCACTCAGATTCACTGGGCTTGACCAAAGCATTGAATCTCTTCCACAAGAACTCACCCATGGCATTGAATCCTGCATGGTCTTGCTAATGCAAAGAGCTCCAAACAGTAGGTGTTCAAGGGATTCTTTTAACCCTGTGGATGTTGGATCCGTAGCAATGAGCTGTAATTTAAAATTGTCCTTTATTCATAAATATCAGTCTTGCAAATGTTAAAAAAAAAAAAACTGATGGTGCCTTTTTTCATCCTCCCCTCCTCCCCTTACCCAATAAAGTGTGCACACCGTTGCCAGTCGCTGGTCACGTAAGTTAATTACGGAATTATGCATATTCAGTCTCAAAGTTTAACACTGAAATTCTTCCATTTACATACACAGATGACAAAGCAATTGAATGACTTCATACATTGTAACATGTTCTTCACTTTTTGTTATTTTTTTCCAGTGCGAAGATACACCAGTCGATGGTGAGTTTGTTTTGGAGAGTTATTTTATTTTTAATAATTAGCAAGCAAAAACTGATTTTGATTGTCTCTATTACGTTAAAACTAACTCTGTCTTCTCTCTGCTTTTCAGAGAGAGATGTTTGTGCCGCTCTTCAAGGGTAGGTTTTTCTGCAATTAATTACAGAATATTCTTCAGATGTTTAAGGGGCTGTTTTATTGTGAGAATTCTTGTGTTGGAAGCTTTACAATTCAACTTACAAATGAGAGCAAGAGTGAATGCATCTTGACATTTAGTTATTTATTTATTTATGTACTTAAATATTGCACCACTGAATATGGACTTTATTTAAAATCGAACTTTCCCTGATTCTCTTCCATAGATCTCCATCGGACCAGTTGCTGGCACCTCAGAGTGCAGCCGGGATGCTGTGCAACTTCAGCATTGCTGATTTTGTCTGCTCCTCAGTACGTCACTTTCCACGATATTCCTAAATGTATTAGGAGCACCTGGATCATGTTCTGTGCTCATGTCGCAAACATTTGAAATAGCAGTTAAATTGCCTCTAGTACAAGGCTAATTCTGTTGTCTTTCTTTCTTTTTTCTAAAGGAAGTGAAAGTCACAAAAGAAAATCTGATCAGTCTCTTGCAGTGTACACTGGCCACTAGCCTAAGTGACTCGTTATTAACCTGGAAGCTCATTATCACCAAATTCTCTGCAGTCCTTGATGAAGCATTGGATTCATACTCAGATATGGTACACCCAATTCCAAGCCTATCTAATACGTTCTCTTTCAGTTATATCCCCCATTTTGCATCCCACTAGATATTCTTTGATAACCTTTAGGCAAATGTAGTCCATTTTAAATGCTTTGCCAGTTGTCATTGCCAGGTCTCACTGAGACGCTACCTTTCCTCTCCTTCAGTCCAACCAGATCAATAGCTCTGTCGGCTCAGTAGTCCTGGATGCAATCGAAGAAGTCAGAATTAATAACTTCAGCAGTACACAACTCCAAAACATCAGGTTTATCAACCAGTGGTTCCAGAGGAGACTTCACCCCTTCTTGCCATCAGTGTCTGAAGAGTTTCTATCCTGTCTCAGCACAAAGAACTTCAGCTGTGAGACCTACCAGGCTGTGTACGTACAAAGCTGTCCCTCTGCATCATGGGTGCTTTCAATGGACGTGGATATTATGTTAACCTTTAAATGGAATGGTCACACTTACTGGAATTAATGTCTCCATTTCAGTGTAAAGTCTCTGAGCGACCAAGTCTCATCCATGGACACGGCACAACAGCACTTGGTTTACACTAATTTCATCTACCTCTTCCTATCGAGGAACGACGCTTCAGGTATTTTTCTCTTTCAGTCTGAGATATCGTTTATTATACATTTCTTCTCTTTTTAAAGACGCTGGTATTTGCAGCATCCAGAGTTTATGAATGGCAACACACTGGTGTTTGTCTGAGCCATCTGCTAAAAAGACAGATGGCTCAGGTGTTGTTTCTGTTTTGTTTTCAGACACCGGATGTGTCTCCAACACTGACAGCAGCTTAGACTGGCTTCAAAAGAACTTTGGGGAATTTTCTGTCCTTGCACCTCTGGAAGATCTTGTCAGCCTCAACAGCAATTTCTCCTGTGTAAGTTGCAGTGAAACACATGGTCTCTCAAACAATAATAGTGAACAGATCTACCTTTGGTTAAAGATCCTTACACTTTAATGAATGACTAGCTCTTTTCTTTCATTTTTCTCTTTTTTAGTTTGAGTCATTGGTGGCACTGACACCAAGCCAAACCGCGGATATGATACTGAGCTCTGGTGCACCGTACAGCGTAGACCAGATGGATGCCGTGTTTGACCACCTGGAGAAAGATAACCCCTTCCAAGGCGTTGATGAGTTTCTGACCGAACTGGCTAAAAATCCTCAGGTGACTGCCTTCAAGTGTAAATCAAAAAGCTTTTGAAGTATTTACAACAAGACAGAGCCAAGTCAATTTTGAAATTCCTCTTTTGTTCTTCTCCAGCTTCCATATATCACAGCTGCAGTACGGGATGTCATGATGAATCGGACTTTCTCAGTCATCAGCGAAGATTTCCATGAATTTGATATGCAGGACTGGGTCCATTGGTTCACTGTCAAGCTGACAGTTCTCCTTCCCAGTTTCACCGGCGAGATGCTTTCCATGACACTCTCTTACGTCAATTGCACCGAATACCAAGTCATGTGAGTTGATAGACAGTTTCATTTATGAAAGTTTTAAGGCATGAAAAGTACTGGATTCTCAATGGGGCAATGTGGACGTAGCTAAACAATGGCGTCTAGCAGAGGGACCGGAGAACTGCAAAGCATTCACCTCTGCAACTTTTTCCTTTATAGTATCTATGGAATGGACAAGGTCTTCCACCAAATGACATCCGAAAGAATCGGAGAAATCACCGGCATTCTGGTCGCATACCTCAAGGGTCACATTGGCCAAAACCATGATCCTGGTAGGGTTGGAACAGCCAGAAATTGTCCATCTTCTGGTGTGACATTTGCTGCTTTTGCCATTTTAAATGCTAAGTAATCAGTTTCACTCAGTTCACAGTATGTTAAGCGTCTTCTTGATCTGGATGTAAATTGCTTCTTACCCATACCTTTCAGCCTGTCGTCAGAAGATCCATGATGATGCTGAGTGGCTGACCATCAATTTGGGATATTTCTCCACGTACCTCAATTACTCTGTGCTGATGGACTTCAATATTACAGGGGTGCGATACCTTTGTTTTTTAGTCACTTTTCTCCCTTACCTTTTAGGAAGTTCACACTGAAGACCCTATACTCTTTCAGTTTCAGCACATTGCACTGCTTTGACTGTGATTAAGCATCTGCCCCCCCCCACTCTACTTGTACTATTTTCCAGATTGAATCACTGGCAGCACTTTCACCAACACAAACAGCGGACATGGTACTGAGCTCTGGTGTACTGAAAAATGCAAGCCAGATAGATGATGTGTTTGACCACCTAGTGGAAAATAACCCATTCCAGAGCGTTGACGAATTCCTGACGGAACTGACCAAAAGCTTGGAGGTGAGTGCCTTCAAGTGGATCAACTGGCGATTGCAAAACCCAGCAACACTCAATACCTGAATGCCCAGCAAATCATTTAATCTTTTGCTTTTTCTATGTCCAGCTTCCAGATATCACACCTGCTGTTCGGGATGTCATGATGAATCGGACTTTCTTAGTCATCAGCGGATATTTCCATGAATTTGATAGCCAGGACTGGGTCGATTGGTTCACTGTCAAGCTGACAGTCCTCCTTCCAAGTTTCACCGCTGAGATGCTTTCCATTACACTCTCTTACGTCAATTGCACCGATTACCAAGTCATGTGAGTCATTCACCAGTTTCACTGTGAAAATTTTGATGCATATTGTCTTTTTGGGACAACGTGAATGTAACCAAACAACTGAGTCTGACGGATGGACCGGAGAACTGTAAAGCACTCATCTCCACTTTGTCTTCTTTTATAGTGTTTTTGGAATGGACAAGGTCTTCCCAGAAATGACACCTGATGAAATCGAGGAAATCACCAAGGTTTTGGTTGCATACCTCAAGGAAGCCATTTTCCAAAAGCATGATGCAGGTAGGATTGAAAAACTTGTACTTGCTCAACTGGATACATTTCCAACTTTAATACTATGCTTTCTCTGAACACCATTAGTATCGTTCATCTTGAAAAGTTTCTAGTTACACTGCCTTCATTATTAGTCTTGAGAATCATTGACCTGAAAGCAAATTGTTTCTTTGCTATTCCTGTCAGCCTGTCAGCTGAGCACTCAAAACCATGCTGAGTGGCTGTCCATCAACTTAGGAAATTTCTCAGAATATGTAAACTACTCTGATCTGAAGGACTTTAACATCACTGGGGTACAGTACCTATTTATTTCCTCCAGTCTCTTTCCCCATGTTTGAAAAATATTCTCTCTGAAATAATTGCATTTTATATTAAGTTTAGTAGTACAGTGTTTTGGTTTCAGTGTAATTACAAATCTGACTTCTTTCTGGCCCTTTTCCAGTTTGAATCACTGGCAATACTAACACCAGCCCAAACTGCTGACATGCTACTGAGCTCTGGTGCACTGAGCAACACAGGCCAGATAGATGCTGTGTTTGACCACTTGGAGACTGGTAACTCCTTCCAGAACATCGAAGAATTTCTGACGGAACTGGCCCAAAGCCCAGAGGTGAGCGCCTTGAGCTGCAAATCCAAAATCCACTGAACTGTTTTATATATGACCAAATGCAATACCTTAGTGCTCCAGGAGGGGAAATTTTAATTATCTCTTTTGTGCATGTCCAGCTTCCAGATATCACACCTGAAGTACGGGATGTCATGATGAATCGGACTTTCTCAGTCATCAGCGAACGTTTCCCTGAATTTGATAAGCAAGACTGGGTCGATTGGTTCACTGTCAAGCTGACAGTTCTCCTTCCCAGCTTCACCGGCGAGATGCTTTCCATCACACTCTCTTACGTCAATTGCACCGAATACCAAGTCATGTGAGTCATTCACCAGTTTCACTGTGAAAATGTTGATGCATTTTGTCTCTTTGGGACAACGTGAATGTAGCCAAACAACTGAGTCTGACAGATGGACCGGAGAACTGTAAAGCACTCATGTCCACTTTGTCTTCTTTTATAGTGTTTTTGGACTGGACAAGGTCTTCCCAGAAATGACACCTGATGAAATCGAGGAAGTCACCAAGGCTTTGGTTGCATACCTCAAGGAAGCCATTTTCCATAACCACGATCCTGGTAGGTTTGGAAAAACCTGCAGTCATGTAAATGGATGCGTTTCAGGATAAAGACTGATGCTTTTTATAAGCATGGGTAGCATTTTCAGTATTGAAATGTTAACAGTCACACGGAGTTCGTTGTGCTTGGGTGGAGCCGTTAACTGGTGTGTAAAATGTTTCTTCTCTCTGCCTTTCAGCCTGCCAAAGGAACACCCAAAACCAAGTGGAGTGGCTGTCCCTCAATTTGGGAAATTTCTCCAAATATGCAAACTACTCAGACCTGAAGGACTTTAATGTTGCCGGGGTACAATGACATCATTTTGAAAGCACTTTTCCCAGATTCCAGTGTCTTAAAACATACAATCTGTTGCAATATTGCTTTCAGCGATGCCCTAAAATAAAACCTTTCTTCCTTTCATTCTTTCTTTTTCTCCATGTATAGCTGGAAATTCTGGACTACCTGTCTCCAGAACAAAAACTGGAACTGTTATTCGATCCTCTTAATAACGCTCTAGAGAATGAAACCATCGTGACTGCTGTTTTCGACAGCTTCTTGACCTCTCCAGATGACAGGGAGCTAGATGAGTTCTTTGACGATTTTGCTCAGGCCGCAGAGAAGGTAAATACCTTTGTACCAGATATCGTTTTCTCAGAATTTGGCTCTGATATGTCATTTTTTCCCATGACATTCATGGCTTTTGGCAATTATGTGGACAGTGTTCAAAATCAAATTTTTGTCTTCTTTTCAGAGAAACTTAACCGTCATCGAAAACTCTGCTGTAAGGGATATCATGCTAAACCTGACGTTGACAGCACTGGCACCCAGATTTGATTCCTTTGAACCAAACGACTTTGCACTTTGGTTCCAACGCTATTTGGTGGTGCTGATGCCTAGCCTTCAACCTAGCAGTTTGGACGCCATCCCCAGGAACATTACCTGCCAGTCATACCGTGCCATGTAAGATTGTTAAGGCTTACCTTGAGGTCCCGTGTTTTACAGACCAAGGCTTTCACCTGACATGTTACAAACAAAGACACATGGCACCTTTTTTTTCTGTTCATGCTCACTCAGATTCACTGGGCTTGACCAAAGCATTGAATCTCTTCCACAAGAACTCACCCATGGCATTGAATCCTGCATGGTCTTGCTAATGCAAAGAGCTCCAAACAGTAGGTGTTCAAGGGATTCTTTTAACCCTGTGGATGTTGGATCCGTAGCAATGAGCTGTAATTTAAAATTGTCCTTTATTCATAAATATCAGTCTTGCAAATGTTAAAAAAAAAAAAAAACTGATGGTGCCTTTTTTCATCCTCCCCTCCTCCCCTTACCCAATAAAGTGTGCACACCGTTGCCAGTCGCTGGTCACGTAAGTTAATTACGGAATTATGCATATTCAGTCTCAAAGTTTAACACTGAAATTCTTCCATTTACATACACAGATGACAAAGCAATTGAATGACTTCATACATTGTAACATGTTCTTCACTTTTTGTCATTTTTTTCCAGTGCGAAGATACACCAGTCGATGGTGAGTTTGTTTTGGAGAGTTATTTTATTTTTAATAATTAGCAAGCAAAAACTGATTTTGATTGTCTCTATTACGTTAAAACTAACTCTGTCTTCTCTCTGCTTTTCAGAGAGAGATGTTTGTGCCGCTCTTCAAGGGTAGGTTTTTCTGCAATTAATTACAGAATATTCTTCAGATGTTTAAGGGGCTGTTTTATTGTGAGAATTCTTGTGTTGGAAGCTTTACAATTCAACTTACAAATGAGAGCAAGAGTGAATGCATCTTGACATTTAGTTTTTTTAATTATTATTTATTTAAGTATTGCACCACTGAATATGGACTTTATTTAAAATCGAACTTTCCCTGATTCTCTTCCATAGATCTCCATCGGACCAGTTGCTGGCACCTCAGAGTGCAGCCGGGATGCTGTGCAACTTCAGCATTGCTGATTTTGTCTGCTCCTCAGTACGTCACTTTCCACGATATTCCTAAATGTATTAGGAGCACCTGGATCATGTTCTGTACTCATGTCGCAAACATTTGAAATAGCAGTTAAATTGCCTCTAGTACAAGGCTAATTCTGTTGTCTTTCTTTCTTTTTTCTAAAGGAAGTGAGAGTCACAAAAGAAAATCTGATCAGTCTCTTGCAGTGCACACTGGCCACTAGCCTAAGTGACTCGTTATTAACCTGGAAGCTCATTATCACCAAATTCTCTGCAGTCCTTGATGAAGCATTGGATTCATACTCAGATATGGTACACCCAATTCCAAGCCTATCTAATACGTTCTCTTTCAGTTATATCCCCCATTTTGCATCCCACTAGATATTCTTTGATAACCTTTAGGCAAATGTAGTCCATTTTAAATGCTTTGCCAGTTGTCATTGCCAGGTCTCACTGAGACGCTACCTTTCCTCTCCTTCAGTCCAACCAGATCAATAGCTCTGTCGGCTCAGTAGTCCTGGATGCAATCGAAGAAGTCAGAATTAATAACTTCAGCAGTACACAACTCCAAAACATCAGCTTTATCAACCAGTGGTTCCAGAGGAGACTTCACCCCTTCTTGCCATCAGTGTCTGAAGAGTTTCTATCCTGTCTCAGCACAAAGAACTTCAGCTGTGAGACCTACCAGGCTGTGTACGTACAAAGCTGTCCCTCTGCATCATGGGTGCTTTCAATGGACGTGGATATTATGTTAACCTTTAAATGGAATGGTCACACTTACTGGAATTAATGTCTCCATTTCAGTGTAAAGTCTCTGAGCGACCAAGTCTCATCCATGGACACGGCACAACAGCACTTGGTTTACACTAATTTCATCTACCTCTTCCTATCGAGGAACGACGCTTCAGGTATTTTTCTCTTTCAGTCTGAGATATCGTTTATTATACATTTCTTCTCTTTTTAAAGACGCTGGTATTTGCAGCATCCAGAGTTTATGAATGGCAACACACTGGTGTTTGTCTGAGCCATCTGCTAAAAAGACAGATGGCTCAGGTGTTGTTTCTGTTTTGTTTTCAGACACTGGATGTGTCTCCAACACTGACAGCAGCTTAGACTGGCTTCAAAAGAACTTTGGGGAATTTTCTGTCCTTGCACCTCTGGAAGATCTTGTCAGCCTCAACAGCAATTTCTCCTGTGTAAGTTGCAGTGAAACACATGGTCTCTCAAACAATAATAGTGAACAGATCTACCTTTGGTTAAAGATCCTTACACTTTAATGAATGACTAGCTCTTTTCTTTCATTTTTCTCTTTTTTAGTTTGAGTCATTGGTGGCACTGACACCAAGCCAAACCGCGGATATGATACTGAGCTCTGGTGCACCGTACAGCGTAGACCAGATGGATGCCGTGTTTGACCACCTGGAGAAAGATAACCCCTTCCAAGGCGTTGATGAGTTTCTGACCGAACTGGCTAAAAATCCTCAGGTGACTGCCTTCAAGTGTAAATCAAAAAGCCTTTGAAGTATTTACAACAAGACAGAGCCAAGTCAATTTTGAAATTCCTCTTTTGTTCTTCTCCAGCTTCCATATATCACAGCTGCAGTACGGGATGTCATGATGAATCGGACTTTCTCAGTCATCAGCGAAGATTTCCATGAATTTGATATGCAGGACTGGGTCCATTGGTTCACTGTCAAGCTGACAGTTCTCCTTCCCAGTTTCACCGGCGAGATGCTTTCCATGACACTCTCTTACGTCAATTGCACCGAATACCAAGTCATGTGAGTTGATAGACAGTTTCATTTATGAAAGTTTTAAGGCATGAAAAGTACTGGATTCTCAATGGGGCAATGTGGACGTAGCTAAACAATGGCCTCTAGCAGAGGGACCGGAGAACTGCAAAGCATTCACCTCTGCAACTTTTTCCTTTATAGTATCTATGGAATGGACAAGGTCTTCCACCAAATGACATCCGAAAGAATCGGAGAAATCACCGGCATTCTGGTCGCATACCTCAAGGGTCACATTGGCCAAAACCATGATCCTGGTAGGGTTGGAACAGCCAGAAATTGTCCATCTTCTGGTGTGACATTTGCTGCTTTTGCCATTTTAAATGCTAAGTAATCAGTTTCACTCAGTTCACAGTATGTTAAGCGTCTTCTTGATCTGGATGTAAATTGCTTCTTACCCATACCTTTCAGCCTGTCGTCAGAAGATCCATGATGATGCTGAGTGGCTGACCATCAATTTGGGATATTTCTCCACGTACCTCAATTACTCTGTGCTGATGGACTTCAATATTACAGGGGTGCGATACCTTTGTTTTTTAGTCACTTTTCTCCCTTACCTTTTAGGAAGTTCACACTGAAGACCCTATACTCTTTCAGTTTCAGCACATTGCACTGCTTTGACTGTGATTAAGCATCTGCCCCCCCCCCCCACTCTACTTGTACTATTTTCCAGATTGAATCACTGGCAGCACTTTCACCAACACAAACAGCGGACATGGTACTGAGCTCTGGTGTACTGAAAAATGCAAGCCAGATAGATGATGTGTTTGACCACCTAGTGGAAAATAACCCATTCCAGAGCGTTGACGAATTCCTGACGGAACTGACCAAAAGCTTGGAGGTGAGTGCCTTCAAGTGGATCAACTGGCGATTGCAAAACCCAGCAACACTCAATACCTGAATGCCCAGCAAATCATTTAATCTTTTGCTTTTTCTATGTCCAGCTTCCAGATATCACACCTGCTGTTCGGGATGTCATGATGAATCGGACTTTCTTAGTCATCAGCGGATATTTCCATGAATTTGATAGCCAGGACTGGGTCGATTGGTTCACTGTCAAGCTGACAGTCCTCCTTCCAAGTTTCACCGCTGAGATGCTTTCCATTACACTCTCTTACGTCAATTGCACCGATTACCAAGTCATGTGAGTCATTCACCAGTTTCACTGTGAAAATTTTGATGCATATTGTCTTTTTGGGACAACGTGAATGTAACCAAACAACTGAGTCTGACGGATGGACCGGAGAACTGTAAAGCACTCATCTCCACTTTGTCTTCTTTTATAGTGTTTTTGGAATGGACAAGGTCTTCCCAGAAATGACACCTGATGAAATCGAGGAAATCACCAAGGTTTTGGTTGCATACCTCAAGGAAGCCATTTTCCAAAAGCATGATGCAGGTAGGATTGAAAAACTTGTACTTGCTCAACTGGATACATTTCCAACTTTAATACTATGCTTTCTCTGAACACCATTAGTATCGTTCATCTTGAAAAGTTTCTAGTTACACTGCCTTCATTATTAGGCTTGAGAATCATTGACCTGAAAGCAAATTGTTTCTTTGCTATTCCTGTCAGCCTGTCAGCTGAGCACTCAAAACCATGCTGAGTGGCTGTCCATCAACTTAGGAAATTTCTCAGAATATGTAAACTACTCTGATCTGAAGGACTTTAACATCACTGGGGTACAGTACCTATTTATTTCCTCCAGTCTCTTTCCCCATGTTTGAAAAATATTCTCTCTGAAATAATTGCATTTTATATTAAGTTTAGTAGTACAGTGTTTTGGTTTCAGTGTAATTACAAATCTGACTTCTTTCTGGCCCTTTTCCAGTTTGAATCACTGGCAATACTAACACCAGCCCAAACTGCTGACATGCTACTGAGCTCTGGTGCACTGAGCAACACAGGCCAGATAGATGCTGTGTTTGACCACTTGGAGACTGGTAACTCCTTCCAGAACATCGAAGAATTTCTGACGGAACTGGCCCAAAGCCCAGAGGTGAGCGCCTTGAGCTGCAAATCCAAAATCCACTGAACTGTTTTATATATGACCAAATGCAATACCTTAGTGCTCCAGGAGGGGAAATTTTAATTATCTCTTTTGTGCATGTCCAGCTTCCAGATATCACACCTGAAGTACGGGATGTCATGATGAATCGGACTTTCTCAGTCATCAGCGAACGTTTCCCTGAATTTGATAAGCAAGACTGGGTCGATTGGTTCACTGTCAAGCTGACAGTTCTCCTTCCCAGCTTCACCGGCGAGATGCTTTCCATCACACTCTCTTACGTCAGTTGCACCGAATACCAAGTCATGTGAGTCATTCACCAGTTTCACTGTGAAAATGTTGATGCATTTTGTCTCTTTGGGACAACGTGAATGTAGCCAAACAACTGAGTCTGACAGATGGACCGGAGAACTGTAAAGCACTCATGTCCACTTTGTCTTCTTTTATAGTGTTTTTGGACTGGACAAGGTCTTCCCAGAAATGACACCTGATGAAATCGAGGAAGTCACCAAGGCTTTGGTTGCATACCTCAAGGAAGCCATTTTCCATAACCACGATCCTGGTAGGTTTGGAAAAACCTGCAGTCATGTAAATGGATGCGTTTCAGGATAAAGACTGATGCTTTTTATAAGCATGGGTAGCATTTTCAGTATTGAAATGTTAACAGTCACACGGAGTTCGTTGTGCTTGGGTGGAGCCGTTAACTGGTGTGTAAAATGTTTCTTCTCTCTGCCTTTCAGCCTGCCAAGGGAACACCCAAAACCAAGTGGAGTGGCTGTCCCTCAATTTGGGAAATTTCTCCAAATATGCAAACTACTCAGACCTGAAGGACTTTAATGTTGCCGGGGTACAATGACATCATTTTGAAAGCACTTTTCCCAGATTCCAGTGTCTTAAAACATACAATCTGTTGCAATATTGCTTTCAGCGATGCCCTAAAATAAAACCTTTCTTCCTTTCATTCTTTCTTTTTCTCCATGTATAGCTGGAAATTCTGGACTACCTGTCTCCAGAACAAAAACTGGAACTGTTATTCGATCCTCTTAATAACGCTCTAGAGAATGAAACCATCGTGACTGCTGTTTTCGACAGCTTCTTGACCTCTCCAGATGACAGGGAGCTAGATGAGTTCTTTGACGATTTTGCTCAGGCCGCAGAGAAGGTAAATACCTTTGTACCAGATATCGTTTTCTCAGAATTTGGCTCTGATATGTCATTTTTTCCCATGACATTCATGGCTTTTGGCAATTATGTGGACAGTGTTCAAAATCAAATTTTTGTCTTCTTTTCAGAGAAACTTAACCGTCATCGAAAACTCTGCTGTAAGGGATATCATGCTAAACCTGACGTTGACAGCACTGGCACCCAGATTTGATTCCTTTGAACCAAACGACTTTGCACTTTGGTTCCAACGCTATTTGGTGGTGCTGATGCCTAGCCTTCAACCTAGCAGTTTGGACGCCATCCCCAGGAACATTACCTGCCAGTCATACCGTGCCATGTAAGATTGTTAAGGCTTACCTTGAGGTCCCGTGTTTTACAGACCAAGGCTTTCACCTGACATGTTACAAACAAAGACACATGGCACCTTTTTTTTCTGTTCATGCTCACTCAGATTCACTGGGCTTGACCAAAGCATTGAATCTCTTCCACAAGAACTCACCCATGGCATTGAATCCTGCATGGTCTTGCTAATGCAAAGAGCTCCAAACAGTAGGTGTTCAAGGGATTCTTTTAACCCTGTGGATGTTGGATCCGTAGCAATGAGCTGTAATTTAAAATTGTCCTTTATTCATAAATATCAGTCTTGCAAATGTTAAAAAAAAAAAAAACTGATGGTGCCTTTTTTCATCCTCCCCTCCTCCCCTTACCCAATAAAGTGTGCACACCGTTGCCAGTCGCTGGTCACGTAAGTTAATTACGGAATTATGCATATTCAGTCTCAAAGTTTAACACTGAAATTCTTCCATTTACATACACAGATGACAAAGCAATTGAATGACTTTATACATTGTAACATGTTCTTGACTTTATACATTGTAACATGTTCTTCACTTTTTGTCAATTTTCCAGTGCGAAGATACACCAGTCGATGGTGAGTTTGTTTTGGAGAGTTATTTTATTTTTAATTAGCAAGCAAAAACTGATTTTGATTGTCTCTATTACGTTAAAACTAACTCTGTCTTCTCTCTGCTTTTCAGAGAGAGATGTTTGTGCCGCTCTTCAAGGGTAGGTTTTTCTGCAATTAATTACAGAATATTCTTCAGATGTTTAAGGGGCTGTTTTATTGTGAGAATTCTTGTGTTGGAAGCTTTACAATTCAACTTACAAATGAGAGCAAGAGTGAATGCATCTTGACATTTAGTTATTTATTTATTTATGTACTTAAATATTGCACCACTGAATATGGACTTTATTTAAAATCGAACTTTCCCTGATTCTCTTCCATAGATCTCCATCGGACCAGTTGCTGGCACCTCAGAGTGCAGCCGGGATGCTGTGCAACTTCAGCATTGCTGATTTTGTCTGCTCCTCAGTACGTCACTTTCCACGATATTCCTAAATGTATTAGGAGCACCTGGATCATGTTCTGTGCTCATGTCGCAAACATTTGAAATAGCAGTTAAATTGCCTCTAGTACAAGGCTAATTATGTTGTCTTTCTTTCTTTTTTCTAAAGGAAGTGAAAGTCACAAAAGAAAATCTGATCAGTCTCTTGCAGTGCACACTGGCCACTAGCCTAAGTGACTCGTTATTAACCTGGAAGCTCATTATCACCAAATTCTCTGCAGTCCTTGATGAAGCATTGGATTCATACTCAGATATGGTACACCCAATTCCAAGCCTATCTAATACGTTCTCTTTCAGTTATATCCCCCATTTTGCATCCCACTAGATATTCCTTGATAACCTTTAGGCAAATGTAGTCCATTTTAAATGCTTTGCCAGTTGTCATTGCCAGGTCTCACTGAGACGCTACCTTTCCTCTCCTTCAGTCCAACCAGATCAATAGCTCTGTCGGCTCAGTAGTCCTGGATGCAATCGAAGAAGTCAGAATTAATAACTTCAGCAGTACACAACTCCAAAACATCAGCTTTATCAACCAGTGGTTCCAGAGGAGACTTCACCCCTTCTTGCCATCAGTGTCTGAAGAGTTTCTATCCTGTCTCAGCACAAAGAACTTCAGCTGTGAGACCTACCAGGCTGTGTACGTACAAAGCTGTCCCTCTGCATCATGGGTGCTTTCAATGGACGTGGATATTATGTTAACCTTTAAATGGAATGGTCACACTTACTGGAATTAATGTCTCCATTTCAGTGTAAAGTCTCTGAGCGACCAAGTCTCATCCATGGACACGGCACAACAGCACTTGGTTTACACTAATTTCATCTACCTCTTCCTATCGAGGAACGACGCTTCAGGTATTTTTCTCTTTCAGTCTGAGATATCGTTTATTATACATTTCTTCTCTTTTTAAAGACGCTGGTATTTGCAGCATCCAGAGTTTATGAATGGCAACACACTGGTGTTTGTCTGAGCCATCTGCTAAAAAGACAGATGGCTCAGGTGTTGTTTCTGTTTTGTTTTCAGACACCGGATGTGTCTCCAACACTGACAGCAGCTTAGACTGGCTTCAAAAGAACTTTGGGGAATTTTCTGTCCTTGCACCTCTGGAAGATCTTGTCAGCCTCAACAGCAATTTCTCCTGTGTAAGTTGCAGTGAAACACATGGTCTCTCAAACAATAATAGTGAACAGATCTACCTTTGGTTAAAGATCCTTACACTTTAATGAATGACTAGCTCTTTTCTTTCATTTTTCTCTTTTTTAGTTTGAGTCATTGGTGGCACTGACACCAAGCCAAACCGCGGATATGATACTGAGCTCTGGTGCACCGTACAGCGTAGACCAGATGGATGCCGTGTTTGACCACCTGGAGAAAGATAACCCCTTCCAAGGCGTTGATGAGTTTCTGACCGAACTGGCTAAAAATCCTCAGGTGACTGCCTTCAAGTGTAAATCAAAAAGCCTTTGAAGTATTTACAACAAGACAGAGCCAAGTCAATTTTGAAATTCCTCTTTTGTTCTTCTCCAGCTTCCATATATCACAGCTGCAGTACGGGATGTCATGATGAATCGGACTTTCTCAGTCATTAGCGAAGATTTCCATGAATTTGATATGCAGGACTGGGTCCATTGGTTCACTGTCAAGCTGACAGTTCTCCTTCCCAGTTTCACCGGCGAGATGCTTTCCATGACACTCTCTTACGTCAATTGCACCGAATACCAAGTCATGTGAGTTGATAGACAGTTTCATTTATGAAAGTTTTAAGGCATGAAAAGTACTGGATTCTCAATGGGGCAATGTGGACGTAGCTAAACAATGGCGTCTAGCAGAGGGACCGGAGAACTGCAAAGCATTCACCTCTGCAACTTTTTCCTTTATAGTATCTATGGAATGGACAAGGTCTTCCACCAAATGACATCCGAAAGAATCGGAGAAATCACCGGCATTCTGGTCGCATACCTCAAGGGTCACATTGGCCAAAACCATGATCCTGGTAGGGTTGGAACAGCCAGAAATTGTCCATCTTCTGGTGTGACATTTGCTGCTTTTGCCATTTTAAATGCTAAGTAATCAGTTTCACTCAGTTCACAGTATGTTAAGCGTCTTCTCGATCTGGATGTAAATTGCTTCTTACCCATACCTTTCAGCCTGTCGTCAGAAGATCCATGATGATGCTGAGTGGCTGTCCATCAATTTGGGATATTTCTCCACGTACCTCAATTACTCTGTGCTGATGGACTTCAATATTACAGGGGTGCGATACCTTTTTTTTTTAGTCACTTTTCTCCCTTACCTTTTAGGAAGTTCACACTGAAGACCCTATACTCTTTCAGTTTCAGCACATTGCACTGCTTTGACTGTGATTAAGCATCTGCCCCCCCCCACTCTACTTGTACTATTTTCCAGATTGAATCACTGGCAGCACTTTCACCAACACAAACAGCGGACATGGTACTGAGCTCTGGTGTACTGAAAAATGCAAGCCAGATAGATGATGTGTTTGACCACCTAGTGGAAAATAACCCATTCCAGAGCGTTGACGAATTCCTGACGGAACTGACCAAAAGCTTGGAGGTGAGTGCCTTCAAGTGGATCAACTGGCGATTGCAAAACCCAGCAACACTCAATACCTGAATGCCCAGCAAATCATTTAATCTTTTGCTTTTTCTATGTCCAGCTTCCAGATATCACACCTGCTGTTCGGGATGTCATGATGAATCGGACTTTCTTAGTCATCAGCGGATATTTCCATGAATTTGATAGCCAGGACTGGGTCGATTGGTTCACTGTCAAGCTGACAGTCCTCCTTCCAAGTTTCACCGCTGAGATGCTTTCCATTACACTCTCTTACGTCAATTGCACCGATTACCAAGTCATGTGAGTCATTCACCAGTTTCACTGTGAAAATTTTGATGCATATTGTCTTTTTGGGACAACGTGAATGTAACCAAACAACTGAGTCTGACGGATGGACCGGAGAACTGTAAAGCACTCATCTCCACTTTGTCTTCTTTTATAGTGTTTTTGGAATGGACAAGGTCTTCCCAGAAATGACACCTGATGAAATCGAGGAAATCACCAAGGTTTTGGTTGCATACCTCAAGGAAGCCATTTTCCAAAAGCATGATGCAGGTAGGATTGAAAAACTTGTACTTGCTCAACTGGATACATTTCCAACTTTAATACTATGCTTTCTCTGAACACCATTAGTATCGTTCATCTTGAAAAGTTTCTAGTTACACTGCCTTCATTATTAGGCTTGAGAATCATTGACCTGAAAGCAAATTGTTTCTTTGCTATTCCTGTCAGCCTGTCAGCTGAGCACTCAAAACCATGCTGAGTGGCTGTCCATCAACTTAGGAAATTTCTCAGAATATGTAAACTACTCTGATCTGAAGGACTTTAACATCACTGGGGTACAGTACCTATTTATTTCCTCCAGTCTCTTTCCCCATGTTTGAAAAATATTCTCTCTGAAATAATTGCATTTTATATTAAGTTTAGTAGTACAGTGTTTTGGTTTCAGTGTAATTACAAATCTGACTTCTTTCTGGCCCTTTTCCAGTTTGAATCACTGGCAATACTAACACCAGCCCAAACTGCTGACATGCTACTGAGCTCTGGTGCACTGAGCAACACAGGCCAGATAGATGCTGTGTTTGACCACTTGGAGACTGGTAACTCCTTCCAGAACATCGAAGAATTTCTGACGGAACTGGCCCAAAGCCCAGAGGTGAGCGCCTTGAGCTGCAAATCCAAAATCCACTGAACTGTTTTATATATGACCAAATGCAATACCTTAGTGCTCCAGGAGGGGAAATTTTAATTATCTCTTTTGTGCATGTCCAGCTTCCAGATATCACACCTGAAGTACGGGATGTCATGATGAATCGGACTTTCTCAGTCATCAGCGAACGTTTCCCTGAATTTGATAAGCAAGACTGGGTCGATTGGTTCACTGTCAAGCTGACAGTTCTCCTTCCCAGCTTCACCGGCGAGATGCTTTCCATCACACTCTCTTACGTCAATTGCACCGAATACCAAGTCATGTGAGTCATTCACCAGTTTCACTGTGAAAATGTTGATGCATTTTGTCTCTTTGGGACAACGTGAATGTAGCCAAACAACTGAGTCTGACAGATGGACCGGAGAACTGTAAAGCACTCATGTCCACTTTGTCTTCTTTTATAGTGTTTTTGGACTGGACAAGGTCTTCCCAGAAATGACACCTGATGAAATTGAGGAAGTCACCAAGGCTTTGGTTGCATACCTCAAGGAAGCCATTTTCCATAACCACGATCCTGGTAGGTTTGGAAAAACCTGCAGTCATGTAAATGGATGCGTTTCAGGATAAAGACTGATGCTTTTTATAAGCATGGGTAGCATTTTCAGTATTGAAATGTTAACAGTCACACGGAGTTCGTTGTGCTTGGGTGGAGCCGTTAACTGGTGTGTAAAATGTTTCTTCTCTCTGCCTTTCAGCCTGCCAAGGGAACACCCAAAACCAAGTGGAGTGGCTGTCCCTCAATTTGGGAAATTTCTCCAAATATGCAAACTACTCAGACCTGAAGGACTTTAATGTTGCCGGGGTACAATGACATCATTTTGAAAGCACTTTTCCCAGATTCCAGTGTCTTAAAACATACAATCTGTTGCAATATTGCTTTCAGCGATGCCCTAAAATAAAACCTTTCTTCCTTTCATTCTTTCTTTTTCTCCATGTATAGCTGGAAATTCTGGACTACCTGTCTCCAGAACAAAAACTGGAACTGTTATTCGATCCTCTTAATAACGCTCTAGAGAATGAAACCATCGTGACTGCTGTTTTCGACAGCTTCTTGACCTCTCCAGATGACAGGGAGCTAGATGAGTTCTTTGACGATTTTGCTCAGGCCGCAGAGAAGGTAAATACCTTTGTACCAGATATCGTTTTCTCAGAATTTGGCTCTGATATGTCATTTTTCCCATGACATTCATGGCTTTTGGCAATTATGTGGACAGTGTTCAAAATCAAATTTTTGTCTTCTTTTCAGAGAAACTTAACCGTCATCGAAAACTCTGCTGTAAGGGATATCATGCTAAACCTGACGTTGACAGCACTGGCACCCAGATTTGATTCCTTTGAACCAAACGACTTTGCACTTTGGTTCCAACGCTATTTGGTGGTGCTGATGCCTAGCCTTCAACCTAGCAGTTTGGACGCCATCCCCAGGAACATTACCTGCCAGTCATACCGTGCCATGTAAGATTGTTAAGGCTTACCTTGAGGTCCCGTGTTTTACAGACCAAGGCTTTCACCTGACATGTTACAAACAAAGACACATGGCACCTTTTTTTCTGTTCATGCTCACTCAGATTCACTGGGCTTGACCAAAGCATTGAATCTCTTCCACAAGAACTCACCCATGGCATTGAATCCTGCATGGTCTTGCTAATGCAAAGAGCTCCAAACAGTAGGTGTTCAAGGGATTCTTTTAACCCTGTGGATGTTGGATCCGTAGCAATGAGCTGTAATTTAAAATTGTCCTTTATTCATAAATATCAGTCTTGCAAATGTTAAAAAAAAAAAAACTGATGGTGCCTTTTTTCATCCTCCCCTCCTCCCCTTACCCAATAAAGTGTGCACACCGTTGCCAGTCGCTGGTCACGTAAGTTAATTACGGAATTATGCATATTCAGTCTCAAAGTTTAACACTGAAATTCTTCCATTTACATACACAGATGACAAAGCAATTGAATGACTTTATACATTGTAACATGTTCTTGACTTTATACATTGTAACATGTTCTTCACTTTTTGTCAATTTTCCAGTGCGAAGATACACCAGTCGATGGTGAGTTTGTTTTGGAGAGTTATTTTATTTTTAATTAGCAAGCAAAAACTGATTTTGATTGTCTCTATTACGTTAAAACTAACTCTGTCTTCTCTCTGCTTTTCAGAGAGAGATGTTTGTGCCGCTCTTCAAGGGTAGGTTTTTCTGCAATTAATTACAGAATATTCTTCAGATGTTTAAGGGGCTGTTTTATTGTGAGAATTCTTGTGTTGGAAGCTTTACAATTCAACTTACAAATGAGAGCAAGAGTGAATGCATCTTGACATTTAGTTATTTATTTATTTATGTACTTAAATATTGCACCACTGAATATGGACTTTATTTAAAATCGAACTTTCCCTGATTCTCTTCCATAGATCTCCATCGGACCAGTTGCTGGCACCTCAGAGTGCAGCCGGGATGCTGTGCAACTTCAGCATTGCTGATTTTGTCTGCTCCTCAGTACGTCACTTTCCACGATATTCCTAAATGTATTAGGAGCACCTGGATCATGTTCTGTGCTCATGTCGCAAACATTTGAAATAGCAGTTAAATTGCCTCTAGTACAAGGCTAATTCTGTTGTCTTTCTTTCTTTTTTCTAAAGGAAGTGAAAGTCACAAAAGAAAATCTGATCAGTCTCTTGCAGTGCACACTGGCCACTAGCCTAAGTGACTCGTTATTAACCTGGAAGCTCATTATCACCAAATTCTCTGCAGTCCTTGATGAAGCATTGGATTCATACTCAGATATGGTACACCCAATTCCAAGCCTATCTAATACGTTCTCTTTCAGTTATATCCCCCATTTTGCATCCCACTAGATATTCCTTGATAACCTTTAGGCAAATGTAGTCCATTTTAAATGCTTTGCCAGTTGTCATTGCCAGGTCTCACTGAGACGCTACCTTTCCTCTCCTTCAGTCCAACCAGATCAATAGCTCTGTCGGCTCAGTAGTCCTGGATGCAATCGAAGAAGTCAGAATTAATAACTTCAGCAGTACACAACTCCAAAACATCAGCTTTATCAACCAGTGGTTCCAGAGGAGACTTCACCCCTTCTTGCCATCAGTGTCTGAAGAGTTTCTATCCTGTCTCAGCACAAAGAACTTCAGCTGTGAGACCTACCAGGCTGTGTACGTACAAAGCTGTCCCTCTGCATCATGGGTGCTTTCAATGGACGTGGATATTATGTTAACCTTTAAATGGAATGGTCACACTTACTGGAATTAATGTCTCCATTTCAGTGTAAAGTCTCTGAGCGACCAAGTCTCATCCATGGACACGGCACAACAGCACTTGGTTTACACTAATTTCATCTACCTCTTCCTATCGAGGAACGACGCTTCAGGTATTTTTCTCTTTCAGTCTGAGATATCGTTTATTATACATTTCTTCTCTTTTTAAAGACGCTGGTATTTGCAGCATCCAGAGTTTATGAATGGCAACACACTGGTGTTTGTCTGAGCCATCTGCTAAAAAGACAGATGGCTCAGGTGTTGTTTCTGTTTTGTTTTCAGACACCGGATGTGTCTCCAACACTGACAGCAGCTTAGACTGGCTTCAAAAGAACTTTGGGGAATTTTCTGTCCTTGCACCTCTGGAAGATCTTGTCAGCCTCAACAGCAATTTCTCCTGTGTAAGTTGCAGTGAAACACATGGTCTCTCAAACAATAATAGTGAACAGATCTACCTTTGGTTAAAGATCCTTACACTTTAATGAATGACTAGCTCTTTTCTTTCATTTTTCTCTTTTTTAGTTTGAGTCATTGGTGGCACTGACACCAAGCCAAACCGCGGATATGATACTGAGCTCTGGTGCACCGTACAGCGTAGACCAGATGGATGCCGTGTTTGACCACCTGGAGAAAGATAACCCCTTCCAAGGCGTTGATGAGTTTCTGACCGAACTGGCTAAAAATCCTCAGGTGACTGCCTTCAAGTGTAAATCAAAAAGCCTTTGAAGTATTTACAACAAGACAGAGCCAAGTCAATTTTGAAATTCCTCTTTTGTTCTTCTCCAGCTTCCATATATCACAGCTGCAGTACGGGATGTCATGATGAATCGGACTTTCTCAGTCATTAGCGAAGATTTCCATGAATTTGATATGCAGGACTGGGTCCATTGGTTCACTGTCAAGCTGACAGTTCTCCTTCCCAGTTTCACCGGCGAGATGCTTTCCATGACACTCTCTTACGTCAATTGCACCGAATACCAAGTCATGTGAGTTGATAGACAGTTTCATTTATGAAAGTTTTAAGGCATGAAAAGTACTGGATTCTCAATGGGGCAATGTGGACGTAGCTAAACAATGGCGTCTAGCAGAGGGACCGGAGAACTGCAAAGCATTCACCTCTGCAACTTTTTCCTTTATAGTATCTATGGAATGGACAAGGTCTTCCACCAAATGACATCCGAAAGAATCGGAGAAATCACCGGCATTCTGGTCGCATACCTCAAGGGTCACATTGGCCAAAACCATGATCCTGGTAGGGTTGGAACAGCCAGAAATTGTCCATCTTCTGGTGTGACATTTGCTGCTTTTGCCATTTTAAATGCTAAGTAATCAGTTTCACTCAGTTCACAGTATGTTAAGCGTCTTCTCGATCTGGATGTAAATTGCTTCTTACCCATACCTTTCAGCCTGTCGTCAGAAGATCCATGATGATGCTGAGTGGCTGTCCATCAATTTGGGATATTTCTCCACGTACCTCAATTACTCTGTGCTGATGGACTTCAATATTACAGGGGTGCGATACCTTTTTTTTTTAGTCACTTTTCTCCCTTACCTTTTAGGAAGTTCACACTGAAGACCCTATACTCTTTCAGTTTCAGCACATTGCACTGCTTTGACTGTGATTAAGCATCTGCCCCCCCCCCCACTCTACTTGTACTATTTTCCAGATTGAATCACTGGCAGCACTTTCACCAACACAAACAGCGGACATGGTACTGAGCTCTGGTGTACTGAAAAATGCAAGCCAGATAGATGATGTGTTTGACCACCTAGTGGAAAATAACCCATTCCAGAGCGTTGACGAATTCCTGACGGAACTGACCAAAAGCTTGGAGGTGAGTGCCTTCAAGTGGATCAACTGGCAATTGCAAAACCCAGCAACACTCAATACCTGAATGCCCAGCAAATCATTTAATCTTTTGCTTTTTCTATGTCCAGCTTCCAGATATCACACCTGCTGTTCGGGATGTCATGATGAATCGGACTTTCTTAGTCATCAGCGGATATTTCCATGAATTTGATAGCCAGGACTGGGTCGATTGGTTCACTGTCAAGCTGACAGTCCTCCTTCCAAGTTTCACCGCTGAGATGCTTTCCATTACACTCTCTTACGTCAATTGCACCGATTACCAAGTCATGTGAGTCATTCACCAGTTTCACTGTGAAAATTTTGATGCATATTGTCTTTTTGGGACAACGTGAATGTAACCAAACAACTGAGTCTGACGGATGGACCGGAGAACTGTAAAGCACTCATCTCCACTTTGTCTTCTTTTATAGTGTTTTTGGAATGGACAAGGTCTTCCCAGAAATGACACCTGATGAAATCGAGGAAATCACCAAGGTTTTGGTTGCATACCTCAAGGAAGCCATTTTCCAAAAGCATGATGCAGGTAGGATTGAAAAACTTGTACTTGCTCAACTGGATACATTTCCAACTTTAATACTATGCTTTCTCTGAACACCATTAGTATCGTTCATCTTGAAAAGTTTCTAGTTACACTGCCTTCATTATTATGCTTGAGAATCATTGACCTGAAAGCAAATTGTTTCTTTGCTATTCCTGTCAGCCTGTCAGCTGAGCACTCAAAACCATGCTGAGTGGCTGTCCATCAACTTAGGAAATTTCTCAGAATATGTAAACTACTCTGATCTGAAGGACTTTAACATCACTGGGGTACAGTACCTATTTATTTCCTCCAGTCTCTTTCCCCATGTTTGAAAAATATTCTCTCTGAAATAATTGCATTTTATATTAAGTTTAGTAGTACAGTGTTTTGGTTTCAGTGTAATTACAAATCTGACTTCTTTCTGGCCCTTTTCCAGTTTGAATCACTGGCAATACTAACACCAGCCCAAACTGCTGACATGCTACTGAGCTCTGGTGCACTGAGCAACACAGGCCAGATAGATGCTGTGTTTGACCACTTGGAGACTGGTAACTCCTTCCAGAACATCGAAGAATTTCTGACGGAACTGGCCCAAAGCCCAGAGGTGAGCGCCTTGAGCTGCAAATCCAAAATCCACTGAACTGTTTTATATATGACCAAATGCAATACCTTAGTGCTCCAGGAGGGGAAATTTTAATTATCTCTTTTGTGCATGTCCAGCTTCCAGATATCACACCTGAAGTACGGGATGTCATGATGAATCGGACTTTCTCAGTCATCAGCGAACGTTTCCCTGAATTTGATAAGCAAGACTGGGTCGATTGGTTCACTGTCAAGCTGACAGTTCTCCTTCCCAGCTTCACTGGCGAGATGCTTTCCATCACACTCTCTTACGTCAATTGCACCGAATACCAAGTCATGTGAGTCATTCACCAGTTTCACTGTGAAAATGTTGATGCATTTTGTCTCTTTGGGACAACGTGAATGTAGCCAAACAACTGAGTCTGACAGATGGACCGGAGAACTGTAAAGCACTCATGTCCACTTTGTCTTCTTTTATAGTGTTTTTGGACTGGACAAGGTCTTCCCAGAAATGACACCTGATGAAATCGAGGAAGTCACCAAGGCTTTGGTTGCATACCTCAAGGAAGCCATTTTCCATAACCACGATCCTGGTAGGTTTGGAAAAACCTGCAGTCATGTAAATGGATGCGTTTCAGGATAAAGACTGATGCTTTTTATAAGCATGGGTAGCATTTTCAGTATTGAAATGTTAACAGTCACACGGAGTTCGTTGTGCTTGGGTGGAGCCGTTAACTGGTGTGTAAAATGTTTCTTCTCTCTGCCTTTCAGCCTGCCAAGGGAACACCCAAAACCAAGTGGAGTGGCTGTCCCTCAATTTGGGAAATTTCTCCAAATATGCAAACTACTCAGACCTGAAGGACTTTAATGTTGCCGGGGTACAATGACATCATTTTGAAAGCACTTTTCCCAGATTCCAGTGTCTTAAAACATACAATCTGTTGCAATATTGCTTTCAGCGATGCCCTAAAATAAAACCTTTCTTCCTTTCATTCTTTCTTTTTCTCCATATATAGCTGGAAATTCTGGACTCCCTGTCTCCAGAACAAAAACTGGAACTGTTATTCGATCCTCTTAATAACGCTCTAGAGAATGAAACCATCGTGACTGCTGTTTTCGACAGCTTCTTGACCTCTCCAGATGACAGGGAGCTAGATGAGTTCTTTGACGATTTTGCTCAGGCCGCAGAGAAGGTAAATACCTTTGTACCAGATATCGTTTTCTCAGAATTTGGCTCTGATATGTCATTTTTTCCCATGACATTCATGGCTTTTGGCAATTATGTGGACAGTGTTCAAAATCAAATTTTTGTCTTCTTTTCAGAGAAACTTAACCGTCATCGAAAACTCTGCTGTAAGGGATATCATGCTAAACCTGACGTTGACAGCACTGGCACCCAGATTTGATTCCTTTGAACCAAACGACTTTGCACTTTGGTTCCAACGCTATTTGGTGGTGCTGATGCCTAGCCTTCAACCTAGCAGTTTGGACGCCATCCCCAGGAACATTACCTGCCAGTCATACCGTGCCATGTAAGATTGTTAAGGCTTACCTTGAGGTCCCGTGTTTTACAGACCAAGGCTTTCACCTGACATGTTACAAACAAAGACACATGGCACCTTTTTTTTCTGTTCATGCTCACTCAGATTCACTGGGCTTGACCAAAGCATTGAATCTCTTCCACAAGAACTCACCCATGGCATTGAATCCTGCATGGTCTTGCTAATGCAAAGAGCTCCAAACAGTAGGTGTTCAAGGGATTCTTTTAACCCTGTGGATGTTGGATCCGTAGCAATGAGCTGTAATTTAAAATTGTCCTTTATTCATAAATATCAGTCTTGCAAATGTTAAAAAAAAAAAAAACTGATGGTGCCTTTTTTCATCCTCCCCTCCTCCCCTTACCCAATAAAGTGTGCACACCGTTGCCAGTCGCTGGTCACGTAAGTTAATTACGGAATTATGCATATTCAGTCTCAAAGTTTAACACTGAAATTCTTCCATTTACATACACAGATGACAAAGCAATTGAATGACTTTATACATTGTAACATGTTCTTGACTTTATACATTGTAACATGTTCTTCACTTTTTGTCAATTTTCCAGTGCGAAGATACACCAGTCGATGGTGAGTTTGTTTTGGAGAGTTATTTTATTTTTAATTAGCAAGCAAAAACTGATTTTGATTGTCTCTATTACGTTAAAACTAACTCTGTCTTCTCTCTGCTTTTCAGAGAGAGATGTTTGTGCCGCTCTTCAAGGGTAGGTTTTTCTGCAATTAATTACAGAATATTCTTCAGATGTTTAAGGGGCTGTTTTATTGTGAGAATTCTTGTGTTGGAAGCTTTACAATTCAACTTACAAATGAGAGCAAGAGTGAATGCATCTTGACATTTAGTTATTTATTTATTTATGTACTTAAATATTGCACCACTGAATATGGACTTTATTTAAAATCGAACTTTCCCTGATTCTCTTCCATAGATCTCCATCGGACCAGTTGCTGGCACCTCAGAGTGCAGCCGGGATGCTGTGCAACTTCAGCATTGCTGATTTTGTCTGCTCCTCAGTACGTCACTTTCCACGATATTCCTAAATGTATTAGGAGCACCTGGATCATGTTCTGTGCTCATGTCGCAAACATTTGAAATAGCAGTTAAATTGCCTCTAGTACAAGGCTAATTCTGTTGTCTTTCTTTCTTTTTTCTAAAGGAAGTGAAAGTCACAAAAGAAAATCTGATCAGTCTCTTGCAGTGCACACTGGCCACTAGCCTAAGTGACTCGTTATTAACCTGGAAGCTCATTATCACCAAATTCTCTGCAGTCCTTGATGAAGCATTGGATTCATACTCAGATATGGTACACCCAATTCCAAGCCTATCTAATACGTTCTCTTTCAGTTATATCCCCCATTTTGCATCCCACTAGATATTCCTTGATAACCTTTAGGCAAATGTAGTCCATTTTAAATGCTTTGCCAGTTGTCATTGCCAGGTCTCACTGAGACGCTACCTTTCCTCTCCTTCAGTCCAACCAGATCAATAGCTCTGTCGGCTCAGTAGTCCTGGATGCAATCGAAGAAGTCAGAATTAATAACTTCAGCAGTACACAACTCCAAAACATCAGCTTTATCAACCAGTGGTTCCAGAGGAGACTTCACCCCTTCTTGCCATCAGTGTCTGAAGAGTTTCTATCCTGTCTCAGCACAAAGAACTTCAGCTGTGAGACCTACCAGGCTGTGTACGTACAAAGCTGTCCCTCTGCATCATGGGTGCTTTCAATGGACGTGGATATTATGTTAACCTTTAAATGGAATGGTCACACTTACTGGAATTAATGTCTCCATTTCAGTGTAAAGTCTCTGAGCGACCAAGTCTCATCCATGGACACGGCACAACAGCACTTGGTTTACACTAATTTCATCTACCTCTTCCTATCGAGGAACGACGCTTCAGGTATTTTTCTCTTTCAGTCTGAGATATCGTTTATTATACATTTCTTCTCTTTTTAAAGACGCTGGTATTTGCAGCATCCAGAGTTTATGAATGGCAACACACTGGTGTTTGTCTGAGCCATCTGCTAAAAAGACAGATGGCTCAGGTGTTGTTTCTGTTTTGTTTTCAGACACCGGATGTGTCTCCAACACTGACAGCAGCTTAGACTGGCTTCAAAAGAACTTTGGGGAATTTTCTGTCCTTGCACCTCTGGAAGATCTTGTCAGCCTCAACAGCAATTTCTCCTGTGTAAGTTGCAGTGAAACACATGGTCTCTCAAACAATAATAGTGAACAGATCTACCTTTGGTTAAAGATCCTTACACTTTAATGAATGACTAGCTCTTTTCTTTCATTTTTCTCTTTTTTAGTTTGAGTCATTGGTGGCACTGACACCAAGCCAAACCGCGGATATGATACTGAGCTCTGGTGCACCGTACAGCGTAGACCAGATGGATGCCGTGTTTGACCACCTGGAGAAAGATAACCCCTTCCAAGGCGTTGATGAGTTTCTGACCGAACTGGCTAAAAATCCTCAGGTGACTGCCTTCAAGTGTAAATCAAAAAGCCTTTGAAGTATTTACAACAAGACAGAGCCAAGTCAATTTTGAAATTCCTCTTTTGTTCTTCTCCAGCTTCCATATATCACAGCTGCAGTACGGGATGTCATGATGAATCGGACTTTCTCAGTCATCAGCGAAGATTTCCATGAATTTGATATGCAGGACTGGGTCCATTGGTTCACTGTCAAGCTGACAGTTCTCCTTCCCAGTTTCACCGGCGAGATGCTTTCCATGACACTCTCTTACGTCAATTGCACCGAATACCAAGTCATGTGAGTTGATAGACAGTTTCATTTATGAAAGTTTTAAGGCATGAAAAGTACTGGATTCTCAATGGGGCAATGTGGACGTAGCTAAACAATGGCGTCTAGCAGAGGGACCGGAGAACTGCAAAGCATTCACCTCTGCAACTTTTTCCTTTATAGTATCTATGGAATGGACAAGGTCTTCCACCAAATGACATCCGAAAGAATCGGAGAAATCACCGGCATTCTGGTCGCATACCTCAAGGGTCACATTGGCCAAAACCATGATCCTGGTAGGGTTGGAACAGCCAGAAATTGTCCATCTTCTGGTGTGACATTTGCTGCTTTTGCCATTTTAAATGCTAAGTAATCAGTTTCACTCAGTTCACAGTATGTTAAGCGTCTTCTTGATCTGGATGTAAATTGCTTCTTACCCATACCTTTCAGCCTGTCGTCAGAAGATCCATGATGATGCTGAGTGGCTGACCATCAATTTGGGATATTTCTCCACGTACCTCAATTACTCTGTGCTGATGGACTTCAATATTACAGGGGTGCGATACCTTTGTTTTTTAGTCACTTTTCTCCCTTACCTTTTAGGAAGTTCACACTGAAGACCCTATACTCTTTCAGTTTCAGCACATTGCACTGCTTTGACTGTGATTAAGCATCTGCCCCCCCCCCCCCACTCTACTTGTACTATTTTCCAGATTGAATCACTGGCAGCACTTTCACCAACACAAACAGCGGACATGGTACTGAGCTCTGGTGTACTGAAAAATGCAAGCCAGATAGATGATGTGTTTGACCACCTAGTGGAAAATAACCCATTCCAGAGCGTTGACGAATTCCTGACGGAACTGACCAAAAGCTTGGAGGTGAGTGCCTTCAAGTGGATCAACTGGCGATTGCAAAACCCAGCAACACTCAATACCTGAATGCCCAGCAAATCATTTAATCTTTTGCTTTTTCTATGTCCAGCTTCCAGATATCACACCTGCTGTTCGGGATGTCATGATGAATCGGACTTTCTTAGTCATCAGCGGATATTTCCATGAATTTGATAGCCAGGACTGGGTCGATTGGTTCACTGTCAAGCTGACAGTCCTCCTTCCAAGTTTCACCGCTGAGATGCTTTCCATTACACTCTCTTACGTCAATTGCACCGATTACCAAGTCATGTGAGTCATTCACCAGTTTCACTGTGAAAATTTTGATGCATATTGTCTTTTTGGGACAACGTGAATGTAACCAAACAACTGAGTCTGATGGATGGACCGGAGAACTGTAAAGCACTCATCTCCACTTTGTCTTCTTTTATAGTGTTTTTGGAATGGACAAGGTCTTCCCAGAAATGACACCTGATGAAATCGAGGAAATCACCAAGGTTTTGGTTGCATACCTCAAGGAAGCCATTTTCCAAAAGCATGATGCAGGTAGGATTGAAAAACTTGTACTTGCTCAACTGGATACATTTCCAACTTTAATACTATGCTTTCTCTGAACACCATTAGTATCGTTCATCTTGAAAAGTTTCTAGTTACACTGCCTTCATTATTAGGCTTGAGAATCATTGACCTGAAAGCAAATTGTTTCTTTGCTATTCCTGTCAGCCTGTCAGCTGAGCACTCAAAACCATGCTGAGTGGCTGTCCATCAACTTAGGAAATTTCTCAGAATATGTAAACTACTCTGATCTGAAGGACTTTAACATCACTGGGGTACAGTACCTATTTATTTCCTCCAGTCTCTTTCCCCATGTTTGAAAAATATTCTCTCTGAAATAATTGCATTTTATATTAAGTTTAGTAGTACAGTGTTTTGTTTTCAGTGTAATTACAAATCTGACTTCTTTCTGGCCCTTTTCCAGTTTGAATCACTGGCAATACTAACACCAGCCCAAACTGCTGACATGCTACTGAGCTCTGGTGCACTGAGCAACACAGGCCAGATAGATGCTGTGTTTGACCACTTGGAGACTGGTAACTCCTTCCAGAACATCGAAGAATTTCTGACGGAACTGGCCCAAAGCCCAGAGGTGAGCGCCTTGAGCTGCAAATCCAAAATCCACTGAACTGTTTTATATATGACCAAATGCAATACCTTAGTGCTCCAGGAGGGGAAATTTTAATTATCTCTTTTGTGCATGTCCAGCTTCCAGATATCACACCTGAAGTACGGGATGTCATGATGAATCGGACTTTCTCAGTCATCAGCGAACGTTTCCCTGAATTTGATAAGCAAGACTGGGTCGATTGGTTCACTGTCAAGCTGACAGTTCTCCTTCCCAGCTTCACCGGCGAGATGCTTTCCATCACACTCTCTTACGTCAATTGCACCGAATACCAAGTCATGTGAGTCATTCACCAGTTTCACTGTGAAAATGTTGATGCATTTTGTCTCTTTGGGACAACGTGAATGTAGCCAAACAACTGAGTCTGACAGATGGACCGGAGAACTGTAAAGCACTCATGTCCACTTTGTCTTCTTTTATAGTGTTTTTGGACTGGACAAGGTCTTCCCAGAAATGACACCTGATGAAATCGAGGAAGTCACCAAGGCTTTGGTTGCATACCTCAAGGAAGCCATTTTCCATAACCACGATCCTGGTAGGTTTGGAAAAACCTGCAGTCATGTAAATGGATGCGTTTCAGGATAAAGACTGATGCTTTTTATAAGCATGGGTAGCATTTTCAGTATTGAAATGTTAACAGTCACACGGAGTTCGTTGTGCTTGGGTGGAGCCGTTAACTGGTGTGTAAAATGTTTCTTCTCTCTGCCTTTCAGCCTGCCAAGGGAACACCCAAAACCAAGTGGAGTGGCTGTCCCTCAATTTGGGAAATTTCTCCAAATATGCAAACTACTCAGACCTGAAGGACTTTAATGTTGCCGGGGTACAATGACATCATTTTGAAAGCACTTTTCCCAGATTCCAGTGTCTTAAAACATACAATCTGTTGCAATATTGCTTTCAGCGATGCCCTAAAATAAAACCTTTCTTCCTTTCATTCTTTCTTTTTCTCCATATATAGCTGGAAATTCTGGACTCCCTGTCTCCAGAACAAAAACTGGAACTGTTATTCGATCCTCTTAATAACGCTCTAGAGAATGAAACCATCGTGACTGCTGTCTTCAACAGCTTGTTGACCTCTCCAGATGACAGGGAGCTAGATGAGTTCTTTGACGATTTTGCTCAGGCCGCAGAGAAGGTAAATACCTTTGTACCAGATATCGTTTTCTCAGAATTTGGCTCTGATATGTCATTTTTTCCCATGACATTCATGGCTTTTGGCAATTATGTGGACAGTGTTCAAAATCAAATTTTTGTCTTCTTTTCAGAGAAACTTAACCGTCATCGAAAACTCTGCTGTAAGGGATATCATGCTAAACCTGACGTTGACAGCACTGGCACCCAGATTTGATTCCTTTGAACCAAACGACTTTGCACTTTGGTTCCAACGCTATTTGGTGGTGCTGATGCCTAGCCTTCAACCTAGCAGTTTGGACGCCATCCCCAGGAACATTACCTGCCAGTCATACCGTGCCATGTAAGATTGTTAAGGCTTACCTTGAGGTCCCGTGTTTTACAGACCAAGGCTTTCACCTGACATGTTACAAACAAAGACACATGGCACCTTTTTTTTCTGTTCATGCTCACTCAGATTCACTGGGCTTGACCAAAGCATTGAATCTCTTCCACAAGAACTCACCCATGGCATTGAATCCTGCATGGTCTTGCTAATGCAAAGAGCTCCAAACAGTAGGTGTTCAAGGGATTCTTTTAACCCTGTGGATGTTGGATCCGTAGCAATGAGCTGTAATTTAAAATTGTCCTTTATTCATAAATATCAGTCTTGCAAATGTTAAAAAAAAAAAAAACTGATGGTGCCTTTTTTCATCCTCCCCTCCTCCCCTTACCCAATAAAGTGTGCACACCGTTGCCAGTCGCTGGTCACGTAAGTTAATTACGGAATTATGCATATTCAGTCTCAAAGTTTAACACTGAAATTCTTCCATTTACATACACAGATGACAAAGCAATTGAATGACTTTATACATTGTAACATGTTCTTGACTTTATACATTGTAACATGTTCTTCACTTTTTGTCAATTTTCCAGTGCGAAGATACACCAGTCGATGGTGAGTTTGTTTTGGAGAGTTATTTTATTTTTAATTAGCAAGCAAAAACTGATTTTGATTGTCTCTATTACGTTAAAACTAACTCTGTCTTCTCTCTGCTTTTCAGAGAGAGATGTTTGTGCCGCTCTTCAAGGGTAGGTTTTTCTGCAATTAATTACAGAATATTCTTCAGATGTTTAAGGGGCTGTTTTATTGTGAGAATTCTTGTGTTGGAAGCTTTACAATTCAACTTACAAATGAGAGCAAGAGTGAATGCATCTTGACATTTAGTTATTTATTTATTTATGTACTTAAATATTGCACCACTGAATATGGACTTTATTTAAAATCGAACTTTCCCTGATTCTCTTCCATAGATCTCCATCGGACCAGTTGCTGGCACCTCAGAGTGCAGCCGGGATGCTGTGCAACTTCAGCATTGCTGATTTTGTCTGCTCCTCAGTACGTCACTTTCCACGATATTCCTAAATGTATTAGGAGCACCTGGATCATGTTCTGTGCTCATGTCGCAAACATTTGAAATAGCAGTTAAATTGCCTCTAGTACAAGGCTAATTCTGTTGTCTTTCTTTCTTTTTTCTAAAGGAAGTGAAAGTCACAAAAGAAAATCTGATCAGTCTCTTGCAGTGCACACTGGCCACTAGCCTAAGTGACTCGTTATTAACCTGGAAGCTCATTATCACCAAATTCTCTGCAGTCCTTGATGAAGCATTGGATTCATACTCAGATATGGTACACCCAATTCCAAGCCTATCTAATACGTTCTCTTTCAGTTATATCCCCCATTTTGCATCCCACTAGATATTCCTTGATAACCTTTAGGCAAATGTAGTCCATTTTAAATGCTTTGCCAGTTGTCATTGCCAGGTCTCACTGAGACGCTACCTTTCCTCTCCTTCAGTCCAACCAGATCAATAGCTCTGTCGGCTCAGTAGTCCTGGATGCAATCGAAGAAGTCAGAATTAATAACTTCAGCAGTACACAACTCCAAAACATCAGCTTTATCAACCAGTGGTTCCAGAGGAGACTTCACCCCTTCTTGCCATCAGTGTCTGAAGAGTTTCTATCCTGTCTCAGCACAAAGAACTTCAGCTGTGAGACCTACCAGGCTGTGTACGTACAAAGCTGTCCCTCTGCATCATGGGTGCTTTCAATGGACGTGGATATTATGTTAACCTTTAAATGGAATGGTCACACTTACTGGAATTAATGTCTCCATTTCAGTGTAAAGTCTCTGAGCGACCAAGTCTCATCCATGGACACGGCACAACAGCACTTGGTTTACACTAATTTCATCTACCTCTTCCTATCGAGGAACGACGCTTCAGGTATTTTTCTCTTTCAGTCTGAGATATCGTTTATTATACATTTCTTCTCTTTTTAAAGACGCTGGTATTTGCAGCATCCAGAGTTTATGAATGGCAACACACTGGTGTTTGTCTGAGCCATCTGCTAAAAAGACAGATGGCTCAAGTGTTGTTTCTGTTTTGTTTTCAGACACCGGATGTGTCTCCAACACTGACAGCAGCTTAGACTGGCTTCAAAAGAACTTTGGGGAATTTTCTGTCCTTGCACCTCTGGAAGATCTTGTCAGCCTCAACAGCAATTTCTCCTGTGTAAGTTGCAGTGAAACACATGGTCTCTCAAATAATAATAGTGAACAGATCTACCTTTGGTTAAAGATCCTTACACTTTAATGAATGACTAGCTCTTTTCTTTCATTTTTCTCTTTTTTAGTTTGAGTCATTGGTGGCACTGACACCAAGCCAAACCGCGGATATGATACTGAGCTCTGGTGCACCGTACAGCGTAGACCAGATGGATGCCGTGTTTGACCACCTGGAGAAAGATAACCCCTTCCAAGGCGTTGATGAGTTTCTGACCGAACTGGCTAAAAATCCTCAGGTGACTGCCTTCAAGTGTAAATCAAAAAGCCTTTGAAGTATTTACAACAAGACAGAGCCAAGTCAATTTTGAAATTCCTCTTTTGTTCTTCTCCAGCTTCCATATATCACAGCTGCAGTACGGGATGTCATGATGAATCGGACTTTCTCAGTCATCAGCGAAGATTTCCATGAATTTGATATGCAGGACTGGGTCCATTGGTTCACTGTCAAGCTGACAGTTCTCCTTCCCAGTTTCACCGGCGAGATGCTTTCCATGACACTCTCTTACGTCAATTGCACCGAATACCAAGTCATGTGAGTTGATAGACAGTTTCATTTATGAAAGTTTTAAGGCATGAAAAGTACTGGATTCTCAATGGGGCAATGTGGACGTAGCTAAACAATGGCGTCTAGCAGAGGGACCGGAGAACTGCAAAGCATTCACCTCTGCAACTTTTTCCTTTATAGTATCTATGGAATGGACAAGGTCTTCCACCAAATGACATCCGAAAGAATCGGAGAAATCACCGGCATTCTGGTCGCATACCTCAAGGGTCACATTGGCCAAAACCATGATCCTGGTAGGGTTGGAACAGCCAGAAATTGTCCATCTTCTGGTGTGACATTTGCTGCTTTTGCCATTTTAAATGCTAAGTAATCAGTTTCACTCAGTTCACAGTATGTTAAGCGTCTTCTTGATCTGGATGTAAATTGCTTCTTACCCATACCTTTCAGCCTGTCGTCAGAAGATCCATGATGATGCTGAGTGGCTGTCCATCAATTTGGGATATTTCTCCACGTACCTCAATTACTCTGTGCTGATGGACTTCAATATTACAGGGGTGCGATACCTTTGTTTTTTAGTCACTTTTCTCCCTTACCTTTTAGGAAGTTCACACTGAAGACCCTATACTCTTTCAGTTTCAGCACATTGCACTGCTTTGACTGTGATTAAGCATCTGCCCCCCCCCCCCCCACTCTACTTGTACTATTTTCCAGATTGAATCACTGGCAGCACTTTCACCAACACAAACAGCGGACATGGTACTGAGCTCTGGTGTACTGAAAAATGCAAGCCAGATAGATGATGTGTTTGACCACCTAGTGGAAAATAACCCATTCCGGAGCGTTGACGAATTCCTGACGGAACTGACCAAAAGCTTGGAGGTGAGTGCCTTCAAGTGGATCAACTGGCGATTGCAAAACCCAGCAACACTCAATACCTGAATGCCCAGCAAATCATTTAATCTTTTGCTTTTTCTACGTCCAGCTTCCAGATATCACACCTGCTGTTCGGGATGTCATGATGAATCGGACTTTCTTAGTCATCAGCGGATATTTCCATGAATTTGATAGCCAGGACTGGGTCGATTGGTTCACTGTCAAGCTGACAGTCCTCCTTCCAAGTTTCACCGCTGAGATGCTTTCCATTACACTCTCTTACGTCAATTGCACCGATTACCAAGTCATGTGAGTCATTCACCAGTTTCACTGTGAAAATTTTGATGCATATTGTCTTTTTGGGACAACGTGAATGTAACCAAACAACTGAATCTGACGGATGGACCGGAGAACTGTAAAGCACTCATCTCCACTTTGTCTTCTTTTATAGTGTTTTTGGAATGGACAAGGTCTTCCCAGAAATGACACCTGATGAAATCGAGGAAATCACCAAGGTTTTGGTTGCATACCTCAAGGAAGCCATTTTCCAAAAGCATGATGCAGGTAGGATTGAAAAACTTGTACTTGCTCAACTGGATACATTTCCAACTTTAATACTATGCTTTCTCTGAACACCATTAGTATCGTTCATCTTGAAAAGTTTCTAGTTACACTGCCTTCATTATTAGGCTTGAGAATCATTGACCTGAAAGCAAATTGTTTCTTTGCTATTCCTGTCAGCCTGTCAGCTGAGCACTCAAAACCATGCTGAGTGGCTGTCCATCAACTTAGGAAATTTCTCAGAATATGTAAACTACTCTGATCTGAAGGACTTTAACATCACTGGGGTACAGTACCTATTTATTTCCTCCAGTCTCTTTCCCCATGTTTGAAAAATATTCTCTCTGAAATAATTGCATTTTATATTAAGTTTAGTAGTACAGTGTTTTGGTTTCAGTGTAATTACAAATCTGACTTCTTTCTGGCCCTTTTCCAGTTTGAATCACTGGCAATACTAACACCAGCCCAAACTGCTGACATGCTACTGAGCTCTGGTGCACTGAGCAACACAGGCCAGATAGATGCTGTGTTTGACCACTTGGAGACTGGTAACTCCTTCCAGAACATCGAAGAATTTCTGACGGAACTGGCCCAAAGCCCAGAGGTGAGCGCCTTGAGCTGCAAATCCAAAATCCACTGAACTGTTTTATATATGACCAAATGCAATACCTTAGTGCTCCAGGAGGGGAAATTTTAATTATCTCTTTTGTGCATGTCCAGCTTCCAGATATCACACCTGAAGTACGGGATGTCATGATGAATCGGACTTTCTCAGTCATCAGCGAACGTTTCCCTGAATTTGATAAGCAAGACTGGGTCGATTGGTTCACTGTCAAGCTGACAGTTCTCCTTCCCAGCTTCACCGGCGAGATGCTTTCCATCACACTCTCTTACGTCAATTGCACCGAATACCAAGTCATGTGAGTCATTCACCAGTTTCACTGTGAAAATGTTGATGCATTTTGTCTCTTTGGGACAACGTGAATGTAGCCAAACAACTGAGTCTAACAGATGGATCGGAGAACTGTAAAGCACTCATGTCCACTTTGTCTTATTTTATAGTGTTTTTGGACTGGACAAGGTCTTCCCAGAAATGACACCTGATGAAATCGAGGAAGTCACCAAGGCTTTGGTTGCATACCTCAAGGAAGCCATTTTCCATAACCACGATCCTGGTAGGTTTGGAAAAACCTGCAGTCATGTAAATGGATGCGTTTCAGGATAAAGACTGATGCTTTTTATAAGCATGGGTAGCATTTTCAGTATTGAAATGTTAACAGTCACACGGAGTTCGTTGTGCTTGGGTGGAGCCGTTAACTGGTGTGTAAAATGTTTCTTCTCTCTGCCTTTCAGCCTGCCAAGGGAACACCCAAAACCAAGTGGAGTGGCTGTCCCTCAATTTGGGAAATTTCTCCAAATATGCAAACTACTCAGACCTGAAGGACTTTAATGTTGCCGGGGTACAATGACATCATTTTGAAAGCACTTTTCCCAGATTCCAGTGTCTTAAAACATACAATCTGTTGCAATATTGCTTTCAGCGATGCCCTAAAATAAAACCTTTCTTCCTTTCATTCTTTCTTTTTCTCCATGTATAGCTGGAAATTCTGGACTACCTGTCTCCAGAACAAAAACTGGAACTGTTATTCGATCCTCTTAATAACGCTCTAGAGAATGAAACCATCGTGACTGCTGTTTTCGACAGCTTCTTGACCTCTCCAGATGACAGGGAGCTAGATGAGTTCTTTGACGATTTTGCTCAGGCCGCAGAGAAGGTAAATACCTTTGTACCAGATATCGTTTTCTCAGAATTTGGCTCTGATATGTCATTTTTTCCCATGACATTCATGGCTTTTGGCAATTATGTGGACAGTGTTCAAAATCAAATTTTTGTCTTCTTTTCAGAGAAACTTAACCGTCATCGAAAACTCTGCTGTAAGGGATATCATGCTAAACCTGACGTTGACAGCACTGGCACCCAGATTTGATTCCTTTGAACCAAACGACTTTGCACTTTGGTTCCAACGCTATTTGGTGGTGCTGATGCCTAGCCTTCAACCTAGCAGTTTGGACGCCATCCCCAGGAACATTACCTGCCAGTCATACCGTGCCATGTAAGATTGTTAAGGCTTACCTTGAGGTCCCGTGTTTTACAGACCAAGGCTTTCACCTGACATGTTACAAACAAAGACACATGGCACCTTTTTTTTCTGTTCATGCTCACTCAGATTCACTGGGCTTGACCAAAGCATTGAATCTCTTCCACAAGAACTCACCCATGGCATTGAATCCTGCATGGTCTTGCTAATGCAAAGAGCTCCAAACAGTAGGTGTTCAAGGGATTCTTTTAACCCTGTGGATGTTGGATCCGTAGCAATGAGCTGTAATTTAAAATTGTCCTTTATTCATAAATATCAGTCTTGCAAATGTTAAAAAAAAAAAAAACTGATGGTGCCTTTTTTCATCCTCCCCTCCTCCCCTTACCCAATAAAGTGTGCACACCGTTGCCAGTCGCTGGTCACGTAAGTTAATTACGGAATTATGCATATTCAGTCTCAAAGTTTAACACTGAAATTCTTCCATTTACATACACAGATGACAAAGCAATTGAATGACTTTATACATTGTAACATGTTCTTGACTTTATACATTGTAACATGTTCTTCACTTTTTGTCAATTTTCCAGTGCGAAGATACACCAGTCGATGGTGAGTTTGTTTTGGAGAGTTATTTTATTTTTAATTAGCAAGCAAAAACTGATTTTGATTGTCTCTATTACGTTAAAACTAACTCTGTCTTCTCTCTGCTTTTCAGAGAGAGATGTTTGTGCCGCTCTTCAAGGGTAGGTTTTTCTGCAATTAATTACAGAATATTCTTCAGATGTTTAAGGGGCTGTTTTATTGTGAGAATTCTTGTGTTGGAAGCTTTACAATTCAACTTACAAATGAGAGCAAGAGTGAATGCATCTTGACATTTAGTTATTTATTTATTTATGTACTTAAATATTGCACCACTGAATATGGACTTTATTTAAAATCGAACTTTCCCTGATTCTCTTCCATAGATCTCCATCGGACCAGTTGCTGGCACCTCAGAGTGCAGCCGGGATGCTGTGCAACTTCAGCATTGCTGATTTTGTCTGCTCCTCAGTACGTCACTTTCCACGATATTCCTAAATGTATTAGGAGCACCTGGATCATGTTCTGTGCTCATGTCGCAAACATTTGAAATAGCAGTTAAATTGCCTCTAGTACAAGGCTAATTCTGTTGTCTTTCTTTCTTTTTTCTAAAGGAAGTGAAAGTCACAAAAGAAAATCTGATCAGTCTCTTGCAGTGCACACTGGCCACTAGCCTAAGTGACTCGTTATTAACCTGGAAGCTCATTATCACCAAATTCTCTGCAGTCCTTGATGAAGCATTGGATTCATACTCAGATATGGTACACCCAATTCCAAGCCTATCTAATACGTTCTCTTTCAGTTATATCCCCCATTTTGCATCCCACTAGATATTCCTTGATAACCTTTAGGCAAATGTAGTCCATTTTAAATGCTTTGCCAGTTGTCATTGCCAGGTCTCACTGAGACGCTACCTTTCCTCTCCTTCAGTCCAACCAGATCAATAGCTCTGTCGGCTCAGTAGTCCTGGATGCAATCGAAGAAGTCAGAATTAATAACTTCAGCAGTACACAACTCCAAAACATCAGCTTTATCAACCAGTGGTTCCAGAGGAGACTTCACCCCTTCTTGCCATCAGTGTCTGAAGAGTTTCTATCCTGTCTCAGCACAAAGAACTTCAGCTGTGAGACCTACCAGGCTGTGTACGTACAAAGCTGTCCCTCTGCATCATGGGTGCTTTCAATGGACGTGGATATTATGTTAACCTTTAAATGGAATGGTCACACTTACTGGAATTAATGTCTCCATTTCAGTGTAAAGTCTCTGAGCGACCAAGTCTCATCCATGGACACGGCACAACAGCACTTGGTTTACACTAATTTCATCTACCTCTTCCTATCGAGGAACGACGCTTCAGGTATTTTTCTCTTTCAGTCTGAGATATCGTTTATTATACATTTCTTCTCTTTTTAAAGACGCTGGTATTTGCAGCATCCAGAGTTTATGAATGGCAACACACTGGTGTTTGTCTGAGCCATCTGCTAAAAAGACAGATGGCTCAGGTGTTGTTTCTGTTTTGTTTTCAGACACCGGATGTGTCTCCAACACTGACAGCAGCTTAGACTGGCTTCAAAAGAACTTTGGGGAATTTTCTGTCCTTGCACCTCTGGAAGATCTTGTCAGCCTCAACAGCAATTTCTCCTGTGTAAGTTGCAGTGAAACACATGGTCTCTCAAACAATAATAGTGAACAGATCTACCTTTGGTTAAAGATCCTTACACTTTAATGAATGACTAGCTCTTTTCTTTCATTTTTCTCTTTTTTAGTTTGAGTCATTGGTGGCACTGACACCAAGCCAAACCGCGGATATGATACTGAGCTCTGGTGCACCGTACAGCGTAGACCAGATGGATGCCGTGTTTGACCACCTGGAGAAAGATAACCCCTTCCAAGGCGTTGATGAGTTTCTGACCGAACTGGCTAAAAATCCTCAGGTGACTGCCTTCAAGTGTAAATCAAAAAGCCTTTGAAGTATTTACAACAAGACAGAGCCAAGTCAATTTTGAAATTCCTCTTTTGTTCTTCTCCAGCTTCCATATATCACAGCTGCAGTACGGGATGTCATGATGAATCGGACTTTCTCAGTCATCAGCGAAGATTTCCATGAATTTGATATGCAGGACTGGGTCCATTGGTTCACTGTCAAGCTGACAGTTCTCCTTCCCAGTTTCACCGGCGAGATGCTTTCCATGACACTCTCTTACGTCAATTGCACCGAATACCAAGTCATGTGAGTTGATAGACAGTTTCATTTATGAAAGTTTTAAGGCATGAAAAGTACTGGATTCTCAATGGGGCAATGTGGACGTAGCTAAACAATGGCGTCTAGCAGAGGGACCGGAGAACTGCAAAGCATTCACCTCTGCAACTTTTTCCTTTATAGTATCTATGGAATGGACAAGGTCTTCCACCAAATGACATCCGAAAGAATCGGAGAAATCACCGGCATTCTGGTCGCATACCTCAAGGGTCACATTGGCCAAAACCATGATCCTGGTAGGGTTGGAACAGCCAGAAATTGTCCATCTTCTGGTGTGACATTTGCTGCTTTTGCCATTTTAAATGCTAAGTAATCAGTTTCACTCAGTTCACAGTATGTTAAGCGTCTTCTCGATCTGGATGTAAATTGCTTCTTACCCATACCTTTCAGCCTGTCGTCAGAAGATCCATGATGATGCTGAGTGGCTGTCCATCAATTTGGGATATTTCTCCACGTACCTCAATTACTCTGTGCTGATGGACTTCAATATTACAGGGGTGCGATACCTTTTTTTTTTAGTCACTTTTCTCCCTTACCTTTTAGGAAGTTCACACTGAAGACCCTATACTCTTTCAGTTTCAGCACATTGCACTGCTTTGACTGTGATTAAGCATCTGCCCCCCCCCACTCTACTTGTACTATTTTCCAGATTGAATCACTGGCAGCACTTTCACCAACACAAACAGCGGACATGGTACTGAGCTCTGGTGTACTGAAAAATGCAAGCCAGATAGATGATGTGTTTGACCACCTAGTGGAAAATAACCCATTCCAGAGCGTTGACGAATTCCTGACGGAACTGACCAAAAGCTTGGAGGTGAGTGCCTTCAAGTGGATCAACTGGCGATTGCAAAACCCAGCAACACTCAATACCTGAATGCCCAGCAAATCATTTAATCTTTTGCTTTTTCTATGTCCAGCTTCCAGATATCACACCTGCTGTTCGGGATGTCATGATGAATCGGACTTTCTTAGTCATCAGCGGATATTTCCATGAATTTGATAGCCAGGACTGGGTCGATTGGTTCACTGTCAAGCTGACAGTCCTCCTTCCAAGTTTCACCGCTGAGATGCTTTCCATTACACTCTCTTACGTCAATTGCACCGATTACCAAGTCATGTGAGTCATTCACCAGTTTCACTGTGAAAATTTTGATGCATATTGTCTTTTTGGGACAACGTGAATGTAACCAAACAACTGAGTCTGACGGATGGACCGGAGAACTGTAAAGCACTCATCTCCACTTTGTCTTCTTTTATAGTGTTTTTGGAATGGACAAGGTCTTCCCAGAAATGACACCTGATGAAATCGAGGAAATCACCAAGGTTTTGGTTGCATACCTCAAGGAAGCCATTTTCCAAAAGCATGATGCAGGTAGGATTGAAAAACTTGTACTTGCTCAACTGGATACATTTCCAACTTTAATACTATGCTTTCTCTGAACACCATTAGTATCGTTCATCTTGAAAAGTTTCTAGTTACACTGCCTTCATTATTAGGCTTGAGAATCATTGACCTGAAAGCAAATTGTTTCTTTGCTATTCCTGTCAGCCTGTCAGCTGAGCACTCAAAACCATGCTGAGTGGCTGTCCATCAACTTAGGAAATTTCTCAGAATATGTAAACTACTCTGATCTGAAGGACTTTAACATCACTGGGGTACAGTACCTATTTATTTCCTCCAGTCTCTTTCCCCATGTTTGAAAAATATTCTCTCTGAAATAATTGCATTTTATATTAAGTTTAGTAGTACAGTGTTTTGGTTTCAGTGTAATTACAAATCTGACTTCTTTCTGGTCCTTTTCCAGTTTGAATCACTAGCAACACTAACACCAGCCCAAACTGCTGACATGCTACTGAGCTCTGGTGCACTGAGCAACACAGGCCAGATAGATGCTGTGTTTGACCACTTGGAGACTGGTAACTCCTTCCAGAACATCGAAGAATTTCTGACGGAACTGGCCCAAAGCCCAGAGGTGAGCGCCTTGAGCTGCAAATCCAAAATCCACTGAACTGTTTTATATATGACCAAATGCAATACCTTAGTGCTCCAGGAGGGGAAATTTTAATTATCTCTTTTGTGCATGTCCAGCTTCCAGATATCACACCTGAAGTACGGGATGTCATGATGAATCGGACTTTCTCAGTCATCAGCGAACGTTTCCCTGAATTTGATAAGCAAGACTGGGTCGATTGGTTCACTGTCAAGCTGACAGTTCTCCTTCCCAGCTTCACCGGCGAGATGCTTTCCATCACACTCTCTTACGTCAATTGCACCGAATACCAAGTCATGTGAGTCATTCACCAGTTTCACTGTGAAAATGTTGATGCATTTTGTCTCTTTGGGACAACGTGAATGTAGCCAAACAACTGAGTCTGACAGATGGACCGGAGAACTGTAAAGCACTCATGTCCACTTTGTCTTATTTTATAGTGTTTTTGGACTGGACAAGGTCTTCCCAGAAATGACACCTGATGAAATTGAGGAAGTCACCAAGGCTTTGGTTGCATACCTCAAGGAAGCCATTTTCCATAACCACGATCCTGGTAGGTTTGGAAAAACCTGCAGTCATGTAAATGGATGCGTTTCAGGATAAAGACTGATGCTTTTTATAAGCATGGGTAGCATTTTCAGTATTGAAATGTTAACAGTCACACGGAGTTCGTTGTGCTTGGGTGGAGCCGTTAACTGGTGTGTAAAATGTTTCTTCTCTCTGCCTTTCAGCCTGCCAAGGGAACACCCAAAACCAAGTGGAGTGGCTGTCCCTCAATTTGGGAAATTTCTCCAAATATGCAAACTACTCAGACCTGAAGGACTTTAATGTTGCCGGGGTACAATGACATCATTTTGAAAGCACTTTTCCCAGATTCCAGTGTCTTAAAACATACAATCTGTTGCAATATTGCTTTCAGCGATGCCCTAAAATAAAACCTTTCTTCCTTTCATTCTTTCTTTTTCTCCATGTATAGCTGGAAATTCTGGACTACCTGTCTCCAGAACAAAAACTGGAACTGTTATTCGATCCTCTTAATAACGCTCTAGAGAATGAAACCATCGTGACTGCTGTTTTCGACAGCTTCTTGACCTCTCCAGATGACAGGGAGCTAGATGAGTTCTTTGACGATTTTGCTCAGGCCGCAGAGAAGGTAAATACCTTTGTACCAGATATCGTTTTCTCAGAATTTGGCTCTGATATGTCATTTTTTCCCATGACATTCATGGCTTTTGGCAATTATGTGGACAGTGTTCAAAATCAAATTTTTGTCTTCTTTTCAGAGAAACTTAACCGTCATCGAAAACTCTGCTGTAAGGGATATCATGCTAAACCTGACGTTGACAGCACTGGCACCCAGATTTGATTCCTTTGAACCAAACGACTTTGCACTTTGGTTCCAACGCTATTTGGTGGTGCTGATGCCTAGCCTTCAACCTAGCAGTTTGGACGCCATCCCCAGGAACATTACCTGCCAGTCATACCGTGCCATGTAAGATTGTTAAGGCTTACCTTGAGGTCCCGTGTTTTACAGACCAAGGCTTTCACCTGACATGTTACAAACAAAGACACATGGCACCTTTTTTTTCTGTTCATGCTCACTCAGATTCACTGGGCTTGACCAAAGCATTGAATCTCTTCCACAAGAACTCACCCATGGCATTGAATCCTGCATGGTCTTGCTAATGCAAAGAGCTCCAAACAGTAGGTGTTCAAGGGATTCTTTTAACCCTGTGGATGTTGGATCCGTAGCAATGAGCTGTAATTTAAAATTGTCCTTTATTCATAAATATCAGTCTTGCAAATGTTAAAAAAAAAAAAAAACTGATGGTGCCTTTTTTCATCCTCCCCTCCTCCCCTTACCCAATAAAGTGTGCACACCGTTGCCAGTCGCTGGTCACGTAAGTTAATTACGGAATTATGCATATTCAGTCTCAAAGTTTAACACTGAAATTCTTCCATTTACATACACAGATGACAAAGCAATTGAATGACTTTATACATTGTAACATGTTCTTGACTTTATACATTGTAACATGTTCTTCACTTTTTGCCATTTTTTTCCAGTGCGAAGATACACCAGTCGATGGTGAGTTTGTTTTGGAGAGTTATTTTATTTTTAATAATTAGCAAGCAAAAACTGATTTTGATTGTCTCTATTACGTTAAAACTAACTCTGTCTTCTCTCTGCTTTTCAGAGAGAGATGTTTGTGCCGCTCTTCAAGGGTAGGTTTTTCTGCAATTAATTACAGAATATTCTTCAGATGTTTAAGGGGCTGTTTTATTGTGAGAATTCTTGTGTTGGAAGCTTTACAATTCAACTTACAAATGAGAGCAAGAGTGAATGCATCTTGACATTTAGTTTTTTTTATTATTATTTATTTAAGTATTGCACCACTGAATATGGACTTTATTTAAAATCGAACTTTCCCTGATTCTCTTCCATAGATCTCCATCGGACCAGTTGCTGGCACCTCAGAGTGCAGCCGGGATGCTGTGCAACTTCAGCATTGCTGATTTTGTCTGCTCCTCAGTACGTCACTTTCCACGATATTCCTAAATGTATTAGGAGCACCTGGATCATGTTCTGTACTCATGTCGCAAACATTTGAAATAGCAGTTAAATTGCCTCTAGTACAAGGCTAATTCTGTTGTCTTTCTTTCTTTTTTCTAAAGGAAGTGAGAGTCACAAAAGAAAATCTGATCAGTCTCTTGCAGTGCACACTGGCCACTAGCCTAAGTGACTCGTTATTAACCTGGAAGCTCATTATCACCAAATTCTCTGCAGTCCTTGATGAAGCATTGGATTCATACTCAGATATGGTACACCCAATTCCAAGCCTATCTAATACGTTCTCTTTCAGTTATATCCCCCATTTTGCATCCCACTAGATATTCTTTGATAACCTTTAGGCAAATGTAGTCCATTTTAAATGCTTTGCCAGTTGTCATTGCCAGGTCTCACTGAGACGCTACCTTTCCTCTCCTTCAGTCCAACCAGATCAATAGCTCTGTCGGCTCAGTAGTCCTGGATGCAATCGAAGAAGTCAGAATTAATAACTTCAGCAGTACACAACTCCAAAACATCAGCTTTATCAACCAGTGGTTCCAGAGGAGACTTCACCCCTTCTTGCCATCAGTGTCTGAAGAGTTTCTATCCTGTCTCAGCACAAAGAACTTCAGCTGTGAGACCTACCAGGCTGTGTACGTACAAAGCTGTCCCTCTGCATCATGGGTGCTTTCAATGGACGTGGATATTATGTTAACCTTTAAATGGAATGGTCACACTTACTGGAATTAATGTCTCCATTTCAGTGTAAAGTCTCTGAGCGACCAAGTCTCATCCATGGACACGGCACAACAGCACTTGGTTTACACTAATTTCATCTACCTCTTCCTATCGAGGAACGACGCTTCAGGTATTTTTCTCTTTCAGTCTGAGATATCGTTTATTATACATTTCTTCTCTTTTTAAAGACGCTGGTATTTGCAGCATCCAGAGTTTATGAATGGCAACACACTGGTGTTTGTCTGAGCCATCTGCTAAAAAGACAGATGGCTCAGGTGTTGTTTCTGTTTTGTTTTCAGACACCGGATGTGTCTCCAACACTGACAGCAGCTTAGACTGGCTTCAAAAGAACTTTGGGGAATTTTCTGTCCTTGCACCTCTGGAAGATCTTGTCAGCCTCAACAGCAATTTCTCCTGTGTAAGTTGCAGTGAAACACATGGTCTCTCAAGCAATAATAGTGAACAGATCTACCTTTGGTTAAAGATCCTTACACTTTAATGAATGACTAGCTCTTTTCTTTCATTTTTCTCTTTTTTAGTTTGAGTCATTGGTGGCACTGACACCAAGCCAAACCGCGGATATGATACTGAGCTCTGGTGCACCGTACAGCGTAGACCAGATGGATGCCGTGTTTGACCACCTGGAGAAAGATAACCCCTTCCAAGGCGTTGATGAGTTTCTGACCGAACTGGCTAAAAATCCTCAGGTGACTGCCTTCAAGTGTAAATCAAAAAGCCTTTGAAGTATTTACAACAAGACAGAGCCAAGTCAATTTTGAAATTCCTCTTTTGTTCTTCTCCAGCTTCCATATATCACAGCTGCAGTACGGGATGTCATGATGAATCGGACTTTCTCAGTCATCAGCGAAGATTTCCATGAATTTGATATGCAGGACTGGGTCCATTGGTTCACTGTCAAGCTGACAGTTCTCCTTCCCAGTTTCACCGGCGAGATGCTTTCCATGACACTCTCTTACGTCAATTGCACCGAATACCAAGTCATGTGAGTTGATAGACAGTTTCATTTATGAAAGTTTTAAGGCATGAAAAGTACTGGATTCTCAATGGGGCAATGTGGACGTAGCTAAACAATGGCGTCTAGCAGAGGGACCGGAGAACTGCAAAGCATTCACCTCTGCAACTTTTTCCTTTATAGTATCTATGGAATGGACAAGGTCTTCCACCAAATGACATCCGAAAGAATCGGAGAAATCACCGGCATTCTGGTCGCATACCTCAAGGGTCACATTGGCCAAAACCATGATCCTGGTAGGGTTGGAACAGCCAGAAATTGTCCATCTTCTGGTGTGACATTTGCTGCTTTTGCCATTTTAAATGCTAAGTAATCAGTTTCACTCAGTTCACAGTATGTTAAGCGTCTTCTTGATCTGGATGTAAATTGCTTCTTACCCATACCTTTCAGCCTGTCGTCAGAAGATCCATGATGATGCTGAGTGGCTGACCATCAATTTGGGATATTTCTCCACGTACCTCAATTACTCTGTGCTGATGGACTTCAATATTACAGGGGTGCGATACCTTTGTTTTTTAGTCACTTTTCTCCCTTACCTTTTAGGAAGTTCACACTGAAGACCCTATACTCTTTCAGTTTCAGCACATTGCACTGCTTTGACTGTGATTAAGCATCTGCCCCCCCCCACTCTACTTGTACTATTTTCCAGATTGAATCACTGGCAGCACTTTCACCAACACAAACAGCGGACATGGTACTGAGCTCTGGTGTACTGAAAAATGCAAGCCAGATAGATGATGTGTTTGACCACCTAGTGGAAAATAACCCATTCCAGAGCGTTGACGAATTCCTGACGGAACTGACCAAAAGCTTGGAGGTGAGTGCCTTCAAGTGGATCAACTGGCGATTGCAAAACCCAGCAACACTCAATACCTGAATGCCCAGCAAATCATTTAATCTTTTGCTTTTTCTATGTCCAGCTTCCAGATATCACACCTGCTGTTCGGGATGTCATGATGAATCGGACTTTCTTAGTCATCAGTGGATATTTCCATGAATTTGATAGCCAGGACTGGGTCGATTGGTTCACTGTCAAGCTGACAGTCCTCCTTCCAAGTTTCACCGCTGAGATGCTTTCCATTACACTCTCTTACGTCAATTGCACCGATTACCAAGTCATGTGAGTCATTCACCAGTTTCACTGTGAAAATTTTGATGCATATTGTCTTTTTGGGACAACGTGAATGTAACCAAACAACTGAGTCTGACGGATGGACCGGAGAACTGTAAAGCACTCATCTCCACTTTGTCTTCTTTTATAGTGTTTTTGGAATGGACAAGGTCTTCCCAGAAATGACACCTGATGAAATCGAGGAAATCACCAAGGTTTTGGTTGCATACCTCAAGGAAGCCATTTTCCAAAAGCATGATGCAGGTAGGATTGAAAAACTTGTACTTGCTCAACTGGATACATTTCCAACTTTAATACTATGCTTTCTCTGAACACCATTAGTATCGTTCATCTTGAAAAGTTTCTAGTTACACTGCCTTCATTATTAGGCTTGAGAATCATTGACCTGAAAGCAAATTGTTTCTTTGCTATTCCTGTCAGCCTGTCAGCTGAGCACTCAAAACCATGCTGAGTGGCTGTCCATCAACTTAGGAAATTTCTCAGAATATGTAAACTACTCTGATCTGAAGGACTTTAACATCACTGGGGTACAGTACCTATTTATTTCCTCCAGTCTCTTTCCCCATGTTTGAAAAATATTCTCTCTGAAATAATTGCATTTTATATTAAGTTTAGTAGTACAGTGTTTTGGTTTCAGTGTAATTACAAATCTGACTTCTTTCTGGCCCTTTTCCAGTTTGAATCACTGGCAATACTAACACCAGCCCAAACTGCTGACATGCTACTGAGCTCTGGTGCACTGAGCAACACAGGCCAGATAGATGCTGTGTTTGACCACTTGGAGACTGGTAACTCCTTCCAGAACATCGAAGAATTTCTGACGGAACTGGCCCAAAGCCCAGAGGTGAGCGCCTTGAGCTGCAAATCCAAAATCCACTGAACTGTTTTATATATGACCAAATGCAATACCTTAGTGCTCCAGGAGGGGAAATTTTAATTATCTCTTTTGTGCATGTCCAGCTTCCAGATATCACACCTGAAGTACGGGATGTCATGATGAATCGGACTTTCTCAGTCATCAGCGAACGTTTCCCTGAATTTGATAAGCAAGACTGGGTCGATTGGTTCACTGTCAAGCTGACAGTTCTCCTTCCCAGCTTCACCGGCGAGATGCTTTCCATCACACTCTCTTACGTCAATTGCACCGAATACCAAGTCATGTGAGTCATTCACCAGTTTCACTGTGAAAATGTTGATGCATTTTGTCTCTTTGGGACAACGTGAATGTAGCCAAACAACTGAGTCTGACAGATGGACCGGAGAACTGTAAAGCACTCATGTCCACTTTGTCTTCTTTTATAGTGTTTTTGGACTGGACAAGGTCTTCCCAGAAATGACACCTGATGAAATCGAGGAAGTCACCAAGGCTTTGGTTGCATACCTCAAGGAAGCCATTTTCCATAACCACGATCCTGGTAGGTTTGGAAAAACCTGCAGTCATGTAAATGGATGCGTTTCAGGATAAAGACTGATGCTTTTTATAAGCATGGGTAGCATTTTCAGTATTGAAATGTTAACAGTCACACGGAGTTCGTTGTGCTTGGGTGGAGCCGTTAACTGGTGTGTAAAATGTTTCTTCTCTCTGCCTTTCAGCCTGCCAAGGGAACACCCAAAACCAAGTGGAGTGGCTGTCCCTCAATTTGGGAAATTTCTCCAAATATGCAAACTACTCAGACCTGAAGGACTTTAATGTTGCCGGGGTACAATGACATCATTTTGAAAGCACTTTTCCCAGATTCCAGTGTCTTAAAACATACAATCTGTTGCAATATTGCTTTCAGCGATGCCCTAAAATAAAACCTTTCTTCCTTTCATTCTTTCTTTTTCTCCATGTATAGCTGGAAATTCTGGACTACCTGTCTCCAGAACAAAAACTGGAACTGTTATTCGATCCTCTTAATAACGCTCTAGAGAATGAAACCATCGTGACTGCTGTTTTCGACAGCTTCTTGACCTCTCCAGATGACAGGGAGCTAGATGAGTTCTTTGACGATTTTGCTCAGGCCGCAGAGAAGGTAAATACCTTTGTACCAGATATCGTTTTCTCAGAATTTGGCTCTGATATGTCATTTTTTCCCATGACATTCATGGCTTTTGGCAATTATGTGGACAGTGTTCAAAATCAAATTTTTGTCTTCTTTTCAGAGAAACTTAACCGTCATCGAAAACTCTGCTGTAAGGGATATCATGCTAAACCTGACGTTGACAGCACTGGCACCCAGATTTGATTCCTTTGAACCAAACGACTTTGCACTTTGGTTCCAACGCTATTTGGTGGTGCTGATGCCTAGCCTTCAACCTAGCAGTTTGGACGCCATCCCCAGGAACATTACCTGCCAGTCATACCGTGCCATGTAAGATTGTTAAGGCTTACCTTGAGGTCCCGTGTTTTACAGACCAAGGCTTTCACCTGACATGTTACAAACAAAGACACATGGCACCTTTTTTTTCTGTTCATGCTCACTCAGATTCACTGGGCTTGACCAAAGCATTGAATCTCTTCCACAAGAACTCACCCATGGCATTGAATCCTGCATGGTCTTGCTAATGCAAAGAGCTCCAAACAGTAGGTGTTCAAGGGATTCTTTTAACCCTGTGGATGTTGGATCCGTAGCAATGAGCTGTAATTTAAAATTGTCCTTTATTCATAAATATCAGTCTTGCAAATGTTAAAAAAAAAAAAACTGATGGTGCCTTTTTTCATCCTCCCCTCCTCCCCTTACCCAATAAAGTGTGCACACCGTTGCCAGTCGCTGGTCACGTAAGTTAATTACGGAATTATGCATATTCAGTCTCAAAGTTTAACACTGAAATTCTTCCATTTACATACACAGATGACAAAGCAATTGAATGACTTTATACATTGTAACATGTTCTTGACTTTATACATTGTAACATGTTCTTCACTTTTTGTCATTTTTTTCCAGTGCGAAGATACACCAGTCGATGGTGAGTTTGTTTTGGAGAGTTATTTTATTTTTAATAATTAGCAAGCAAAAACTGATTTTGATTGTCTCTATTACGTTAAAACTAACTCTGTCTTCTCTCTGCTTTTCAGAGAGAGATGTTTGTGCCGCTCTTCAAGGGTAGGTTTTTCTGCAATTAATTACAGAATATTCTTCAGATGTTTAAGGGGCTGTTTTATTGTGAGAATTATTGTGTTGGAAGCTTTACAATTCAACTTACAAATGAGAGCAAGAGTGAATGCATCTTGACATTTAGTTATTTATTTATTTATGTACTTAAATATTGCACCACTGAATATGGACTTTATTTAAAATCGAACTTTCCCTGATTCTCTTCCATAGATCTCCATCGGACCAGTTGCTGGCACCTCAGAGTGCAGCCGGGATGCTGTGCAACTTCAGCATTGCTGATTTTGTCTGCTCCTCAGTACGTCACTTTCCACGATATTCCTAAATGTATTAGGAGCACCTGGATCATGTTCTGTGCTCATGTCGCAAACATTTGAAATAGCAGTTAAATTGCCTCTAGTACAAGGCTAATTCTGTTGTCTTTCTTTCTTTTTTCTAAAGGAAGTGAAAGTCACAAAAGAAAATCTGATCAGTCTCTTGCAGTGCACACTGGCCACTAGCCTAAGTGACTCGTTATTAACCTGGAAGCTCATTATCACCAAATTCTCTGCAGTCCTTGATGAAGCATTGGATTCATACTCAGATATGGTACACCCAATTCCAAGCCTATCTAATACGTTCTCTTTCAGTTAAATCCCCCATTTTGCATCCCACTAGATATTCCTTGATAACCTTTAGGCAAATGTAGTCCATTTTAAATGCTTTGCCAGTTGTCATTGCCAGGTCTCACTGAGACGCTACCTTTCCTCTCCTTCAGTCCAACCAGATCAATAGCTCTGTCGGCTCAGTAGTCCTGGATGCAATCGAAGAAGTCAGAATTAATAACTTCAGCAGTACACAACTCCAAAACATCAGCTTTATCAACCAGTGGTTCCAGAGGAGACTTCACCCCTTCTTGCCATCAGTGTCTGAAGAGTTTCTATCCTGTCTCAGCACAAAGAACTTCAGCTGTGAGACCTACCAGGCTGTGTACGTACAAAGCTGTCCCTCTGCATCATGGGTGCTTTCAATGGACGTGGATATTATGTTAACCTTTAAATGGAATGGTCACACTTACTGGAATTAATGTCTCCATTTCAGTGTAAAGTCTCTGAGCGACCAAGTCTCATCCATGGACACGGCACAACAGCACTTGGTTTACACTAATTTCATCTACCTCTTCCTATCGAGGAACGACGCTTCAGGTATTTTTCTCTTTCAGTCTGAGATATCGTTTATTATACATTTCTTCTCTTTTTAAAGACGCTGGTATTTGCAGCATCCAGAGTTTATGAATGGCAACACACTGGTGTTTGTCTGAGCCATCTGCTAAAAAGACAGATGGCTCAGGTGTTGTTTCTGTTTTGTTTTCAGACACCGGATGTGTCTCCAACACTGACAGCAGCTTAGACTGGCTTCAAAAGAACTTTGGGGAATTTTCTGTCCTTGCACCTCTGGAAGATCTTGTCAGCCTCAACAGCAATTTCTCCTGTGTAAGTTGCAGTGAAACACATGGTCTCTCAAACAATAATAGTGAACAGATCTACCTTTGGTTAAAGATCCTTACACTTTAATGAATGACTAGCTCTTTTCTTTCATTTTTCTCTTTTTTAGTTTGAGTCATTGGTGGCACTGACACCAAGCCAAACCGCGGATATGATACTGAGCTCTGGTGCACCGTACAGCGTAGACCAGATGGATGCCGTGTTTGACCACCTGGAGAAAGATAACCCCTTCCAAGGCGTTGATGAGTTTCTGACCGAACTGGCTAAAAATCCTCAGGTGACTGCCTTCAAGTGTAAATCAAAAAGCCTTTGAAGTATTTACAACAAGACAGAGCCAAGTCAATTTTGAAATTCCTCTTTTGTTCTTCTCCAGCTTCCATATATCACAGCTGCAGTACGGGATGTCATGATGAATCGGACTTTCTCAGTCATCAGCGAAGATTTCCATGAATTTGATATGCAGGACTGGGTCCATTGGTTCACTGTCAAGCTGACAGTTCTCCTTCCCAGTTTCACCGGCGAGATGCTTTCCATGACACTCTCTTACGTCAATTGCACCGAATACCAAGTCATGTGAGTTGATAGACAGTTTCATTTATGAAAGTTTTAAGGCATGAAAAGTACTGGATTCTCAATGGGGCAATGTGGACGTAGCTAAACAATGGCGTCTAGCAGAGGGACCGGAGAACTGCAAAGCATTCACCTCTGCAACTTTTTCCTTTATAGTATCTATGGAATGGACAAGGTCTTCCACCAAATGACATCCGAAAGAATCGGAGAAATCACCGGCATTCTGGTCGCATACCTCAAGGGTCACATTGGCCAAAACCATGATCCTGGTAGGGTTGGAACAGCCAGAAATTGTCCATCTTCTGGTGTGACATTTGCTGCTTTTGCCATTTTAAATGCTAAGTAATCAGTTTCACTCAGTTCACAGTATGTTAAGCGTCTTCTTGATCTGGATGTAAATTGCTTCTTACCCATACCTTTCAGCCTGTCGTCAGAAGATCCATGATGATGCTGAGTGGCTGACCATCAATTTGGGATATTTCTCCACGTACCTCAATTACTCTGTGCTGATGGACTTCAATATTACAGGGGTGCGATACCTTTGTTTTTTAGTCACTTTTCTCCCTTACCTTTTAGGAAGTTCACACTGAAGACCCTATACTCTTTCAGTTTCAGCACATTGCACTGCTTTGACTGTGATTAAGCATCTGCCCCCCCCCACTCTACTTGTACTATTTTCCAGATTGAATCACTGGCAGCACTTTCACCAACACAAACAGCGGACATGGTACTGAGCTCTGGTGTACTGAAAAATGCAAGCCAGATAGATGATGTGTTTGACCACCTAGTGGAAAATAACCCATTCCAGAGCGTTGACGAATTCCTGACGGAACTGACCAAAAGCTTGGAGGTGAGTGCCTTCAAGTGGATCAACTGGCGATTGCAAAACCCAGCAACACTCAATACCTGAATGCCCAGCAAATCATTTAATCTTTTGCTTTTTCTATGTCCAGCTTCCAGATATCACACCTGCTGTTCGGGATGTCATGATGAATCGGACTTTCTTAGTCATCAGCGGATATTTCCATGAATTTGATAGCCAGGACTGGGTCGATTGGTTCACTGTCAAGCTGACAGTCCTCCTTCCAAGTTTCACCGCTGAGATGCTTTCCATTACACTCTCTTACGTCAATTGCACCGATTACCAAGTCATGTGAGTCATTCACCAGTTTCACTGTGAAAATTTTGATGCATATTGTCTTTTTGGGACAACGTGAATGTAACCAAACAACTGAGTCTGACGGATGGACCGGAGAACTGTAAAGCACTCATCTCCACTTTGTCTTCTTTTATAGTGTTTTTGGAATGGACAAGGTCTTCCCAGAAATGACACCTGATGAAATCGAGGAAATCACCAAGGTTTTGGTTGCATACCTCAAGGAAGCCATTTTCCAAAAGCATGATGCAGGTAGGATTGAAAAACTTGTACTTGCTCAACTGGATACATTTCCAACTTTAATACTATGCTTTCTCTGAACACCATTAGTATCGTTCATCTTGAAAAGTTTCTAGTTACACTGCCTTCATTATTAGGCTTGAGAATCATTGACCTGAAAGCAAATTGTTTCTTTGCTATTCCTGTCAGCCTGTCAGCTGAGCACTCAAAACCATGCTGAGTGGCTGTCCATCAACTTAGGAAATTTCTCAGAATATGTAAACTACTCTGATCTGAAGGACTTTAACATCACTGGGGTACAGTACCTATTTATTTCCTCCAGTCTCTTTCCCCATGTTTGAAAAATATTCTCTCTGAAATAATTGCATTTTATATTAAGTTTAGTAGTACAGTGTTTTGGTTTCAGTGTAATTACAAATCTGACTTCTTTCTGGCCCTTTTCCAGTTTGAATCACTGGCAATACTAACACCAGCCCAAACTGCTGACATGCTACTGAGCTCTGGTGCACTGAGCAACACAGGCCAGATAGATGCTGTGTTTGACCACTTGGAGACTGGTAACTCCTTCCAGAACATCGAAGAATTTCTGACGGAACTGGCCCAAAGCCCAGAGGTGAGCGCCTTGAGCTGCAAATCCAAAATCCACTGAACTGTTTTATATATGACCAAATGCAATACCTTAGTGCTCCAGGAGGGGAAATTTTAATTATCTCTTTTGTGCATGTCCAGCTTCCAGATATCACACCTGAAGTACGGGATGTCATGATGAATCGGACTTTCTCAGTCATCAGCGAACGTTTCCCTGAATTTGATAAGCAAGACTGGGTCGATTGGTTCACTGTCAAGCTGACAGTTCTCCTTCCCAGCTTCACCGGCGAGATGCTTTCCATCACACTCTCTTACGTCAATTGCACCGAATACCAAGTCATGTGAGTCATTCACCAGTTTCACTGTGAAAATGTTGATGCATTTTGTCTCTTTGGGACAACGTGAATGTAGCCAAACAACTGAGTCTGACAGATGGACCGGAGAACTGTAAAGCACTCATGTCCACTTTGTCTTCTTTTATAGTGTTTTTGGACTGGACAAGGTCTTCCCAGAAATGACACCTGATGAAATCGAGGAAGTCACCAAGGCTTTGGTTGCATACCTCAAGGAAGCCATTTTCCATAACCACGATCCTGGTAGGTTTGGAAAAACCTGCAGTCATGTAAATGGATGCGTTTCAGGATAAAGACTGATGCTTTTTATAAGCATGGGTAGCATTTTCAGTATTGAAATGTTAACAGTCACACGGAGTTCGTTGTGCTTGGGTGGAGCCGTTAACTGGTGTGTAAAATGTTTCTTCTCTCTGCCTTTCAGCCTGCCAAGGGAACACCCAAAACCAAGTGGAGTGGCTGTCCCTCAATTTGGGAAATTTCTCCAAATATGCAAACTACTCAGACCTGAAGGACTTTAATGTTGCCGGGGTACAATGACATCATTTTGAAAGCACTTTTCCCAGATTCCAGTGTCTTAAAACATACAATCTGTTGCAATATTGCTTTCAGCGATGCCCTAAAATAAAACCTTTCTTCCTTTCATTCTTTCTTTTTCTCCATATATAGCTGGAAATTCTGGACTCCCTGTCTCCAGAACAAAAACTGGAACTGTTATTCGATCCTCTTAATAACGCTCTAGAGAATGAAACCATCGTGACTGCTGTCTTCAACAGCTTGTTGACCTCTCCAGATGACAGGGAGCTAGATGAGTTCTTTGACGATTTTGCTCAGGCCGCAGAGAAGGTAAATACCTTTGTACCAGATATCGTTTTCTCAGAATTTGGCTCTGATATGTCATTTTTTCCCATGACATTCATGGCTTTTGGCAATTATGTGGACAGTGTTCAAAATCAAATTTTTGTCTTCTTTTCAGAGAAACTTAACCGTCATCGAAAACTCTGCTGTAAGGGATATCATGCTAAACCTGACGTTGACAGCACTGGCACCCAGATTTGATTCCTTTGAACCAAACGACTTTGCACTTTGGTTCCAACGCTATTTGGTGGTGCTGATGCCTAGCCTTCAACCTAGCAGTTTGGACGCCATCCCCAGGAACATTACCTGCCAGTCATACCGTGCCATGTAAGATTGTTAAGGCTTACCTTGAGGTCCCGTGTTTTACAGACCAAGGCTTTCACCTGACATGTTACAAACAAAGACACATGGCACCTTTTTTTTCTGTTCATGCTCACTCAGATTCACTGGGCTTGACCAAAGCATTGAATCTCTTCCACAAGAACTCACCCATGGCATTGAATCCTGCATGGTCTTGCTAATGCAAAGAGCTCCAAACAGTAGGTGTTCAAGGGATTCTTTTAACCCTGTGGATGTTGGATCCGTAGCAATGAGCTGTAATTTAAAATTGTCCTTTATTCATAAATATCAGTCTTGCAAATGTTAAAAAAAAAAAAAACTGATGGTGCCTTTTTTCATCCTCCCCTCCTCCCCTTACCCAATAAAGTGTGCACACCGTTGCCAGTCGCTGGTCACGTAAGTTAATTACGGAATTATGCATATTCAGTCTCAAAGTTTAACACTGAAATTCTTCCATTTACATACACAGATGACAAAGCAATTGAATGACTTTATACATTGTAACATGTTCTTGACTTTATACATTGTAACATGTTCTTCACTTTTTGTCAATTTTCCAGTGCGAAGATACACCAGTCGATGGTGAGTTTGTTTTGGAGAGTTATTTTATTTTTAATTAGCAAGCAAAAACTGATTTTGATTGTCTCTATTACGTTAAAACTAACTCTGTCTTCTCTCTGCTTTTCAGAGAGAGATGTTTGTGCCGCTCTTCAAGGGTAGGTTTTTCTGCAATTAATTACAGAATATTCTTCAGATGTTTAAGGGGCTGTTTTATTGTGAGAATTCTTGTGTTGGAAGCTTTACAATTCAACTTACAAATGAGAGCAAGAGTGAATGCATCTTGACATTTAGTTATTTATTTATTTATGTACTTAAATATTGCACCACTGAATATGGACTTTATTTAAAATCGAACTTTCCCTGATTCTCTTCCATAGATCTCCATCGGACCAGTTGCTGGCACCTCAGAGTGCAGCCGGGATGCTGTGCAACTTCAGCATTGCTGATTTTGTCTGCTCCTCAGTACGTCACTTTCCACGATATTCCTAAATGTATTAGGAGCACCTGGATCATGTTCTGTGCTCATGTCGCAAACATTTGAAATAGCAGTTAAATTGCCTCTAGTACAAGGCTAATTCTGTTGTCTTTCTTTCTTTTTTCTAAAGGAAGTGAAAGTCACAAAAGAAAATCTGATCAGTCTCTTGCAGTGCACACTGGCCACTAGCCTAAGTGACTCGTTATTAACCTGGAAGCTCATTATCACCAAATTCTCTGCAGTCCTTGATGAAGCATTGGATTCATACTCAGATATGGTACACCCAATTCCAAGCCTATCTAATACGTTCTCTTTCAGTTATATCCCCCATTTTGCATCCCACTAGATATTCCTTGATAACCTTTAGGCAAATGTAGTCCATTTTAAATGCTTTGCCAGTTGTCATTGCCAGGTCTCACTGAGACGCTACCTTTCCTCTCCTTCAGTCCAACCAGATCAATAGCTCTGTCGGCTCAGTAGTCCTGGATGCAATCGAAGAAGTCAGAATTAATAACTTCAGCAGTACACAACTCCAAAACATCAGCTTTATCAACCAGTGGTTCCAGAGGAGACTTCACCCCTTCTTGCCATCAGTGTCTGAAGAGTTTCTATCCTGTCTCAGCACAAAGAACTTCAGCTGTGAGACCTACCAGGCTGTGTACGTACAAAGCTGTCCCTCTGCATCATGGGTGCTTTCAATGGACGTGGATATTATGTTAACCTTTAAATGGAATGGTCACACTTACTGGAATTAATGTCTCCATTTCAGTGTAAAGTCTCTGAGCGACCAAGTCTCATCCATGGACACGGCACAACAGCACTTGGTTTACACTAATTTCATCTACCTCTTCCTATCGAGGAACGACGCTTCAGGTATTTTTCTCTTTCAGTCTGAGATATCGTTTATTATACATTTCTTCTCTTTTTAAAGACGCTGGTATTTGCAGCATCCAGAGTTTATGAATGGCAACACACTGGTGTTTGTCTGAGCCATCTGCTAAAAAGACAGATGGCTCAGGTGTTGTTTCTGTTTTGTTTTCAGACACCGGATGTGTCTCCAACACTGACAGCAGCTTAGACTGGCTTCAAAAGAACTTTGGGGAATTTTCTGTCCTTGCACCTCTGGAAGATCTTGTCAGCCTCAACAGCAATTTCTCCTGTGTAAGTTGCAGTGAAACACATGGTCTCTCAAGCAATAATAGTGAACAGATCTACCTTTGGTTAAAGATCCTTACACTTTAATGAATGACTAGCTCTTTTCTTTCATTTTTCTCTTTTTTAGTTTGAGTCATTGGTGGCACTGACACCAAGCCAAACCGCGGATATGATACTGAGCTCTGGTGCACCGTACAGCGTAGACCAGATGGATGCCGTGTTTGACCACCTGGAGAAAGATAACCCCTTCCAAGGCGTTGATGAGTTTCTGACCGAACTGGCTAAAAATCCTCAGGTGACTGCCTTCAAGTGTAAATCAAAAAGCCTTTGAAGTATTTACAACAAGACAGAGCCAAGTCAATTTTGAAATTCCTCTTTTGTTCTTCTCCAGCTTCCATATATCACAGCTGCAGTACGGGATGTCATGATGAATCGGACTTTCTCAGTCATCAGCGAAGATTTCCATGAATTTGATATGCAGGACTGGGTCCATTGGTTCACTGTCAAGCTGACAGTTCTCCTTCCCAGTTTCACCGGCGAGATGCTTTCCATGACACTCTCTTACGTCAATTGCACCGAATACCAAGTCATGTGAGTTGATAGACAGTTTCATTTATGAAAGTTTTAAGGCATGAAAAGTACTGGATTCTCAATGGGGCAATGTGGACGTAGCTAAACAATGGCGTCTAGCAGAGGGACCGGAGAACTGCAAAGCATTCACCTCTGCAACTTTTTCCTTTATAGTATCTATGGAATGGACAAGGTCTTCCACCAAATGACATCCGAAAGAATCGGAGAAATCACCGGCATTCTGGTCGCATACCTCAAGGGTCACATTGGCCAAAACCATGATCCTGGTAGGGTTGGAACAGCCAGAAATTGTCCATCTTCTGGTGTGACATTTGCTGCTTTTGCCATTTTAAATGCTAAGTAATCAGTTTCACTCAGTTCACAGTATGTTAAGCGTCTTCTTGATCTGGATGTAAATTGCTTCTTACCCATACCTTTCAGCCTGTCGTCAGAAGATCCATGATGATGCTGAGTGGCTGACCATCAATTTGGGATATTTCTCCACGTACCTCAATTACTCTGTGCTGATGGACTTCAATATTACAGGGGTGCGATACCTTTGTTTTTTAGTCACTTTTCTCCCTTACCTTTTAGGAAGTTCACACTGAAGACCCTATACTCTTTCAGTTTCAGCACATTGCACTGCTTTGACTGTGATTAAGCATCTGCCCCCCCCCACTCTACTTGTACTATTTTCCAGATTGAATCACTGGCAGCACTTTCACCAACACAAACAGCGGACATGGTACTGAGCTCTGGTGTACTGAAAAATGCAAGCCAGATAGATGATGTGTTTGACCACCTAGTGGAAAATAACCCATTCCAGAGCGTTGACGAATTCCTGACGGAACTGACCAAAAGCTTGGAGGTGAGTGCCTTCAAGTGGATCAACTGGCGATTGCAAAACCCAGCAACACTCAATACCTGAATGCCCAGCAAATCATTTAATCTTTTGCTTTTTCTATGTCCAGCTTCCAGATATCACACCTGCTGTTCGGGATGTCATGATGAATCGGACTTTCTTAGTCATCAGTGGATATTTCCATGAATTTGATAGCCAGGACTGGGTCGATTGGTTCACTGTCAAGCTGACAGTCCTCCTTCCAAGTTTCACCGCTGAGATGCTTTCCATTACACTCTCTTACGTCAATTGCACCGATTACCAAGTCATGTGAGTCATTCACCAGTTTCACTGTGAAAATTTTGATGCATATTGTCTTTTTGGGACAACGTGAATGTAACCAAACAACTGAGTCTGACGGATGGACCGGAGAACTGTAAAGCACTCATCTCCACTTTGTCTTCTTTTATAGTGTTTTTGGAATGGACAAGGTCTTCCCAGAAATGACACCTGATGAAATCGAGGAAATCACCAAGGTTTTGGTTGCATACCTCAAGGAAGCCATTTTCCAAAAGCATGATGCAGGTAGGATTGAAAAACTTGTACTTGCTCAACTGGATACATTTCCAACTTTAATACTATGCTTTCTCTGAACACCATTAGTATCGTTCATCTTGAAAAGTTTCTAGTTACACTGCCTTCATTATTAGTCTTGAGAATCATTGACCTGAAAGCAAATTGTTTCTTTGCTATTCCTGTCAGCCTGTCAGCTGAGCACTCAAAACCATGCTGAGTGGCTGTCCATCAACTTAGGAAATTTCTCAGAATATGTAAACTACTCTGATCTGAAGGACTTTAACATCACTGGGGTACAGTACCTATTTATTTCCTCCAGTCTCTTTCCCCATGTTTGAAAAATATTCTCTCTGAAATAATTGCATTTTATATTAAGTTTAGTAGTACAGTGTTTTGGTTTCAGTGTAATTACAAATCTGACTTCTTTCTGGTCCTTTTCCAGTTTGAATCACTGGCAATACTAACACCAGCCCAAACTGCTGACATGCTACTGAGCTCTGGTGCACTGAGCAACACAGGCCAGATAGATGCTGTGTTTGACCACTTGGAGACTGGTAACTCCTTCCAGAACATCGAAGAATTTCTGACGGAACTGGCCCAAAGCCCAGAGGTGAGCGCCTTGAGCTGCAAATCCAAAATCCACTGAACTGTTTTATATATGACCAAATGCAATACCTTAGTGCTCCAGGAGGGGAAATTTTAATTATCTCTTTTGTGCATGTCCAGCTTCCAGATATCACACCTGAAGTACGGGATGTCATGATGAATCGGACTTTCTCAGTCATCAGCGAACGTTTCCCTGAATTTGATAAGCAAGACTGGGTCGATTGGTTCACTGTCAAGCTGACAGTTCTCCTTCCCAGCTTCACCGGCGAGATGCTTTCCATCACACTCTCTTACGTCAATTGCACCGAATACCAAGTCATGTGAGTCATTCACCAGTTTCACTGTGAAAATGTTGATGCATTTTGTCTCTTTGGGACAACGTGAATGTAGCCAAACAACTGAGTCTGACAGATGGACCGGAGAACTGTAAAGCACTCATGTCCACTTTGTCTTCTTTTATAGTGTTTTTGGACTGGACAAGGTCTTCCCAGAAATGACACCTGATGAAATCGAGGAAGTCACCAAGGCTTTGGTTGCATACCTCAAGGAAGCCATTTTCCATAACCACGATCCTGGTAGGTTTGGAAAAACCTGCAGTCATGTAAATGGATGCGTTTCAGGATAAAGACTGATGCTTTTTATAAGCATGGGTAGCATTTTCAGTATTGAAATGTTAACAGTCACACGGAGTTCGTTGTGCTTGGGTGGAGCCGTTAACTGGTGTGTAAAATGTTTCTTCTCTCTGCCTTTCAGCCTGCCAAGGGAACACCCAAAACCAAGTGGAGTGGCTGTCCCTCAATTTGGGAAATTTCTCCAAATATGCAAACTACTCAGACCTGAAGGACTTTAATGTTGCCGGGGTACAATGACATCATTTTGAAAGCACTTTTCCCAGATTCCAGTGTCTTAAAACATACAATCTGTTGCAATATTGCTTTCAGCGATGCCCTAAAATAAAACCTTTCTTCCTTTCATTCTTTCTTTTTCTCCATGTATAGCTGGAAATTCTGGACTACCTGTCTCCAGAACAAAAACTGGAACTGTTATTCGATCCTCTTAATAACGCTCTAGAGAATGAAACCATCGTGACTGCTGTTTTCGACAGCTTCTTGACCTCTCCAGATGACAGGGAGCTAGATGAGTTCTTTGACGATTTTGCTCAGGCCGCAGAGAAGGTAAATACCTTTGTACCAGATATCGTTTTCTCAGAATTTGGCTCTGATATGTCATTTTTTCCCATGACATTCATGGCTTTTGGCAATTATGTGGACAGTGTTCAAAATCAAATTTTTGTCTTCTTTTCAGAGAAACTTAACCGTCATCGAAAACTCTGCTGTAAGGGATATCATGCTAAACCTGACGTTGACAGCACTGGCACCCAGATTTGATTCCTTTGAACCAAACGACTTTGCACTTTGGTTCCAACGCTATTTGGTGGTGCTGATGCCTAGCCTTCAACCTAGCAGTTTGGACGCCATCCCCAGGAACATTACCTGCCAGTCATACCGTGCCATGTAAGATTGTTAAGGCTTACCTTGAGGTCCCGTGTTTTACAGACCAAGGCTTTCACCTGACATGTTACAAACAAAGACACATGGCACCTTTTTTTCTGTTCATGCTCACTCAGATTCACTGGGCTTGACCAAAGCATTGAATCTCTTCCACAAGAACTCACCCATGGCATTGAATCCTGCATGGTCTTGCTAATGCAAAGAGCTCCAAACAGTAGGTGTTCAAGGGATTCTTTTAACCCTGTGGATGTTGGATCCGTAGCAATGAGCTGTAATTTAAAATTGTCCTTTATTCATAAATATCAGTCTTGCAAATGTTAAAAAAAAAAAAACTGATGGTGCCTTTTTTCATCCTCCCCTCCTCCCCTTACCCAATAAAGTGTGCACACCGTTGCCAGTCGCTGGTCACGTAAGTTAATTACGGAATTATGCATATTCAGTCTCAAAGTTTAACACTGAAATTCTTCCATTTACATACACAGATGACAAAGCAATTGAATGACTTTATACATTGTAACATGTTCTTGACTTTATACATTGTAACATGTTCTTCACTTTTTGTCATTTTTTTCCAGTGCGAAGATACACCAGTCGATGGTGAGTTTGTTTTGGAGAGTTATTTTATTTTTAATAATTAGCAAGCAAAAACTGATTTTGATTGTCTCTATTACGTTAAAACTAACTCTGTCTTCTCTCTGCTTTTCAGAGAGAGATGTTTGTGCCGCTCTTCAAGGGTAGGTTTTTCTGCAATTAATTACAGAATATTCTTCAGATGTTTAAGGGGCTGTTTTATTGTGAGAATTCTTGTGTTGGAAGCTTTACAATTCAACTTACAAATGAGAGCAAGAGTGAATGCATCTTGACATTTAGTTATTTATTTATTTATGTACTTAAATATTGCACCACTGAATATGGACTTTATTTAAAATCGAACTATCCCTGATTCTCTTCCATAGATCTCCATCGGACCAGTTGCTGGCACCTCAGAGTGCAGCCGGGATGCTGTGCAACTTCAGCATTGCTGATTTTGTCTGCTCCTCAGTACGTCACTTTCCACGATATTCCTAAATGTATTAGGAGCACCTGGATCATGTTCTGTGCTCATGTCGCAAACATTTGAAATAGCAGTTAAATTGCCTCTAGTACAAGGCTAATTCTGTTGTCTTTCTTTCTTTTTTCTAAAGGAAGTGAAAGTCACAAAAGAAAATCTGATCAGTCTCTTGCAGTGCACACTGGCCACTAGCCTAAGTGACTCGTTATTAACCTGGAAGCTCATTATCACCAAATTCTCTGCAGTCCTTGATGAAGCATTGGATTCATACTCAGATATGGTACACCCAATTCCAAGCCTATCTAATACGTTCTCTTTCAGTTATATCCCCCATTTTGCATCCCACTAGATATTCTTTGATAACCTTTAGGCAAATGTAGTCCATTTTAAATGCTTTGCCAGTTGTCATTGCCAGGTCTCACTGAGACGCTACCTTTCCTCTCCTTCAGTCCAACCAGATCAATAGTTCTGTCGGCTCAGTAGTCCTGGATGCAATCGAAGAAGTCAGAATTAATAACTTCAGCAGTACACAACTCCAAAACATCAGCTTTATCAACCAGTGGTTCCAGAGGAGACTTCACCCCTTCTTGCCATCAGTGTCTGAAGAGTTTCTATCCTGTCTCAGCACAAAGAACTTCAGCTGTGAGACCTACCAGGCTGTGTACGTACAAAGCTGTCCCTCTGCATCATGGGTGCTTTCAATGGACGTGGATATTATGTTAACCTTTAAATGGAATGGTCACACTTACTGGAATTAATGTCTCCATTTCAGTGTAAAGTCTCTGAGCGACCAAGTCTCATCCATGGACACGGCACAACAGCACTTGGTTTACACTAATTTCATCTACCTCTTCCTATCGAGGAACGACGCTTCAGGTATTTTTCTCTTTCAGTCTGAGATATCGTTTATTATACATTTCTTCTCTTTTTAAAGACGCTGGTATTTGCAGCATCCAGAGTTTATGAATGGCAACACACTGGTGTTTGTCTGAGCCATCTGCTAAAAAGACAGATGGCTCAGGTGTTGTTTCTGTTTTGTTTTCAGACACCGGATGTGTCTCCAACACTGACAGCAGCTTAGACTGGCTTCAAAAGAACTTTGGGGAATTTTCTGTCCTTGCACCTCTGGAAGATCTTGTCAGCCTCAACAGCAATTTCTCCTGTGTAAGTTGCAGTGAAACACATGGTCTCTCAAACAATAATAGTGAACAGATCTACCTTTGGTTAAAGATCCTTACACTTTAATGAATGACTAGCTCTTTTCTTTCATTTTTCTCTTTTTTAGTTTGAGTCATTGGTGGCACTGACACCAAGCCAAACCGCGGATATGATACTGAGCTCTGGTGCACCGTACAGCGTAGACCAGATGGATGCCGTGTTTGACCACCTGGAGAAAGATAACCCCTTCCAAGGCGTTGATGAGTTTCTGACCGAACTGGCTAAAAATCCTCAGGTGACTGCCTTCAAGTGTAAATCAAAAAGCCTTTGAAGTATTTACAACAAGACAGAGCCAAGTCAATTTTGAAATTCCTCTTTTGTTCTTCTCCAGCTTCCATATATCACAGCTGCAGTACGGGATGTCATGATGAATCGGACTTTCTCAGTCATCAGCGAAGATTTCCATGAATTTGATATGCAGGACTGGGTCCATTGGTTCACTGTCAAGCTGACAGTTCTCCTTCCCAGTTTCACCGGCGAGATGCTTTCCATGACACTCTCTTACGTCAATTGCACCGAATACCAAGTCATGTGAGTTGATAGACAGTTTCATTTATGAAAGTTTTAAGGCATGAAAAGTACTGGATTCTCAATGGGGCAATGTGGACGTAGCTAAACAATGGCGTCTAGCAGAGGGACCGGAGAACTGCAAAGCATTCACCTCTGCAACTTTTTCCTTTATAGTATCTATGGAATGGACAAGGTCTTCCACCAAATGACATCCGAAAGAATCGGAGAAATCACCGGCATTCTGGTCGCATACCTCAAGGGTCACATTGGCCAAAACCATGATCCTGGTAGGGTTGGAACAGCCAGAAATTGTCCATCTTCTGGTGTGACATTTGCTGCTTTTGCCATTTTAAATGCTAAGTAATCAGTTTCACTCAGTTCACAGTATGTTAAGCGTCTTCTTGATCTGGATGTAAATTGCTTCTTACCCATACCTTTCAGCCTGTCGTCAGAAGATCCATGATGATGCTGAGTGGCTGACCATCAATTTGGGATATTTCTCCACGTACCTCAATTACTCTGTGCTGATGGACTTCAATATTACAGGGGTGCGATACCTTTGTTTTTTAGTCACTTTTCTCCCTTACCTTTTAGGAAGTTCACACTGAAGACCCTATACTCTTTCAGTTTCAGCACATTGCACTGCTTTGACTGTGATTAAGCATCTGCCCCCCCCCCCCCACTCTACTTGTACTATTTTCCAGATTGAATCACTGGCAGCACTTTCACCAACACAAACAGCGGACATGGTACTGAGCTCTGGTGTACTGAAAAATGCAAGCCAGATAGATGATGTGTTTGACCACCTAGTGGAAAATAACCCATTCCAGAGCGTTGACGAATTCCTGACGGAACTGACCAAAAGCTTGGAGGTGAGTGCCTTCAAGTGGATCAACTGGCGATTGCAAAACCCAGCAACACTCAATACCTGAATGCCCAGCAAATCATTTAATCTTTTGCTTTTTCTATGTCCAGCTTCCAGATATCACACCTGCTGTTCGGGATGTCATGATGAATCGGACTTTCTTAGTCATCAGCGGATATTTCCATGAATTTGATAGCCAGGACTGGGTCGATTGGTTCACTGTCAAGCTGACAGTCCTCCTTCCAAGTTTCACCGCTGAGATGCTTTCCATTACACTCTCTTACGTCAATTGCACCGATTACCAAGTCATGTGAGTCATTCACCAGTTTCACTGTGAAAATTTTGATGCATATTGTCTTTTTGGGACAACGTGAATGTAACCAAACAACTGAGTCTGACGGATGGACCGGAGAACTGTAAAGCACTCATCTCCACTTTGTCTTCTTTTATAGTGTTTTTGGAATGGACAAGGTCTTCCCAGAAATGACACCTGATGAAATCGAGGAAATCACCAAGGTTTTGGTTGCATACCTCAAGGAAGCCATTTTCCAAAAGCATGATGCAGGTAGGATTGAAAAACTTGTACTTGCTCAACTGGATACATTTCCAACTTTAATACTATGCTTTCTCTGAACACCATTAGTATCGTTCATCTTGAAAAGTTTCTAGTTACACTGCCTTCATTATTAGGCTTGAGAATCATTGACCTGAAAGCAAATTGTTTCTTTGCTATTCCTGTCAGCCTGTCAGCTGAGCACTCAAAACCATGCTGAGTGGCTGTCCATCAACTTAGGAAATTTCTCAGAATATGTAAACTACTCTGATCTGAAGGACTTTAACATCACTGGGGTACAGTACCTATTTATTTCCTCCAGTCTCTTTCCCCATGTTTGAAAAATATTCTCTCTGAAATAATTGCATTTTATATTAAGTTTAGTAGTACAGTGTTTTGGTTTCAGTGTAATTACAAATCTGACTTCTTTCTGGCCCTTTTCCAGTTTGAATCACTGGCAATACTAACACCAGCCCAAACTGCTGACATGCTACTGAGCTCTGGTGCACTGAGCAACACAGGCCAGATAGATGCTGTGTTTGACCACTTGGAGACTGGTAACTCCTTCCAGAACATCGAAGAATTTCTGACGGAACTGGCCCAAAGCCCAGAGGTGAGCGCCTTGAGCTGCAAATCCAAAATCCACTGAACTGTTTTATATATGACCAAATGCAATACCTTAGTGCTCCAGGAGGGGAAATTTTAATTATCTCTTTTGTGCATGTCCAGCTTCCAGATATCACACCTGAAGTACGGGATGTCATGATGAATCGGACTTTCTCAGTCATCAGCGAACGTTTCCCTGAATTTGATAAGCAAGACTGGGTCGATTGGTTCACTGTCAAGCTGACAGTTCTCCTTCCCAGCTTCACCGACGAGATGCTTTCCATCACACTCTCTTACGTCAATTGCACCGAATACCAAGTCATGTGAGTCATTCACCAGTTTCACTGTGAAAATGTTGATGCATTTTGTCTCTTTGGGACAACGTGAATGTAGCCAAACAACTGAGTCTGACAGATGGGCCGGAGAACTGTAAAGCACTCATGTCCACTTTTTCTTCTTTTATAGTGTTTTTGGACTGGACAAGGTCTTCCCAGAAATGACACTTGATGAAATCGAGGAAGTCACCAAGGCTTTGGTTGCATACCTCAAGGAAGCCATTTTCCATAACCACGATCCTGGTAGGTTTGGAAAAACCTGCAGTCATGTAAATGGATGCGTTTCAGGATAAAGACTGATGCTTTTTATAAGCATGGGTAGCATTTTCAGTATTGAAATGTTAACAGTCACACGGAGTTCGTTGTGCTTGGGTGGAGCCGTTAACTGGTGTGTAAAATGTTTCTTCTCTCTGCCATTCAGCCTGCCAAGGGAACACCCAAAACCAAGTGGAGTGGCTGTCCCTCAATTTGGGAAATTTCTCCAAATATGCAAACTACTCAGACCTGAAGGACTTTAATGTTGCCGGGGTACAATGACATCATTTTGAAAGCACTTTTCCCAGATTCCAGTGTCTTAAAACATACAATCTGTTGCAATATTGCTTTCAGCGATGCCCTAAAATAAAACCTTTCTTCCTTTCATTCTTTCTTTTTCTCCATATATAGCTGGAAATTCTGGACTCCCTGTCTCCAGAACAAAAACTGGAACTGTTATTCGATCCTCTTAATAACGCTCTAGAGAATGAAACCATCGTGACTGCTGTTTTCGACAGCTTCTTGACCTCTCCAGATGACAGGGAGCTAGATGAGTTCTTTGACGATTTTGCTCAGGCCGCAGAGAAGGTAAATACCTTTGTACCAGATATCGTTTTCTCAGAATTTGGCTCTGATATGTCATTTTTTCCCATGACATTCATGGCTTTTGGCAATTATGTGGACAGTGTTCAAAATCAAATTTTTGTCTTCTTTTCAGAGAAACTTAACCGTCATCGAAAACTCTGCTGTAAGGGATATCATGCTAAACCTGACGTTGACAGCACTGGCACCCAGATTTGATTCCTTTGAACCAAACGACTTTGCACTTTGGTTCCAACGCTATTTGGTGGTGCTGATGCCTAGCCTTCAACCTAGCAGTTTGGACGCCATCCCCAGGAACATTACCTGCCAGTCATACCGTGCCATGTAAGATTGTTAAGGCTTACCTTGAGGTCCCGTGTTTTACAGACCAAGGCTTTCACCTGACATGTTACAAACAAAGACACATGGCACCTTTTTTTCTGTTCATGCTCACTCAGATTCACTGGGCTTGACCAAAGCATTGAATCTCTTCCACAAGAACTCACCCATGGCATTGAATCCTGCATGGTCTTGCTAATGCAAAGAGCTCCAAACAGTAGGTGTTCAAGGGATTCTTTTAACCCTGTGGATGTTGGATCCGTAGCAATGAGCTGTAATTTAAAATTGTCCTTTATTCATAAATATCAGTCTTGCAAATGTTAAAAAAAAAAAAACTGATGGTGCCTTTTTTCATCCTCCCCTCCTCCCCTTACCCAATAAAGTGTGCACACCGTTGCCAGTCGCTGGTCACGTAAGTTAATTACGGAATTATGCATATTCAGTCTCAAAGTTTAACACTGAAATTCTTCCATTTACATACACAGATGACAAAGCAATTGAATGACTTTATACATTGTAACATGTTCTTGACTTTATACATTGTAACATGTTCTTCACTTTTTGTCAATTTTCCAGTGCGAAGATACACCAGTCGATGGTGAGTTTGTTTTGGAGAGTTATTTTATTTTTAATTAGCAAGCAAAAACTGATTTTGATTGTCTCTATTACGTTAAAACTAACTCTGTCTTCTCTCTGCTTTTCAGAGAGAGATGTTTGTGCCGCTCTTCAAGGGTAGGTTTTTCTGCAATTAATTACAGAATATTCTTCAGATGTTTAAGGGGCTGTTTTATTGTGAGAATTCTTGTGTTGGAAGCTTTACAATTCAACTTACAAATGAGAGCAAGAGTGAATGCATCTTGACATTTAGTTATTTATTTATTTATGTACGTAAATATTGCACCACTGAATATGGACTTTATTTAAAATCGAACTTTCCCTGATTCTCTTCCATAGATCTCCATCGGACCAGTTGCTGGCACCTCAGAGTGCAGCCGGGATGCTGTGCAACTTCAGCATTGCTGATTTTGTCTGCTCCTCAGTACGTCACTTTCCACGATATTCCTAAATGTATTAGGAGCACCTGGATCATGTTCTGTGCTCATGTCGCAAACATTTGAAATAGCAGTTAAATTGCCTCTAGTACAAGGCTAATTCTGTTGTCTTTCTTTCTTTTTTCTAAAGGAAGTGAGAGTCACAAAAGAAAATCTGATCAGTCTCTTGCAGTGCACACTGGCCACTAGCCTAAGTGACTCGTTATTAACCTGGAAGCTCATTATCACCAAATTCTCTGCAGTCCTTGATGAAGCATTGGATTCATACTCAGATATGGTACACCCAATTCCAAGCCTATCTAATACGTTCTCTTTCAGTTATATCCCCCATTTTGCATCCCACTAGATATTCCTTGATAACCTTTAGGCAAATGTAGTCCATTTTAAATGCTTTGCCAGTTGTCATTGCCAGGTCTCACTGAGACGCTACCTTTCCTCTCCTTCAGTCCAACCAGATCAATAGCTCTGTCGGCTCAGTAGTCCTGGATGCAATCGAAGAAGTCAGAATTAATAACTTCAGCAGTACACAACTCCAAAACATCAGCTTTATCAACCAGTGGTTCCAGAGGAGACTTCACCCCTTCTTGCCATCAGTGTCTGAAGAGTTTCTATCCTGTCTCAGCACAAAGAACTTCAGCTGTGAGACCTACCAGGCTGTGTACGTACAAAGCTGTCCCTCTGCATCATGGGTGCTTTCAATGGACGTGGATATTATGTTAACCTTTAAATGGAATGGTCACACTTACTGGAATTAATGTCTCCATTTCAGTGTAAAGTCTCTGAGCGACCAAGTCTCATCCATGGACACGGCACAACAGCACTTGGTTTACACTAATTTCATCTACCTCTTCCTATCGAGGAACGACGCTTCAGGTATTTTTCTCTTTCAGTCTGAGATATCGTTTATTATACATTTCTTCTCTTTTTAAAGACGCTGGTATTTGCAGCATCCAGAGTTTATGAATGGCAACACACTGGTGTTTGTCTGAGCCATCTGCTAAAAAGACAGATGGCTCAGGTGTTGTTTCTGTTTTGTTTTCAGACACCGGATGTGTCTCCAACACTGACAGCAGCTTAGACTGGCTTCAAAAGAACTTTGGGGAATTTTCTGTCCTTGCACCTCTGGAAGATCTTGTCAGCCTCAACAGCAATTTCTCCTGTGTAAGTTGCAGTGAAACACATGGTCTCTCAAACAATAATAGTGAACAGATCTACCTTTGGTTAAAGATCCTTACACTTTAATGAATGACTAGCTCTTTTCTTTCATTTTTCTCTTTTTTAGTTTGAGTCATTGGTGGCACTGACACCAAGCCAAACCGCGGATATGATACTGAGCTCTGGTGCACCGTACAGCGTAGACCAGATGGATGCCGTGTTTGACCACCTGGAGAAAGATAACCCCTTCCAAGGCGTTGATGAGTTTCTGACCGAACTGGCTAAAAATCCTCAGGTGACTGCCTTCAAGTGTAAATCAAAAAGCCTTTGAGGTATTTACAACAAGACAGAGCCAAGTCAATTTTGAAATTCCTCTTTTGTTCTTCTCCAGCTTCCATATGTCACAGCTGCAGTACGGGATGTCATGATGAATCGGACTTTCTCAGTCATCAGCGAAGATTTCCATGAATTTGATATGCAGGACTGGGTCCATTGGTTCACTGTCAAGCTGACAGTTCTCCTTCCCAGTTTCACCGGCGAGATGCTTTCCATGACACTCTCTTACGTCAATTGCACCGAATACCAAGTCATGTGAGTTGATAGACAGTTTCATTTATGAAAGTTTTAAGGCATGAAAAGTACTGGATTCTCAATGGGGCAATGTGGACGTAGCTAAACAATGGCGTCTAGCAGAGGGACCGGAGAACTGCAAAGCATTCACCTCTGCAACTTTTTCCTTTATAGTATCTATGGAATGGACAAGGTCTTCCACCAAATGACATCCGAAAGAATCGGAGAAATCACCGGCATTCTGGTCGCATACCTCAAGGGTCACATTGGCCAAAACCATGATCCTGGTAGGGTTGGAACAGCCAGAAATTGTCCATCTTCTGGTGTGACATTTGCTGCTTTTGCCATTTTAAATGCTAAGTAATCAGTTTCACTCAGTTCACAGTATGTTAAGCGTCTTCTCGATCTGGATGTAAATTGCTTCTTACCCATACCTTTCAGCCTGTCGTCAGAAGATCCATGATGATGCTGAGTGGCTGACCATCAATTTGGGATATTTCTCCACGTACCTCAATTACTCTGTGCTGATGGACTTCAATATTACAGGGGTGCGATACCTTTGTTTTTTAGTCACTTTTCTCCCTTACCTTTTAGGAAGTTCACACTGAAGACCCTATACTCTTTCAGTTTCAGCACATTGCACTGCTTTGACTGTGATTAAGCATCTGCCCCCCCCCCACTCTACTTGTACTATTTTCCAGATTGAATCACTGGCAGCACTTTCACCAACACAAACAGCGGACATGGTACTGAGCTCTGGTGTACTGAAAAATGCAAGCCAGATAGATGATGTGTTTGACCACCTAGTGGAAAATAACCCATTCCAGAGCGTTGACGAATTCCTGACGGAACTGACCAAAAGCTTGGAGGTGAGTGCCTTCAAGTGGATCAACTGGCGATTGCAAAACCCAGCAACACTCAATACCTGAATGCCCAGCAAATCATTTAATCTTTTGCTTTTTCTATGTCCAGCTTCCAGATATCACACCTGCTGTTCGGGATGTCATGATGAATCGGACTTTCTTAGTCATCAGCGGATATTTCCATGAATTTGATAGCCAGGACTGGGTCGATTGGTTCACTGTCAAGCTGACAGTCCTCCTTCCAAGTTTCACCGCTGAGATGCTTTCCATTACACTCTCTTACGTCAATTGCACCGATTACCAAGTCATGTGAGTCATTCACCAGTTTCACTGTGAAAATTTTGATGCATATTGTCTTTTTGGGACAACGTGAATGTAACCAAACAGCTGAGTCTGACGGATGGACCGGAGAACTGTAAAGCACTCATCTCCACTTTGTCTTCTTTTATAGTGTTTTTGGAATGGACAAGGTCTTCCCAGAAATGACACCTGATGAAATCGAGGAAATCACCAAGGTTTTGGTTGCATACCTCAAGGAAGCCATTTTCCAAAAGCATGATGCAGGTAGGATTGAAAAACTTGTACTTGCTCAACTGGATACATTTCCAACTTTAATACTATGCTTTCTCTGAACACCATTAGTATCGTTCATCTTGAAAAGTTTCTAGTTACACTGCCTTCATTATTAGGCTTGAGAATCATTGACCTGAAAGCAAATTGTTTCTTTGCTATTCCTGTCAGCCTGTCAGCTGAGCACTCAAAACCATGCTGAGTGGCTGTCCATCAACTTAGGAAATTTCTCAGAATATGTAAACTACTCTGATCTGAAGGACTTTAACATCACTGGGGTACAGTACCTATTTATTTCCTCCAGTCTCTTTCCCCATGTTTGAAAAATATTCTCTCTGAAATAATTGCATTTTATATTAAGTTTAGTAGTACAGTGTTTTGGTTTCAGTGTAATTACAAATCTGACTTCTTTCTGGCCCTTTGCCAGTTTGAATCACTGGCAGTACTAACACCAGCCCAAACTGCTGACATGCTACTGAGCTCTGGTGCACTGAGCAACACAGGCCAGATAGATGCTGTGTTTGACCACTTGGAGACTGGTAACTCCTTCCAGAACATCGAAGAATTTCTGACGGAACTGGCCCAAAGCCCAGAGGTGAGCGCCTTGAGCTGCAAATCCAAAATCCACTGAACTGTTTTATATATGACCAAATGCAATACCTTAGTGCTCCAGGAGGGGAAATTTTAATTATCTCTTTTGTGCATGTCCAGCTTCCAGATATCACACCTGAAGTACGGGATGTCATGATGAATCGGACTTTCTCAGTCATCAGCGAACGTTTCCCTGAATTTGATAAGCAAGACTGGGTCGATTGGTTCACTGTCAAGCTGACAGTTCTCCTTCCCAGCTTCACCGGCGAGATGCTTTCCATCACACTCTCTTACGTCAATTGCACCGAATACCAAGTCATGTGAGTCATTCACCAGTTTCACTGTGAAAATGTTGATGCATTTTGTCTCTTTGGGACAACGTGAATGTAGCCAAACAACTGAGTCTGACAGATGGACCGGAGAACTGTAAAGCACTCATGTCCACTTTGTCTTCTTTTATAGTGTTTTTGGACTGGACAAGGTCTTCCCAGAAATGACACCTGATGAAATCGAGGAAGTCACCAAGGCTTTGGTTGCATACCTCAAGGAAGCCATTTTCCATAACCACGATCCTGGTAGGTTTGGAAAAACCTGCAGTCATGTAAATGGATGCGTTTCAGGATAAAGACTGATGCTTTTTATAAGCATGGGTAGCATTTTCAGTATTGAAATGTTAACAGTCACACGGAGTTCGTTGTGCTTGGGTGGAGCCGTTAACTGGTGTGTAAAATGTTTCTTCTCTCTGCCTTTCAGCCTGCCAAGGGAACACCCAAAACCAAGTGGAGTGGCTGTCCCTCAATTTGGGAAATTTCTCCAAATATGCAAACTACTCAGACCTGAAGGACTTTAATGTTGCCGGGGTACAATGACATCATTTTGAAAGCACTTTTCCCAGATTCCAGTGTCTTAAAACATACAATCTGTTGCAATATTGCTTTCAGCGATGCCCTAAAATAAAACCTTTCTTCCTTTCATTCTTTCTTTTTCTCCATATATAGCTGGAAATTCTGGACTCCCTGTCTCCAGAACAAAAACTGGAACTGTTATTCGATCCTCTTAATAACGCTCTAGAGAATGAAACCATCGTGACTGCTGTTTTCGACAGCTTCTTGACCTCTCCAGATGACAGGGAGCTAGATGAGTTCTTTGACGATTTTGCTCAGGCCGCAGAGAAGGTAAATACCTTTGTACCAGATATCGTTTTCTCAGAATTTGGCTCTGATATGTCATTTTTTCCCATGACATTCATGGCTTTTGGCAATTATGTGGACAGTGTTCAAAATCAAATTTTTGTCTTCTTTTCAGAGAAACTTAACCGTCATCGAAAACTCTGCTGTAAGGGATATCATGCTAAACCTGACGTTGACAGCACTGGCACCCAGATTTGATTCCTTTGAACCAAACGACTTTGCACTTTGGTTCCAACGCTATTTGGTGGTGCTGATGCCTAGCCTTCAGCCTAGCAGTTTGGACGCCATCCCCAGGAACATTACCTGCCAGTCATACCGTGCCATGTAAGATTGTTAAGGCTTACCTTGAGGTCCCGTGTTTTACAGACCAAGGCTTTCACCTGACATGTTACAAACAAAGACACATGGCACCTTTTTTTTCTGTTCATGCTCACTCAGATTCACTGGGCTTGACCAAAGCATTGAATCTCTTCCACAAGAACTCACCCATGGCATTGAATCCTGCATGGTCTTGCTAATGCAAAGAGCTCCAAACAGTAGGTGTTCAAGGGATTCTTTTAACCCTGTGGATGTTGGATCCATAGCAATGAGCTGTAATTTAAAATTGTCCTTTATTCATAAATATCAGTCTTGCAAATGTTAAAAAAAAAAAAAACTGATGGTGCCTTTTTTCATCCTCCCCTCCTCCCCTTACCCAATAAAGTGTGCACACCGTTGCCAGTCGCTGGTCACGTAAGTTAATTGCGGAATTATGCATATTCAGTCTCAAAGTTTAACACTGAAATTCTTCCATTTACATACACAGATGACAAAGCAATTGAATGACTTTATACATTGTAACATGTTCTTGACTTTATACATTGTAACATGTTCTTCACTTTTTGTCATTTTTTTCCAGTGCGAAGATACACCAGTCGATGGTGAGTTTGTTTTGGAGAGTTATTTTATTTTTAATAATTAGCAAGCAAAAACTGATTTTGATTGTCTCTATTACGTTAAAACTAACTCTGTCTTCTCTCTGCTTTTCAGAGAGAGATGTTTGTGCCGCTCTTCAAGGGTAGGTTTTTCTGCAATTAATTACAGAATATTCTTCAGATGTTTAAGGGGCTGTTTTATTGTGAGAATTCTTGTGTTGGAAGCTTTACAATTCAACTTACAAATGAGAGCAAGAGTGAATGCATCTTGACATTTAGTTATTTATTTATTTATGTACTTAAATATTGCACCACTGAATATGGACTTTATTTAAAATCGAACTTTCCCTGATTCTCTTCCATAGATCTCCATCGGACCAGTTGCTGGCACCTCAGAGTGCAGCCGGGATGCTGTGCAACTTCAGCATTGCTGATTTTGTCTGCTCCTCAGTACGTCACTTTCCACGATATTCCTAAATGTATTAGGAGCACCTGGATCATGTTCTGTGCTCATGTCGCAAACATTTGAAATAGCAGTTAAATTGCTTCTAGTACAAGGCTAATTCTGTTGTCTTTCTTTCTTTTTTCTAAAGGAAGTGAAAGTCACAAAAGAAAATCTGATCAGTCTCTTGCAGTGCACACTGGCCACTAGCCTAAGTGACTCGTTATTAACCTGGAAGCTCATTATCACCAAATTCTCTGCAGTCCTTGATGAAGCATTGGATTCATACTCAGATATGGTACACCCAATTCCAAGCCTATCTAATACGTTCTCTTTCAGTTATATCCCCCATTTTGCATCCCACTAGATATTCTTTGATAACCTTTAGGCAAATGTAGTCCATTTTTAATGCTTTGCCAGTTGTCATTGCCAGGTCTCACTGAGACGCTACCTTTCCTCTCCTTCAGTCCAACCAGATCAATAGCTCTGTCGGCTCAGTAGTCCTGGATGCAATCGAAGAAGTCAGAATTAATAACTTCAGCAGTACACAACTCCAAAACATCAGCTTTATCAACCAGTGGTTCCAGAGGAGACTTCACCCCTTCTTGCCATCAGTGTCTGAAGAGTTTCTATCCTGTCTCAGCACAAAGAACTTCAGCTGTGAGACCTACCAGGCTGTGTACGTACATAGCTGTCCCTCTGCATCATGGGTGCTTTCAATGGACGTGGATATTATGTTAACCTTTAAATGGAATGGTCACACTTACTGGAATTAATGTCTCCATTTCAGTGTAAAGTCTCTGAGCGACCAAGTCTCATCCATGGACACGGCACAACAGCACTTGGTTTACACTAATTTCATCTACCTCTTCCTATCGAGGAACGACGCTTCAGGTATTTTTCTCTTTCAGTCTGAGACATCGTTTATTATACATTTCTTCTCTTTTTAAAGACGCTGGTATTTGCAGCATCCAGAGTTTATGAATGGCAACACACTGGTGTTTGTCTGAGCCATCTGCTAAAAAGACAGATGGCTCAGGTGTTGTTTCTGTTTTGTTTTCAGACACCGGATGTGTCTCCAACACTGACAGCAGCTTAGACTGGCTTCAAAAGAACTTTGGGGAATTTTCTGTCCTTGCACCTCTGGAAGATCTTGTCAGCCTCAACAGCAATTTCTCCTGTGTAAGTTGCAGTGAAACACATGGTCTCTCAAACAATAATAGTGAACAGATCTACCTTTGGTTAAAGATCCTTACACTTTAATGAATGACTAGCTCTTTTCTTTCATTTTTCTCTTTTTTAGTTTGAGTCATTGGTGGCACTGACACCAAGCCAAACCGCGGATATGATACTGAGCTCTGGTGCACCGTACAGCGTAGACCAGATGGATGCCGTGTTTGACCACCTGGAGAAAGATAACCCCTTCCAAGGCGTTGATGAGTTTCTGACCGAACTGGCTAAAAATCCTCAGGTGACTGCCTTCAAGTGTAAATCAAAAAGCCTTTGAAGTATTTACAACAAGACAGAGCCAAGTCAATTTTGAAATTCCTCTTTTGTTCTTCTCCAGCTTCCATATATCACAGCTGCAGTACGGGATGTCATGATGAATCGGACTTTCTCAGTCATCAGCGAAGATTTCCATGAATTTGATATGCAGGACTGGGTCCATTGGTTCACTGTCAAGCTGACAGTTCTCCTTCCCAGTTTCACCGGCGAGATGCTTTCCATGACACTCTCTTACGTCAATTGCACCGAATACCAAGTCATGTGAGTTGATAGACAGTTTCTTTTATGAAAGTTTTAAGGCATGAAAAGTACTGGATTCTCAATGGGGCAATGTGGACGTAGCTAAACAATGGCGTCTAGCAGAGGGACCGGAGAACTGCAAAGCATTCACCTCTGCAACTTTTTCCTTTATAGTATCTATGGAATGGACAAGGTCTTCCACCAAATGACATCCGAAAGAATCGGAGAAATCACCGGCATTCTGGTCGCATACCTCAAGGGTCACATTGGCCAAAACCATGATCCTGGTAGGGTTGGAACAGCCAGAAATTGTCCATCTTCTGGTGTGACATTTGCTGCTTTTGCCATTTTAAATGCTAAGTAATCAGTTTCACTCAGTTCACAGTATGTTAAGCGTCTTCTCGATCTGGATGTAAATTGCTTCTTACCCATACCTTTCAGCCTGTCGTCAGAAGATCCATGATGATGCTGAGTGGCTGACCATCAATTTGGGATATTTCTCCACGTACCTCAATTACTCTGTGCTGATGGACTTCAATATTACAGGGGTGCGATACCTTTGTTTTTTAGTCACTTTTCTCCCTTACCTTTTAGGAAGTTCACACTGAAGACCCTATACTCTTTCAGTTTCAGCACATTGCACTGCTTTGACTGTGATTAAGCATCTGCCCCCCCCCCCACTCTACTTGTACTATTTTCCAGATTGAATCACTGGCAGCACTTTCACCAACACAAACAGCGGACATGGTACTGAGCTCTGGTGTACTGAAAAATGCAAGCCAGATAGATGATGTGTTTGACCACCTAGTGGAAAATAACCCATTCCAGAGCGTTGACGAATTCCTGACGGAACTGACCAAAAGCTTGGAGGTGAGTGCCTTCAAGTGGATCAACTGGCGATTGCAAAACCCAGCAACACTCAATACCTGAATGCCCAGCAAATCATTTAATCTTTTGCTTTTTCTATGTCCAGCTTCCAGATATCACACCTGCTGTTCGGGATGTCATGATGAATCGGACTTTCTTAGTCATCAGCGGATATTTCCATGAATTTGATAGCCAGGACTGGGTCGATTGGTTCACTGTCAAGCTGACAGTCCTCCTTCCAAGTTTCACCGCTGAGATGCTTTCCATTACACTCTCTTACGTCAATTGCACCGATTACCAAGTCATGTGAGTCATTCACCAGTTTCACTGTGAAAATTTTGATGCATATTGTCTTTTTGGGACAACGTGAATGTAACCAAACAGCTGAGTCTGACGGATGGACCGGAGAACTGTAAAGCACTCATCTCCACTTTGTCTTCTTTTATAGTGTTTTTGGAATGGACAAGGTCTTCCCAGAAATGACACCTGATGAAATCGAGGAAATCACCAAGGTTTTGGTTGCATACCTCAAGGAAGCCATTTTCCAAAAGCATGATGCAGGTAGGATTGAAAAACTTGTACTTGCTCAACTGGATACATTTCCAACTTTAATACTATGCTTTCTCTGAACACCATTAGTATCGTTCATCTTGAAAAGTTTCTAGTTACACTGCCTTCATTATTAGGCTTGAGAATCATTGACCTGAAAGCAAATTGTTTCTTTGCTATTCCTGTCAGCCTGTCAGCTGAGCACTCAAAACCATGCTGAGTGGCTGTCCATCAACTTAGGAAATTTCTCAGAATATGTAAACTACTCTGATCTGAAGGACTTTAACATCACTGGGGTACAGTACCTATTTATTTCCTCCAGTCTCTTTCCCCATGTTTGAAAAATATTCTCTCTGAAATAATTGCATTTTATATTAAGTTTAGTAGTACAGTGTTTTGGTTTCAGTGTAATTACAAATCTGACTTCTTTCTGGCCCTTTGCCAGTTTGAATCACTGGCAGTACTAACACCAGCCCAAACTGCTGACATGCTACTGAGCTCTGGTGCACTGAGCAACACAGGCCAGATAGATGCTGTGTTTGACCACTTGGAGACTGGTAACTCCTTCCAGAACATCGAAGAATTTCTGACGGAACTGGCCCAAAGCCCAGAGGTGAGCGCCTTGAGCTGCAAATCCAAAATCCACTGAACTGTTTTATATATGACCAAATGCAATACCTTAGTGCTCCAGGAGGGGAAATTTTAATTATCTCTTTTGTGCATGTCCAGCTTCCAGATATCACACCTGAAGTACGGGATGTCATGATGAATCGGACTTTCTCAGTCATCAGCGAACGTTTCCCTGAATTTGATAAGCAAGACTGGGTCGATTGGTTCACTGTCAAGCTGACAGTTCTCCTTCCCAGCTTCACCGGCGAGATGCTTTCCATCACACTCTCTTACGTCAATTGCACCGAATACCAAGTCATGTGAGTCATTCACCAGTTTCACTGTGAAAATGTTGATGCATTTTGTCTCTTTGGGACAACGTGAATGTAGCCAAACAACTGAGTCTGACAGATGGACCGGAGAACTGTAAAGCACTCATGTCCACTTTGTCTTCTTTTATAGTGTTTTTGGACTGGACAAGGTCTTCCCAGAAATGACACCTGATGAAATCGAGGAAGTCACCAAGGCTTTGGTTGCATACCTCAAGGAAGCCATTTTCCATAACCACGATCCTGGTAGGTTTGGAAAAACCTGCAGTCATGTAAATGGATGCGTTTCAGGATAAAGACTGATGCTTTTTATAAGCATGGGTAGCATTTTCAGTATTGAAATGTTAACAGTCACACGGAGTTCGTTGTGCTTGGGTGGAGCCGTTAACTGGTGTGTAAAATGTTTCTTCTCTCTGCCTTTCAGCCTGCCAAGGGAACACCCAAAACCAAGTGGAGTGGCTGTCCCTCAATTTGGGAAATTTCTCCAAATATGCAAACTACTCAGACCTGAAGGACTTTAATGTTGCCGGGGTACAATGACATCATTTTGAAAGCACTTTTCCCAGATTCCAGTGTCTTAAAACATACAATCTGTTGCAATATTGCTTTCAGCGATGCCCTAAAATAAAACCTTTCTTCCTTTCATTCTTTCTTTTTCTCCATATATAGCTGGAAATTCTGGACTCCCTGTCTCCAGAACAAAAACTGGAACTGTTATTCGATCCTCTTAATAACGCTCTAGAGAATGAAACCATCGTGACTGCTGTTTTCGACAGCTTCTTGACCTCTCCAGATGACAGGGAGCTAGATGAGTTCTTTGACGATTTTGCTCAGGCCGCAGAGAAGGTAAATACCTTTGTACCAGATATCGTTTTCTCAGAATTTGGCTCTGATATGTCATTTTTTCCCATGACATTCATGGCTTTTGGCAATTATGTGGACAGTGTTCAAAATCAAATTTTTGTCTTCTTTTCAGAGAAACTTAACCGTCATCGAAAACTCTGCTGTAAGGGATATCATGCTAAACCTGACGTTGACAGCACTGGCACCCAGATTTGATTCCTTTGAACCAAACGACTTTGCACTTTGGTTCCAACGCTATTTGGTGGTGCTGATGCCTAGCCTTCAGCCTAGCAGTTTGGACGCCATCCCCAGGAACATTACCTGCCAGTCATACCGTGCCATGTAAGATTGTTAAGGCTTACCTTGAGGTCCCGTGTTTTACAGACCAAGGCTTTCACCTGACATGTTACAAACAAAGACACATGGCACCTTTTTTTTCTGTTCATGCTCACTCAGATTCACTGGGCTTGACCAAAGCATTGAATCTCTTCCACAAGAACTCACCCATGGCATTGAATCCTGCATGGTCTTGCTAATGCAAAGAGCTCCAAACAGTAGGTGTTCAAGGGATTCTTTTAACCCTGTGGATGTTGGATCCATAGCAATGAGCTGTAATTTAAAATTGTCCTTTATTCATAAATATCAGTCTTGCAAATGTTAAAAAAAAAAAAAACTGATGGTGCCTTTTTTCATCCTCCCCTCCTCCCCTTACCCAATAAAGTGTGCACACCGTTGCCAGTCGCTGGTCACGTAAGTTAATTGCGGAATTATGCATATTCAGTCTCAAAGTTTAACACTGAAATTCTTCCATTTACATACACAGATGACAAAGCAATTGAATGACTTTATACATTGTAACATGTTCTTGACTTTATACATTGTAACATGTTCTTCACTTTTTGTCATTTTTTTCCAGTGCGAAGATACACCAGTCGATGGTGAGTTTGTTTTGGAGAGTTATTTTATTTTTAATAATTAGCAAGCAAAAACTGATTTTGATTGTCTCTATTACGTTAAAACTAACTCTGTCTTCTCTCTGCTTTTCAGAGAGAGATGTTTGTGCCGCTCTTCAAGGGTAGGTTTTTCTGCAATTAATTACAGAATATTCTTCAGATGTTTAAGGGGCTGTTTTATTGTGAGAATTCTTGTGTTGGAAGCTTTACAATTCAACTTACAAATGAGAGCAAGAGTGAATGCATCTTGACATTTAGTTATTTATTTATTTATGTACTTAAATATTGCACCACTGAATATGGACTTTATTTAAAATCGAACTTTCCCTGATTCTCTTCCATAGATCTCCATCGGACCAGTTGCTGGCACCTCAGAGTGCAGCCGGGATGCTGTGCAACTTCAGCATTGCTGATTTTGTCTGCTCCTCAGTACGTCACTTTCCACGATATTCCTAAATGTATTAGGAGCACCTGGATCATGTTCTGTGCTCATGTCGCAAACATTTGAAATAGCAGTTAAATTGCTTCTAGTACAAGGCTAATTCTGTTGTCTTTCTTTCTTTTTTCTAAAGGAAGTGAAAGTCACAAAAGAAAATCTGATCAGTCTCTTGCAGTGCACACTGGCCACTAGCCTAAGTGACTCGTTATTAACCTGGAAGCTCATTATCACCAAATTCTCTGCAGTCCTTGATGAAGCATTGGATTCATACTCAGATATGGTACACCCAATTCCAAGCCTATCTAATACGTTCTCTTTCAGTTATATCCCCCATTTTGCATCCCACTAGATATTCTTTGATAACCTTTAGGCAAATGTAGTCCATTTTTAATGCTTTGCCAGTTGTCATTGCCAGGTCTCACTGAGACGCTACCTTTCCTCTCCTTCAGTCCAACCAGATCAATAGCTCTGTCGGCTCAGTAGTCCTGGATGCAATCGAAGAAGTCAGAATTAATAACTTCAGCAGTACACAACTCCAAAACATCAGCTTTATCAACCAGTGGTTCCAGAGGAGACTTCACCCCTTCTTGCCATCAGTGTCTGAAGAGTTTCTATCCTGTCTCAGCACAAAGAACTTCAGCTGTGAGACCTACCAGGCTGTGTACGTACATAGCTGTCCCTCTGCATCATGGGTGCTTTCAATGGACGTGGATATTATGTTAACCTTTAAATGGAATGGTCACACTTACTGGAATTAATGTCTCCATTTCAGTGTAAAGTCTCTGAGCGACCAAGTCTCATCCATGGACACGGCACAACAGCACTTGGTTTACACTAATTTCATCTACCTCTTCCTATCGAGGAACGACGCTTCAGGTATTTTTCTCTTTCAGTCTGAGACATCGTTTATTATACATTTCTTCTCTTTTTAAAGACGCTGGTATTTGCAGCATCCAGAGTTTATGAATGGCAACACACTGGTGTTTGTCTGAGCCATCTGCTAAAAAGACAGATGGCTCAGGTGTTGTTTCTGTTTTGTTTTCAGACACCGGATGTGTCTCCAACACTGACAGCAGCTTAGACTGGCTTCAAAAGAACTTTGGGGAATTTTCTGTCCTTGCACCTCTGGAAGATCTTGTCAGCCTCAACAGCAATTTCTCCTGTGTAAGTTGCAGTGAAACACATGGTCTCTCAAACAATAATAGTGAACAGATCTACCTTTGGTTAAAGATCCTTACACTTTAATGAATGACTAGCTCTTTTCTTTCATTTTTCTCTTTTTTAGTTTGAGTCATTGGTGGCACTGACACCAAGCCAAACCGCGGATATGATACTGAGCTCTGGTGCACCGTACAGCGTAGACCAGATGGATGCCGTGTTTGACCACCTGGAGAAAGATAACCCCTTCCAAGGCGTTGATGAGTTTCTGACCGAACTGGCTAAAAATCCTCAGGTGACTGCCTTCAAGTGTAAATCAAAAAGCCTTTGAAGTATTTACAACAAGACAGAGCCAAGTCAATTTTGAAATTCCTCTTTTGTTCTTCTCCAGCTTCCATATATCACAGCTGCAGTACGGGATGTCATGATGAATCGGACTTTCTCAGTCATCAGCGAAGATTTCCATGAATTTGATATGCAGGACTGGGTCCATTGGTTCACTGTCAAGCTGACAGTTCTCCTTCCCAGTTTCACCGGCGAGATGCTTTCCATGACACTCTCTTACGTCAATTGCACCGAATACCAAGTCATGTGAGTTGATAGACAGTTTCTTTTATGAAAGTTTTAAGGCATGAAAAGTACTGGATTCTCAATGGGGCAATGTGGACGTAGCTAAACAATGGCGTCTAGCAGAGGGACCGGAGAACTGCAAAGCATTCACCTCTGCAACTTTTTCCTTTATAGTATCTATGGAATGGACAAGGTCTTCCACCAAATGACATCCGAAAGAATCGGAGAAATCACCGGCATTCTGGTCGCATACCTCAAGGGTCACATTGGCCAAAACCATGATCCTGGTAGGGTTGGAACAGCCAGAAATTGTCCATCTTCTGGTGTGACATTTGCTGCTTTTGCCATTTTAAATGCTAAGTAATCAGTTTCACTCAGTTCACAGTATGTTAAGCGTCTTCTTGATCTGGATGTAAATTGCTTCTTACCCATACCTTTCAGCCTGTCGTCAGAAGATCCATGATGATGCTGAGTGGCTGACCATCAATTTGGGATATTTCTCCACGTACCTCAATTACTCTGTGCTGATGGACTTCAATATTACAGGGGTGCGATACCTTTGTTTTTTAGTCACTTTTCTCCCTTACCTTTTAGGAAGTTCACACTGAAGACCCTATACTCTTTCAGTTTCAGCACATTGCACTGCTTTGACTGTGATTAAGCATCTGCCCCCCCCCCACTCTACTTGTACTATTTTCCAGATTGAATCACTGGCAGCACTTTCACCAACACAAACAGCGGACATGGTACTGAGCTCTGGTGTACTGAAAAATGCAAGCCAGATAGATGATGTGTTTGACCACCTAGTGGAAAATAACCCATTCCAGAGCGTTGACGAATTCCTGACGGAACTGACCAAAAGCTTGGAGGTGAGTGCCTTCAAGTGGATCATCTGGCGATTGTAAAACCCAGCAACACTCAATACCTGAATGCCCAGCAAATCATTTAATCTTTTGCTTTTTCTACGTCCAGCTTCCAGATATCACACCTGCTGTTCGGGATGTCATGATGAATCGGACTTTCTTAGTCATCAGCGGATATTTCCATGAATTTGATAGCCAGGACTGGGTCGATTGGTTCACTGTCAAGCTGACAGTCCTCCTTCCAAGTTTCACCGCTGAGATGCTTTCCATTACACTCTCTTACGTCAATTGCACCGATTACCAAGTCATGTGAGTCATTCACCAGTTTCACTGTGAAAATTTTGATGCATATTGTCTTTTTGGGACAACGTGAATGTAACCAAACAACTGAGTCTGACGGATGGACCGGAGAACTGTAAAGCACTCATCTCCACTTTGTCTTCTTTTATAGTGTTTTTGGAATGGACAAGGTCTTCCCAGAAATGACACCTGATGAAATCGAGGAAATCACCAAGGTTTTGGTTGCATACCTCAAGGAAGCCATTTTCCAAAAGCATGATGCAGGTAGGATTGAAAAACTTGTACTTGCTCAACTGGATACATTTCCAACTTTAATACTATGCTTTCTCTGAACACCATTAGTATCGTTCATCTTGAAAAGTTTCTAGTTACACTGCCTTCATTATTAGGCTTGAGAATCATTGACCTGAAAGCAAATTGTTTCTTTGCTATTCCTGTCAGCCTGTCAGCTGAGCACTCAAAACCATGCTGAGTGGCTGTCCATCAACTTAGGAAATTTCTCAGAATATGTAAACTACTCTGATCTGAAGGACTTTAACATCACTGGGGTACAGTACCTATTTATTTCCTCCAGTCTCTTTCCCCATGTTTGAAAAATATTCTCTCTGAAATAATTGCATTTTATATTAAGTTTAGTAGTACAGTGTTTTGGTTTCAGTGTAATTACAAATCTGACTTCTTTCTGGCCCTTTTCCAGTTTGAATCACTGGCAATACTAACACCAGCCCAAACTGCTGACATGCTACTGAGCTCTGGTGCACTGAGCAACACAGGCCAGATAGATGCTGTGTTTGACCACTTGGAGACTGGTAACTCCTTCCAGAACATCGAAGAATTTCTGACGGAACTGGCCCAAAGCCCAGAGGTGAGCGCCTTGAGCTGCAAATCCAAAATCCACTGAACTGTTTTATATATGACCAAATGCAATACCTTAGTGCTCCAGGAGGGGAAATTTTAATTATCTCTTTTGTGCATGTCCAGCTTCCAGATATCACACCTGAAGTACGGGATGTCATGATGAATCGGACTTTCTCAGTCATCAGCGAACGTTTCCCTGAATTTGATAAGCAAGACTGGGTCGATTGGTTCACTGTCAAGCTGATAGTTCTCCTTCCCAGCTTCACCGGCGAGATGCTTTCCATCACACTCTCTTACGTCAATTGCACCGAATACCAAGTCATGTGAGTCATTCACCAGTTTCACTGTGAAAATGTTGATGCATTTTGTCTCTTTGGGACAACGTGAATGTAGCCAAACAACTGTGTCTGACAGTTGGACCGGAGAACTGTAAAGCACTCATGTCCACTTTGTCTTCTTTTATAGTGTTTTTGGACTGGACAAGGTCTTCCCAGAAATGACACCTGATGAAATCGAGGAAGTCACCAAGGCTTTGGTTGCATACCTCAAGGAAGCCATTTTCCATAACCACGATCCTGGTAGGTTTGGAAAAACCTGCAGTCATGTAAATGGATGCGTTTCAGGATAAAGACTGATGCTTTTTATAAGCATGGGTAGCATTTTCAGTATTGAAATGTTAACAGTCACACGGAGTTCGTTGTGCTTGGGTGGAGCCGTTAACTGGTGTGTAAAATGTTTCTTCTCTCTGCCTTTCAGCCTGCCAAGGGAACACCCAAAACCAAGTGGAGTGGCTGTCCCTCAATTTGGGAAATTTCTCCAAATATGCAAACTACTCAGACCTGAAGGACTTTAATGTTGCCGGGGTACAATGACATCATTTTGAAAGCACTTTTCCCAGATTCCAGTGTCTTAAAACATACAATCTGTTGCAATATTGCTTTCAGCGATGCCCTAAAATAAAACCTTTCTTCCTTTCATTCTTTCTTTTTCTCCATATATAGCTGGAAATTCTGGACTCCCTGTCTCCAGAACAAAAACTGGAACTGTTATTCGATCCTCTTAATAACGCTCTAGAGAATGAAACCATCGTGACTGCTGTTTTCGACAGCTTCTTGACCTCTCCAGATGACAGGGAGCTAGATGAGTTCTTTGACGATTTTGCTCAGGCCGCAGAGAAGGTAAATACCTTTGTACCAGATATCGTTTTCTCAGAATTTGGCTCTGATATGTCATTTTTTCCCATGACATTCATGGCTTTTGGCAATTATGTGGACAGTGTTCAAAATCAAATTTTTGTCTTCTTTTCAGAGAAACTTAACCGTCATCGAAAACTCTGCTGTAAGGGATATCATGCTAAACCTGACGTTGACAGCACTGGCACCCAGATTTGATTCCTTTGAACCAAACGACTTTGCACTTTGGTTCCAACGCTATTTGGTGGTGCTGATGCCTAGCCTTCAACCTAGCAGTTTGGACGCCATCCCCAGGAACATTACCTGCCAGTCATACCGTGCCATGTAAGATTGTTAAGGCTTACCTTGAGGTCCCGTGTTTTACAGACCAAGGCTTTCACCTGACATGTTACAAACAAAGACACATGGCACCTTTTTTTTCTGTTCATGCTCACTCAGATTCACTGGGCTTGACCAAAGCATTGAATCTCTTCCACAAGAACTCACCCATGGCATTGAATCCTGCATGGTCTTGCTAATGCAAAGAGCTCCAAACAGTAGGTGTTCAAGGGATTCTTTTAACCCTGTGGATGTTGGATCCGTAGCAATGAGCTGTAATTTAAAATTGTCCTTTATTCATAAATATCAGTCTTGCAAATGTTAAAAAAAAAAAAACTGATGGTGCCTTTTTTCATCCTCCCTTCCTCCCCTTACCCAATAAAGTGTGCACACCGTTGCCAGTCGCTGGTCACGTAAGTTAATTACGGAATTATGCATATTCAGTCTCAAAGTTTAACACTGAAATTCTTCCATTTACATACACAGATGACAAAGCAATTGAATGACTTTATACATTGTAACATGTTCTTGACTTTATACATTGTAACATGTTCTTCACTTTTTGTCATTTTTTTCCAGTGCGAAGATACACCAGTCGATGGTGAGTTTGTTTTGGAGAGTTATTTTATTTTTAATAATTAGCAAGCAAAAACTGATTTTGATTGTCTCTATTACGTTAAAACTAACTCTGTCTTCTCTCTGCTTTTCAGAGAGAGATGTTTGTGCCGCTCTTCAAGGGTAGGTTTTTCTGCAATTAATTACAGAATATTCTTCAGATGTTTAAGGGGCTGTTTTATTGTGAGAATTCTTGTGTTGGAAGCTTTACAATTCAACTTACTGTCATGATCCGCTCCGTCCGCTCCTGATGTGTGTCACGCCCCCTCATTATCCACGTGTGCTTTCCCGATCGTGCCCAGCTGTTCCTTGTTGTCTCGGCTTGTCTTTAGTATTTAGTCCGTGTCTGAGTCAGTCTTCCCCAGATCCGTCATTGATGTTTGTCGCTGTCTTGCTCATGTCTGCCCGAATAAAGCCCCGTTTTCCTGCATTCTCGGCTTGCCTCGCCTGTTTCCCGGCTCGCTCGCTCGCCGAAGCGTAACACTTACAAATGAGAGCAAGAGTGAATGCATCTTGACATTTAGTTATTTATTTATTTATGTGCTTAAATATTGCACCACTGAATATGGACTTTATTTAAAATCGAACTTTCCCTGATTCTCTTCCATAGATCTCCATCGGACCAGTTGCTGGCACCTCAGAGTGCAGCCGGGACGCTGTGCAACTTCAGCATTGCTGATTTTGTCTGCTCCTCAGTACGTCACTTTCCACGATATTCCTAAATGTATTAGGAGCACCTGGATCATGTTCTGTGCTCATGTCGCAAACATTTGAAATAGCAGTTAAATTGCCTCTAGTACAAGGCTAATTCTGTTGTCTTTCTTTCTTTTTTCTAAAGGAAGTGAAAGTCACAAAAGAAAATCTGATCAGTCTCTTGCAGTGCACACTGGCCACTAGCCTAAGTGACTCGTTATTAACCTGGAAGCTCATTATCACCAAATTCTCTGCAGTCCTTGATGAAGCATTGGATTCATACTCAGATATGGTACACCCAATTCCAAGCCTATCTAATACGTTCTCTTTCAGTTATATCCCCCATTTTGCATCCCACTAGATATTCCTTGATAACCTTTAGGCAAATGTAGTCCATTTTAAATGCTTTGCCAGTTGTCATTGCCAGGTCTCACTGAGACGCTACCTTTCCTCTCCTTCAGTCCAACCAGATCAATAGCTCTGTCGGCTCAGTAGTCCTGGATGCAATCGAAGAAGTCAGAATTAATAACTTCAGCAGTACACAACTCCAAAACATCAGCTTTATCAACCAGTGGTTCCAGAGGAGACTTCACCCCTTCTTGCCATCAGTGTCTGAAGAGTTTCTATCCTGTCTCAGCACAAAGAACTTCAGCTGTGAGACCTACCAGGCTGTGTACGTACAAAGCTGTCCCTCTGCATCATGGGTGCTTTCAATGGACGTGGATATTATGTTAACCTTTAAATGGAATGGTCACACTTACTGGAATTAATGTCTCCATTTCAGTGTAAAGTCTCTGAGCGACCAAGTCTCATCCATGGACACGGCACAACAGCACTTGGTTTACACTAATTTCATCTACCTCTTCCTATCGAGGAACGACGCTTCAGGTATTTTTCTCTTTCAGTCTGAGATATCGTTTATTATACATTTCTTCTCTTTTTAAAGACACTGGTATTTGCAGCATCCAGAGTTTATGAATGGCAACACACTGGTGTTTGTCTGAGCCATCTGCTAAAAAGACAGATGGCTCAGGTGTTGTTTCTGTTTTGTTTTCAGACACCGGATGTGTCTCCAACACTGACAGCAGCTTAGACTGGCTTCAAAAGAACTTTGGGGAATTTTCTGTCCTTGCACCTCTGGAAGATCTTGTCAGCCTCAACAGCAATTTCTCCTGTGTAAGTTGCAGTGAAACACATGGTCTCTCAAACAATAATAGTGAACAGATCTACCTTTGGTTAAAGATCCTTACACTTTAATGAATGACTAGCTCTTTTCTTTCATTTTTCTCTTTTTTAGTTTGAGTCATTGGTGGCACTGACACCAAGCCAAACCGCGGATATGATACTGAGCTCTGGTGCACCGTACAGCGTAGACCAGATGGATGCCGTGTTTGACCACCTGGAGAAAGATAACCCCTTCCAAGGCGTTGATGAGTTTCTGACCGAACTGGCTAAAAATCCTCAGGTGACTGCCTTCAAGTGTAAATCAAAAAGCCTTTGAAGTATTTACAACAAGACAGAGCCAAGTCAATTTTGAAATTCCTCTTTTGTTCTTCTCCAGCTTCCATATATCACAGCTGCAGTACGGGATGTCATGATGAATCGGACTTTCTCAGTCATCAGCGAAGATTTCCATGAATTTGATATGCAGGACTGGGTCCATTGGTTCACTGTCAAGCTGACAGTTCTCCTTCCCAGTTTCACCGGCGAGATGCTTTCCATGACACTCTCTTACGTCAATTGCACCGAATACCAAGTCATGTGAGTTGATAGACAGTTTCATTTATGAAAGTTTTAAGGCATGAAAAGTACTGGATTCTCAATGGGGCAATGTGGACGTAGCTAAACAATGGCGTCTAGCAGAGGGACCGGAGAACTGCAAAGCATTCACCTCTGCAACTTTTTCCTTTATAGTATCTATGGAATGGACAAGGTCTTCCACCAAATGACATCCGAAAGAATCGGAGAAATCACCGGCATTCTGGTCGCATACCTCAAGGGTCACATTGGCCAAAACCATGATCCTGGTAGGGTTGGAACAGCCAGAAATTGTCCATCTTCTGGTGTGACATTTGCTGCTTTTGCCATTTTAAATGCTAAGTAATCAGTTTCACTCAGTTCACAGTATGTTAAGCGTCTTCTTGATCTGGATGTAAATTGCTTCTTACCCATACCTTTCAGCCTGTCGTCAGAAGATCCATGATGATGCTGAGTGGCTGACCATCAATTTGGGATATTTCTCCACGTACCTCAATTACTCTGTGCTGATGGACTTCAATATTACAGGGGTGCGATACCTTTGTTTTTTAGTCACTTTTCTCCCTTACCTTTTAGGAAGTTCACACTGAAGACCGTATACTCTTTCAGTTTCAGCACATTGCACTGCTTTGACTGTGATTAAGCATCTGCCCCCCCCCCCACTCTACTTGTACTATTTTCCAGATTGAATCACTGGCAGCACTTTCACCAACACAAACAGCGGACATGGTACTGAGCTCTGGTGTACTGAAAAATGCAAGCCAGATAGATGATGTGTTTGACCACCTAGTGGAAAATAACCCATTCCAGAGCGTTGACGAATTCCTGACGGAACTGACCAAAAGCTTGGAGGTGAGTGCCTTCAAGTGGATCAACTGGCGATTGCAAAACCCAGCAACACTCAATACCTGAATGCCCAGCAAATCATTTAATCTTTTGCTTTTTCTATGTCCAGCTTCCAGATATCACACCTGCTGTTCGGGATGTCATGATGAATCGGACTTTCTTAGTCATCAGCGGATATTTCCATGAATTTGATAGCCAGGACTGGGTCGATTGGTTCACTGTCAAGCTGACAGTCCTCCTTCCAAGTTTCACCGCTGAGATGCTTTCCATTACACTCTCTTACGTCAATTGCACCGATTACCAAGTCATGTGAGTCATTCACCAGTTTCACTGTGAAAATTTTGATGCATATTGTCTTTTTGGGACAACGTGAATGTAACCAAACAACTGAGTCTGACGGATGGACCGGAGAACTGTAAAGCACTCATCTCCACTTTGTCTTCTTTTATAGTGTTTTTGGAATGGACAAGGTCTTCCCAGAAATGACACCTGATGAAATCGAGGAAATCACCAAGGTTTTGGTTGCATACCTCAAGGAAGCCATTTTCCAAAAGCATGATGCAGGTAGGATTGAAAAACTTGTACTTGCTCAACTGGATACATTTCCAACTTTAATACTATGCTTTCTCTGAACACCATTAGTATCGTTCATCTTGAAAAGTTTCTAGTTACACTGCCTTCATTATTAGGCTTGAGAATCATTGACCTGAAAGCAAATTGTTTCTTTGCTATTCCTGTCAGCCTGTCAGCTGAGCACTCAAAACCATGCTGAGTGGCTGTCCATCAACTTAGGAAATTTCTCAGAATATGTAAACTACTCTGATCTGAAGGACTTTAACATCACTGGGGTACAGTACCTATTTATTTCCTCCAGTCTCTTTCCCCATGTTTGAAAAATATTCTCTCTGAAATAATTGCATTTTATATTAAGTTTAGTAGTACAGTGTTTTGGTTTCAGTGTAATTACAAATCTGACTTCTTTCTGGCCCTTTTCCAGTTTGAATCACTGGCAATACTAACACCAGCCCAAACTGCTGACATGCTACTGAGCTCTGGTGCACTGAGCAACACAGGCCAGATAGATGCTGTGTTTGACCACTTGGAGACTGGTAACTCCTTCCAGAACATCGAAGAATTTCTGACGGAACTGGCCCAAAGCCCAGAGGTGAGCGCCTTGAGCTGCAAATCCAAAATCCACTGAACTGTTTTATATATGACCAAATGCAATACCTTAGTGCTCCAGGAGGGGAAATTTTAATTATCTCTTTTGTGCATGTCCAGCTTCCAGATATTGCACCTGAAGTACGGGATGTCATGATGAATCGGACTTTCTCAGTCATCAGCGAACGTTTCCCTGAATTTGATAAGCAAGACTGGGTCGATTGGTTCACTGTCAAGCTGACAGTTCTCCTTCCCAGCTTCACCGGCGAGATGCTTTCCATCACACTCTCTTACGTCAATTGCACCGAATACCAAGTCATGTGAGTCATTCACCAGTTTCACTGTGAAAATGTTGATGCATTTTGTCTCTTTGGGACAACGTGAATGTAGCCAAACAACTGAGTCTGACAGATGGACCGGAGAACTGTAAAGCACTCATGTCCACTTTGTCTTCTTTTATAGTGTTTTTGGACTGGACAAGGTCTTCCCAGAAATGACACCTGATGAAATCGAGGAAGTCACCAAGGCTTTGGTTGCATATCTCAGGGAAGCCATTTTCCATAACCACGATCCTGGTAGGTTTGGAAAAACCTGCAGTCATGTAAATGGATGCGTTTCAGGATAAAGACTGATGCTTTTTATAAGCATGGGTAGCATTTTCAGTATTGAAATGTTAACAGTCACACGGAGTTCGTTGTGCTTGGGTGGAGCCGTTAACTGGTGTGTAAAATGTTTCTTCTCTCTGCCTTTCAGCCTGCCAAGGGAACACCCAAAACCAAGTGGAGTGGCTGTCCCTCAATTTGGGAAATTTCTCCAAATATGCAAACTACTCAGACCTGAAGGACTTTAATGTTGCCGGGGTACAATGACATCATTTTGAAAGCACTTTTCCCAGATTCCAGTGTCTTAAAACATACAATCTGTTGCAATATTGCTTTCAGCGATGCCCTAAAATAAAACCTTTCTTCCTTTCATTCTTTCTTTTTCTCCATATATAGCTGGAAATTCTGGACTCCCTGTCTCCAGAACAAAAACTGGAACTGTTATTCGATCCTCTTAATAACGCTCTAGAGAATGAAACCATCGTGACTGCTGTTTTCGACAGCTTCTTGACCTCTCCAGATGACAGGGAGCTAGATGAGTTCTTTGACGATTTTGCTCAGGCCGCAGAGAAGGTAAATACCTTTGTACCAGATATCGTTTTCTCAGAATTTGGCTCTGATATGTCATTTTTTCCCATGACATTCATGGCTTTTGGCAATTATGTGGACAGTGTTCAAAATCAAATTTTTGTCTTCTTTTCAGAGAAACTTAACCGTCATCGAAAACTCTGCTGTAAGGGATATCATGCTAAACCTGACGTTGACAGCACTGGCACCCAGATTTGATTCCTTTGAACCAAACGACTTTGCACTTTGGTTCCAACGCTATTTGGTGGTGCTGATGCCTAGCCTTCAACCTAGCAGTTTGGACGCCATCCCCAGGAACATTACCTGCCAGTCATACCGTGCCATGTAAGATTGTTAAGGCTTACCTTGAGGTCCCGTGTTTTACAGACCAAGGCTTTCACCTGACATGTTACAAACAAAGACACATGGCACCTTTTTTTTCTGTTCATGCTCACTCAGATTCACTGGGCTTGACCAAAGCATTGAATCTCTTCCACAAGAACTCACCCATGGCATTGAATCCTGCATGGTCTTGCTAATGCAAAGAGCTCCAAACAGTAGGTGTTCAAGGGATTCTTTTAACCCTGTGGATGTTGGATCCGTAGCAATGAGCTGTAATTTAAAATTGTCCTTTATTCATAAATATCAGTCTTGCAAATGTTAAAAAAAAAAAAAACTGATGGTGCCTTTTTTCATCCTCCCCTCCTCCCCTTACCCAATAAAGTGTGCACACCGTTGCCAGTCGCTGGTCACGTAAGTTAATTACGGAATTATGCATATTCAGTCTCAAAGTTTAACACTGAAATTCTTCCATTTACATACACAGATGACAAAGCAATTGAATGACTTTATACATTGTAACATGTTCTTGACTTTATACATTGTAACATGTTCTTCACTTTTTGTCATTTTTTTCCAGTGCGAAGATACACCAGTCGATGGTGAGTTTGTTTTGGAGAGTTATTTTATTTTTAATAATTAGCAAGCAAAAACTGATTTTGATTGTCTCTATTACGTTAAAACTAACTCTGTCTTCTCTCTGCTTTTCAGAGAGAGATGTTTGTGCCGCTCTTCAAGGGTAGGTTTTTCTGCAATTAATTACAGAATATTCTTCAGATGTTTAAGGGGCTGTTTTATTGTGAGAATTCTTGTGTTGGAAGCTTTACAATTCAACTTACAAATGAGAGCAAGAGTGAATGCATCTTGACATTTAGTTTTTTTTATTATTATTTATTTAAGTATTGCACCACTGAATATGGACTTTATTTAAAATCGAACTTTCCCTGATTCTCTTCCATAGATCTCCATCGGACCAGTTGCTGGCACCTCAGAGTGCAGCCGGGATGCTGTGCAACTTCAGCATTGCTGATTTTGTCTGCTCCTCAGTACGTCACTTTCCACGATATTCCTAAATGTATTAGGAGCACCTGGATCATGTTCTGTGCTCATGTCGCAAACATTTGAAATAGCAGTTAAATTGCCTCTAGTACAAGGCTAATTCTGTTGTCTTTCTTTCTTTTTTCTAAAGGAAGTGAGAGTCACAAAAGAAAATCTGATCAGTCTCTTGCAGTGCACACTGGCCACTAGCCTAAGTGACTCGTTATTAACCTGGAAGCTCATTATCACCAAATTCTCTGCAGTCCTTGATGAAGCATTGGATTCATACTCAGATATGGTACACCCAATTCCAAGCCTATCTAATACGTTCTCTTTCAGTTATATCCCCCATTTTGCATCCCACTAGATATTCTTTGATAACCTTTAGGCAAATGTAGTCCATTTTAAATGCTTTGCCAGTTGTCATTGCCAGGTCTCACTGAGACGCTACCTTTCCTCTCCTTCAGTCCAACCAGATCAATAGCTCTGTCGGCTCAGTAGTCCTGGATGCAATCGAAGAAGTCAGAATTAATAACTTCAGCAGTACACAACTCCAAAACATCAGCTTTATCAACCAGTGGTTCCAGAGGAGACTTCACCCCTTCTTGCCATCAGTGTCTGAAGAGTTTCTATCCTGTCTCAGCACAAAGAACTTCAGCTGTGAGACCTACCAGGCTGTGTACGTACAAAGCTGTCCCTCTGCATCATGGGTGCTTTCAATGGACGTGGATATTATGTTAACCTTTAAATGGAATGGTCACACTTACTGGAATTAATGTCTCCATTTCAGTGTAAAGTCTCTGAGCGACCAAGTCTCATCCATGGACACGGCACAACAGCACTTGGTTTACACTAATTTCATCTACCTCTTCCTATCGAGGAACGACGCTTCAGGTATTTTTCTCTTTCAGTCTGAGATATCGTTTATTATACATTTCTTCTCTTTTTAAAGACGCTGGTATTTGCAGCATCCAGAGTTTATGAATGGCAACACACTGGTGTTTGTCTGAGCCATCTGCTAAAAAGACAGATGGCTCAGGTGTTGTTTCTGTTTTGTTTTCAGACACCGGATGTGTCTCCAACACTGACAGCAGCTTAGACTGGCTTCAAAAGAACTTTGGGGAATTTTCTGTCCTTGCACCTCTGGAAGATCTTGTCAGCCTCAACAGCAATTTCTCCTGTGTAAGTTGCAGTGAAACACATGGTCTCTCAAACAATAATAGTGAACAGATCTACCTTTGGTTAAAGATCCTTACACTTTAATGAATGACTAGCTCTTTTCTTTCATTTTTCTCTTTTTTAGTTTGAGTCATTGGTGGCACTGACACCAAGCCAAACCGCGGATATGATACTGAGCTCTGGTGCACCGTACAGCGTAGACCAGATGGATGCCGTGTTTGACCACCTGGAGAAAGATAACCCCTTCCAAGGCGTTGATGAGTTTCTGACCGAACTGGCTAAAAATCCTCAGGTGACTGCCTTCAAGTGTAAATCAAAAAGCCTTTGAAGTATTTACAACAAGACAGAGCCAAGTCAATTTTGAAATTCCTCTTTTGTTCTTCTCCAGCTTCCATATATCACAGCTGCAGTACGGGATGTCATGATGAATCGGACTTTCTCAGTCATCAGCGAAGATTTCCATGAATTTGATATGCAGGACTGGGTCCATTGGTTCACTGTCAAGCTGACAGTTCTCCTTCCCAGTTTCACCGGCGAGATGCTTTCCATGACACTCTCTTACGTCAATTGCACCGAATACCAAGTCATGTGAGTTGATAGACAGTTTCATTTATGAAAGTTTTAAGGCATGAAAAGTACTGGATTCTCAATGGGGCAATGTGGACGTAGCTAAACAATGGCGTCTAGCAGAGGGACCGGAGAACTGCAAAGCATTCACCTCTGCAACTTTTTCCTTTATAGTATCTATGGAATGGACAAGGTCTTCCACCAAATGACATCCGAAAGAATCGGAGAAATCACCGGCATTCTGGTCGCATACCTCAAGGGTCACATTGGCCAAAACCATGATCCTGGTAGGGTTGGAACAGCCAGAAATTGTCCATCTTCTGGTGTGACATTTGCTGCTTTTGCCATTTTAAATGCTAAGTAATCAGTTTCACTCAGTTCACAGTATGTTAAGCGTCTTCTTGATCTGGATGTAAATTGCTTCTTACCCATACCTTTCAGCCTGTCGTCAGAAGATCCATGGTGATGCTGAGTGGCTGTACATCAATTTGGGATATTTCTCCACGTACCTCAATTACTCTGTGCTGATGGACTTCAATATTACAGGGGTGCGATACCTTTGTTTTTTAGTCACTTTTCTCCCTTACCTTTTAGGAAGTTCACACTGAAGACCCTATACTCTTTCAGTTTCAGCACATTGCACTGCTTTGACTGTGATTAAGCATCTGCCCCCCCCCCCCACTCTACTTGTACTATTTTCCAGATTGAATCACTGGCAGCACTTTCACCAACACAAACAGCGGACATGGTACTGAACTCTGGTGTACTGAAAAATGCAAGCCAGATAGATGATGTGTTTGACCACCTAGTGGAAAATAACCCATTCCAGAGCGTTGACGAATTCCTGACGGAACTGACCAAAAGCTTGGAGGTGAGTGCCTTCAAGTGGATCAACTGGCGATTGCAAAACCCAGCAACACTCAATACCTGAATGCCCAGCAAATCATTTAATCTTTTGCTTTTTCTATGTCCAGCTTCCAGATATCACACCTGCTGTTCGGGATGTCATGATGAATCGGACTTTCTTAGTCATCAGCGGATATTTCCATGAATTTGATAGCCAGTACTGGGTCGATTGGTTCACTGTCAAGCTGACAGTTCTCCTTCCAAGTTTCACCGCTGAGATGCTTTCCATTACACTCTCTTACGTCAATTGCACCGATTACCAAGTCATGTGAGTCATTCACCAGTTTCACTGTGAAAATTTTGATGCATATTGTCTCTTTGAGACAATGGTAATGTAGCCAAAGAGCCGAGTCTAACAAATGGACCGGGGAACTGTAAAGCACTCATCTCCACTTTGTCATCTTTTATAGTGTTTTTGGAATGGACAAGGTCTTCCCAGAAATGACACCTGATGAAATCGAGGAAATCACCAAGGTTTTGGTTGCATACCTCAAGGAAGCCATTTTCCAAAAGCATGATGCAGGTAGGATTGAAAAACTTGTACTTGCTCAACTGGATACATTTCCAACTTTAATACTATGCTTTCTCTGAACACCATTAGTATCGTTCATCTTGAAAAGTTTCTAGTTACACTGCCTTCATTATTAGGCTTGAGAATCATTGACCTGAAAGCAAATTGTTTCTTTGCTATTCCTGTCAGCCTGTCAGCTGAGCACTCAAAACCATGCTGAGTGGCTGTCCATCAACTTAGGAAATTTCTCAGAATATGTAAACTACTCTGATCTGAAGGACTTTAACATCACTGGGGTACAGTACCTATTTATTTCCTCCAGTCTCTTTCCCCATGTTTGAAAAATATTCTCTCTGAAATAATTGCATTTTATATTAAGTTTAGTAGTACAGTGTTTTGGTTTCAGTGTAATTACAAATCTGACTTCTTTCTGGCCCTTTTCCAGTTTGAATCACTGGCAGTACTAACACCAGCCCAAACTGCTGACATGCTACTGAGCTCTGGTGCACTGAGCAACACAGGCCAGATAGATGCTGTGTTTGACCACTTGGAGACTGGTAACTCCTTCCAGAACATCGAAGAATTTCTGACGGAACTGGCCCAAAGCCCAGAGGTGAGCGCCTTGAGCTGCAAATCCAAAATCCACTGAACTGTTTTATATATGACCAAATGCAATACCTTAGTGCTCCAGGAGGGGAAATTTTAATTATCTCTTTTGTGCATGTCCAGCTTCCAGATATTGCACCTGAAGTACGGGATGTCATGATGAATCGGACTTTCTCAGTCATCAGCGAACGTTTCCCTGAATTTGATAAGCAAGACTGGGTCGATTGGTTCACTGTCAAGCTGACAGTTCTCCTTCCCAGCTTCACCGGCGAGATGCTTTCCATCACACTCTCTTACGTCAATTGCACCGAATACCAAGTCATGTGAGTCATTCACCAGTTTCACTGTGAAAATGTTGATGCATTTTGTCTCTTTGGGACAACGTGAATGTAGCCAAACAACTGAGTCTGACAGATGGACCGGAGAACTGTAAAGCACTCATGTCCACTTTGTCTTCTTTTATAGTGTTTTTGGACTGGACAAGGTCTTCCCAGAAATGACACCTGATGAAATCGAGGAAGTCACCAAGGCTTTGGTTGCATATCTCAGGGAAGCCATTTTCCATAACCACGATCCTGGTAGGTTTGGAAAAACCTGCAGTCATGTAAATGGATGCGTTTCAGGATAAAGACTGATGCTTTTTATAAGCATGGGTAGCATTTTCAGTATTGAAATGTTAACAGTCACACGGAGTTCGTTGTGCTTGGGTGGAGCCGTTAACTGGTGTGTAAAATGTTTCTTCTCTCTGCCTTTCAGCCTGCCAAGGGAACACCCAAAACCAAGTGGAGTGGCTGTCCCTCAATTTGGGAAATTTCTCCAAATATGCAAACTACTCAGACCTGAAGGACTTTAATGTTGCCGGGGTACAATGACATCATTTTGAAAGCACTTTTCCCAGATTCCAGTGTCTTAAAACATACAATCTGTTGCAATATTGCTTTCAGCGATGCCCTAAAATAAAACCTTTCTTCCTTTCATTCTTTCTTTTTCTCCATATATAGCTGGAAATTCTGGACTCCCTGTCTCCAGAACAAAAACTGGAACTGTTATTCGATCCTCTTAATAACGCTCTAGAGAATGAAACCATCGTGACTGCTGTTTTCGACAGCTTCTTGACCTCTCCAGATGACAGGGAGCTAGATGAGTTCTTTGACGATTTTGCTCAGGCCGCAGAGAAGGTAAATACCTTTGTACCAGATATCGTTTTCTCAGAATTTGGCTCTGATATGTCATTTTTTCCCATGACATTCATGGCTTTTGGCAATTATGTGGACAGTGTTCAAAATCAAATTTTTGTCTTCTTTTCAGAGAAACTTAACCGTCATCGAAAACTCTGCTGTAAGGGATATCATGCTAAACCTGACGTTGACAGCACTGGCACCCAGATTTGATTCCTTTGAACCAAACGACTTTGCACTTTGGTTCCAACGCTATTTGGTGGTGCTGATGCCTAGCCTTCAACCTAGCAGTTTGGACGCCATCCCCAGGAACATTACCTGCCAGTCATACCGTGCCATGTAAGATTGTTAAGGCTTACCTTGAGGTCCCGTGTTTTACAGACCAAGGCTTTCACCTGACATGTTACAAACAAAGACACATGGCACCTTTTTTTTCTGTTCATGCTCACTCAGATTCACTGGGCTTGACCAAAGCATTGAATCTCTTCCACAAGAACTCACCCATGGCATTGAATCCTGCATGGTCTTGCTAATGCAAAGAGCTCCAAACAGTAGGTGTTCAAGGGATTCTTTTAACCCTGTGGATGTTGGATCCGTAGCAATGAGCTGTAATTTAAAATTGTCCTTTATTCATAAATATCAGTCTTGCAAATGTTAAAAAAAAAAAAACTGATGGTGCCTTTTTTCATCCTCCCCTCCTCCCCTTACCCAATAAAGTGTGCACACCGTTGCCAGTCGCTGGTCACGTAAGTTAATTACGGAATTGTGCATATTCAGTCTCAAAGTTTTACACTGAAATTCTTCCATTTACATACACAGATGACAAAGCAATTGAATGACTTTATACATTGTAACATGTTCTTGACTTTATACATTGTAACATGTTCTTCACTTTTTGTCATTTTTTTCCAGTGCGAAGATACACCAGTCGATGGTGAGTTTGTTTTGGAGAGTTATTTTATTTTTAATAATTAGCAAGCAAAAACTGATTTTGATTGTCTCTATTACGTTAAAACTAACTCTGTCTTCTCTCTGCTTTTCAGAGAGAGATGTTTGTGCCGCTCTTCAAGGGTAGGTTTTTCTGCAATTAATTACAGAATATTCTTCAGATGTTTAAGGGGCTGTTTTATTGTGAGAATTCTTGTGTTGGAAGCTTTACAATTCAACTTACAAATGAGAGCAAGAGTGAATGCATCTTGACATTTAGTTTTTTTTATTATTATTTATTTAAGTATTGCACCACTGAATATGGACTTTATTTAAAATCGAACTTTCCCTGATTCTCTTCCATAGATCTCCATCGGACCAGTTGCTGGCACCTCAGAGTGCAGCCGGGATGCTGTGCAACTTCAGCATTGCTGATTTTGTCTGCTCCTCAGTACGTCACTTTCCACGATATTCCTAAATGTATTAGGAGCACCTGGATCATGTTCTGTGCTCATGTCGCAAACATTTGAAATAGCAGTTAAATTGCCTCTAGTACAAGGCTAATTCTGTTGTCTTTCTTTCTTTTTTCTAAAGGAAGTGAGAGTCACAAAAGAAAATCTGATCAGTCTCTTGCAGTGCACACTGGCCACTAGCCTAAGTGACTCGTTATTAACCTGGAAGCTCATTATCACCAAATTCTCTGCAGTCCTTGATGAAGCATTGGATTCATACTCAGATATGGTACACCCAATTCCAAGCCTATCTAATACGTTCTCTTTCAGTTATATCCCCCATTTTGCATCCCACTAGATATTCTTTGATAACCTTTAGGCAAATGTAGTCCATTTTAAATGCTTTGCCAGTTGTCATTGCCAGGTCTCACTGAGACGCTACCTTTCCTCTCCTTCAGTCCAACCAGATCAATAGCTCTGTCGGCTCAGTAGTCCTGGATGCAATCGAAGAAGTCAGAATTAATAACTTCAGCAGTACACAACTCCAAAACATCAGCTTTATCAACCAGTGGTTCCAGAGGAGACTTCACCCCTTCTTGCCATCAGTGTCTGAAGAGTTTCTATCCTGTCTCAGCACAAAGAACTTCAGCTGTGAGACCTACCAGGCTGTGTACGTACAAAGCTGTCCCTCTGCATCATGGGTGCTTTCAATGGACGTGGATATTATGTTAACCTTTAAATGGAATGGTCACACTTACTGGAATTAATGTCTCCATTTCAGTGTAAAGTCTCTGAGCGACCAAGTCTCATCCATGGACACGGCACAACAGCACTTGGTTTACACTAATTTCATCTACCTCTTCCTATCGAGGAACGACGCTTCAGGTATTTTTCTCTTTCAGTCTGAGATATCGTTTATTATACATTTCTTCTCTTTTTAAAGACGCTGGTATTTGCAGCATCCAGAGTTTATGAATGGCAACACACTGGTGTTTGTCTGAGCCATCTGCTAAAAAGACAGATGGCTCAGGTGTTGTTTCTGTTTTGTTTTCAGACACCGGATGTGTCTCCAACACTGACAGCAGCTTAGACTGGCTTCAAAAGAACTTTGGGGAATTTTCTGTCCTTGCACCTCTGGAAGATCTTGTCAGCCTCAACAGCAATTTCTCCTGTGTAAGTTGCAGTGAAACACATGGTCTCTCAAACAATAATAGTGAACAGATCTACCTTTGGTTAAAGATCCTTACACTTTAATGAATGACTAGCTCTTTTCTTTCATTTTTCTCTTTTTTAGTTTGAGTCATTGGTGGCACTGACACCAAGCCAAACCGCGGATATGATACTGAGCTCTGGTGCACCGTACAGCGTAGACCAGATGGATGCCGTGTTTGACCACCTGGAGAAAGATAACCCCTTCCAAGGCGTTGATGAGTTTCTGACCGAACTGGCTAAAAATCCTCAGGTGACTGCCTTCAAGTGTAAATCAAAAAGCCTTTGAAGTATTTACAACAAGACAGAGCCAAGTCAATTTTGAAATTCCTCTTTTGTTCTTCTCCAGCTTCCATATATCACAGCTGCAGTACGGGATGTCATGATGAATCGGACTTTCTCAGTCATCAGCGAAGATTTCCATGAATTTGATATGCAGGACTGGGTCCATTGGTTCACTGTCAAGCTGACAGTTCTCCTTCCCAGTTTCACCGGCGAGATGCTTTCCATGACACTCTCTTACGTCAATTGCACCGAATACCAAGTCATGTGAGTTGATAGACAGTTTCATTTATGAAAGTTTTAAGGCATGAAAAGTACTGGATTCTCAATGGGGCAATGTGGACGTAGCTAAACAATGGCGTCTAGCAGAGGGACCGGAGAACTGCAAAGCATTCACCTCTGCAACTTTTTCCTTTATAGTATCTATGGAATGGACAAGGTCTTCCACCAAATGACATCCGAAAGAATCGGAGAAATCACCGGCATTCTGGTCGCATACCTCAAGGGTCACATTGGCCAAAACCATGATCCTGGTAGGGTTGGAACAGCCAGAAATTGTCCATCTTCTGGTGTGACATTTGCTGCTTTTGCCATTTTAAATGCTAAGTAATCAGTTTCACTCAGTTCACAGTATGTTAAGCGTCTTCTTGATCTGGATGTAAATTGCTTCTTACCCATACCTTTCAGCCTGTCGTCAGAAGATCCATGGTGATGCTGAGTGGCTGTACATCAATTTGGGATATTTCTCCACGTACCTCAATTACTCTGTGCTGATGGACTTCAATATTACAGGGGTGCGATACCTTTGTTTTTTAGTCACTTTTCTCCCTTACCTTTTAGGAAGTTCACACTGAAGACCCTATACTCTTTCAGTTTCAGCACATTGCACTGCTTTGACTGTGATTAAGCATCTGCCCCCCCCCCACTCTACTTGTACTATTTTCCAGATTGAATCACTGGCAGCACTTTCACCAACACAAACAGCGGACATGGTACTGAACTCTGGTGTACTGAAAAATGCAAGCCAGATAGATGATGTGTTTGACCACCTAGTGGAAAATAACCCATTCCAGAGCGTTGACGAATTCCTGACGGAACTGACCAAAAGCTTGGAGGTGAGTGCCTTCAAGTGGATCAACTGGCGATTGCAAAACCCAGCAACACTCAATACCTGAATGCCCAGCAAATCATTTAATCTTTTGCTTTTTCTATGTCCAGCTTCCAGATATCACACCTGCTGTTCGGGATGTCATGATGAATCGGACTTTCTTAGTCATCAGCGGATATTTCCATGAATTTGATAGCCAGTACTGGGTCGATTGGTTCACTGTCAAGCTGACAGTTCTCCTTCCAAGTTTCACCGCTGAGATGCTTTCCATTACACTCTCTTACGTCAATTGCACCGATTACCAAGTCATGTGAGTCATTCACCAGTTTCATTGTGAAAATTTTGATGCATATTGTCTCTTTGAGACAATGGTAATGTAGCCAAAGAGCCGAGTCTAACAAATGGACCGGGGAACTGTAAAGCACTCATCTCCACTTTGTCATCTTTTATAGTGTTTTTGGAATGGACAAGGTCTTCCCAGAAATGACACCTGATGAAATCGAGGAAATCACCAAGGTTTTGGTTGCATACCTCAAGGAAGCCATTTTCCAAAAGCATGATGCAGGTAGGATTGAAAAACTTGTACTTGCTCAACTGGATACATTTCCAACTTTAATACTATGCTTTCTCTGAACACCATTAGTATCGTTCATCTTGAAAAGTTTCTAGTTACACTGCCTTCATTATTAGGCTTGAGAATCATTGACCTGAAAGCAAATTGTTTCTTTGCTATTCCTGTCAGCCTGTCAGCTGAGCACTCAAAACCATGCTGAGTGGCTGTCCATCAACTTAGGAAATTTCTCAGAATATGTAAACTACTCTGATCTGAAGGACTTTAACATCACTGGGGTACAGTACCTATTTATTTCCTCCAGTCTCTTTCCCCATGTTTGAAAAATATTCTCTCTGAAATAATTGCATTTTATATTAAGTTTAGTAGTACAGTGTTTTGGTTTCAGTGTAATTACAAATCTGACTTCTTTCTGGCCCTTTTCCAGTTTGAATCACTGGCAGTACTAACACCAGCCCAAACTGCTGACATGCTACTGAGCTCTGGTGCACTGAGCAACACAGGCCAGATAGATGCTGTGTTTGACCACTTGGAGACTGGTAACTCCTTCCAGAACATCGAAGAATTTCTGACGGAACTGGCCCAAAGCCCAGAGGTGAGCGCCTTGAGCTGCAAATCCAAAATCCACTGAACTGTTTTATATATGACCAAATGCAATACCTTAGTGCTCCAGGAGGGGAAATTTTAATTATCTCTTTTGTGCATGTCCAGCTTCCAGATATCACACCTGAAGTACGGGATGTCATGATGAATCGGACTTTCTCAGTCATCAGCGAACGTTTCCCTGAATTTGATAAGCAAGACTGGGTCGATTGGTTCACTGTCAAGCTGACAGTTCTCCTTCCCAGCTTCACCGGCGAGATGCTTTCCATAACACTCTCTTACGTCAATTGCACCGAATACCAAGTCATGTGAGTCATTCACCAGTTTCACTGTGAAAATGTTGATGCATTTTGTCTCTTTGGGACAACGTGAATGTAGCCAAACAACTGAGTCTGACAGATGGACCGGAGAACTGTAAAGCACTCATGTCCACTTTGTCTTCTTTTATAGTGTTTTTGGACTGGACAAGGTCTTCCCAGAAATGACACCTGATGAAATCGAGGAAGTCACCAAGGCTTTGGTTGCATACCTCAAGGAAGCCATTTTCCATAACCACGATCCTGGTAGGTTTGGAAAAACCTGCAGTCATGTAAATGGATGCGTTTCAGGATAAAGACTGATGCTTTTTATAAGCATGGGTAGCATTTTCAGTATTGAAATGTTAACAGTCACACGGAGTTCGTTGTGCTTGGGTGGAGCCGTTAACTGGTGTGTAAAATGTTTCTTCTCTCTGCCTTTCAGCCTGCCAAGGGAACACCCAAAACCAAGTGGAGTGGCTGTCCCTCAATTTGGGAAATTTCTCCAAATATGCAAACTACTCAGACCTGAAGGACTTTAATGTTGCCGGGGTACAATGACATCATTTTGAAAGCACTTTTCCCAGATTCCAGTGTCTTAAAACATACAATCTGTTGCAATATTGCTTTCAGCGATGCCCTAAAATAAAACCTTTCTTCCTTTCATTCTTTCTTTTTCTCCATATATAGCTGGAAATTCTGGACTCCCTGTCTCCAGAACAAAAACTGGAACTGTTATTCGATCCTCTTAATAACGCTCTAGAGAATGAAACCATCGTGACTGCTGTTTTCGACAGCTTCTTGACCTCTCCAGATGACAGGGAGCTAGATGAGTTCTTTGACGATTTTGCTCAGGCCGCAGAGAAGGTAAATACCTTTGTACCAGATATCGTTTTCTCAGAATTTGGCTCTGATATGTCATTTTTTCCCATGACATTCATGGCTTTTGGCAATTATGTGGACAGTGTTCAAAATCAAATTTTTGTCTTCTTTTCAGAGAAACTTAACCGTCATCGAAAACTCTGCTGTAAGGGATATCATGCTAAACCTGACGTTGACAGCACTGGCACCCAGATTTGATTCCTTTGAACCAAACGACTTTGCACTTTGGTTCCAACGCTATTTGGTGGTGCTGATGCCTAGCCTTCAGCCTAGCAGTTTGGACGCCATCCCCAGGAACATTACCTGCCAGTCATACCGTGCCATGTAAGATTGTTAAGGCTTACCTTGAGGTCCCGTGTTTTACAGACCAAGGCTTTCACCTGACATGTTACAAACAAAGACACATGGCACCTTTTTTTTCTGTTCATGCTCACTCAGATTCACTGGGCTTGACCAAAGCATTGAATCTCTTCCACAAGAACTCACCCATGGCATTGAATCCTGCATGGTCTTGCTAATGCAAAGAGCTCCAAACAGTAGGTGTTCAAGGGATTCTTTTAACCCTGTGGATGTTGGATCCGTAGCAATGAGCTGTAATTTAAAATTGTCCTTTATTCATAAATATCAGTCTTGCAAATGTTAAAAAAAAAAAAACTGATGGTGCCTTTTTTCATCCTCCCCTCCTCCCCTTACCCAATAAAGTGTGCACACCGTTGCCAGTCGCTGGTCACGTAAGTTAATTACGGAATTATGCATATTCAGTCTCAAAGTTTAACACTGAAATTCTTCCATTTACATACACAGATGACAAAGCAATTGAATGACTTTATACATTGTAACATGTTCTTGACTTTATACATTGTAACATGTTCTTCACTTTTTGTCATTTTTTTCCAGTGCGAAGATACACCAGTCGATGGTGAGTTTGTTTTGGAGAGTTATTTTATTTTTAATAATTAGCAAGCAAAAACTGATTTTGATTGTCTCTATTACGTTAAAACTAACTCTGTCTTCTCTCTGCTTTTCAGAGAGAGATGTTTGTGCCGCTCTTCAAGGGTAGGTTTTTCTGCAATTAATTACAGAATATTCTTCAGATGTTTAAGGGGCTGTTTTATTGTGAGAATTCTTGTGTTGGAAGCTTTACAATTCAACTTACAAATGAGAGCAAGAGTGAATGCATCTTGACATTTAGTTATTTATTTATTTATGTACTTAAATATTGCACCACTGAATATGGACTTTATTTAAAATCGAACTTTCCCTGATTCTCTTCCATAGATCTCCATCGGACCAGTTGCTGGCACCTCAGAGTGCAGCCGGGATGCTGTGCAACTTCAGCATTGCTGATTTTGTCTGCTCCTCAGTACGTCACTTTCCACGATATTCCTAAATGTATTAGGAGCACCTGGATCATGTTCTGTGCTCATGTCGCAAACATTTGAAATAGCAGTTAAATTGCTTCTAGTACAAGGCTAATTCTGTTGTCTTTCTTTCTTTTTTCTAAAGGAAGTGAAAGTCACAAAAGAAAATCTGATCAGTCTCTTGCAGTGCACACTGGCCACTAGCCTAAGTGACTCGTTATTAACCTGGAAGCTCATTATCACCAAATTCTCTGCAGTCCTTGATGAAGCATTGGATTCATACTCAGATATGGTACACCCAATTCCAAGCCTATCTAATACGTTCTCTTTCAGTTATATCCCCCATTTTGCATCCCACTAGATATTCTTTGATAACCTTTAGGCAAATGTAGTCCATTTTAAATGCTTTGCCAGTTGTCATTGCCAGGTCTCACTGAGACACTACCTTTCCTCTCCTTCAGTCCAACCAGATCAATAGCTCTGTCGGCTCAGTAGTCCTGGATGCAATCGAAGAAGTCAGAATTAATAACTTCAGCAGTACACAACTCCAAAACATCAGCTTTATCAACCAGTGGTTCCAGAGGAGACTTCACCCCTTCTTGCCATCAGTGTCTGAAGAGTTTCTATCCTGTCTCAGCACAAAGAACTTCAGCTGTGAGACCTACCAGGCTGTGTACGTACAAAGCTGTCCCTCTGCATCATGGGTGCTTTCAATGGACGTGGATATTATGTTAACCTTTAAATGGAATGGTCACACTTACTGGAATTAATGTCTCCATTTCAGTGTAAAGTCTCTGAGCGACCAAGTCTCATCCATGGACACGGCACAACAGCACTTGGTTTACACTAATTTCATCTACCTCTTCCTATCGAGGAACGACGCTTCAGGTATTTTTCTCTTTCAGTCTGAGATATCGTTTATTATACATTTCTTCTCTTTTTAAAGACGCTGGTATTTGCAGCATCCAGAGTTTATGAATGGCAACACACTGGTGTTTGTCTTTCAAAAGAATGCTAAAAAGACAGATGGCTCAGGTGTTGTTTCTGTTTTGTTTTCAGACACTGGATGTGTCTCCAACACTGACAGCAGCTTAGACTGGCTTCAAAAGAACTTTGGGGAATTTTCCGTCCTTGCACCTCTGGAAGATCTCGTCAGCCTGAACAGCAATTTCTCCTGTGTAAGTTGCAGTGAAACACATGGTCTCTCAAACAATAATAGTGAATAGATCTGCCTTTGGTTAAAGATCCTTACACTTTAATGAATGACTACCTCTTCTCTTTCATTTTTCTCTTTTTTAGTTTGAGTCATTGGTGGCACTCACAGCTAGCCAAACCGCGGATATGATACTGAGCTCTGGTGCACCGTACAGCGTAGACCAGATGGATGCCGTGTTTGACCACCTGGAGAAAGATAACCCCTTCCAAGGCGTTGATGAGTTTCTGACAGAACTGGCTAAAAATCCTCAGGTGACTGCCTTCAAGTGTAAATCAAAAAGCCTTTGAAGTATTTACAACAAGACAGAGCCAAGTCCATTTTGAAATTCCTCTTTTGTTCTTCTCCAGCTTCCATATATCACAGCTGCAGTACGGGATGTCATGATGAATCGGACTTTCTCAGTCATCAGCGAACGTTTCCCTGAATTTGATAAGCAAGACTGGGTCGATTGGTTCACTGTCAAGCTGACAGTTCTCCTTCCCAGCTTCACCGGCGAGATGCTTTCCATCACACTCTCTTACGTCAATTGCACCGAATACCAAGTCATGTGAGTTGATAGTATCATTTATGAAAGTTTTAAGGCATGAAAAGTACTGGATTCTCAATGGGGCAATGTGGACGTAGCTAAACAATGGCGTCTAGCAGAGGGACCGGAGAACTGCAAAGCACTCACCTCTGCAACTTTTTCCTTTATAGTATCTATGGAATGGACAAGGCCTTCCACCAAATGACATCCGACAGAATCAGAGAAATCACCAGCATTCTGGTCGCATATCTCAAGGGTCACATTGACCAACACCATGATCCTGGTAGGGTTGGAACAGCCAGAAATTGTCTATGTTTTGGTGTGACATTTGCTGCTTTTGCCATTTTAAATGCTAAGTAATCAGTTTCACTCAGTTCACAGTATGTTAAGCGTCTTCTTGATCTGGATGTAAATTGCTTCTTACCCATACCTTTCAGCCTGTCGTCAGAAGATCCATGATGATGCTGAGTGGCTGACCATCAATTTGGGATATTTCTCCACGTACCTCAATTACTCTGTGCTGATGGACTTCAATATTACAGGGGTGCGATACCTTTGTTTTTTAGTCACTTTTCTCCCTTACGTTTTAGGAAGTTCACACTGAAGACCCTAAACTCTTTCAGTTTCAGCACATTGCACTGCTTTGACTGTGATTAAGCATCTGCCCCCCCCCCCCCCCCACATTACTTGTACTATTTTCCAGATTGAATCACTGGCAGCACTTTCACCAACACAAACAGCGGACATGGTACTGAGCTCCGGTGTACTGAAAAATGCAAGCCAGATTGATGATGTGTTTGACCACCTAGTGGAAAATAACCCATTCCAGAGCGTTGACGAATTCCTGACGGAACTGGCCAAAAGCTCAGAGGTGAGTGCCTTCAAGTGGATCAACTGGCGATTGCAAAACCCAGCAACACTCAATACCTGAATGCCCACCAAATCATTTAATCTCTTGCTTTTTCTATGTCCAGCTTCCAGATATCACACCTGCTGTACGGGATGTCATGATGAATCGGACTTTCTTAGTCATCAGCGGATATTTCCATGAATTTGATAGCCAGGACTGGGTCGATTGGTTCACTGTCAAGCTGACAGTCCTCCTTCCCAGTTTCACCGCTGAGATGCTTTCCATTACACTCTCTTACGTCAATTGCACCGATTACCAAGTCATGTGAGTCATTTACCAGTTTCATTGTGAAAATTTTGATGCATATTGTCTCTTTGAGACAATGGTAATGTAGCCAAAGAGCCGAGTCTAACAAATGGACCGGGGAACTGTAAAGCACTCATCTCCACTTTGTCTTCTTTTATAGTGTTTTTGGAATGGACAAGGTCTTCCCAGAAATGACACCTGATGAAATCGAGGAAATCACCAAGGCTTTGGTTGCATACCTCAAGGAAGCCATTTTCCAAAAGCATGATGCAGGTAGGATTGAAAAACTTGTACTTGCTCAACTGGATACATTTCCAACTTTAAATACTATGCTTTCTCTGAACACCATTAGTATCGTTCATCTTGAAAAGTTTCTAGTTCCACTGCCTTCATTATTAGGCTTGAGAATCATTGACCTGAAAGCAAATTGTTTCTTTGCTATGCCTGTCAGCCTGTCAACTGAGCACTCAAAACCATGCTGAGTGGCTGTCCAACAACTTAGGAAATTTCTCTGAATATGTAAACTACGCTGAGCTGAAGGACTTTAACATCACTGGGGTACAGTACCTATTTACTTCCTCCAGTCTCTTTCCCCGTGTTTGAAAAATATTCACTCTGAAATAATTGCATTTTATATTAAGTTTAGTAGTACGGTGTTTTGGTTTCAGTGTAATTACAAATCTGACTTCTTTCTGGCCCTTTTCCAGTTTGAATCACTGGCAATACTAACACCAGCCCAAACTGCTGAAATGCTAGTGAGCTCTGGTGCACTGAGCAACACAGGCCAGATAGATGCTGTGTTTGACCACTTGGAGACTGGTAACTCCTTCCAGAACATCGAAGAATTTCTGACGGAACTGGCCCAAAGCCCAGAGGTGAGCGCCTTGAGCTGCAAATCCAAAATCCACTGAACTGTTTTATATATGACCAAATGCAACACCTTAGTGCTCCTGGAGGGGAAATTTTAATTATCTCTTTTGTGCATGTCCAGCTTCCAGATATCACATCTGCAGTACGGGATGTCATGATGAATCGGACTTTCTCAGTCATCAGCGAACGTTTCCCTGAATTTGACAAGCAAGACTGGGTCGATTGGTTCACTGTCAAGCTGACAGTTCTCCTTCCCAGCTTCACCGGCGAGATGCTTTCCATCACACTCTCTTACGTCAATTGCACCGAATACCAAGTCATGTGAGTCATTCACCAGTTTCACTGTGAAAATGTTGATGCATTTTGTCTCTTTGGGACAACGTGAATGTGGCCAAACAACTGAGCCTGACAGATGGACCGGAGAACTGTAAAGCACTCATGTGCACTTTGTCTTCTTTTATAGTGTTTTTGGACTGGACAAGGTCTTCCCAGAAATGACACCTGATGAAATCGAGGAAGTCACCAAGGCTTTGGTTGCATACCTCAAGGAAGCCATTTTCCATAAGCATGATCCTGGTAGGACTGAAAAACTTGCACTTGCTCAACTGGATACATTTCCAACTTCAATACTATGCTTTCTCTGAACACCATTAGTATTGTTCATCTTGAAAATGTTCAAGTTATGCTTTGTTCATTTTTAACCTTGAGAAGTATTGGCCTGAAAGCAAATTGTTTCTTTGCTATGCCTTTCAGCCTGTCGACTGAGCACTCAAAACCATGCTGAGTGGCTGTCCATCAACTTGGGAAATTTCTCAGAATATGTAAACTACTCTGAGTTGAAGAACTTTAACATCACTGGGGTACAGTACCTATTTTTATCCTCTAGTCTCTTTCCTCATCTTTCGAAAACATTCATGCTGAACTCATTCCCTTTTATATTAAGTATAGTAGTAGAGTGTTTTGATTTCAGTGTAATTACAAATCTGACTTCTTTCTGGTCCTTTTCCAGTTTGAATCACTGGCAATACTAACACCAGCCCAAACTGCTGACATGCTACTGAGCTCTGGTGCACTGAGCAACACAGGCCAGATAGATGCTGTGTTTGACCACTTGGAGACTGGTAACTCCTTCCAGAACATTGACGTATTTCTGACGGAACTGGCCCAAAGCCCAGAGGTGAGCGCCTTGAGCTGCAAATCCAAAATCCACTGAACTGTTTTATATATGAGCAAATACAATACCTTAGTGCTCCTGGAGGGGAAATTTTAATGATCTCTTTTGTGCATGTCCAGCTTCCAGATATCACACCTGCAGTACGGGATGTCATGATGAATCGGACTTTCTCAGTCATCAGGGAACATTTCCATGAATTTGATAAGCAGGACTGGGTCGGTTGGTTCACTGTCAAGCTGACAGTCCTCCTTCCCAGTTTCACCGGCGAGATGCTTTCCATTACACTCTCTTACGTCAATTGCACCGATTACCATGTCATGTGAGTAATTTACCAGTGTCATTGTGAACATTTTCATGCATATTGTCTCTTTGGGACAACGGTAATGTAGCCAAAGAGCCGAGTCTGACAAACGGACCGGAGAACTGTAAAGCACTCATGTCCACTTTGTCTTCTTTTATAGTGTTTTTGGACTAGACAAGGTCTTCCCAGAAATGACACCTGATGAAATCGAGGAAATCACCAAGGCTTTGGTTGCATACCTCAAGGAAGCCATTTTCCAAAACCACGATCCTGGTAGGTTTGGAAAAACCTGCAGTCATGTTAATGGATGCGTTTCAGGATATAGACTGATGTTTTATAAGCATGGGTAGCATTTTCAATATTGAAATGTTAACAGTCATACGGAGTTCGTTGTGCTTGGTGGGAGCCGTTAACTGTTGTGTAAAATGTTTCTTCTCTCTGCCTTTCAGCCTGCCAAGGGAACACCCAAAACCAAGTGGAGTGGCTGTACCTCAATCTGGGAAATTTCTCCAAATATGCAAACTACTCAGACCTGAAGGACTTTAATGTTGCCGGGGTACAATGACATCATTTTGAAAGCACTTTTCCCAGATTCCAGTGTCTTAAAACATACAATCTGTTGCAATATTGCTTTCAGCGATGCCCTAAAATAAAACCTTTCTTCCTTTCATTCTTTCTTTTTCTCCATGTATAGCTGGAAATTCTGGACTACCTGTCTCCAGAACAAAAACTGGAACTGTTATTCGATCCTCTTAATAACGCTCTAGAGAATGAAACCATCGTGACTGCTGTCTTCAACAGCTTGTTGACCTCTCCAGATGACAGGGAGCTAGATGAGTTCTTTGACGATTTTGCTCAGGCCGCAGAGAAGGTAAATACCTTTGTACCAGATATCGTTTTCTCAGACTTTGGCTCTGATATGTCATTTTTTCCCATGACATTCATGGCTTTTGGCAATTATGTGGACAGTGTTCAAAATCTAATTTTTGTCTTCTTTTCAGAGAAACTTAACCGTCATCGAAAACTCTGCTGTAAGGGATATCATGCTAAACCTGACGTTGACAGCACTGGCACCCAGATTTGATACCTTTCAACCAGACGACTTTGCACTTTGGTTCCAACGCTATTTGGTGGTGCTGATGCCTAGCCTTCAACCTAGCAGTTTGGACGCCATCCCCAGGAACATTACCTGCCAGTCATACCGTGCCATGTAAGATTGTTAAGGCTTACCTTGAGGTCCCGTGTTTTACAGACCAAGGCTTTCACCTGACATGTTACAAACAAAGACACATGGCACCTTTTTCTCTGTTCATGCTCACTCAGATTCACTGGGCTTGACCAAAGCATTGAATCTCTTCCACAAGAACTCACCCATGGCATTGAATCCTGCATGGTCTTGCTAATGCAAAGAGCTCCTAACAGTAGGTGTTCAAGGGATTCTTTTAACCCTGTGGAGGTTGGATCCGTAGCAATGAGCTGTAATTTTAAATTGTCCTTTATTCATAAATATCAGTCTTGCAAATGTAAAAAAAAAAAAAACTGATGATGCCTTTTTTCATCCTCCCCTCCTCCCCTTACCCAATAAAGTGTGCACACCGTTGCCAGTCGCTGGTCACGTAAGTTAATTACGGAATTATGCATATTCAGTCTCAAAGTTTAACACTGAAATTCTTCCATTTACATACACAGATGACAAAGCAATTGAATGACTTTATACATTGTAACATGTTCTTGACTTTATACATTGTAACATGTTCTTCACTTTTTGTCATTTTTTTCCAGTGCGAAGATACACCAGTCGATGGTGAGTTCGTTTTGGAGAGTTATTTTATTTTTAATAATTAGCAAGCAAAAACTGATTTTGATTGTCTCTATTACGTTAAAACTAACTCTGTCTTCTCTCTGCTTTTCAGAGAGAGATGTTTGTGCCGCTCTTCAAGGGTAGGTTTTTCTGCAATTAATTACAGAATATTCTTCAGATGTTTAAGGGGCTGTTTTATTGTGAGAATTCTTGTGTTGGAAGCTTTACAATTCAACTTACAAATGGGAGCAAGAGTGAATGCATCTTGACATTTATTTATTTATTTATTTATGTACGTAAATATTGCACCACTGAATATGGACTTTATTTAAAATCCAACTTTCCCTGATTCTCTTCATAGATCTCCATCGGACCAGTTGGTGGCACCTCAGAGTGCAGCTGGGATGCTGTGCAACTTCAGCATTGCTGATTTTGCCTGCTCCTCAGTACGTCACTTTCCACGATATTCCTAAATGTATTAGGAGCACCTGGATCATGTTCTGTGCTCATGTCGCAAACATTTGAAATAGCAGTTAAATTGCCTCTAGTACAAGGCTAATTCTGTTGTCTTTCTTTCTTTTTTCTGAAGGAAGTGAAAGTCACAAAAGAAAATCTGATCAGTCTCTTGCAGTGCAAACTGGCCACTAGCCTAAGTTACTCGTTATCAACCTGGAAGCTCATTATCACCAAATTCTCTGCAGTCCTTGATGAAGCACTGGATTCATACTCAGATATGGTACACCCAATTCCAAGCCTATCTAATACGTTCTCTTTCAGTTATATCCCCATTTTGCATCCCACTAGATATTCTTTGATAACCTTTAGGCAACTGTGGTCCATTTTAAAAGCTTTGCCAGTTGTCATTGCCAGGTCTCACTGAGACGCTACCTTTCCTCTCCTTCAGTCCAACCAGATCAATAGCTCTGTCGGCTCAGTAGTCCTGGATGCAATCGAAGAAGTCAGAATTAATAACTTCAGCAGTACACAACTCCAAAACATCAGCTTTATCAACCAGTGGTTCCAGAGGAGACTTCACCCGTTCTTGCCATCAGTGTCTGAAGAGTTTCTATCCTGTCTCAGCACAAAGAACTTCAGCTGTGAGACCTACCAGGCTGTGTACGTACAAGGCTGTCCCTCTGCGTCATGGGTGCTTTCAATGGACGTGGATATTATGTTGACCTTTGAATGGAATGGTCACACTTACTGGAATTAATGTCTCCATTTCAGTGTAAAGTCTCTGAGCAACCAAGTCTCTTCCATGGACACGGCACAACAACAGTTGGTTTACACTAATTTCATCTACCTCTTCCTATCGAGGAACGACGCTTCAGGTATTTTTCTCTTTCAGTCTGAGATATTGTTTATTATACATTTCTTCTCGTTTTAAAGACGCTGCTATTTGCAGCATCCAGAGTTTATGAATGGCAACACACTGGTGTTTGTCTTTCAAAAGAATGCTAAAAAGACAGATGGCTCAGGTGTTGTTTCTGTTTTGTTTTCAGACACTGGATGTGTCTCCAACACTGACAGCAGCTTAGACTGGCTTCAAAAGAACTTTGGGGAATTTTCCGTCCTTGCACCTCTGGAAGATCTCGTCAGCCTGAACAGCAATTTCTCCTGTGTAAGTTGCAGTGAAACACATGGTCTCTCAAACAATAATAGTGAATAGATCTGCCTTTGGTTAAAGATCCTTACACTTTAATGAATGACTACCTCTTTTCTTTCATTTTTCTCTTTTTTAGTTTGAGTCATTGGTGGCACTCACAGCTAGCCAAACCGCGGATATGATACTGAGCTCTGGTGCACCGTACAGCGTAGACCAGATGGATGCCGTGTTTGACCACCTGGAGAAAGATAACCCCTTCCAAGGCGTTGATGAGTTTCTGACAGAACTGGCTAAAAATCCTCAGGTGACTGCCTTCAAGTGTAAATCAAAAAGCCTTTGAAGTATTTACAACAAGACAGAGCCAAGTCCATTTTGAAATTCCTCTTTTGTTCTTCTCCAGCTTCCATATATCACACCTGCAGTACGGGATGTCATGATGAATCGGACTTTCTCAGTCATCAGCGAACGTTTCCCTGAATTTGATAAGCAAGACTGGGTCGATTGGTTCACTGTCAAGCTGACAGTTCTCCTTCCCAGCTTCACCGGCGAGATGCTTTCCATCACACTCTCTTACGTCAATTGCACCGAATACCAAGTCATGTGAGTTGATAGACAGTTTCATTTATGAAAGTTTTAAGGCATGAAAAGTCCTGGATTCTCAATGGGGCAATGTGGACATAGCTAAACAATGGTGTCTAGCAGAAGGACCGGAGAACTGCAAAGCACTCACTTCTGAAACTTTTTCCTTTATAGTATCTATGGAATGGACAAGGCCTTCCACCAAATGACATCCGAAAGAATCGGAGAAATCACCAGCATTCTGGTCGCATACCTCAAGGGTTACATTGGCCAAAACCATGATCCTGGTAGGGTTGGAACAGCCAGAAATTGTCTATGTTTTGGTGTGACATTTGCTGCTTTTGCCATTTTAAATGCTAAGTAATCAGTTTTATTCAGTTCACAGTATGTTAAGTGTCTTCTTGATCTGGATGTAAATTGCTTCTTACCCATACCTTTCAGCCTGTCGTCAGAAGATCCATGATGATGCTGAGTGGCTGTCCATCAACTTGGGATTTTTCTCCACGTACCTCAATTACTCTGTGCTGATGGACTTCAATATTACAGGGGTGCGATACCTTTGTTTATTAGTCACTTTTCTCCCTTACGTTTTAGGAAGTTCACACTGAAGACCCTAAACTCTTTCAGTTTCAGCACATTGCACTGCTTTGACTGTAATTAAGCATCTGCCCCCCCCCACATTACTTGTACTATTTTCCAGATTGAATCACTGGCAGCACTTTCACCAACACAAACAGCGGACATGGTACTGAGCTCCGGTGTACTGAAAAATGCAAGCCAGATAGATGATGTGTTTGACCACCTAGTGGAAAATAACCCATTCCAGAGCGTTGACGAATTCCTGACGGAACTGGCCAAAAGCTCGGAGGTGAGTGCCTTCAAGTGGATCAACTGGCGATTGCAAAACCCAGCAACACTCAATACCTGAATGCCCACCAAATCATTTAATCTCTTGCTTTTTCTATGTCCAGCTTCCAGATATCACACCTGCTGTACGGGATGTCATGATGAATCGGACTTTCTTAGTCATCAGCGGATATTTCCATGAATTTGATAGCCAGGACTGGGTCGATTGGTTCACTGTCAAGCTGACAGTCCTCCTTCCAAGTTTCACCGCTGAGATGCTTTCCATTACACTCTCTTATGTCAATTGCACCGATTACCAAGTCATGTGAGTCATTTACCAGTTTCATTGTGAAAATTTTTATGCATATTGTCTCTTTGAGACAATGGTAATGTAGCCAAAGAGCCGAGTCTAACAAATGGACCGGGGAACTGTAAAGCACTCATCTCCACTTTGTCTTCTTTTATAGTGTTTTTGGAATGGACAAGGTCTTCCCAGAAATGACACCTGATGAAATCGAGGAAATCACCAAGGCTTTGGTTGCATACCTCAAGGAAGCCATTTTCCAAAAGCATGATGCAGGTAGGATTGAAAAACTTGTACTTGCTCAACTGGATACATTTCCAACTTTAAATACTATGCTTTCTCTGAACACCATTAGTATCGTTCATCTTGAAAAGTTTCTAGTTCCACTGCCTTCATTATTAGGCTTGAGAATCATTGACCTGAAAGCAAATTGTTTCTTTGCTATGCCTGTCAGCCTGTCAACTGAGCACTCAAAACCATGCTGAGTGGCTGTCCATCAACTTGGGAAATTTCTCAGAATATGTAAACTACTCTGATCTGAAGATCTTTAACATCACTGGGGTACAGTACCTATTTTTATCCTCTAGTCTCTTTCCTCATGTTTCGAAATCATTCATGCTGAACTCATTCCCTTTTAGATTAAGCATAGTAGTACAGTGTTTTGGTTTCAGTGTAATTACAAATCTGACTTCTTTCTGGTCCTTTTCCAGTTTGAATCACTAGCAACACTAACACCAGCCCAAACTGCTGACATGCTACTGAGCTCTGGTGCACTGAGCAACACAGGCCAGATAGATGCTGTCTTTGACCACTTGGAGACTGGTAACTCCTTCCAGAACATCGACGAATTTCTGACGAAACTGGCCCAAAGCCCAGAGGTGAGCGCCATGAGATGCAAATCCAAAGTCCACTGAATTGTTTTATATATGACCAAATGCAACACCTTAGTGCTCCTGGATGGGAATTTTCAATTATCTCTTTTGTTCATGTCCAGCTTCCAGATATCACACCTGCAGTACGGGATGTCATGATGAATCGGACTTTCTCAGTCATCAGCGAACGTTTCCCTGAATTTGATAAGCAAGACTGGGTCGATTGGTTCACTGTCAAGCTGACAGTTCTCCTTCCCAGTTTCACCGGCGAGATGCTTTCCATCACACTCTCTTACGTCAATTGCACCGAATACCAAGTCATGTGAGTCATTCACCAGTTTCACTGTGAAAATGTTGATGCATTTTGTCTCTTTGGGACAACGTGAATGTGGCCAAACAACTGAGCCTGACACATGGACCGGAGAACTGTCAAGCACTCATCTCCACTTTGTCTTCTTTTATAGTGTTGTTGGAATGGACAAGGTCTTCCCAGAAATGACATCTGATCGAATCCAGGAAATCACCAAGGCTTTGGTTGTATACCTCAAGGAAGCCATTTTCCAAAAGCATGATCCAGGTAGGACTGAAAAACTTGTGCTTGCTCAACTTGATACATTTCCAACTTCAATACTATGCTTTCTCTGAACACCATTAGTATCGTTCATCTTGAAAATGTTCAAGTTATGCTTGGTTCATTTTTAAGCTTGAGAAGTATTGACCTGAAAGCAAATTGTTTCTTTGCTATGCCTGTCAGCCTGTCAACTGAGCACTCAAAACCATGCTGAGTGGCTGTCCATCAACTTGGGAAATTTCTCAGAATATGTAAACTACTCTGAGCTGAAGATCTTTAACATCACTGGGGTACAGTACCTATTTTTATCCTCTAGTCTCTTTCCTCATGTTTCGAAATCATTCATGCTGAACTCATTCCCTTTTAGATTAAGCATAGTAGTACAGTGTTTTGGTTTCAGTGTAATTACAAATCTGACTTCTTTCTGGTCCTTTTCCAGTTTGAATCACTAGCAACACTAACACCAGCCCAAACTGCTGACATGCTACTGAGCTCTGGTGCACTGAGCAACACAGGCCAGATAGATGCTGTCTTTGACCACTTGGAGACTGGTAACTCCTTCCAGAACATCGACGAATTTCTGACGAAACTGGCCCAAAGCCCAGAGGTGAGCGCCATGAGATGCAAATCCAAAGTCCACTGAATTGTTTTATATATGACCAAATGCAACACCTTAGTGCTCCTGGATGGGAAATTTCAATTATCTCTTTTGTGCATGTCCAGCTTCCAGATATCACACCTGCAGTACGGGATGTCATGATGAATCGGACTTTCTCAGTCATCAGCGAACGTTTCCCTGAATTTGATAAGCAAGACTGGGTCGATTGGTTCACTGTCAAGCTGACAGTTCTCCTTCCCAGTTTCACCGGCGAGATGCTTTCCATCACACTCTCTTACGTCAATTGCACCGAATACCAAGTCATGTGAGTCATTCACCAGTTTCACTGTGAAAATGTTGATGCATTTTGTCTCTTTGGGACAAGGTGAATGTGGCCAAACAACTGAGCCTGACACATGGACCGGAGAACTGTAAAGCACTCATCTCCACTTTGTCTTCTTTTATAGTGTTGTTGGAATGGACAAGGTCTTCCCAGAAATGACATCTGATCGAATCCAGGAAATCACGAAGGCTTTGGTTGCATACCTCAAGGAAGCCATTTTCCAAAAGCATGATCCAGGTAGGACTGAAAAACTTGTGCTTGCTCAACTTGATACATTTCCAACTTCAATACTATGCTTTCTCTGAACACCATTAGTATCGTTCATCTTGAAAATGTTCAAGTTATGCTTGGTTCATTTTTAAGCTTGAGAAGTATTGACCTGAAAGCAAATTGTTTCTTTGCTATGCCTGTCAGCCTGTCAACTGAGCACTCAAAACCATGCTGAGTGGCTGTCCATCAACTTGGGAAATTTCTCAGAATATGTAAACTACTCTGAGCTGAAGATCTTTAACATCACTGGGGTACAGTACCTATTTTTATCCTCTAGTCTCTTTCCTCATGTTTCGAAAACATTCATGCTGAACTCATTCCCTTTTATATTAAGCATAGTAGTACAGTGTTTTGGTTTCAGTGTAATTACAAATCTGACTTCTTTCTGGTCCTTTTCCAGTTTGAATCACTAGCAACACTAACACCAGCCCAAACTGCTGACATGCTACTGAGCTCTGGTGCACTGAGCAACACAGGCCAGATAGATGCTGTCTTTGACCACTTGGAGACTGGTAACTCCTTCCAGAACATCGACGTATTTCTGACGGAACTGGCCCAAAGCCCAGAGGTGAGCGCCTTGAGATGCAAATCCAAAGTCCACTGAATTGTTTTATATATGACCAAATGCAACACCTTAGTGCTCCTGGATGGGAAATTTCAATTATCTCTTTTGTGCATGTCCAGCTTCCAGATATCACACCTGCAGTACGGGATGTCATGATGAATCGGACCTTCTCAGTCATCAGGGAACAATTCCATGAATTTGATAAGCAGGACTGGGCCGATTGGTTCACTGTCAAGCTGACAGTTCTCCTTCCCAGTTTCACCGGCGAGATGCTTTCCATTACACTCTCTTACGTCAATTGCACCGAGTACCAAGTCATGTGAGTCATTCACCAGTTTCACTGTGAAAATTTTGATGCATATTGTCTTTTTGGGACAACGTGAATGTAACCAAACAACTGAGTCTGACAGATGTACCGGAGAACTGTAAAGCACTCATCTCCACTTTGTCTTCTTTTATAGTGTTGTTGGAATGGACAAGGTCTTCCCAGAAATGACATCTGATCGAATCCAGGAAATCACCAAGGCTTTGGTTGCATACCTCAAGGAAGCCATTTTCCAAAAGCATGATCCAGGTATGACTGAAAAACTTGTGCTTGCTCAACTTGATACATTTCCAACTTCAATACTATGCTTTCTCTGAACACCATTAGTATCGTTCATCTTGAAAATGTTCAAGTTATGCTTGGTTCATTTTTAAGCTTGAGAAGTATTGACCTGAAAGCAAATTGTTTCTTTGCTATGCCTGTCAGCCTGTCAACTGAGCACTCAAAACCATGCTGAGTGGCTGTCCATCAACTTGGGAAATTTCTCAGAATATGTAAACTACTCTGAGCTGAAGATCTTTAACATCACTGGGGTACAGTACCTATTTTTATCCTCTAGTCTCTTTCCTCATGTTTCGAAAACATTCATGCTGAACTCATTCCCTTTTATATTAAGCATAGTAGTACAGTGTTTTGGTTTCAGTGTAATTACAAATCTGACTTCTTTCTGGTCCTTTTCCAGTTTGAATCACTAGCAACACTAACACCAGCCCAAACTGCTGACATGCTACTGAGCTCTGGTGCACTGAGCAACACAGGCCAGATAGATGCTGTCTTTGACCACTTGGAGACTGGTGACTCCTTCCAGAACATCGACGTATTTCTGACGGAACTGGCCCAAAGCCCAGAGGTGAGCGCCTTGAGATGCAAATCCAAAGTCCACTGAATTGTTTTATATATGACCAAATGCAACACCTTAGTGCTCCTGGATGGGAATTTTCAATTATCTCTTTTGTTCATGTCCAGCTTCCAGATATCACACCTGCAGTACGGGATGTCATGATGAATCGGACTTTCTCAGTCATCAGCGAACGTTTCCCTGAATTTGATAAGCAAGACTGGGTCGATTGGTTCACTGTCAAGCTGACAGTTCTCCTTCCCAGTTTCACCGGCGAGATGCTTTCCATCACACTCTCTTACGTCAATTGCACCGAATACCAAGTCATGTGAGTCATTCACCAGTTTCACTGTGAAAATGTTGATGCATTTTGTCTCTTTGGGACAACGTGAATGTGGCCAAACAACTGAGCCTGACACATGGACCGGAGAACTGTCAAGCACTCATCTCCACTTTGTCTTCTTTTATAGTGTTGTTGGAATGGACAAGGTCTTCCCAGAAATGACATCTGATCGAATCCAGGAAATCACCAAGGCTTTGGTTGTATACCTCAAGGAAGCCATTTTCCAAAAGCATGATCCAGGTAGGACTGAAAAACTTGTGCTTGCTCAACTTGATACATTTCCAACTTCAATACTATGCTTTCTCTGAACACCATTAGTATCGTTCATCTTGAAAATGTTCAAGTTATGCTTGGTTCATTTTTAAGCTTGAGAAGTATTGACCTGAAAGCAAATTGTTTCTTTGCTATGCCTGTCAGCCTGTCAACTGAGCACTCAAAACCATGCTGAGTGGCTGTCCATCAACTTGGGAAATTTCTCAGAATATGTAAACTACTCTGAGCTGAAGATCTTTAACATCACTGGGGTACAGTACCTATTTTTATCCTCTAGTCTCTTTCCTCATGTTTCGAAATCATTCATGCTGAACTCATTCCCTTTTAGATTAAGCATAGTAGTACAGTGTTTTGGTTTCAGTGTAATTACAAATCTGACTTCTTTCTGGTCCTTTTCCAGTTTGAATCACTAGCAACACTAACACCAGCCCAAACTGCTGACATGCTACTGAGCTCTGGTGCACTGAGCAACACAGGCCAGATAGATGCTGTCTTTGACCACTTGGAGACTGGTAACTCCTTCCAGAACATCGACGAATTTCTGACGAAACTGGCCCAAAGCCCAGAGGTGAGCGCCATGAGATGCAAATCCAAAGTCCACTGAATTGTTTTATATATGACCAAATGCAACACCTTAGTGCTCCTGGATGGGAAATTTCAATTATCTCTTTTGTGCATGTCCAGCTTCCAGATATCACACCTGCAGTACGGGATGTCATGATGAATCGGACTTTCTCAGTCATCAGCGAACGTTTCCCTGAATTTGATAAGCAAGACTGGGTCGATTGGTTCACTGTCAAGCTGACAGTTCTCCTTCCCAGTTTCACCGGCGAGATGCTTTCCATCACACTCTCTTACGTCAATTGCACCGAATACCAAGTCATGTGAGTCATTCACCAGTTTCACTGTGAAAATGTTGATGCATTTTGTCTCTTTGGGACAACGTGAATGTGGCCAAACAACTGAGCCTGACACATGGACCGGAGAACTGTAAAGCACTCATCTCCACTTTGTCTTCTTTTATAGTGTTGTTGGAATGGACAAGGTCTTCCCAGAAATGACATCTGATCGAATCCAGGAAATCACCAAGGCTTTGGTTGCATACCTCAAGGAAGCCATTTTCCAAAAGCATGATCCAGGTAGGACTGAAAAACTTGTGCTTGCTCAACTTGATACATTTCCAACTTCAATACTATGCTTTCTCTGAACACCATTAGTATCGTTCATCTTGAAAATGTTCAAGTTATGCTTGGTTCATTTTTAAGCTTGAGAAGTATTGACCTGAAAGCAAATTGTTTCTTTGCTATGCCTGTCAGCCTGTCAACTGAGCACTCAAAACCATGCTGAGTGGCTGTCCATCAACTTGGGAAATTTCTCAGAATATGTAAACTACTCTGAGCTGAAGATCTTTAACATCACTGGGGTACAGTACCTATTTTTATCCTCTAGTCTCTTTCCTCATGTTTCGAAAACATTCATGCTGAACTCATTCCCTTTTATATTAAGCATAGTAGTACAGTGTTTTGGTTTCAGTGTAATTACAAATCTGACTTCTTTCTGGTCCTTTTCCAGTTTGAATCACTAGCAACACTAACACCAGCCCAAACTGCTGACATGCTACTGAGCTCTGGTGCACTGAGCAACACAGGCCAGATAGATGCTGTCTTTGACCACTTGGAGACTGGTAACTCCTTCCAGAACATCGACGTATTTCTGACGGAACTGGCCCAAAGCCCAGAGGTGAGCGCCTTGAGATGCAAATCCAAAGTCCACTGAATTGTTTTATATATGACCAAATGCAACACCTTAGTGCTCCTGGATGGGAAATTTCAATTATCTCTTTTGTGCATGTCCAGCTTCCAGATATCACACCTGCAGTACGGGATGTCATGATGAATCGGACCTTCTCAGTCATCAGGGAACAATTCCATGAATTTGATAAGCAGGACTGGGCCGATTGGTTCACTGTCAAGCTGACAGTTCTCCTTCCCAGTTTCACCGGCGAGATGCTTTCCATTACACTCTCTTACGTCAATTGCACCGAGTACCAAGTCATGTGAGTCATTCACCAGTTTCACTGTGAAAATTTTGATGCATATTGTCTTTTTGGGACAACGTGAATGTAACCAAACAACTGAGTCTGACAGATGTACCGGAGAACTGTAAAGCACTCATCTCCACTTTGTCTTCTTTTATAGTGTTGTTGGAATGGACAAGGTCTTCCCAGAAATGACATCTGATCGAATCCAGGAAATCACCAAGGCTTTGGTTGCATACCTCAAGGAAGCCATTTTCCAAAAGCATGATCCAGGTATGACTGAAAAACTTGTGCTTGCTCAACTTGATACATTTCCAACTTCAATACTATGCTTTCTCTGAACACCATTAGTATCGTTCATCTTGAAAATGTTCAAGTTATGCTTGGTTCATTTTTAAGCTTGAGAAGTATTGACCTGAAAGCAAATTGTTTCTTTGCTATGCCTGTCAGCCTGTCAACTGAGCACTCAAAACCATGCTGAGTGGCTGTCCATCAACTTGGGAAATTTCTCAGAATATGTAAACTACTCTGAGCTGAAGATCTTTAACATCACTGGGGTACAGTACCTATTTTTATCCTCTAGTCTCTTTCCTCATGTTTCGAAAACATTCATGCTGAACTCATTCCCTTTTATATTAAGCATAGTAGTACAGTGTTTTGGTTTCAGTGTAATTACAAATCTGACTTCTTTCTGGTCCTTTTCCAGTTTGAATCACTAGCAACACTAACACCAGCCCAAACTGCTGACATGCTACTGAGCTCTGGTGCACTGAGCAACACAGGCCAGATAGATGCTGTCTTTAACCACTTGGAGACTGGTGACTCCTTCCAGAACATCGACGTATTTCTGACGGAACTGGCCCAAAGCCCAGAGGTGAGCGCCTTGAGATGCAAATCCAAAGTCCACTGAATTGTTTTATATATGACCAAATGCAACACCTTAGTGCTCCTGGATGGGAAATTTCAATTATCTCTTTTGTGCATGTCCAGCTTCCAGATATCACACCTGCAGTACGGGATGTCATGATGAATCGGACTTTCTCAGTCATCAGCGAACGTTTCCCTGAATTTGATAAGCAAGACTGGGTCGATTGGTTCACTGTCAAGCTGACAGTTCTCCTTCCCAGTTTCACCGGCGAGATGCTTTCCATCACACTCTCTTACGTCAATTGCACCGAATACCAAGTCATGTGAGTCATTCACCAGTTTCACTGTGAAAATGTTGATGCATTTTGTCTCTTTGGGACAACGTGAATGTGGCCAAACAACTGAGCCTGACACATGGACCGGAGAACTGTCAAGCACTCATCTCCACTTTGTCTTCTTTTATAGTGTTGTTGGAATGGACAAGGTCTTCCCAGAAATGACATCTGATCGAATCCAGGAAATCACCAAGGCTTTGGTTGTATACCTCAAGGAAGCCATTTTCCATAAGCATGATCCAGGTAGGACTGAAAAACTTGTGCTTGCTCAACTTGATACATTTCCAACTTCAATACTATGCTTTCTCTGAACACCATTAGTATCGTTCATCTTGAAAATGTTCAAGTTATGCTTGGTTCATTTTTAAGCTTGAGAAGTATTGACCTGAAAGCAAATTGTTTCTTTGCTATGCCTGTCAGCCTGTCAACTGAGCACTCAAAACCATGCTGAGTGGCTGTCCATCAACTTGGGAAATTTCTCAGAATATGTAAACTACTCTGAGCTGAAGATCTTTAACATCACTGGGGTACAGTACCTATTTTTATCCTCTAGTCTCTTTCCTCATGTTTCGAAATCATTCATGCTGAACTCATTCCCTTTTAGATTAAGCATAGTAGTACAGTGTTTTGGTTTCAGTGTAATTACAAATCTGACTTCTTTCTGGTCCTTTTCCAGTTTGAATCACTAGCAACACTAACACCAGCCCAAACTGCTGACATGCTACTGAGCTCTGGTGCACTGAGCAACACAGGCCAGATAGATGCTGTCTTTGACCACTTGGAGACTGGTAACTCCTTCCAGAACATCGACGAATTTCTGACGAAACTGGCCCAAAGCCCAGAGGTGAGCGCCATGAGATGCAAATCCAAAGTCCACTGAATTGTTTTATATATGACCAAATGCAACACCTTAGTGCTCCTGGATGGGAAATTTCAATTATCTCTTTTGTGCATGTCCAGCTTCCAGATATCACACCTGCAGTACGGGATGTCATGATGAATCGGACTTTCTCAGTCATCAGCGAACGTTTCCCTGAATTTGATAAGCAAGACTGGGTCGATTGGTTCACTGTCAAGCTGACAGTTCTCCTTCCCAGTTTCACCGGCGAGATGCTTTCCATCACACTCTCTTACGTCAATTGCACCGAATACCAAGTCATGTGAGTCATTCACCAGTTTCACTGTGAAAATGTTGATGCATTTTGTCTCTTTGGGACAACGTGAATGTGGCCAAACAACTGAGCCTGACACATGGACCGGAGAACTGTCAAGCACTCATCTCCACTTTGTCTTCTTTTATAGTGTTGTTGGAATGGACAAGGTCTTCCCAGAAATGACATCTGATCGAATCCAGGAAATCACCAAGGCTTTGGTTGCATACCTCAAGGAAGCCATTTTCCAAAAGCATGATCCAGGTAGGACTGAAAAACTTGTGCTTGCTCAACTTGATACATTTCCAACTTCAATACTATGCTTTCTCTGAACACCATTAGTATCGTTCATCTTGAAAATGTTCAAGTTATGCTTGGTTCATTTTTAAGCTTGAGAAGTATTGACCTGAAAGCAAATTGTTTCTTTGCTATGCCTGTCAGCCTGTCAACTGAGCACTCAAAACCATGCTGAGTGGCTGTCCATCAACTTGGGAAATTTCTCAGAATATGTAAACTACTCTGAGCTGAAGATCTTTAACATCACTGGGGTACAGTACCTATTTTTATCCTCTAGTCTCTTTCCTCATGTTTCGAAAACATTCATGCTGAACTCATTCCCTTTTATATTAAGCATAGTAGTACAGTGTTTTGGTTTCAGTGTAATTACAAATCTGACTTCTTTCTGGTCCTTTTCCAGTTTGAATCACTAGCAACACTAACACCAGCCCAAACTGCTGACATGCTACTGAGCTCTGGTGCACTGAGCAACACAGGCCAGATAGATGCTGTCTTTGACCACTTGGAGACTGGTGACTCCTTCCAGAACATCGACGTATTTCTGACGGAACTGGCCCAAAGCCCAGAGGTGAGCGCCTTGAGATGCAAATCCAAAGTCCACTGAATTGTTTTATATATGACCAAATGCAACACCTTAGTGCTCCTGGATGGGAAATTTCAATTATCTCTTTTGTGCATGTCTAGCTTCCAGATATCACACCTGCAGTACGGGATGTCATGATGAATCGGACTTTCTCAGTCATCAGCGAACGTTTCCCTGAATTTGATAAGCAAGACTGGGTCGATTGGTTCACTGTCAAGCTGACAGTTCTCCTTCCCAGTTTCACCGGCGAGATGCTTTCCATCACACTCTCTTACGTCAATTGCACCGAATACCAAGTCATGTGAGTCATTCACCAGTTTCACTGTGAAAATGTTGATGCATTTTGTCTCTTTGGGACAACGTGAATGTGGCCAAACAACTGAGCCTGACACATGGACCGGAGAACTGTCAAGCACTCATCTCCACTTTGTCTTCTTTTATAGTGTTGTTGGAATGGACAAGGTCTTCCCAGAAATGACATCTGATCGAATCCAGGAAATCACCAAGGCTTTGGTTGTATACCTCAAGGAAGCCATTTTCCAAAAGCATGATCCAGGTAGGACTGAAAAACTTGTGCTTGCTCAACTTGATACATTTCCAACTTCAATACTATGCTTTCTCTGAACACCATTAGTATCGTTCATCTTGAAAATGTTCAAGTTATGCTTGGTTCATTTTTAAGCTTGAGAAGTATTGACCTGAAAGCAAATTGTTTCTTTGCTATGCCTGTCAGCCTGTCAACTGAGCACTCAAAACCATGCTGAGTGGCTGTCCATCAACTTGGGAAATTTCTCAGAATATGTAAACTACTCTGAGCTGAAGATCTTTAACATCACTGGGGTACAGTACCTATTTTTATCCTCTAGTCTCTTTCCTCATGTTTCGAAATCATTCATGCTGAACTCATTCCCTTTTAGATTAAGCATAGTAGTACAGTGTTTTGGTTTCAGTGTAATTACAAATCTGACTTCTTTCTGGTCCTTTTCCAGTTTGAATCACTAGCAACACTAACACCAGCCCAAACTGCTGACATGCTACTGAGCTCTGGTGCACTGAGCAACACAGGCCAGATAGATGCTGTCTTTGACCACTTGGAGACTGGTAACTCCTTCCAGAACATCGACGAATTTCTGACGAAACTGGCCCAAAGCCCAGAGGTGAGCGCCATGAGATGCAAATCCAAAGTCCACTGAATTGTTTTATATATGACCAAATGCAACACCTTAGTGCTCCTGGATGGGAAATTTCAATTATCTCTTTTGTGCATGTCCAGCTTCCAGATATCACACCTGCAGTACGGGATGTCATGATGAATCGGACTTTCTCAGTCATCAGCGAACGTTTCCCTGAATTTGATAAGCAAGACTGGGTCGATTGGTTCACTGTCAAGCTGACAGTTCTCCTTCCCAGTTTCACCGGCGAGATGCTTTCCATCACACTCTCTTACGTCAATTGCACCGAATACCAAGTCATGTGAGTCATTCACCAGTTTCACTGTGAAAATGTTGATGCATTTTGTCTCTTTGGGACAACGTGAATGTGGCCAAACAACTGAGCCTGACACATGGACCGGAGAACTGTCAAGCACTCATCTCCACTTTGTCTTCTTTTATAGTGTTGTTGGAATGGACAAGGTCTTCCCAGAAATGACATCTGATCGAATCCAGGAAATCACCAAGGCTTTGGTTGCATACCTCAAGGAAGCCATTTTCCAAAAGCATGATCCAGGTAGGACTGAAAAACTTGTGCTTGCTCAACTTGATACATTTCCAACTTCAATACTATGCTTTCTCTGAACACCATTAGTATCGTTCATCTTGAAAATGTTCAAGTTATGCTTGGTTCATTTTTAAGCTTGAGAAGTATTGACCTGAAAGCAAATTGTTTCTTTGCTATGCCTGTCAGCCTGTCAACTGAGCACTCAAAACCATGCTGAGTGGCTGTCCATCAACTTGGGAAATTTCTCAGAATATGTAAACTACTCTGAGCTGAAGATCTTTAACATCACTGGGGTAGAGTACCTATTTTTATCCTCTAGTCTCTTTCCTCATGTTTCGAAAACATTCATGCTGAACTCATTCCCTTTTATATTAAGCATAGTAGTACAGTGTTTTGGTTTCAGTGTAATTACAAATCTGACTTCTTTCTGGTCCTTTTCCAGTTTGAATCACTAGCAACACTAACACCAGCCCAAACTGCTGACATGCTACTGAGCTCTGGTGCACTGAGCAACACAGGCCAGATAGATGCTGTCTTTGACCACTTGGAGACTGGTGACTCCTTCCAGAACATCGACGTATTTCTGACGGAACTGGCCCAAAGCCCAGAGGTGAGCGCCTTGAGATGCAAATCCAAAGTCCACTGAATTGTTTTATATATGACCAAATGCAACACCTTAGTGCTCCTGGATGGGAAATTTCAATTATCTCTTTTGTGCATGTCCAGCTTCCAGATATCACACCTGCAGTACGGGATGTCATGATGAATCGGACTTTCTCAGTCATCAGCGAACGTTTCCCTGAATTTGATAAGCAAGACTGGGTCGATTGGTTCACTGTCAAGCTGACAGTTCTCCTTCCCAGTTTCACCGGCGAGATGCTTTCCATCACACTCTCTTACGTCAATTGCACCGAATACCAAGTCATGTGAGTCATTCACCAGTTTCACTGTGAAAATGTTGATGCATTTTGTCTCTTTGGGACAACGTGAATGTGGCCAAACAACTGAGCCTGACACATGGACCGGAGAACTGTCAAGCACTCATCTCCACTTTGTCTTCTTTTATAGTGTTGTTGGAATGGACAAGGTCTTCCCAGAAATGACATCTGATCGAATCCAGGAAATCACCAAGGCTTTGGTTGTATACCTCAAGGAAGCCATTTTCCAAAAGCATGATCCAGGTAGGACTGAAAAACTTGTGCTTGCTCAACTTGATACATTTCCAACTTCAATACTATGCTTTCTCTGAACACCATTAGTATCGTTCATCTTGAAAATGTTCAAGTTATGCTTGGTTCATTTTTAAGCTTGAGAAGTATTGACCTGAAAGCAAATTGTTTCTTTGCTATGCCTGTCAGCCTGTCAACTGAGCACTCAAAACCATGCTGAGTGGCTGTCCATCAACTTGGGAAATTTCTCAGAATATGTAAACTACTCTGAGCTGAAGATCTTTAACATCACTGGGGTACAGTACCTATTTTTATCCTCTAGTCTCTTTCCTCATGTTTCGAAAACATTCATGCTGAACTCATTCCCTTTTATATTAAGCATAGTAGTACAGTGTTTTGGTTTCAGTGTAATTACAAATCTGACTTCTTTCTGGTCCTTTTCCAGTTTGAATCACTAGCAACACTAACACCAGCCCAAACTGCTGACATGCTACTGAGCTCTGGTGCACTGAGCAACACAGGCCAGATAGATGCTGTGTTTGACCACTTGGAGACTGGTGACTCCTTCCAGAACATCGACGTATTTCTGACGGAACTGGCCCAAAGCCCAGAGGTGAGCGCCTTGAGATGCAAATCCAAAGTCCACTGAATTGTTTTATATATGACCAAATGCAACACCTTAGTGCTCCTGGATGGGAAATTTCAATTATCTCTTTTGTGCATGTCCAGCTTCCAGATATCACACCTGCAGTACGGGATGTCATGATGAATCGGACTTTCTCAGTCATCAGCGAACGTTTCCCTGAATTTGATAAGCAAGACTGGGTCGATTGGTTCACTGTCAAGCTGACAGTTCTCCTTCCCAGTTTCACCGGCGAGATGCTTTCCATCACACTCTCTTACGTCAATTGCACCGAATATCAAGTCATGTGAGTCATTCACCAGTTTCACTGTGAAAATGTTGATGCATTTTGTCTCTTTGGGACAACGTGAATGTGGCCAAACAACTGAGCCTGACACATGGACCGGAGAACTGTCAAGCACTCATCTCCACTTTGTCTTCTTTTATAGTGTTGTTGGAATGGACAAGGTCTTCCCAGAAATGACATCTGATCGAATCCAGGAAATCACCAAGGCTTTGGTTGTATACCTCAAGGAAGCCATTTTCCAAAAGCATGATCCAGGTAGGACTGAAAAACTTGTGCTTGCTCAACTTGATACATTTCCAACTTCAATACTATGCTTTCTCTGAACACCATTAGTATCGTTCATCTTGAAAATGTTCAAGTTATGCTTGGTTCATTTTTAAGCTTGAGAAGTATTGACCTGAAAGCAAATTGTTTCTTTGCTATGCCTGTCAGCCTGTCAACTGAGCACTCAAAACCATGCTGAGTGGCTGTCCATCAACTTGGGAAATTTCTCAGAATATGTAAACTACTCTGAGCTGAAGATCTTTAACATCACTGGGGTACAGTACCTATTTTTATCCTCTAGTCTCTTTCCTCATGTTTCGAAAACATTCATGCTGAACTCATTCCCTTTTATATTAAGCATAGTAGTACAGTGTTTTGGTTTCAGTGTAATTACAAATCTGACTTCTTTCTGGTCCTTTTCCAGTTTGAATCACTAGCAACACTAACACCAGCCCAAACTGCTGACATGCTACTGAGCTCTGGTGCACTGAGCAACACAGGCCAGATAGATGCTGTCTTTGACCACTTGGAGACTGGTAACTCCTTCCAGAACATCGACGTATTTCTGACGGAACTGGCCCAAAGCCCAGAGGTGAGCGCCTTGAGATGCAAATCCAAAGTCCACTGAATTGTTTTATATATGACCAAATGCAACACCTTAGTGCTCCTGGATGGGAAATTTCAATTATCTCTTTTGTGCATGTCCAGCTTCCAGATATCACACCTGCAGTACGGGATGTCATGATGAATCGGACCTTCTCAGTCATCAGGGAACAATTCCATGAATTTGATAAGCAGGACTGGGCCGATTGGTTCACTGTCAAGCTGACAGTTCTCCTTCCCAGTTTCACCGGCGAGATGCTTTCCATTACACTCTCTTACGTCAATTGCACCGAGTACCAAGTCATGTGAGTCATTCACCAGTTTCACTGTGAAAATTTTGATGCATATTGTCTTTTTGGGACAACGTGAATGTAACCAAACAACTGAGTCTGACAGATGTACCGGAGAACTGTAAAGCACTCATCTCCACTTTGTCTTCTTTTATAGTGTTGTTGGAATGGACAAGGTCTTCCCAGAAATGACATCTGATCGAATCCAGGAAATCACCAAGGCTTTGGTTGCATACCTCAAGGAAGCCATTTTCCAAAAGCATGATCCAGGTATGACTGAAAAACTTGTGCTTGCTCAACTTGATACATTTCCAACTTCAATACTATGCTTTCTCTGAACACCATTAGTATCGTTCATCTTGAAAATGTTCAAGTTATGCTTGGTTCATTTTTAAGCTTGAGAAGTATTGACCTGAAAGCAAATTGTTTCTTTGCTATGCCTGTCAGCCTGTCAACTGAGCACTCAAAACCATGCTGAGTGGCTGTCCATCAACTTGGGAAATTTCTCAGAATATGTAAACTACTCTGAGCTGAAGATCTTTAACATCACTGGGGTACAGTACCTATTTTTATCCTCTAGTCTCTTTCCTCATGTTTCGAAAACATTCATGCTGAACTCATTCCCTTTTATATTAAGCATAGTAGTACAGTGTTTTGGTTTCAGTGTAATTACAAATCTGACTTCTTTCTGGTCCTTTTCCAGTTTGAATCACTAGCAACACTAACACCAGCCCAAACTGCTGACATGCTACTGAGCTCTGGTGCACTGAGCAACACAGGCCAGATAGATGCTGTCTTTAACCACTTGGAGACTGGTGACTCCTTCCAGAACATCGACGTATTTCTGACGGAACTGGCCCAAAGCCCAGAGGTGAGCGCCTTGAGATGCAAATCCAAAGTCCACTGAATTGTTTTATATATGACCAAATGCAACACCTTAGTGCTCCTGGATGGGAAATTTCAATTATCTCTTTTGTGCATGTCCAGCTTCCAGATATCACACCTGCAGTACGGGATGTCATGATGAATCGGACTTTCTCAGTCATCAGCGAACGTTTCCCTGAATTTGATAAGCAAGACTGGGTCGATTGGTTCACTGTCAAGCTGACAGTTCTCCTTCCCAGTTTCACCGGCGAGATGCTTTCCATCACACTCTCTTACGTCAATTGCACCGAATACCAAGTCATGTGAGTCATTCACCAGTTTCACTGTGAAAATGTTGATGCATTTTGTCTCTTTGGGACAACGTGAATGTGGCCAAACAACTGAGCCTGACACATGGACCGGAGAACTGTCAAGCACTCATCTCCACTTTGTCTTCTTTTATAGTGTTGTTGGAATGGACAAGGTCTTCCCAGAAATGACATCTGATCGAATCCAGGAAATCACCAAGGCTTTGGTTGTATACCTCAAGGAAGCCATTTTCCATAAGCATGATCCAGGTAGGACTGAAAAACTTGTGCTTGCTCAACTTGATACATTTCCAACTTCAATACTATGCTTTCTCTGAACACCATTAGTATCGTTCATCTTGAAAATGTTCAAGTTATGCTTGGTTCATTTTTAAGCTTGAGAAGTATTGACCTGAAAGCAAATTGTTTCTTTGCTATGCCTGTCAGCCTGTCAACTGAGCACTCAAAACCATGCTGAGTGGCTGTCCATCAACTTGGGAAATTTCTCAGAATATGTAAACTACTCTGAGCTGAAGATCTTTAACATCACTGGGGTACAGTACCTATTTTTATCCTCTAGTCTCTTTCCTCATGTTTCGAAATCATTCATGCTGAACTCATTCCCTTTTAGATTAAGCATAGTAGTACAGTGTTTTGGTTTCAGTGTAATTACAAATCTGACTTCTTTCTGGTCCTTTTCCAGTTTGAATCACTAGCAACACTAACACCAGCCCAAACTGCTGACATGCTACTGAGCTCTGGTGCACTGAGCAACACAGGCCAGATAGATGCTGTCTTTGACCACTTGGAGACTGGTAACTCCTTCCAGAACATCGACGAATTTCTGACGAAACTGGCCCAAAGCCCAGAGGTGAGCGCCATGAGATGCAAATCCAAAGTCCACTGAATTGTTTTATATATGACCAAATGCAACACCTTAGTGCTCCTGGATGGGAAATTTCAATTATCTCTTTTGTGCATGTCCAGCTTCCAGATATCACACCTGCAGTACGGGATGTCATGATGAATCGGACTTTCTCAGTCATCAGCGAACGTTTCCCTGAATTTGATAAGCAAGACTGGGTCGATTGGTTCACTGTCAAGCTGACAGTTCTCCTTCCCAGTTTCACCGGCGAGATGCTTTCCATCACACTCTCTTACGTCAATTGCACCGAATACCAAGTCATGTGAGTCATTCACCAGTTTCACTGTGAAAATGTTGATGCATTTTGTCTCTTTGGGACAACGTGAATGTGGCCAAACAACTGAGCCTGACACATGGACCGGAGAACTGTCAAGCACTCATCTCCACTTTGTCTTCTTTTATAGTGTTGTTGGAATGGACAAGGTCTTCCCAGAAATGACATCTGATCGAATCCAGGAAATCACCAAGGCTTTGGTTGCATACCTCAAGGAAGCCATTTTCCAAAAGCATGATCCAGGTAGGACTGAAAAACTTGTGCTTGCTCAACTTGATACATTTCCAACTTCAATACTATGCTTTCTCTGAACACCATTAGTATCGTTCATCTTGAAAATGTTCAAGTTATGCTTGGTTCATTTTTAAGCTTGAGAAGTATTGACCTGAAAGCAAATTGTTTCTTTGCTATGCCTGTCAGCCTGTCAACTGAGCACTCAAAACCATGCTGAGTGGCTGTCCATCAACTTGGGAAATTTCTCAGAATATGTAAACTACTCTGAGCTGAAGATCTTTAACATCACTGGGGTACAGTACCTATTTTTATCCTCTAGTCTCTTTCCTCATGTTTCGAAAACATTCATGCTGAACTCATTCCCTTTTATATTAAGCATAGTAGTACAGTGTTTTGGTTTCAGTGTAATTACAAATCTGACTTCTTTCTGGTCCTTTTCCAGTTTGAATCACTAGCAACACTAACACCAGCCCAAACTGCTGACATGCTACTGAGCTCTGGTGCACTGAGCAACACAGGCCAGATAGATGCTGTGTTTGACCACTTGGAGACTGGTGACTCCTTCCAGAACATCGACGTATTTCTGACGGAACTGGCCCAAAGCCCAGAGGTGAGCGCCTTGAGATGCAAATCCAAAGTCCACTGAATTGTTTTATATATGACCAAATGCAACACCTTAGTGCTCCTGGATGGGAAATTTCAATTATCTCTTTTGTGCATGTCCAGCTTCCAGATATCACACCTGCAGTACGGGATGTCATGATGAATCGGACTTTCTCAGTCATCAGCGAACGTTTCCCTGAATTTGATAAGCAAGACTGGGTCGATTGGTTCACTGTCAAGCTGACAGTTCTCCTTCCCAGTTTCACCGGCGAGATGCTTTCCATCACACTCTCTTACGTCAATTGCACCGAATATCAAGTCATGTGAGTCATTCACCAGTTTCACTGTGAAAATGTTGATGCATTTTGTCTCTTTGGGACAACGTGAATGTGGCCAAACAACTGAGCCTGACACATGGACCGGAGAACTGTCAAGCACTCATCTCCACTTTGTCTTCTTTTATAGTGTTGTTGGAATGGACAAGGTCTTCCCAGAAATGACATCTGATCGAATCCAGGAAATCACCAAGGCTTTGGTTGTATACCTCAAGGAAGCCATTTTCCAAAAGCATGATCCAGGTAGGACTGAAAAACTTGTGCTTGCTCAACTTGATACATTTCCAACTTCAATACTATGCTTTCTCTGAACACCATTAGTATCGTTCATCTTGAAAATGTTCAAGTTATGCTTGGTTCATTTTTAAGCTTGAGAAGTATTGACCTGAAAGCAAATTGTTTCTTTGCTATGCATGTCAGCCTGTCAACTGAGCACTCAAAACCATGCTGAGTGGCTGTCCATCAACTTGGGAAATTTCTCAGAATATGTAAACTACTCTGAGCTGAAGATCTTTAACATCACTGGGGTACAGTACCTATTTTTATCCTCTAGTCTCTTTCCTCATGTTTCGAAAACATTCATGCTGAACTCATTCCCTTTTATATTAAGCATAGTAGTACAGTGTTTTGGTTTCAGTGTAATTACAAATCTGACTTCTTTCTGGTCCTTTTCCAGTTTGAATCACTAGCAACACTAACACCAGCCCAAACTGCTGACATGCTACTGAGCTCTGGTGCACTGAGCAACACAGGCCAGATAGATGCTGTCTTTGACCACTTGGAGACTGGTAACTCCTTCCAGAACATCGACGTATTTCTGACGGAACTGGCCCAAAGCCCAGAGGTGAGCGCCTTGAGATGCAAATCCAAAGTCCACTGAATTGTTTTATATATGACCAAATGCAACACCTTAGTGCTCCTGGATGGGAAATTTCAATTATCTCTTTTGTGCATGTCCAGCTTCCAGATATCACACCTGCAGTACGGGATGTCATGATGAATCGGACCTTCTCAGTCATCAGGGAACAATTCCATGAATTTGATAAGCAGGACTGGGCCGATTGGTTCACTGTCAAGCTGACAGTTCTCCTTCCCAGTTTCACCGGCGAGATGCTTTCCATTACACTCTCTTACGTCAATTGCACCGAGTACCAAGTCATGTGAGTCATTCACCAGTTTCACTGTGAAAATTTTGATGCATATTGTCTTTTTGGGACAACGTGAATGTAACCAAACAACTGAGTCTGACAGATGTACCGGAGAACTGTAAAGCACTCATCTCCACTTTGTCTTCTTTTATAGTGTTGTTGGAATGGACAAGGTCTTCCCAGAAATGACATCTGATCGAATCCAGGAAATCACCAAGGCTTTGGTTGCATACCTCAAGGAAGCCATTTTCCAAAAGCATGATCCAGGTAGGATTGCAGCAACCTGAAATTGTTCATGTGGATACATTTTGTTATGACAATTCTTGTCTTTTGCTATTCAGCAGCTTAACGTATGTTAAACAAGTCATTGATCTGGATATAAACATTTTCTTACCCTTCAGCCTGCCTGGAGAATATCAATGATGATTCTGAGTGGCTGTCCGTCAATTTTGGAGATTTTTCTAATTATATAAATTATTCAGATTTAATGGATTTCAACATTACTGGGGTATAGTATTTTCCCCTTAAAATTTTCCCTTTCTTTTTCACACACTGTATCAAAACATATTCGTATTTCATAAGTTTTGCTACGTATCTTATTACACTGAAGTAATCTTATATGTTTTTAAACATGCTTTGATCTGTTTTTAGGAGGATAGTATTCTCACTCAGAAACAGTTGGCGCAGTTCGTAGCCACTCCTGGGGAGCTGAAGCGACCAGATGATATCATCAAAATTATGGCAATGATTCATTTCTCCTTTATAGGACCATTCTTTGACATTGTATCTCCAGTTATTCAGGTATACATTGTCATCAAATGTTACAAGCAAGTAAAAATGGAATGATAACCATATATTTGTGTGTTATCTGTTTTCTAACTGTTGCAAAAATGCAAGTATAGCTACATAAATATACATGTTGTTGCCCCTTTTGTGTGTTTGTTTATATTGTATTTACTCAAATGCTCGTTTGTTCATTTCTTTTTTTGATTCATGATTGCAGAAAAATGAAGGAAACTACAGCCAAGAAATAAAATCAACATTGCTCCAAGTGGTGTTTGACAGAGGGAATTTGTCATCACCTGGTGTCTCAAACAACGAAATTCTTTTATGGCTTAAATTAAGGCTGAGGCCTTTGCTCCCAAGTCTGAATTCATCTCAGGTGGCTCCTTTCTTTAACATTGTGAGGAACAGGAACTGCAACATAAGCCAAGAAGCGTAAGTGCTGAAATAATCTTTACCTTTATTGCAACTCTGAGGTTAAGAGTTTTCCTTCTGTGCTGTTTGATGTTCATAAGTTTTTCCTGCTTTTGAATTTTCAGTATTGATATACTTAACCAAGTTCACTCTTCACTGAATGATGCTACACAGAAAGAAATCTACAATAACATAATGCTCTTACTCCAAGGTCTGTCAATTCAGATATATTCATATCAATATGAAGTATTAATCATTGTGTGTGTGTGTGTGTGTATATTTGATATATATATTGGAACAACATAGCTTTTTTCAAGAATTTCTAACTGTTGTTTGTTTGCAGAACCAAGTGCAATGCAGTGCTATACAAATGGCAGCTTCTATCTGTTCCTGAAAAAATATTTCAATGACTTCGGATTTCCTGATTTAACCGACTTTCTTTTGTTAATGCCAAAAAGACAACAGCCCAAGGTATTTTTTTTTCTTGAATTTGACATTCTGGTGTAGCAATCAATTTTATATTTCAATACTATTGCATTATCCAGGACCATGGCAGACTTTTAAACTTGTTATTGTTGTTCTGCAGCTGATCAACTCCATTCTTGAATCTGAGCTGGAAATCTTGCTTCAGCAGCCCGGTTTTGTTGGAAACACCACAGATCTATGTATTTTATTAACAAACTACAAAAGTATCAGCCACTTCTTGGAAATTGTAAGTACATGATAATATTAGCTAAAGTACTAATTAGAGATCCAGTCCCATACCCACTGTTGCTTTCGGGCCAATACTAGCAATGTAGGCTGGATCAGATATTAGCGGGGGGAGGGGGGGTTAAAGACCGATCCAGTTACCTATCAGATATAATAGTGATAATGCTCATAGCCTTAATGCAACATACCATAAACAGAACTGAGTCATGTGATTTCTAGTTGCTCAGCAACGCATGTGCGTTGGAGGTGTTAATATTAAAAGTCTTGGCTTGGGTATGCCACACATCATTGTTTTGACAACCAGTCTGACTCATGTGTTAGCTGTCTTTGTGACCTTGAAATCTCGCTTTTCTTGCAGTAACTTTTTAACTTTTCGGTACCGTTAATTTCAAGTATGTTTTGCTGCTAGCTGCAGGAAGGTGGGTTTGGACATTCAACTCCACCCACATCCAACCTGAGCCTGTCAATCATGCTGTACGTTCAAGAAGCACTTTGCAGCTCTTGATTTACGCGTGTCACAAGGACATTCTCAAGAAGCACTTTTCCAATTTCTTTGTTAGTTGTGCGAACATCATAGACTGTACTTACATGATATGCACAACATGGGATACTGTTTTACAGTGAACCTTTTCCTATTTAATAAGTAAAAAGATCCACTCTAAAATAATGATAAAAAGTACAGTATCGTAAGTACATAAATATAGTTATTATCAAGTACAGTATTATTATTGAAAATCTTAGAAGACCACCATCACATAGGCTGTGGTCCCTCACTGACTGAAACGTCATTATGCAGTGTGTGACTGTGCATCATTGTTGGTCACAGCCACAACAGTCGCATGGTGGTCTCATTAGGAATTAGATGTTTTAAGATTATATTTTTTGTTTGTTTTATGTCACCCATATGATGACCAGAACATATTATATATTATATATATATAATATTTGCCCATATTGATTGGTTAATATGTGGATTAGTATTAATACAGCCAAAGAATGCAAAGCAGTAATAAAATCCACTGCTATCAAGTACACAGTGCCTTGCAAAAGTATTCAAGTCATCATTATTTTCTGTTGACTTTTTCCCAATCAGTATTTTTAATGCAAATAATTATCCTCTAGTATATTTCCAAAGGCAATGTACGTTATTTCTGTGCTAACATTAAAATTAAAGAAATCAAAAACTTATTTCCATAAGTTGAATTAGGTTATACCTATGGTTAAAGCAAATATATAAAATTAATTTCTAAGGGTCATTAGCCAGGTTGTGAAATAAAATAAAAAATTTAAGCCAAAGAGACAAGGTGATTAATTAAGATGCTAATTGAGTGAGAAAGAGAAAGTGTTTAGTTGGCCAGTTGAGCACCACTGGATCTATAAGAGGATCAGAGGGGAAGTTACCTTACATTCTATCCCTCTATCCATAAATCTGTGTAAATATGGTAGCTTCAAAAAGTTAAAAGTTAAGTTAAAAAAAAATTAAATGGGATGTGTACTTCTGACACCTGGAGTACAGCCAACAGCAGGGTTCGAATTACAAAGTGGCTTTCGGGGGAGCCGTATTTACCGATCCTCCCTGACTGACTTTAACGCTTTTGGTGCATGTTCGGGCATTTTAAACAGTTATGTTTTGAACTTGAAGTTAAGCTAACATTCAAATACCAACTCAGTGAGAAGTTCGAGTGGTGACGTAAACGTAGTACCGTAATTTTCGGACCATAAGACGCACCGGACCATAAGACGCACCTAGTTTTAGAGGAGGGAAATGAAGAAAAAAAAAATTCTGAACCAAATAGTGTCCTAAAATATTTTATGTCAACCATCCTTACCTGGCCACATCCCTCCCCCCTTTTATGGCGCTGATGGGGATGTATCTGGATCGCGTTTCACCGCTGCGTTGTTCAGCAAATTACCATGCGAATGCGATTTGAATACGCGCTAATGCGGCTATTTAGAATGTGAATAGCGATCTTCGGGTGACAGCGGTACTACACACCCCCGATGCAGGTAAAACAAAGTAAGGTGACATGGTTTGATTTAAAAAAAATTTTTTTTAATTTAACGTAATTTTGAAAAGACAGAAGCCAGCGTTTTTTCATTATTCTACATTAAGATTTCAGTGAGATATAAACTGAAATAGACGCGAAAAGTACGCTGTACAATGCACTCGAACCAAGAAGGTTAAAGCACGTGAGCAGAGCAATATTCGGACCATAAGACGCAGGGACTTTTTCCCCCCACTTCTGGGGGAAAAAAAGTGCATCTTATGGTCCGAAAATACGGTAATTTCAGTGCAGCGCCGCCACGCATGGATGGTCACAGCAGGAGACAGCGGAAAATAGTGTTCGGAAATAGTAATGTAATGAGCGAATAAACACACAACATTGACACATTTTTAATATCATCATTTATTTCAGGAACCTTAATGTACAGAAAATCAAAATCTATATGCGACACAAAAAATGGAAAGTGTTTTAGAGCTCCCCCTAAATGTCTCAAAGTAGGCTTTCAGGGGAGCCCAGGTCCTTTTCAGGGGAGCCGAGCTCCCCTTAGCTCCCCCGTAATTCGAACCCTGGCCAACAGTATCTAAATCTATCCTTAAATTCACCTTAGTACTATCGTACTATCACCTCGTTGTACTATGGCATGTTGAGCTAAATGCAGCAACAGTGGGAATGAAAGTCTGATAAAACTTGAAATGTAGTTCAGTCACATGTGTGCAGTCAATGTCACATGTGTGTGTATTAATGACAAGGAAACACAGACACGGTAAGTGCTCCCGCACCCAATGCAGCCCGTGGGAAAAGATACAGAAGCATACTCTTAATATCAAAGCACAGAAACATTGCTGACTTGTTTTTATTAAATGTTACTTTTGAAGAATATTTGCCCAAACTTAAGATGCAACTTGAAATATGTTATTTAAAAAGTAGTTGATGTTCCAGTAGCAAAAAAGAAAGTGAATTAACAAACATACTGAAAGACTTACGAAGAGGAGCCCGTGTCCAGGTTTCCACACAGGAAACAGCAAGCAGTCTTTGGATGCTGCATCATCTTATAGGTGTTAAAAAATAAATATAACATATAACATTTTTCTTTTCCCAGGGCCACACTTTTGGTATTGCACATTTCTGTAACACAGTTATCAAAGATAGTGTAACTGCACCCAAATTTGGCATATTGCAATGCTGGGTGTTGCAATACGATAAAACACCATTTGCCAGTCATGTCCCTGTTATGAATACAGCCACAACATCAATCAACTGCTTATTTTCTTGCATAATTAACAGTTATAACGCAGTATTTTTTACACAAATTCCATCCAGGGTTGTGTCTGTTGTTGGCATAAATTGTCCTTATATCTGTCACATTCTCTATAACTTTTAGTAAAACAATTTGGTAATCATAATCAAAAAACAAAAATAGTAAAAACTCAAAACCACCTCTTAAATTTCTGTTTTCTACATATATATTTTAGAATATTTTTATTACTGACAATGAAATAACTAATAGCTCCGGAATTATACTGGGATACAAACTTTATTATTGTTTATTATTGTTCAGTTCTGTGAGTTCGCTTCAGCTCACATTTTGGCTTCCACTTGAAGATGTGTTGGACATGGGTGTGGCTTTTCCCGTTACGGAAAAACTTCAGTGTAATAAGATACGTAGCAAAACTTATGAAATATGAATACATTTTGATACAGTGTGAAAAAGAAGGGGAAAATTTAAAGGGGAAAATACTATACCCCAGTAATGTTGAAATCCATTAAATCTGAATAATTTATATAATTAGAAAAATCTCCAAAATTGACGGACATGTCCCGTCTTCCTGCAGGTTGCAGCCAGAGGCTACTCATTAATTTTTCATTTACTAATAATTGGTGCAAAATGTAATGTTCTCAGTGCGTACAGTACTAACTTTGTACACAATTATGTTTGTATGTTATATAAAAAGGGCTTGATAAGAAATAGTAATTTGACATGCACAGTGTACAGTGCAGTACTGTTTGTTCATAAATTGGTAATATACAGTATAGACTTTTTATATTATCTTTCAGGCTAGCAGACAATGAGATTAGGGTTGCCCAAGTATTATTAGCAAATTTTCACATTCGCAGGCATCTTCTCACCCCGAATCTCGTGAATGTAAAGGGATTATTGTACTTTATGCAGATGAAAGAAAAAGCAAAACTGCAGGGTGCAATGTATGCAAGGCTAGTGTTGATGTCTGAACACAGTAAAATTTGTACAGACTACATGTCTTCAGACTTGTATTCTTTGTAAAGTTTGGTTAATTGCTACTTAAAAGTTTTGTCTGCACTCCATTGTAGCTTTCTACTGAAGACTTATACAGTATGTACTTTTTGAGTAGGAATGGTTAGTCGGGGATATTTTTATAATTAATTTCTTTATTATATTTAATTTGGCTGCAGCACTAAAGGCAGATTATTTGCCATGTTAATCGAAGTGTATTGATACAAATGTCTCATTTAATGCTTAGTAGTTGATAAAGGGGGAATAAAATCAAATTGATATTGGTATTGACAGATAGATACTCAAAATTTTTATATCGGGATTGAACCAGAAAAAAATTATATTGTGTCATTTGTCATTTGTAGTACTAATACTTAAATTATTGATGTTTTGATTTTGTGTGAGTGGTGTAGGCTGGATTGGTCTCAGTTTTTCTTTCATAGCGTAATGTTCTGAATTTTTGACAAAAACTTTGTTTTTTTGCAGGTGAATGTTCCAGATTCCTTGAGACAACAAATCTTATTTTGTGTGTGGCCTTTAGCCCTGAGTAGTGAGACACAAGTAGATGCTGATGCATGGTTTGACAACACACTGAAAGACTACTTGAAATTCCTTACAAAGGATCTGATCAGTTTCTCTGAAATACAAACTGCCAGCTGTCCATCGTTTTGGAAATTGTAAGCACTTTTTTTAAAAAGCTTATTGCTATGCAGAAACTGTCAAAGTGCCACAGACTAGGAATTTTCATAGTAATTTTAATTGAAGTAATAGAGGCAGAACATTTATTGTGCTGGATGGTTCTCCAGTTCTTGTATTACTGGAGAATTTTAATTTTTCAACAGCACATTTTCAGGTGCTCCCTGATTTGTTGGAGAATTTTATTGGAGTTGATTAATAAGTATATTTACTTTTATTGGTTTATTGTTTTTCAGCGTGTCCTACCTTGGAGAGAGTTACAACTACATCAACTCAGACTTTACCCAGAAAGATGTTTATAATACTATTAAAGACTATCTGAACTCAGGTAAATCATTTTTCGCGGAAAAATGCTTTGTTTTTTTATATTTCATAAAAATTGTATTGTTCAGATATGTTAAATGTTAATCTGAGTACCAATCATTACACATGTATTATGTTTGTATTTGTTTCTTTTCATTAAAGGCACAAAGCCAAAATGTTATGATTCTACTGATCCACAAATGAATTCAGCTGCTTGGTTTGTCAATAACCTCAATACATTCATCTCATTCATGTCTTTGGATGATCTCATCTCATTTGTCCCCACTGATGAAGTATGTTGTTTTCCTTTTATACTCACTCAAATAAATGATCAATTCTGCATGTGAATTGTAGTGAACAAATGTGGATGGTCCTGATATACATTCAAAATATATATATAAATGTCTTTTTTGAGTAATGTCTCATTTACCATAATATATTTATTGTTTGTTCTGACAGATGGGATTATTCTTGGTGAACCCTGAAGATATTCAACTCTTTAGCAGCCAAACACTACCTGAGGATGTCGTCTCTTTTTGCACCTCCCAAATTTATAAGTACAGCCCTAATTTTGACCCACTGAAGTAAGTAATTTTGAATAAGTGTATGCTTGTAATCATATTCACAAAATGCAAAGTTTTGAAAGCAAGCATGTCTAATACTAGTTTTTATCCTAGGTGATGGCAAAGCTCTCCTTTTTATCAGTTATATTACTGACTGTTCATTGAAAACAATGATTATTTGGATAAGTTTAGAGTATATATTTTGTATTAATTCTGTATGTATTCTCTTCTCGGAAACAGATACAGCTAACATTAATGAATTATTACAATTATATTGGGCCAAATCGTTTTAGCCTTAAACAAGAACAAAGCTAGCTAACAAAATGATTACACAGTCTAAATTAATTTTAGTAAATTCAAACTGGTGGGTCAACAGGACTAACCGTAACAGTATGTCATATAATAATAATAATAATAATAATAATACGTAATTTCACTTTTCTTTGTGCTTGTTTTATTTCTCATACTTTAGTCTCCCAGGTCAGTTTCTTTGTAAAGTCCAAATATCAGTGTACATGAATCAAAATCAGACTCAGAGCATCAGTATTCTGAATATACTGAACAAGTTCTGCAATAATTCTGAGGTGAGGGTTCTACTTCTTCATATATATAGAGTACTGTTTATAGTCATGATTACAAACTAACTATGAACACCTTCCTTTCAGAGTGCTGCAGCTTTGGTACAAAATATCCAGACGGTCAATGTAAATACCATCATAAACTTAGGACAGGATAACTCTGCGCTCACAGTCTCACAACTTTCCTCAACTTCAGTCAGTGTTCTTGTGTCCTCTCTACAAACACTGAGTAATGTGAGTGGCTGGAGCCTGGACCAGACCACTGCAATCATACATACCATCACGGCAGGGGGCTATAAGGTAAAGTCATTTTCTTTCATACTACATTCCATTTGTGGTCATCTTTTAGGGGTCAATTCCCCCATGCACTTAAGTCCTAAAAGCATGTAGCTGAGAATGATGCCAACTGTGTTTAGGAACAAATCCATGTACTTCAGCTTTTTTTCCCTCTTAATTCTGTAAACAAACAAATATACCAATAGATACAGTGTTAATGTTGGTATTATTAGTAGAATGGACTGAAAGTTTAGAATGCATTGCTCATAAAATAATAATGATATCAATTGCATAGTCTAAACAAACTTATACTGCTTAGCTTGCGAAGGTTTAATCCAAACCAATTTCTAGTCACTAAAAAAACCACTCGTCTACCCCATTAAGCGTAGAATGGTAACCAATTTGACGAGTGTCCTAGCCCAGGTAGTTTTGTTGTGGACCCTGAACCTAGTGTATCTAGTGTACAGGGGTTACACAATGAAACTGAAAAGTGGTTTTAGACCATAGTAAATTGTTGGTGCACTAGCATATCCACACGTTCTGTCCAAATATATGTCTTTTAATACACAATGAATAAATACTTAGCAAATAATATTCATCCAAATTTGTCATCTACAGATTGACAGTGCTGCCAGCTTGCTGTCGTTGGGAAGTCTAATAAGTGGTGTTCCAACAACAATGTTTGACAGCATTCCCACGTCTGAGATCATCATTACGTCTCAAAATAAAAATTTTATCAATAACATGATCCAAGCACCCGAAATTGTACAGGATGTTTACGTTTCAAAGGTAAGCCAATTATTAACAAAATACTGATTTCAATATCCGAAACTGTAATTTTCAGCAAATATATATATATATATACACGAGTAGTAATTATATTTCAGTTTATATTCTGATTAGTATTGCTTTTGTATCTTCCTTTAAGATTATCACCATCAGTCAAGACCCCAGTAAAATAATGCAGAATGTTCCTGATGAACTGGCCTCGAAAATACCACTACCTCTGTTGGTTTTCTCTGAAAACGATGTTCAAATAACTGCAATCAATGTGAAAGCATGGGATCAAGAACAGGTAATTCAACATAATCTTTCCTTTTACATTTTTTTAATACTGTGGTATGGGTGGAGTGGAGGCTCTGATAGGGATCCATGCCAGCAATTGGAAGGTTGTTGGTTTGAATGCCATTAGTGATTATACTCCGTGGGGCCTTTGAGTAAGGCCTTAACCTAGAATTGCTTTGTCCTGGGTATGACATTAACCTACATCCAGCCCTGCAAGCAGGTCCTCCAACTCACTGGGAGAATTTGGGGGTTGGTGGCAGGATGCACTGGGAAAATCTCACACTGCTCCATTCGGACTAGTGTGGTGCTGAGGTATCGCCCACTGCATGGCTGCACACAGGTTCTCATCCCTGAGGTGGTTTGTCGTGTGATGGGTGCAGCAATGCGCTGTCCTTACCTCTCTCATACTGTGAAGCTTTTGGACCAATAATGACTGGAGATGTTAAATACTTCGTTTATAAAATTTATAATAATTTTTTGACCATAGATCGCAATATCTCACATTCTGATACAGTATTTCTCATTTGCAGGCTATTGTGTTGTTCGGGACAATTGTAAATGCTACTGAGGATGTTGAAGAGTAAGTATTTATACATATATGCTAATCACTTGCAAAACAGATCTTAAATCTTTGGAAATTTATTATACTGACTATTATTGTTATTAATGCAGTTATTCCAGTTACCATATATAACTATTGTTAAAAGTAATTAAATAACATTTTATATTATTACAGACTTGCACCTTCCATATTGCAAGGATTTACGTGCAATGCAGTGAGCCATCTTGAAGTTTCCAAAGTTACACAGCTCATCCAAGCTTCCAGGTTAAGACCAGACCGGAAAAAAGTGAAGCTAACAGAAACGCAAGTAAGTGTACAATTATTTGTGTATAAATTGAAATTTTGCTAAATACCTGATTTGCAGATTAGGATAAGCTATTTTACATGTAAAATGACACGTGTAAATTGACAGTATAAGGCCTTGTACTTTAAGTGTCATTAATTAATCAAAATGTCTTTCTTTCATAGTTAACTTGCATGAACAGTTACATTCAAGATGAGGAATCGCTTAACTTTACAGAATATCCTTCAGACATGTTGCTATATTATAAGTAAGTTGGTTATGTTGCATGTTATATTGTTTTGTATAATTTGTTAGTGTCAAACTGTTTTTTTTTTTATTTTTAAAATTAACAAATTTAATCGTTACATAATATAATGCATTATTTTTGCTAGGGATGCACTGATACAAATACTAGCATCGGTATCAGATCCGATACCGTGCTCATGTCCTCGCAGTCATCCTTATGATAATGTGCCGATGCCTATAATCGATACCACATAATGACATACTACTGATCTCATTAACAAGCAAAATAAACAGGACAAAAATTCTGCAGTGCAGAAATACTTCAGAGTTAACAACGAAATCCAAAACATAGCAAACTATGCTCTACTAAACTATCAAGAGGAGGTATGAAATCAGGTTCACACAAGTAATCTAAATTAAACATCTAAACACTAAACATAAGAAATCACGAGTATCATGAAACTGCTACCAGCAGCAACAATCTGCAAAAACCCAATGTGCAGCAAACACTGGCACAGAGAGAGAAAATGTCAAACAATAAACTTTGTGTAGTAAAAATAACAGCAGCTCTTACCCAGAATCAATCTGGTGGTATGCAGAGAGAATAATGCTTTCTTAAGTGTTACACAGTATAAGAAGTTTGTGAACCACTGCTTTAGAGGTTTTAAAGTGACATGATTTTAAATCATAATTAACCCACCAAACCATCGTTTTCCACAGAGATGATAATATGTATATCTATATTGTCTGTATATCATTTTGTCCAGGCTTTCACATTTTTTTGGGCAAAAAATGTAGTGCCCCACTTGGTGCTGTAGTGGGAGGGTATTTCAATATCATTGTTTCTGCCAATATTTTTAGGTTAAAATATTGCATATTATTTTTAGACATTGAACAGCTGTGATTAGTATCAGTATTGGTGAGTAACAGAAAGTGAGCATCGGTACTCATACTTAGTCTGAAAAAAATGGTATTGGTGCATCTCTAATTTTTACAGTTTATGAAAACTAATAATTAGTAATGAAGAGTATTTGCCATAGCATTTTATGTATAGTGAATTTTAAGTTTTGTATTTTTGGTTTTGTAGCTATGCACAGGTTGGACAACAACAATGTAAGTCGTATTTCACTGCAATTGGAACAGCAGATTTTAGTATCCCCTCTGCAGTCCTCAATATAGATACCACTTTGCTGGATGAGGCGAAAAGCTGTCTTGTGAGTAATACATTTCTTTGATATCTTTGATTTGTGTAAAAACTGCATAGCTGGTTACTTTTGTGTGTACCTCTAAATACGGAAGGAATTACAATGCATAATAATAATACAATGCAAACAATTGCCCATTGTTTGAAATAATACCACCAGACTTTCAACAAATTTTGTGATTTATTCCAGGGCATTTCAGGCACAATCCTCAGTGCAGACAACGTGGAGGTGCTTGGGAATATGGTCTGTACACTTAATGGGTCCTATATTGAGAACTCTGATTCCCTGATCCTGGAGAAACTAAAGAACTGTAACAACTTCTCAATGGACCAAGTCACAGCTATGGAGAATCTGCTGTTTACTGGTGCAACCAAATATGGGTATTAAACATAGATATTGCTAAATAAAGCATATTTTCCATCATACATTAATCTTTCAATAACTCCTGGTCAGCGTCATGGAGTAAAGTATATTCTTGTTCATTTAAATAGACAAAGAAAAGATGTCAATATATAAATTATGAAAATAGATGATGGAAGTATGAAATATATGCATATAAATCTAATGTTTAAGTATATATATTTTTAATATATATATTTTTTTCTTTTCCATTTTAGAAATGCCTCAGCATGGAATGTACAAACCCTGTACAATCTTGAAACACTTCCATTGTACCTAACAACGCAATTCTGGAGCATGTTCGGACAGGTATGTTTTTCAAAAAGTAACTTTTATTTCTAATGGTTGAAAATTATTAAGAAGAAACCAACAATGCTGTTTGTTTTTGGCAGTCTGTGAAACAACAGTTCCTGAGGTCATTCCTGCCACAATTAAGGAAAAATGGAGTTGACATAGAAAAACTGAGAAATTTGTTTGAGATGCTGAATTCTGTTAGAAGTAAACGGGCTGCAGGTAAGTTTATTTAACTTCTTTATCAAAATATATATTCTATGACATTTTCAAATAAATGTTAACTATGCTTGTTTTTTCATATCACAGAATGCAATGGTAACAGCATTACTCAGATTCAAATAAACGACGCATCTTTCCCGTTCGGATTTGGGTTGACGGACTTCAACTGTATGGATGTTAAGCTTGTGATAGACAATTTGGCAACCTTGGCAACAAAAGTTGTTGCTACAGACCTTCAGAAAGCTGTTCTCGCCAAATTAAACCAGGCAATTAATTTCAATTCGTTTAATTTTTTCTATTGCATCTATTGACAAATTTACTGCTGTCAATATAAAGATTATGACCACTTATAATAAAAGATGATCAAGAACCGTAAATGTATATAAACAATGTAATGTTGTTCTTGTCATCCAGGCATACCCTTCAGGTATTCCAGATGGAAATGTTCAATTGCTTGGGTCAATTTCCCATGTGGCTTCATTAAGTGACATCAATAAATGGAACATCACTACAATTGATACACTGTCTGCTTTGATGAACCCGTCTCTCGGACAATGGGAACCAGATATGGTGATAATTCAGTGTTCTTCTGCTTTATTATTATTATTATTATTATTGTTGTTGTTGTTGTTGTTGATGATGTTGCTCTTGTTGTATTTTAGAGTAAGGCCATCATCACAAAGTACTTAGGAACTGCAGGCAAAAGTCTGGGAACACTTGAATTGAATTCAATCGGTGGACAAAACCTGTGTTGTCTGGATGTCAGTATACTTGAGACCATAAATTCAAGCAGCCTTGGGTAAGAAATGCCCCTGTAATAATGGGATAATGTTGAATTATACTTGAACAAGAGACTTCATGTGAATTTTTACCATTTTTTCCCAACAGCTATGCCAAACCTTTAGATATATCATCTTGCACCACTCAGCAAAAGAATCTGCTCTACCAAAAGGCCATCACCTTCTTTAGCACTTACAAGAGTAAAGCTGATGCTTTTTATCAATTAACCAGGCCGTATCTAGGTAAGACATAATTATAATACATATATAAGTGCATAGTCTACGTAAGCTTATTTGTGTGTGAAAGTAAAGTTTATCTAGTGGCAATATAAATAAAAATATTTTCAATCCTGTATAACCATTAATTTGACTGTCCTCTAAATCGCTCCTGTGAAAGGCATAACACCTTGGAAAACTGAACCAAGGTTTTCAGCATCAAACATTATAAAATAAATAATGGACTACTGTTCAGTAAAACTAAAATTCAATTAAATCCAAAAGAGGGTTTAGGGGCACACAACTTTCTAAATATCAAAGAAAATAAGGAGGCAAGCAAACAAAATAATACCTCTCTGCCTGGTCTGGTTCACTGCCAAAACCTAGTGGCTATTTTACAGATTTTTTATTCTTATTGTAATCAATAATACTTATTATTAAGGCAGTCACATTGCGCATACCCAAAACACATCAAAATAGCACACTTTGTAGTGATTCAGTACTGTAAATAACCCTTCATACGGCTGTTTACTAATATTAATTTTGCAATTATAGGTGGTGCGAATCTGCCAGACATAAGGAATCTCTCTGTCATGAAAATAAGCATGGATATATTGACTTTCCAGAACCTTAACACAGATGTTATCATGGTTAGTTTGCATTTTTCAACATTTTAACATTCTAAGTTTAAATATACTTCCAATGATATTTTGTACAAAGTGTACAATTACTTATTCATTTGCCAAGAAAAACATTGTGATTAATGCAAGTATCATTTTCTTTTTTAAGAATCTTACTGTGAAAGAAGTGCAAGGCCTCCTGGGTACATGCTTACCTGATCTGAAAACTTTTAAGAATGTTTCAATACTACATCAATGGATTGCAAATCAGTTTCAATCTGACCTGAACACCCTGAAAATTGGCCTCACTGGAGGAAGATCAGGACCTGTTCCAACAACTGCACCAGCTGGCAATTCTGCAAATAACTCCACAAAAAGCACAACCGCAACAACAACAAAACATGCATCTACAGCTGGTAACATTTGTGTAGTTGTATTTAAATATTCGAGGTGTTACATGATATTTGGTGGAATTACAAATAACTTTTTTTTCTTCTCATTCTGCAGGCAACGGGATCACGAACCCAAATAATGGAGGAATGCACCTAGCATCAAAACGTTGGGCTTTAACTGTTCTTATTGGGATAATCATAATTTCTGTGCAGTTGTTGTGGTGATTTTAATGTAGAATTGTACCTACAAAAGAAGCAATACATTCCTATTGTTATGCTGAATTGTAACAAGTAAATTAATCATTTGATCTTTGTACTCTTTAAAGTGTTCTTAAAAGTTTCACTCATGATTTTTATTATGATTTTAAAGGGCAAAATGGTATCTTGACAATGTTTTCACTAACAATTATATAGTACAATTACACATTATATGGTTATATAGTACACAATTTAGTCTTCTGTTAAGTGTGTTATCTATTAAGTAATCATGTAAACTTAGAGTAAAGATGTGTGAAATAAATAAAGTAAACATAATGTAACATCTATCAAATTTTAGAAAAAAACACATTCAAAATTTGTTATGGGAAAAAATGTTCCTTTCTTTCAATAAAATAAACATTTAACTCTAACCAGTCACTGTCTTTCAACATATTGTATCTGCATTATTATTGTTGTTTTATCATGGAATATCTGTCATTTTAGCTATCCCTTCATTTTCCCTATCTGCATATTGAGGAAGTATGGGGCACAGAAGTAGCAATTTTGAGACACAGAAGTTTCATATAACTTGATTCAGTACAGTAGCTCTGGCAGTAGCAGTAGTGCTCCCCTGTGGGCGGAGTTTACATGCAGTTAGGCAAACTGGCGTTTGTTTTAAATTTCCTTTATTGTATGATTGTGTGTGTGGGTGTATGTATGTGTGAGATCCCTGCCTTGGATAGGCATGCCATTCAGGGTCTACCCCAAGACTGTGCCCTGTGCTTCCTGTGATAGGGTCCAAACCCTCTCCCTCCAAAACTCTTAATGAACAAGATGTAAGGTGGTGTTTGATGAAAAACTTCACCATCACCTCAGGTAATGGTACTCAGATGACTAATAATTAAGCTTATTATAAACAAGGGAGATCTCAGGACAGTTTGGGATTCTAGGCTATGTGTGTTACAAAATCTGGGATCGGACACTGCTGTGGTTTATTTCCTTTGATACTTTCCATCCATTTTCTGTAAACACTTATCCTATTCAGGGTCAAGGGGTTCAGGAGCTGTCCTGGAGGTTGCGGGCACAGGGCAGGGAAGCTCTTGTGTTGATTACAGCCAGGAAGGAATACTGTTGTTGTCAGTTCAAAATCTTTAATAGAGGCCTAAATTAACACATGATAAAAGCATATCAATATAAATGGTATTGTGTCACCTGTATCTCATTTTGAAAATATACCGATATACTGTAAATATTTGATATACCACCCAGCCCTAATGGTCCATCTTGCTTCCTTGTTCCCCAGAAATGTCCATTGTGCTGTAACTGAATTTGCAGCATTTTGTTCTGCATGTATTTTAAGAATTTCAAAGTGATTTCCGAATTGGCAGAATATTGCCCTTAAGGGCCACTGTACCATTGGTTTCATTGAATCACTCCTGGTCCACCATCTTGTCAAATCAATTATGATTGGGAAGGCGGGCTTCATCAAAGATAACCAATCAGGAACTGAGAATTTAGTACCATTTCTATAGTCAAACTCCTTTCCATTGCAATCAGACTTTGTCACATACTGTATACCACTATTCTCATTCACAAATAGTATCATTCTGTCTTATCATCTTGGTCCTTGCACATGATTATTTACATTCACATGTACTATTTATTTCTGTATATAAATATTATATTCTCATACATATATTTGTTTCATATACACAACTAACTACCTTTACCCACACATACTGTTATCCTGTCACACTGACAATCAAGCAAGCATATAATGTGTTTAGGTATATAATATGTGCAGGCATATAATGTGTGTAGCTATAGTTTTTTTTTGTGCAAAAGAGAACAGTGTTGTATGTATGAGAGAATGACAGGAAATACGAATATGATATATAGAGTAAGGTGCGTATTAGGGCTGCAACAACTAATCGATTAAAATCAACTATTTAAATAGTTAGCAACTAATTTAATAATCGATTAGTTGGGTCTATGTTATTATACACGTAATTACAGTGGCTGCCCCCTAATTTGGGAGCAATAAGCTAACCAAAGCCGTGTTAGCAGTAAAGCACCATTAAGCTGGATGCTGACCGCCATAAAAGAAAAAGGAGACGAGAACCAATGCCGTGCCTTGAGTAGCTTACGTGATGAATTCTGGAAGAATTTAAAAAAACGTTTGAAAAATGGCGGAGGCGGACACAGGAGAGTCTTGTTTTAATTCTTCCAGAAACGGTAGTATTTGACGATAATTAGCTGGAATTAGGTCGGAGAGACATATGTATTATGTGACGTTGTGGAGTTTTTGGATTATTTTATGCAATTATTCAGATTAATTAACGCAAATCATTCAGTGGTGTAGTGGAGGGTAAATGCACATAAACGCCGTTTACGCACCTTTTTTGAGATCACTATGTTAAGGGATATGAATAGTTACCCACCGTTTTTACTGCTGTCACTGTGCATATAATTTACCCACCTTAAATTTCTTGTTAACTACTATACCATTGCTTCATTTCTTCATGATAGAAATTTAGAGTAATATCAAATGTTGTGGTACTCAAGACCAGTTTTTGAAGGTCTCGATCTTGTCTTTGAATCAGCCGTATTTGTACTCGTTCTTAATTGTTATGGACTAAGGGTTTTATTTCGAGACCAGCCGAGACCACAACTCTGAGAATATTCTAGTTATGGCCGATTTGCGAACGAATCGTTCTTTCTAACTCGGTTTTTTTAGGGAACGGGTTGAACCGATTCCTAAGTCTGAACGAATCGATTTTTAAAATTATTTTAAAACGTTTTTAAAACTGATCTTTGGCTATTCAACATCCAAAAGCATCCCCCACGATTTCGTATTTTTCATGTTCCGTTTGCGCTTGTCTTATCACATTTAGGTTTATTCTTATGTTCGTCACTTACATTCGTCATTTTTGCGTTCGTAGACTTCCGCCTGGTGCCGAGAACACCCGAACGGCCGAGTAGGCTACCTGGTCTCTAACTCGCTGACTCCAAAAAACCTGAGAGCCTGTTCGATGAACGAATCGAACATGCGGGTTGTCGGACACTGGGTGACTAAAAAAAATCTGTTCGATGAACGAATCGGGTTTTCAGACACTCGGTCGGTGAATCAAAAGAACGGTTGGCGAACCCATCCCAAGAGCCCTCGCGGCGTTTACTGCGGAAATGCAGTTACGCTGTTAAAAGGAATAAAATAAACGCAGCTCTTCATCATTTATCACAGCAGTAAATTATTGCATTTCTGTATAATAAAACTATATGTCTTTCATCAAAGAACAAACTAAGATATTTATTAACTTTGACGTTTACACAACAACGTATGCAAGTTTACTCATGCTCATTGTATGTGTATGTGTGATTGTATTGGTAATATTGCAGTTAACTGTGATGTAGTCCTCGATACTCATGCACATGAATTTGGCTTAAGTAAAGAAAATAAGAAATATATATACACGCGTGATTAATCAGCATCGACACCCTTTCTGTTTTTTATATATTGTTTTTTTTATTGTGAATAGTCAAGTTCAACATTTTTGTTGAACACCAGCGCTCTCTTTCATTCAAATAAAGTAACCTTGAGAAATGTATTATACGATCCTATGATTCGATCGTTGAGTCATATATGTATGGTCTGCGCAAAAAAAGACGAAAAAAAAGTGAATCATAGAATCGGTTTTAGAATCGATTCATTACAACCGACAGTTCGAAAGAATCGAATCAGTTAATTGAGCCGAACTTCCCATCACTAGAATATTCCTATTAATGAGCCGTTTACTGTCGGATTGGATAACTTCGCACTTCAAGTGCAACCAATGACGTTACTGCCGACCGCTTTACCCGCCCCGCCCCTTCACACACGCGCATGTGTGCACATGAACACAGGTGAAGTCGTGGTTGTACGAGAAAGATGTCAACACAATCGGCTATTATCAAATGTGGCTACATATACCACAAAGTGTTTACCCTACCATTCTATTAGGCGGGTGCCCCAAGTTAATTTTTATTTAATTTTATTTTCTATATAGCGCCAGATCACAACGGAAGTCATTTACGGCTACCTTTCCTATACAACAGGTGTATATCTTGTCCTTTTATTAAACAAACTTATTTACAGTTCATCACTGTAGTATGCGCATACAATCGGACATGTTTTAAAACGAAATTTGCCGCCTGCCGTTCGCGGGTTTTTACTCACCAATCGTCTTATTTGCGCCGTTCAGTCACTAAAATCTATGGCGTTTCACGAGAGCGCAAGCCGGTGCATTTTTAACGTAAAATGCGGAAAAGGCTTTTTCTCCGCAATAAATGTTTACTTTCTTTGTCCGTAATAAATGCAGACAGACTCCCTCGCGTGCTCTCTCCCCGTCACATATGTGTATCCAGTGGTGGAATGTAACAAAGTATTTATACTTCGTTACTGTACTTAAGTACATTTTTATGTATCTGTACTTTACTTAAGTAAAAATAATAATGCATACTTTTTATTTTACTCCATTACATTTTGCGGCAATTATCTGTACTTTCTACTCCACTACATTTCTACAATTTATGCCGTTACTCGTTACATTTTCTGAACGCGATTTCCTCAAAATCTTGCATGAAAAAATAGTTAGCCTATTGCGTTCTGGCGTTGTTTGCCATTTCCTACCAATCAGGTGGCTTTATTAGCTCCAATGATGGCAGAGCGCGCGTCAATTGGCAGCAGGAGCTGGTAGACTGGCTGGATTTCAAGAAGACGAGACGTTCAACATGGCTTCACACCACCACTAGTGTTTGGTTACTGTTGTGTTTCCCTTTTACTGCTCTTAACAGATGTGTTGAATAGTTTTGCAAGTACATAAATGATTTAAAGATGTATCATGTCCTGATTGGTTTATCTTAATGGTATATTAGTGGGTAATACCTAGTAGATAACTTGTCATCCACATAATTCTAAGTTAGGGTACACACAGTATTGCAGAGTATTGCAATAAGCACACCCAACTTTCCAATACACATATACTGTATAGTTGCTAGTAATTATTACGAGCAATGACATCGGTAGCGGCGTAAGTTAGTATATCTACTATTCTTTTACAAAATGGCACACCCGAGACGTTGAGACAAACCATTGTGTGAGTACTTTTACTTAAAAAAATACTTTAAAGTAAATTTAAAAGTAATTACTTAGTACTTTCACTTAAGTAAGATTGTTGATGTAGCACTTCTACTTTTACTTGAGTACATATTTTGCAGGATATTTGTACTTTTACTTAAGTACTACGCTTCAGTACTTCTTCCACCACTGTGTGTATCAACATTAAATAATATTAGAGAATTATTTAATAATATTCTTAGTAGCAGCAGCGGTAGTCTGTGCTTTTACTTTAAAAAACTGGAGTACTGAATACATTATCTAAAGCACCATGCTGGTTGCACTTTATAAAAAAAGATTTTGTGATTTTCATTACATTGATTCAGCTGCTACAAAATAAAAAAAAAAAATTGTACTCTTAATGTAGCATACATTTATTTTTTTATGTGAGTTGCTGGAAACAACCTTCGTACAAAGACAGTTTGGGTTATTAAAAAATGCTGGAAATTGAATTGGTTTTCGTACCCCCCCCCCCCCCCGATTAATAATTGATTTTTAGGGGGGGGATATTATCAACAGATTAATCGATTATGAAAATAATTGTTAGTTGCAGCCCTAGTGCGTGTAGTATAATGTATTACAGTATATCTCAAAGGGCCTCTCATATATTTCCATTTTGGCACATTTCTGAAAGGTTTTACTTACTTGACAAGACTTTAGGACAGCTACAATACCATGTGATTTTATTGAAATGCTATTGTGATTGTACATGATAACATATAACCAAATATCTAGCCAAACATTGTTTACATATCAAACAGATGTCAGAACAACAACGTATTCCCCGGACAGCCCCATCACCCCCGCCCCCCATCGAATCCTTAACCTCACACCACCCAACATCTACGATCTCCACCCCCCCGCCCCCCCAACACACACACACACACATCTATCTCTCCATAAAATCTTTATTAAGCTCTTAATTGAACTCTTTATTAAAAGCCCAACTTTGCATGCAGGGCTCCCGCTACAAATTTTGACATATAGTTTTATTATACAGAAAAATTCAAATGACTGTTGATATTTTGAGAACCATGTGACCTGAAAGCCCATTGCAACATACTGTACATTTCTACTTTTCATTTTAAAAACATCCTGTTACATTTAGGGCAGATTCTTGGTTGGTTAGGTCAACCATTATTTTGACTGCCATTGGTAGATGAAGCTTTGGCTGGAGCATCAGTGAAAAAGATGGCTAAATTTTGTGATATTTCATTAAATAATAGTGGCTACGGCAATGTTGGCATGGCAATCATTGACAGAGCATACATTCCTTAACCATCATAGTCACATGTATAAAAGTCAAAGCAGAAAAGCAACTTTGAATCAATTGGCTGCATGTATGTCTATGGTGTGGAAAATCCATCAGAATAAGTGTAGACCATTATGAAAATTAGTGGTCCGCTGAACAATGGAAGTGTCACATGGTCATCATTCCCTGGATAAGTGCTATGGATCAGTTCCTGGTGCGTACAGATCCATCGCCCTCCCCCCTCTCGGCTCTACTGATCACCACATCATCCTACTAGCAACAGTCTACACCCCGGTCATAAAGAGGACAGAGAAGACATCCAGCAGTGCACCAGTGACAGCATTGCAACTCTGCAAGGATGTTTTGAAACCACAGACTGGGACAACCTCCTTTCCACCTCCAGCAACATCAACGAGCAGGTGGACACAGTGTCCTCATACGTCACCTTCTGTGTGGACAGTGTCTTCCCCACCAAGAAGATTACCATCTTCCCAAACAAGAAGCCTAAAGAAGTACTAAAGAACTAAAAGAAATCCGAAATAAAAAGAAGAGGACATTCTTCACCGCCACTGAATCTGAGAAGAAGGAGGTAAACAGGGAGATTAAGCGTGCCATAAAGAATGCCAAGCTGAGGTACAAAAACAAGGAGGAGGAGAAATTCACACAAGGAAGCCTCAGCTTGGCAGGGGATCAAGAACATGGCCGCTGTGAACCATCCACAGGTCCGTGCAGGTGGCAGGTTACAGCCCAACAGCCCTCCCCAACAACCTCAACTCCTTCTTTTCTACATTCAAGACTGACAACACCTCCCGTCTCAAAGACATGGTCTCCTCCCTCATGCCCGCAGGAACAGAACTTTCCTTCGACACGGAGGTGGTGAGAGCCCTCAAAAGGACCAAGGTGAGCACAGCACCCGACCCAGACAACATCAGTGGCCGCGTCCTGCGGTGCTGTGCAGAGCGGTTGGGGGGCATGTTTCAGCGGCCGCGTCCTGCGGTGCTGTGCAGAGCGGTTGGGGGGCGTGTTTCAGCGGCCGCGTCCTGCGGTGCTGTGCAGAGCGGTTGGGGGGCGTGTTTCAGTGGCCGCGTCCTGCGGTGCTGTGCAGAGCGGTTGGGGGGCGTGTTTCAGTGGCCGCGTCCTGGGGTGCTGTGCAGAGCGGTTGGGGGGCGTGTTTCAGTGGCCGCGTCCTGCGGTGCTGTGCAGAGCGGTTGGGGGGCGTGTTTCAGTGGCCGCGTCCTGCGGTGCTGTGCAGAGCGGTTGGGGGGCGTGTTTCAGTGGCCGCGTCCTGCGGTGCTGTGCAGAGCGGTTGGGGGGCGTGTTTCAGTGGCCGCGTCCTGCGGTGCTGTGCAGAGCGGTTGGGGGGCGTGTTTCAGTGGCCGCGTCCTGCGGTGCTGTGCAGAGCGGTTGGGGGGCGTGTTTCAGTGGCCGCGTCCTGCGGTGCTGTGCAGAGCGGTTGGGGGGTGTGTTTCAGTGGCCGTGTCCTGCGGTGCTGTGCAGAGCGGTTGGGGGGCGTGTTTCAGTGGCCGCGTCCTGCGGTGCTGTGCAGAGCGGTTGGGGGGGGCGTGTTTCAGTGACCGCGTCCTGCGGTGCTGTGCAGAGCGGTTGGGGGGCGTGTTTCAGTGACCGCGTCCTGGGGTGCTGTGCAGAGCGGTTGGGGGGCGTGTTTCAGTGACCGCGTCCTGGGGTGCTGTGCAGAGCGGTTGGGGGGCGTGTTTCAATGGCCGCGTCCTGGGGTGCTGTGCAGAGCGGTTGGGGGGCGTGTTTCAGTGGCCGCGTCCTGCAGACCAACAGGACACAGAGAGTGCTGGTCAACAACACCTTCTCTCACCTCTCCATCACCTCCACTGGCTCCCGCCAAGGCTGCGTCCTATCACCTCTTCTGTTCATCCTGTACACCGATGACTGCAGGTCCTCCCACCCAGACTGTCATATGGTGAAGTACGCAGATGACACAGTTCTCCTGTCTCTGCTCTCTGGCTCCTCACATCAGCACAGCTCAGTGCTCAGTGAGTTTGTGGAGTGGTGTGACAATGCCTCCCTGGAGCTAAACGTGGAGAAGACCGAGGACATGGCGGTGACCTTCTCCAGTAAACAGAGGGAGCTGGCGACAGGATCTGTCAGCATAATCCACGGGCAGTCTGTGGAGGTGGTGGAGGAGTACAAATATCTGGGCACTATCTTCCACTTCACCCTAATGTTTGCCTCCAACACCGAGGACATTCTAAGGAGATGTTAGCAGCTGCAATATCTCCTAAGGAAGCTCAACAGCTTTGGGGTCAACAAGGTCATACTCAGAACCTTTTACTATTCCTTCATTGAGACTGTCCTCTGTTTTTCCATCACCTGCTGGTATCACTCCACCAGCCTGCAGCACAGGACCCGCCTGCCAACACAGTGAAAGTCTGCTCTAAGATCATCGGACTCCTCAGAGCACTTTCATCCCTGAGTGAGCAGCAAACTCTGAGAACAGCGTGCAGGATTCTGCAGACCCCCTCCCATGCTCTGTACCCAGAGTTTGAGTGGCTCCTCTCAGGACGACGGCTCTGCTGTCCTAACTGCAGTACACAGAGGAGGAGAGTGACCTTTGTTCCCAGGGCCGATCAACTCCTCAAGTCACAGACTTCTCTGCCCCCCCGCCTCCCTGCACTGGAACCCATCAGTCATTCTGCACTTGGGCCCCCCATGCCCACTAACAATACCTCCCTTTACATATTTATCAGTTCTTATCTACCTAATTGACTGCAATTTTGCACAGCATCTTTCAAATACTGTTGGACTTTATGTCATTGTGTCCTGTCCTTGATCAACTGCCTTGTGTGCCTTTAATTGCCACTTGGAGACAATAAAGTTATTTGTATTTGAATTTGAATTCATGTTCATATTTTTTGTATATATACTGTATATATATTTTGTATATATAGAATACAGGATGGATTGGATTGTAGTAAAAGGCCGTTTTCTAGGAGTCTTCTGGTACTTTCAGGCCATTAAATAGGCAAGGTTAATGTAAATCACTGCGAACCCATTGCTGAATACAATTCATTTCACATGAAGAGTTCCTTTGCAGATGGCAGTGGAAACTTCCAAGATAGCAATCCTCTAGAGGGCATCAGTGTTCATTGAATGGCTCAAAGAGCATAAAAATTATGTAAACTGTATTCCACTTTCATCCCTGTCGATAGATGGAAATTTAATGTAATACATAAGGGCAATTTTGAATAACATCTGAGTAACTGCAATAACAAAAGATTAACTGTTGTCCTGTGAGGTACCTGTACCTATCACACAAGCTATAGTGACTCTCAGCTTGTCTTCTGATTGTGTTGTGACTTTGGGTCTGCCAGATCTCTTCCTATCAGAGTTTTCTCCAGTTCCCAATGGCATTTTCACAGTTTTATTGGTTTACTCTATCACATACTAAAGGCATGCAGGTATACATTAGACAACTGCTTTTAACTGAATCACTTTTCTGGGGAAATGAAGCATTGTTTCAATGAGCTGTACCAACAAATTTGTCCACGTCTATAATATGAGAGTGAGAGTAAGTAATATACTGGGGTGAGTTTCCCGAAGCCTTCTTAACGCTACGTCGTTCTTAAGTTCTGTGTTAAAAGATAGAACTAACGAACGACGTAGAGTTAAGAAGGCTTCGGGAAACTCACCCCTGGTCTCCGAGTGTCATACACTGAGGAGTGAGAAACCAACCTTTTGACTACTGGATGGTGTACAAACACCCTGCATGATGAAATTTTGATTAATCAGTCCAAAAGACTTTTCCAGTTCTTCGGTAGTCCACATACCTGGTACTGGCAAGTACACATTCCCTGTATAATCCACTATAAGGTGCAGCATATCTTATACTAACACAGCAAATGCATGCATTTGTGTTGTTATGACAAGAAATTACCAGGCATTTAAATCCTTAAACAGCGAATCCATACTTCGTTTGTGGTATAAATGTTAAAATGCACTGTAATTTGTATCTACTAGTTGTAAAGCAGAGTGGTTAGCAGGAAGCATTCACTCTTAGAAAAGTTTATTTGTATCCTGAAAACCTACCAAATGTTTGCAGTGTATCTACTATATTTTGGGTACAGAAATAAATAGCAACAAATCATTTGCATACAAACGAACTTTGTCTTCTATTCTTCTTCTGTAATGACCTTGAATTGATTGAGATTTGAGTTTAATGGCCTATAGATCTATGGCTAAGGTGAAAAGCAATGAGTTTAAGGGACATCCCATGTTGTTCCCCTTGGAGAAAAAAAAACAATGCTTTATAGACATTGCTACTGAAGCTTTAGGAGAAGCATAAAACAAACAAATCCATGAGATAAATTTGGACCCAAAGCCAAATTCTTCCAATGTTGCAAATAAATACGGTCATTCGACCATGTCAAAGGCCTTCTCTGGATCTAAAGAAATAACAAACCCCAGAGATATTAGAAGACAACAAGGAGTTAATGATTGCAAGAAGTCTGTGGTTATTAACTTATTTTATGTGAATGTGAATCAGTGGAAAGATCAGTTTTTTGTCAACATTTGTTTTCAAGTTAGTTTCCTGATATCTAGTCTCATATTTCACTTGAATCATGGAAAGTGTCAGATAATAAAACTGTCGTTTAAATTCATGACACATAATCATATATTGAGTTACTGAGTTAGCTGTTACAGGGCTATTTTGAATTAATATAGAAATCTGTATCAAATCATCCATGAGCTGTAACAGCCCATGGCTCAAATTTGGAATGACAATTTCATCAAAATAATGAATGCAATCACCAACAGTAGAAATAATTCATCTTTTTTTTTTTTTTTTTTTTTTTACAAATGTTTCAGCAAGATCATGCTTTGGTATGGAAAGGTACATAGTTCAAACACTCTGAAATGTCACATACCTTGTTTTCACAACAGATGTACTAGACATGTACTGTAGGTAAACCCGGTAAAACCAGACAAACAAGGTATGACAGCATCTGCTTTACACAACTACCTGCGTGAGTGAGACACAAAGGAATATGTTGAAACCAATGAAACGACAAAGGTTGCTGTTATCTTTTTTCTTTGAGTGGGTGTGTAGGGAAGTAGGCTGTTGTAATTACATTAATATTATCTTAAGAGACACATTAGGGGACACGTTCAAATGTTTTACACAGATTACCTGCAAGTGAAATATTTACTGGAACGTATTCAAGGAGACCGAGTGACTGGAAATTGTGAATAATTTTTAGGTAAGTTCCTTCAGCTGGTCAAATTCTAGGAAAATGCATTTTCATGTTTAATGTATTTTGTATATTCTATACAGCTTTCCTCTGAAGTACTACATTTCTAATAGTCATATATATTAATTCAACCTTTTATTTATAGGATTATTTCCCAGTAACCAATGAAGCAATTTAAAAGCTAAAATGAGCCACATCTACCATTTCCTCCCTATTTATGTGGCAATCCTTGGACTTGGTGAGTGGGATTTTTCACTGTGTATTTTGAAAATTATCATTGACTATAATTGTAAGAAAATTAATATACATACTGCAACTTATAGAATACAAAAAATAGCACATTTTCACATCTAATTGTATCCCATTTAAGTTTCCATCAAGACAAGTCTCTCTGTTGAGGTAAGCTGTCTATTCTTAATAGCAGGAATCAAGGCTGCCTTTTTAAATTAAAATATTGGGGAAAAAAACATATATATATATTGCTATCAAAGCAGAGTATATCAACTGACATCTATGAGAATTTATCAAAGTTAAACAAGTTTCTTTTTCCACAGTGCAACACAACAAACGCCAATGGTAAGGACATGAACAGGAAGATGTTGTAAATAACTAAAATACAGTGTAAATGCCAGGGAATGTTTATTAATGAATCACAGTGTAACTAACATAACTAAATGTATATAATAGGCAGATTAACTATTAAAAATACAGCAGCTGTCTAGTTAAGGGTAATGCTGAAAAAATATGTTTAAAATGAGCACTTGCTGTTTTTATGTGATTATTGTTAATTCTCTCAGTGCTATAGGGGGTGGAATGGGTTTGACTCAGCAGGTTATTTTTGCTTTCTTCGTGATTTTAAAATCTGGTTATTCAAAAATAGGCATAATGAGTTTGGAGCCTGTGTGTAATTTGTCATTTGGAATCTAAAAGATATCCTTGTAAAACACCCAGCTTTATTAAATGTGTAAAAAAACACAAGGTACTTTGTGTAACCGCTTATCCTATTCAGGGTCATGGGGGGTCCAAAGCCGATCCCAGAGGCTACGGGTGCAAGACTGGGAACAACCCAGGATGGGGCACCAACCCATCGCAGGGCACACTCACACACACCATTCACTCAACATGCACACCTTTAGGCAATTTGGTAACTTCAATTAACCTCAGCATATTTTTGGACTGTGGGGGAAACCAGAGAACCCGGAGCAAACCCCACGATGACATGGGGAGAACATGCAAACTCCACACACATGGAGACAGGGCAGAGATTCGAACCCCAGTCTCAGAGGTGTGACCACTCTAGCCCCACACCACCCCATAATCGAGCATGTTTTGTATGGTTCTATTCATATTTAACATAATAAATTTTATGTTTTCGGCATTTGTAAAATTTGGTTAAACAGCTTAGTGCCTTGTGTGTATTTGTCCCAAAGGGCTTTATTACTTTGGGGTGTTTCTGCTGTGATGCAAGAACAAGCTATAAAACACTATGGTCTATAGTATGTGGACATCAGCTTGTCCAACATTTCATTCTGAAACCAAGACTATTAATATGAATTTTGTCCACCCTTTGTTGGTAATCTTGCCTTTATTCTTCTGGGAAGGATTTCCGTTTGATGATGGCACATTGCTGATGGTATTTGGGCATTGATTTTGGGTGATTAGGTCCCTTTCTGTGAGTTTGTGTGGCCAATCACTTCCCAGCTGAATTTGTTCCCAGGTGTTTTTCCAATTCATTCATGGGCAGATGTAGATGGTCAGTCATGTAGCAAACTGGAATTATGGTGTCCTATGATGGTGTCAAGGTGGAATGTTCTTCTGGACGACCACCATTTGGTTTGGCTTAATTTGCCAATTCCTGTAGTACACTAGGTTCTCCATATGCTTTTGGCCACATAGTGAATTTTCACTTCAAATACCTTGTACAATGTGAGTTTATGATGCAAGGCTATCAGCAAGTTTATATGGGTTTAACCATATATTATTTATGTGAATTTTGTCTGTTCCTCATTGTTACTGGATTTGGCACTGATGCCCAAAGCAGCATCCATCTTCAAACCATTTATCCTCAGCCGGTCAATCACAGGGCGCGCGCGAGCACACACACACACACACACACAAATACACTTTGGGAAATTCAGAGATGCCACTTAACCTGACCGCATGTCTTTGGACTGTGAGAGGTAACCGGAATACCCCGACGGAAACCGACACAACGTGAGGACAACTCCACACACGTACAGTGGAGGTGTCATTCACAGTCCCACCGGGCCTCCCTTAAATTAATACCAGAATTATTAATATGGATAATGTTTATAATTATTATCTTAAAAATATTTTCATAATAAATATATTTTTTCTGTGTATTTACATTTTACAGAAACCTGGTGTCTTGGTGCAACTCTGTAAGTGAAAATGTTTGGTTGTTTTCATATAATTATCGCATTTTTAGTCTTGAGGCAATAGCTAACTTATGTCAATGCATTTCAAAAGACTTATTTTTAATTGCACTTGAAGCAGCAAATGACAAAGGACTGGTTATTCTGGATCACAAAAACAGATTTGAAAAAAATTGCTTGAATCTTTATTTTTTCAGTTTGATCTATGAAAACAACCTTGATGGAATGTGTAACGATAGTGTTGCACAACCAGCCTGCTTCATGGTGAGCATGATTATTCTCTTAGTTGAATTATGAGCGAAACTAGTTAAGCAAACTTACTTATTGCTGCAATATTCTGAATATAATCAGGTGCATGCATATTTTATTCAACAAATCGCTTCTGTAGTCCAGTGATGTTTTGTAAATATTGACCAATATTTGATTCTGAAAAAATCCAATTATCTATGTAGAAAAAAGGAATCTTAAGTTTAGTTTTATATTACTAAATCAATTAATTGAAATTAATTTCAATGATTAAAAATGAACTCCCACTCAAATTTTTTTTTAATCCAAATATTTACCCTTTCCTGTAGAAACTTCCGGATTCTACAATCAACACTTTTTCACAATGTATTGGACTATCGTTTAACACGCCTTTCAGCAGCAAAGACCACATATGGAATCTCCATGGAATAATAGATACGGCTTTAGATATCTACTCCTTTATGGTAAGCTCATTTAATTAACTCTCCCTTTTTTACTATTTTTACAAGGCACCAATCTAGCCAGCCAATTTCACTTGTATGCGGCATGCATCATCCAAGACAAGCTGTATCTGTAGTCACCAACACGTTGCCCTCTAGCTTCTAGAAGCAAGGGGATCCAGTGAGTAGCTCGCATGACGTTTTTTAGAAACAGGATCAATAATTTTAATTTTGTTTTTTTTATACCCATGTACAAATGGGCCACTACAAGGAATTCCACTAGGAATTTCACAAGCAATTAATAGCAGCAAAGCTCTCATCACCAAAGACAGAGTGAAATTGGCTGGCTAAGTCAGCACTCCTAGAAGTACTCATTCCCTCTGCAGTGTCAGTAAGGGGCAAAAGGTGTCAAGGATGTTTTTAAAATAGCATGGTATGATCAAATTGTTTCATCATAATTAATTGTACACCTTGGCAATTAATCACATATACCGTCATGTTGCAATTGTAATTGTCAAAACAGTGACTCCCTCGTTCAGTATTTCTTGGGGTAAACTACAGTATATAGAGTGAGAAGCAAAAAATTTGAAAAGTGTACAACAGTTCATTAATTTTGTTGTATTTTCATTAAATTTATGTTTAAGGTCAAATGAACATCATGAGACTGAAGTACAGAATGTCAGATTTTATTTCTGGGAAATATTTTCCGTACAGCATAAACTTGAAATCTTGAAAAAATGTCATTTGTTGTGTTTACATTTCCAATTTCAACTGAGCATAAGAACTGGGACAAATGAAATCAAAACTAAGTTGTCCAAAGTTAGTATTTGGTCCTAAATCCTTTACATGCAATAACTGCGTCAAGTCTGCAACCCATTGGCATCACCCCACTTTTGACCACATCATTTCAAATGCTCCACCTTGCCTTTGCTGCAGCGTCTTTCAGTTAGTTTGCTTTGGGCCATTTCTGACTTTGGTTTTTTCTTCAGTTGCCCAAATTCATGCTCGGTCGGGTTTAAATCAGGAGACTGAATTGGCCAGTCTATAACTTTACACTTTTTCTTTCTGATGGACTTCCTGGTTATGTGTGCAGTGTGTTTTGGGTCATTGTCTTTCTGCTTTCCCACCATTGGACATGCGAAGCCGAGATGTTTCTGTAAACCTCAGAATTCATTCTGCTGCTACCGTCTATAGTTACATTATCAGTGAAGACAAGGGAGCCAGTTCCGGAAGCCATGACATTAACTCATCCATGCTTTACAGATGAAGTGGAGTGCTCCTTCTGTATATTTTCCCCTTCCCATTACTTTGATAAAGGTTAAGCTTTACCTCATCTGTCCATAAAACTTTGTTCCAAAACTCTTCTGATTCGCCTTGTGCACTCCAGCCTGGCCTTTCTCTTCTTGGTGCTGATGAGAGCAATCTTGCAGTGTAACTTTTAATTTTTTTAATTCTTCTGCCAATGATGAAAACATGCATGTTTACCCCTGCAAATTGTTTATTTCTGTGGTTATCAGGGACGTAAGTTTCTTAATAACATTGGGGGGACGGGTATATCAGGGTCTGAGGTGTGACATCATGTCACATTACGAAGTGATTTTATAGTTGCACTGTATAGAGTCTGCTTTTTTTTATTTGTAAACTATTGCCATTATAGTTACAATATATAAAGTGAAATGTATCTTCCAATTTTTACCATTATTCATCTTCACTAATAGGGGAGTTTAAGTGCATTAATGTCCTGCATTATGTATGCTGAATTTGCAGGAATTATTAAAATTATGTGCAAATCAGGAGATTCCATCACAAATGTCAGGCCCTGCACTGTGGAAAAATGAGCACACCTCAAGGTCCACGATGATGCCCTTGTCACTCTCCTGTACCCTGTCTTCTCTGACAAATACATCGTAACTTTCCAGAAAGAATCACTAACACAAACATAACACACATAAAATAGCAACTAGGAGATCTTCTCCTAGAAACCCATAGAAGTAAATACAGGGGATTTACTGAATCTCTTCTTAGTGAAAAATGGGGTTTTCTGCCAGCACTGTTTATGAACTAAATGATTCTAAGTTTCTGATAACTAACATTAATATGATGATGAGCTCTGCTCTTATTGGCTGGCTGACAGTGAGGCACTGTGAAGACTCACATAGAACAAACATCCCTACAGTTATGTGCCTCATAATGATGTTTCAGTTAACAATGGACCGTATTTATGATAGTGGTCCCATGAATTTAAAACCGAGTTGAAAAATTCCTATCACCTTGTAACGTCGTAGCACAAAGCATTACTCAGGTGTTTGTGGTGATGCTAATGTTAACATAAACCTACTGTGTTGCCTACAGTACAGTATGTAATACTTGATAATGATAGTAAACTACTATGTTACTGGTTCATACACTTACTATACTGTACTCTTTAGCATTATTTTTTGCAGTGTACACTTTTTTCTTTGTCACTTGTAACTGTAATACTCCCACTTCAGCCTAGGTACAATGTTAGCATATTCATACCTGTGCTTTTAGCATTGTAACAAGAACATGTAACTATTGTGCATCTCAGTCAGCTAGTTTTGTCATGCAATTTGTATCAGCTCCAAACAGCAAACTGAGCAGTTTGTAAATGTGCTGTTTATAATTTTGAGTTCTACTTTAATTTTCTTACTTCAGTATCAATTAGATAATTAGCTCCAGTTTCCCCACGACCTGGATGGATGGATCAATTAGATATTTGTTCAGCTAAGTACTGTACATCAGAATCCTTCTCTTCACCTGCCCCATTTTACTCTCCATAGTCACAGCACAGATTCAACCAATGTGCAGCTCCCCTGAAGCTGGAGGTTAAGGGCTCGCAGACATGTGGCTATTCTGCCAAGGCCAGGGCTTGAATCAGCTGCCTTCTGATCATAAGCACAGAGGCTTAGCCCGCTAAGTCACTCAACTCTCAACTGCACCTCTACAAATCTGGGGTACATTTCCCAAAAGTATAGTTGCTAATAACATTATCAGCTTATATAGCTGGAACTGTGCTACTGAACAGTTCCAAGTTTGTAAGTTGCTAACTGAAGCTTTTAGGAAACATACTTACAGTACCTTTTCAGCATACTAGAAATAAATAATCTTACATTAATAGCTGTCAGTACATATTTTTTCCTTGCCTGGTGCACTTGTGGAAACTGTGCACACATGCCAATTGAGAGTGAAAAAAATGTTATGGGTTGTGCAGATCCATTGGGCTTGAAAGTGCGCTAGTGTATGTTATGTTTGAGGGTGTACTTACAGTAAGACTTTTACATAACAGTCTAGAATTTTTGAATCAGCCCATTTTACCACCTTCTTTTACATAGGCAGGATTTATATTTAAATGAGGGAACAATAGTGTCTGAGAATCACAGTATGTCAGTATCATGTACTGAACCCTCCCTATTCTGCTATGCCATGGTAAAGTCAGATTTTCATTCTATGACACCTTTAACACCGATAATTTTTGCTCATACTCTTGGGGTCACATAGGAGTCATACTCTTGGGGTCACATTGGGGTATCAAAATTAACCCAGTTAACACAAATAATGACTCATTATCACATCAAAGGGCCTGTTTTATAAGACATTAATAAGATTTTATAAGACATTAATACTAAGATTTTAATATTACTATAATTGTTCTTTTGTTGTTTGTTTAATTGTTTTATTGCTTAAAAATAGAAACCCAATTTCCAGAAAAGTTGGTATATTTTGTAAAATGCAGTAAAGACAAATGTTAATTCATGGGAACCTTTAACTAGCAAATGTACAAAGAAAAGATTTTCAGCAGTTGTACTGACCAACTTAATTGTATTTTGGAAATACAGACGATCCTCTACTTACAAACTTTAAATTTCAGAACTTTCAGACATATGAACGAAGAGGACTGTAAGTCCAAATTGTGTTCATTGGGCTCCCATTTCCTGTCCGCAACATAAATTTTTTCTTTCTGTGCACCAATTCCGTCTACTATGACTTCTGGCCACTATTCCCACCGTGCAACAGCGTAGCGTGCGTACTCCCAGCATCCTAGTTCTTTGTATTTGCGTATACCCTTAAAATGATGTTGAATAACGACTTACGAACATTTCAAGTTACGAACTGCTTGGAATGTAACTCATTCGTAAGTAGTGGAGCGTCTGTATATGCAGAGTTATAAATTGAGGTCAGAAACCACTGTTGAATGTGTGGGCTCGGGAGTACATCGCAAAACTATTGTCACTTAACATAGTCCATCACTGTATCCAGAAATGCAACTTGAAACTGTATTACACAAGGAGGAAACCATACATCAATTCTATGCAGAAACACCAACAACTTCTCTGGGCCCATGCTTATCTCAGATGGACTGTGGAACTGTGGTGCTGTGGTCAGATGAGTCCACATTTCAGCTTGCTTTTGGGAATAATGGGCATCAAGTTCTCCATGCCAAAGATGAAACCGATCATCCAGATTGCTATCGTCAAAAAGTGCAAAAGCCAGGATCTACTGTATGAGGGTATGGGTGCATCAGTGCCCACGGCATATAGGTCAATTGCACGTATGTGAAGATACCATTGACTCTGGGACATATATTACGATTTTAGAGACATATGTTGCCATCAAGGTGATGTCTCTTCCTGGGATGTCCATGCTTATTTCAGCAGGACAATCCCAGACCACATTCTGCATGGACTACAACAGCATGGCTTGGTAGACACAGAGTATGTGTGCTTGACTGACCTGTCAGTCCAGATTTCTCTATTGAAAATGTATGGTGATCATGAAGAGGAGAATCGGACAACAGACTGTTGAGTAGCTGAAGTCTTACATGGACAAGAATGGACAAAATTTCCGACTAGAATATTACTACAATTAGTATCCTCAGATCCAAACAACTAAAAAGTGTTAATAAAAGGAAAGGTGATGTACCACAATGGTAAATATGCCTCTGTCCCAATGTTTGTTGAGTGTGTTGCAATCATCAAATTCTAACTTTGCATGTATTTCCGAAATACAATTACTGTAAGTTGTTTACTACCTGGCGGCATGGTGGTGCAGTGGTTAGCACTGTTGCCTCACAGCAAGAAGGTCCTGGGTTCAATCCCTGGGTCACCCAGAGTGCCAGTTTGCATGTTCTCCCCATGACACATGGGTTTTCTCCAGGTGCTCCAGTTTCCTTCCACAGTCTAAAGACATGCAGATTAGGTCAACTGGCTACTCTAAATTGCCCATAGGTGTGTGGCTGTTTGTCTGTGTTGGCCCTATGGTGGACTGGAGGCTTGCCCAGGGTGTACCTTGCCTCTTGCCCGATGATGCTGGGATTGGCTTCAGCTTCCCTGTGATCCAGATGGATAAAGCAGTATAGATGATGGATGTTCAGTAATTGTTTAGTTCAGTGACACCCACAGCATTTAACGTGATAAACAATGCATGGTCGTCAAAGTTGTCAGGAGCCTCAGGTCCGCGGTTTTCCCGCCCAATTGGATTATATTGAAAATGGATTCACGGGTAAATATTAGGATGTTGCGGATTTGGGGGCTGATTTCATAATGTTCCGCGGCCACAGACTGTAAGTGGAAAAAGAAATTATTATGAATGCAAGTGATTCCTAATGCTGAGTTATACTGAATTGTTAGCCACCGAAAGTCAGACATAGGCACAGGGAAAGCAGGGTTGTCAAACTCTAACGCATCTGGCGTGACACTCACGTTTTCAGATTCTCATGCAAGCAATCTTACGGCAAATCTATATTATTCCATTATAAACCTAAAATAGGCTATATCAGAAGCGTTGGGGCAGTTTGCAAATTTAATAGACTATTCACAGGATAATAAAACTGTTACGTACATGTAAATGAATGTGCATCAGTTTATTTCTTTGAAATATAGTATACTGGGATTTCAAATATTGGGTTAGTTTCAGAACGGATGTTGAGCAGACCCTGGAGATTTTTGCAGGACCTGGCAACACTGGAGGTTGTGCGAGATAACACTGTTTGGGCTTTGGCTTTCAGTTTTTTTTTTTGGCTTTTTGAAAACACCAATATATGCTTGACTCTTAGAATCGACAAATGCAAAATGCGTTGATTTTCACGCCCATTAATCTGAGGCTCGTAACTTTCGATAGGTATAACGTACAGACAAGAATCGCATATCTTTACAATTGAGTGAACTTACTCGATCCGGTCCTCCAAGTCGCAACATTGTGCACTGAAATATTCCTGTGCATTCCATGTGAGTAATTATGTGTGTAATGAGGCATATATTTTAAACATTTTCCATGAAAAAGCACCCCTAATAATCTATAAAACATCAATATCATTCACATTAAATGGACAATTACTTGATATTTTTGCAATATTTATTGACAAAAGTTTTAATGTGTATGTCTGATGTCGAGCTCCGACAAAACAGTTGAAACAGAACCCGCCCATCTTGTAATATGAACACCTCCTACATGTAAACACAATGACGTGCTACAGCGTTGGTTTGTTGTTTGGGGGTAAAATGCCAACTAAAAGGTTTTCGTTTTATTAAATTTCACTTTGTCAGTCATAGCGTATATAGGCGAGAAAACGACAGCATTAAACATTCAGCATTAGACTCTACCGAGCCCCGGAGGGGACATGGAGGGAAAAAAATTAAAAATCGGTGCTTCAAAGATAACCATGCACTTTTGCTAAATTTCGCAATACTTTTCCTAAACGACACAGACATGTCCTGTAAAGTGTGCTTTAAGCATTAAACTTTGGGGGACAATTAATGCACACCATGTACCTTTCATATTAGAGTGGAACCCGCTTATTGTGATTGCTATAAGCACTGTATTCATTTCCACCTGGTACTAACCATGTATTCTTTCATAATACTAAGCCATAGAAAGGTCCCCATCATAGAGACTCTAATCTCAACATTTATAAGATTATAATTGTATAATTGCCGGCAAATAATTATATTAGATTAGACTAAAATGGAGAAATTTCAATAAGTAGTTTTTCCTCATAAGAAGGAAGGAGACTGTGTCAGCATTTGCACATCAAATTATGATATATCTGACCAGAATGTCCTAAAAACAAAACACAAAAATAAATAAAATAAAGCACATGTGGCTAATTCATGTACATGCAATGTAATAAGCATAAATTCAAAGGAAAGAAAAACGCTCAAAAATGGATAGGGTTCAAATGGTTAACCAATAGATATTGTGTGAATTTATGTTAGTAATATGAGTAAATATTGAATGAAAGTTTAGAATGCATTGCTAATAAAAGATAATACAATCTACTGAATAGTCCAAAGAAGCTTATGTTACAGTGTATGCTGCTACGAATTTTTGCAAACCAGTTGTCAATCACTGCCACTAAAAAAAAACACATATTTACACAATTAAAAGTATAGAATGGTTACCAGTTAGACAAGTGTCTTGGTCAGTCATTGCACCAACGAGGACAAGAAATTTGGAACAGACACTCCAGGATTTGGCTGACTGAGTCACACACAACTTGCATGTTAATGCTGTGTTGTTATGTCCTGTTTCTGGACACCTGTTCATTTTCAGCAAGAGCCTTTATGGCAATGTGTGCAGTGTATGGCCCAAAGGACATTTGAGAATGGCAGATGCTTGTCACTTCCATGAGGACCAGAATGGAATTTGGGGGGTTGTTGCAGCCGGAAAGTGTTAAGGCAGCAGAGACACACTGTGGTGTTACGCTCCACCCAGAAATGTGCAACACATTCATTGTCTGTTAGCTGAAGTACATCGAGACTTTCTCCCCAAGCGAGCTCGATGGGCCGAATGGCCTCCCCTCGTTTGTATAGTTCTTATGAGACAAGGCCAGAGTATTCTTGGTTGTCCCTGTCTTTGCACCCTTTTCTGTTTCTGTTACGGTGCCACATAGAATAGGACCAGCCCTAATGCCTTGCTTCATATGCTTTTAATATATTTGATACTTTGTGAATTGTTGTTCACAAATTTTTTTGACTTTCTGGCATGAAGAAATGTAACTAGTCTTGCCTGTGTATCTTTTCCAACAGAGATCAAGCTTTAGCCATGGTTCCATCCTTCAGCTGTCTGATGCTATGAATCTGAACCCTGAAGCCGATAAGTTTAATGATACAGACTTTGTCAAGACATGGTTTAAAGTGAAGCTCAGGCCACTCCTATCAACAATATCCCAGGAATTTTTATCATGTCTCAGCACCAAACACTTCAGCTGTGAGACCTACCAGAATATGTATGTATTTTTTACACTGTAAGGCGCAATACATATTGTAGGTTATAATTTCATTTACATAACTTTAACATGATATTCTTAATTCTGACAGGGTACAAGAACTGGGCCCACATTTTTCAGACATGAACCCAGTAAGGAAAAAGTGGATCTATATGTCTTTCATGTACCCTTTCCTATCTAGGAACAGTACAGAAGGTGAGGTTCATTTATGTATGTTTGTCTGTTAAGTTAAAGAGTGATGGAGCAAAAATGTAAAGTGTTCTTTGTGTACTAGGTACAGGTTGTGTATCTCCAGAAGATAGCAGTGAAGACTGGCTATTGAAGAATTTTGGGCCATTTTCTGCCATGGCTCGCCTTAAACACTTCACACAATTGAACTTTTTCTTTAGAGGAGTAAGTAGTTATAAAATGATATATGTAATATTCCAGTTTTATGCAGTTCTATGTAAATATCAGTTTTAGGTGGAAAATACTATTATATCTTTTATTGTTTCTGTCTGCAGCTGGAGGTTCTGCATATCCTAACTCCAGAGCAAAAAGCTGAACTTCTCTTGCACCCAGAGCTTTCCGCTCTGGATAATGACAAATTCAGACTGGTATTTCAGAGCATGTTACACCCTCTCCTTGAAAACCAGCATCTGACTGACTTAACAACCCCACAGACCACAACCCTGGCTACCACAGTATCAGCAACTACTGCAGAAAGGAGACTTCAGAAGGTATGCTGACAGTATTAGGATGTCATTGAAGGTCATTAACACTGAACTATTGTGCAAAATGTATTCCTGCTGTAAGAAATAAATATTGACACTTCCACTCTGAATGTTTTTATATCAAGGTAAATTTTAATATCATTTCATTTTTTAAATGATTTCATTGAATATCATATAATTTTTTCTCTACATGAAAATATTTAATTCATTAATGCTTTGTATTGGTATATTGTCAATTTGAGAAGGTGGAAATGTAACACTAATAATTAACTGTGACTGTCTGCCAGACAGATGCCATATTAATATTAAAATAATCAGACAGTTTAACCAGATAATATTCAATAGGATTTGATATTTGGTTGGTGTGGTAATACTTATTCTAAAAACATAAAGTTTTTTTTTGTGTCTTGCAATTCATACACTTCAGGTAGCTAGCATGTACCAGATACCTTTTATTTTTTGGGGCAGAATTTATTTATGTTATAATTTAATAATGAATGATATCTTACATAAAAAGTAACAATGAATAATAGAATAAATGCCAACTATACTAATGGGACTTTTCTATTACATATATAAAAAAAAAGGGAAACAATATTTAGTCAACAAATTTAATATTTAAAAAATGTTGTTGCAAACCTGTTCCCAATAAAACATATCAAAGGCAGTCCAAAGATCTGTCTATATCCCTGGCTAATGATGGTCCATGTTACGATATTTCGACTTTACAATGGGTAAATGTTTTTCGCTTTGAGTACATTATTCAGTAAATTACATAAGATATTCAACACTTTATTATGAAATAGGCTTTGTGTTAATGATTTTGCCTAACTGTAGGCTACAGTGTTCTAAGCATGTTTAAGGTAGGCTAGGCTAGGCTATGATGTTTGTTATGTTAGGTGAACTGTATTAAAATGCATTTTTGCCATACGGGTTGTTTATTTTGCAATGGGTTTATCAGAATGTAACCCCATCGTAACCTGGGGAGAGGCTGTACTGAGATTTCATGAATCAGAGAACCTCTCAAATGGCGCAGAGATGTGTACTGATGAAAAGCAGACACAGTAGAACTTTATACATAATATAACAGTTCAAATTTATTTTCACTTTTGCATAGTTTTAAGTATGTTCTTGTTTAGAACATCCAGTTAATACCAAAATATTAATTGTAAAGCAGTGTTTAAAATGTATAAATAACCTTTTTTTCAGAGATTCAAAGGGTTTCTGACCTTCTTTAAACCAGTGGGGAGTTTTGTCAAGAAGTTTGTGTCTCTCACTAAGCAGGTAAAGTGATTAATATCATGGTTTATTTATAGTGGAATAAATATAACAAGCATCTGTGTGCCTTAAAAACTTGTTTACCAGGTACCATACCTAAAATATCAATTATGATGCATTTTCTAAATCTTATCAGATTTAAGATAATCATTTTCTTTTTGCTAATGGCCATGCACTGCAACTTAACAAAAAGTGCAAAAGTTAGACATTGCATTTTAAATTTCATTCTTTTAATATTTAATATTAATTATATAGCAAATGTATATATAATGATCATATAACATATATAGTAATAATGTTAGTAGTACAATAGTAATATTTTTCATAAATTTTCTTATTAATACTATATTTACATTTTGAATTTTACTTTTCTCAGGAAGATTTTTCTTCAATGAAAAGTATTACACTCACCCAGGCAATCATGAACTGGACTTTATCAGAACTAGCCAGTCACTTTGTTACAAACATTACTGATGGGGATAACACCACGCCCACTCCACCACCGATCCACTTTGACATCACTAATGTTAATGACTGGTTCTTGCATGTAGCAGTACCGCTTTTAAACCGGTTCCTGCCTCACAATCAAACTATGATCTCTGGAAAACTTAGTGAAATTTTCCACCATGTTTTGTAAGTATGAAAATCATGCTGTAATATAGACTGCATATTCAAATATCAGTTACTCAAAAAAATGTTTGATACAGTATTGTTGATGGGTTATTCATCATTTCATACAACAGCTCTTTAAATAATGTTGCTGATCAAGAACTGCCTGGTCCAGCAGATGATTGTAGTATTTCTTCTGTAGGGGTATCTTGCTCAGTGAGTACTGACATTCCTTAATGTATATTACAAAATGGAATGTAAATAGTAGAAAGCATGTTTAGTATGATTATGAGTTTTGTTTTCAGTTTCAAAGAAAATATATACAATTCCAGCTTATTTCAGGAGGCATACATAACATAGATTGAGCATCAACATTAATGCATTTTGATATTCTATATATCACAGTTGTCTTTAAATAATTACTTTAACATATCTTGACTTTAATAATTACTTTAACATATCCTAACTTGACATGATTGTTCACCGTATTACTTTTCATTTTAGATACCCAATGCAATTGAAAACATGGCCTATGTTATAAATTGTGCCTCCTATGCTAATTTGAGCCTTACTGAAGAAAACATTGTGGCATTACTCATTGAACTCTCCAAAGCTCTTAATTCACTGTTGGAAAATTACTGCTCATTGGTATGATATTTCAATTATATTTCATTATTATTAATATAATGTTAAGCCTATGCTAGTTATATGTGTAGTATGAAGTATTTTTGCATCATTCTTATATGCTAGAAGTTGGTCAAACATCCAAAAGGTTTTGTCAACCAAAAGACAGACATTATAATCTACTTATAATTTTCTGACATCCTTTCAGAATTTTATGTCTGTCGGCTCCTACATAAAAGACATCTTTGGACTGCCTCAAACACACTTTACGGAGGAAAATCTTCAGGATGTGAATTTCATCCAACTCTGGTTCCAAATCAAACTCAGACCACATTTATCATCACTGTCAAAAGAGTTTCTCTCCTGTCTCAGCACCAAGAACTTCAGCTGTCAGACTTTTCAAGCCCTGTATGTATATTCTGCATCGCACTACTGTGCAAAAGTCTTAGGCAGTCAAAGAAAATAATGTTTAAAGGATCTTCATGTTGGTGTAAAACTATAATATTATGTCTGCCAAAGTGTGTCAGCCATTTCCAAACCTCTCCTACAGTCACCTCATAATTTGCAGCAACCATCCCATATACCCATGTATTTTTTTTTACTCGACCGCTACCCCATCTTGTTTAGCTAATCAATACTTCATTGAATCATTTAACTAATTTAATTAATTAATTGAGCTGTTGGTGAAATTTATTGAATCATTGAGGAGAGGTTTGGGAACTGAAGCGGTGTTCATCTAGCCATCCAACAAGATATCAGTAACATTTTGGAGAACAAAGGAAATTCTTCTTCATTTTTTATTGTGTTACTGTTACATTGCATATTTTTGATGTTTTTTTTCTGAGCAAATGTACTAATCTACTAATGAGATTAACAGTTTTGAACATTTTCTATGCCTACCTAAGACTTCTGCATAATACTGTATATTCTTCAAACACATGCTGGAAAAAGGCGCATCTGCAGATTTTTGCAAGTAGTATGGAAATGCATAACAGATAATGTTAACATTATTATTATTAGTAGTAGTAGTATAGTAGTAGTAGTAGTAGTATACTTTACATACTGGAACATTTTATCATTTTTTTAAGCTAAATAGACCTACATATATGTTGCATCTTGCCATTTTTATTTTCAGCTACCTTGTGTTCTAAGAAATCTGCTGTTAAGAACTCCAGTTTCTCTATAATTTTCTTTTTACTTTCAGTGTACTGGACCTGAATAATCACATCTCAGAAATGGATGAAATCCAACAACAGTTTGTCTATAATTATTTTATTTACCCTTTTCTGTCACGGAAAGACATCTCAGGTAGCAGCTTCCTTAAAAATGGGAATATGTCATTTCAAAACACTACCAATTGTTTCATATGAAAATATGAGTACATTTATGAATGTCATCTTAGTTATGTTATACTGGATATTTTTATGTATTCTCAATTTTTGTGTAAATTACAGATCCAAGCTGCACTTCTCAAACAAGCAGTAGTAAGGAATGGCTGATTAAGAATTTTCAGGCATTTTCCATCTTTGCACATCTAGAGGATTTTTATAAGTTATACAAAAACTTCTCAGCAGTAAGTATTTTTGAAAGCACAACAGATAAACTGTAAAAAATGGATAAACTATTGAGAAGAAATATCTAAGCACATGCATAGTATGTATTAAATGACATAGCTCAGTACTGCATATTGACAAAACTTAAGCACCAATCAATGAATAATTTAAATTGTCTTAGCATCAAGACCCACGTATATAAAATATGTCAAAACAAAATATATATTACTGTAATTAAACTAGTACAGAAGCCTTCATCACATCGTTAAAGCAATTTATACTAAAAAGAAAATAATTATTTGTTGTGGTAATGGTGTTTCCCACCAAAATCTCATTGTTTGCGCAATAAATATGTTTGACTGCATGATGACATTAAAAGTAAATGCTCAGTGTTGGATTTATTTTCCTGGCTTGAGTGTAATTGGAGATGTTGGATTAGTAAAAGTTATTACCTGGTTACGAGTAGGTAGTATTCATATTTGTGCATTTAAAGCCATAATGTTACAATAACAAACATAATTTTCTCTCAGCTGGAAGTCCTAGATGTTCTCACACCATATCAGAAAGCGGAGTTGATTGTTTTTCCCTATAATGAACCTGAAAAGCCAAGTGTCGTCATCAACACGGTGTTTGAGTACTTCTTGGAATCACCAAAGGAGACGGATTTTGTAAAATGCCTGCTAAACCTTGTTTCTTTAGCCCAGAAGGTATTCTGAATCAGTATCTATATACAATATTCATTATAGAATGTTAACTGTTCATTGAAATAATTTACCATATTATATTTTGTTTTACCTTTTTGCAGGTAAATATCAGTTGTGACTCCTACAGAACCATGTAAGTTACACAGCAAACTCTGGATTTGAATTGTTTCACGTACCTTTACAGCAGAATAAATACTGATTTTATCTCTTTTGTTCTTCAGCTTCATGAACCTTGATGTGGGTTTGTCGGCAGTGTCTACTGATATAGAGTCATTTATCATTAAAATAAAGGAGCAGTTAATTTACTCAGCGCCACAAGGTTAGTGTTAAAACCTATTTGTTATTAACAATGATGATTATGAATATTGAAATGTTTCTTATGAAGTCTAAGTTGTATCGACTGCATGTATGATTTTGCATTAATTGGTAAAAATTTTTTTACTCATTGTAGATTGCCTAGTGGCCACAGAAAAGGTAAAGTGTCTTTGAAAGCTATGGTCAATTACACCTACTGTACTGTACAAAAGTCATAGGCAGTCAAAAGAAATGTTTCAAGCTATTTATTTGTGTGATAAGTGCACTTTTGCTCAGAACAAAAAACACAATTTAGCACTAGAACATATGCAAATTAAGAATAACACAATAAAAATGAGTAAGAATTTCTTCTGGTCTCCAAAAAGTTACTGATATCTATCACACCACAAGCTCGTTTAATTATTCAGTTTAATTAGTTGAAAAAGTTAATGAGATATTGATTACCAATATGAGGTGTGATAGTGGTTCAGTTAAAAGATATGTGTTTGTATTGAATGGTTCCTTACTGGGGTGATTTTAAAAGACGTTTTGAAATGGCTAAGCTAACACATGTTGACAGGCATAATAGCTTAGTTTTACTCTAACATGAAGATCATCTAAACCTAATTTTCTTTGGATGCCTACAACTTTTCCACAGTGCTGTAGTTAATTAATATTGGTTTTAGAAAAAAAAATGATATCACTTCATGTGTCTATATTAATTTGAAATATTTTAATTGTTATGATTTTTATCCTCAGTGCCTTGTGACAAGAGTTAATGGTAAGTTTCATTTAGACACATATATTAAATACTAGCTATATCATATCTGAATGTGATATATAAATAGGATGTGGTTTGTATACTGCTCTCTTTCTTGGGTGCTGCTGTATTTCAACAATGGGTATATTACATGAAACTGTTACATTGCCTTTTTATTATAAAATATAAATAGAAAATTAACCAGTTAAAGGACATACATTATCTTTACCAATTCCATATTAATTTGTCGATTGTCCTTCAGGGACCAAAATCTGCAATGCAATCAACAGGTGAGTAAATTCAAAACTGAGTAAACTAAATATTAATTACATTTGTATAAATTTTGATTATATATATATATATGTGTGTGTGTGTGTGTGTGTATGTATATATATATATATAGATATAAGTATATATATATATATATAAAGTGTTTATGCTACATGCTATGTTACGTTATGTTTCTAGATAATATCCGCCTATTTATTTTTTTGTTGTAGATTCTGTTTGCTGACTTTTAAAATTTTGTTTTATTTTATTTTTACAGCAAAGCGATATATAACAAGTTTGTTGCACATAACATTGCAAATACACACTGCAAATACAGTATTGAAGAATATGCTTGTATGCCGGTATGAAATGTTTAAAGATTTTTTTAATACAACAATTTTTCTGAAAACAATTAGGTTTATAGATTTATAGATTCCTTCACAAATTTAAAGTTGTATACAAATGTAATGTCTGTTACATTGAAAAATTTCATGATTTTCTGTTTCTTGTATAGTTGACAGACATGTCACAACATGATTACGTTGAACTCCTACAATGCAAATTGCATAATGACATCAGTTCTTCAAAGCAAATCTGGATGTTATTCTTCAACAAAATTTCAGGGCAACTGGATGAAATTCTCGACTTGTACTACAACCCGGTGAGCAAAGTCATTTTAATAATTAATGGTTACCACTGTGACCTCACATCTCCAGGATTGAATTCCAGCCTATAGCTCTATATATAGTGTTTGCACATTCTTTGTTCACGCAAGTTTGTTCCTGATACTCTGGTTCTCCTTCCAAGTCTAAGAACATAGTCAAATAAATTGTCTGTAAATTGACCACAGTCTGTGATTGTATGCCCTGCAGTAGACTGGCATCTCATCCAGAGTGTCCCCTTGTTTGTTACCTGTAACTTCTCTGATAGTCTTCAAAGCCACTACAACCATATATGGGATAAGAAATTATGAAATAAAATGTTGTATGGATGACTGGATAGAACCATGGATGGATAAATGGAAGGATGGAAAGACATATTTAGTTTGATGAAAAGAAGAAGAAATAATATATTCATTTTATGTTAACAGAATATCAGCTTCAGCAGTCTGTCCATCTCCAACGTGCTGGATGTGATCAGTGAAATTAAAATTGACAAATTTAACTCCACATCCCTAAGAAATGTTGATGTCATAAACCAGTGGTTCCAGAGGAGACTTCACCCGTTCTTGCCATCAGTGTCTAAAGAGTTTCTATCTTGTCTCAGCACAAAAAATTTCAGCTGTGAAACATATCAGGCTGTGTACGTACAAACTCCTTGTCATGAATACTTTCAGTGCAGTATTAACCCTTGAAGATGTAAATATTATGGTATTGCTTACTATCATTTTTATTGCATTTAAGTGTGAAGGCTCTGAGTGACCAAGTTTCATCCATGAACACACTGCAACAACAGTCTGTGTATACCCTTTTCATCTACCCCTTCCTATCAAGAAATGACACTTTAGGTATATTTATAAGTTTAGTCCTAGTTCTTAATATGTCATACACTGTCATACTGCATGTGTTTCAGAAAAATACAATTTTCAAGTTGTAGATGCTATAAAACTTATGTATTCAGTATCTCTTTTTTTGCCTCAGATGGTGCGTGTATCTCCAACACCAACAGCAGTTTAGATTGGCTTCAAAAGAACTTTGGGGCCTTTTCTGTCTTTGCACCTCTAGAAGATCTTGTCAGCCTAAACCCCAATTTCTCTGGTGTAAGTGAAACCAGCATTCTATCTGATATTTAATTGAGAATTCTCATTTTGAATTACATTGCCAACTGTTAAAGCTATAACTATTTCTTTTATCTTTCTATTTACAGTTTGATTCACTGCCTCAATTATCACCCACACAAATAGCAGAAGTGGTACTGAACACTAAGGAATTGAATACAAATCAGGCTGAGGCTATATTTAACAGACTGGAGGAAAACAACTCTTTCCATAATGTTGATGAATTTCTGACAAAACTGGCTCAGAATTCAGAGGTGACTGCCTTCAAGTAGAAACCCAGAAACCAGTGAAATGGTTCAAATATGACAAAATGCAGCACTTTGCATTAATGTACTTTCTTATGCTCGGTTTATGTTCAGTTAATGCTAAAATTTATAGATTGTAAAAACACGAATTTTTGAACTGATGTATTGTTTTCTATTTTGTGCATGTCCAGGTTCCAGATATCACACCTGCTGCACGGGATGTCATGATGAATCGGACTTTCTCAGTCATCAGGGAACATTTCTATGAATTTGATTGGCAGGACTGGGTCGATTGGTTCACTGTCAAGCTGACAGTTCTCCTTCCCAGCTTCACCGGCGAGATGCTTTCCATCACACTCTCTTACGTCAATTGCACCGAATACCAAGTCATGTGAGTGGACTGTTGACTTAATTCTAAAAATCAATGAGTCTAGTGGATAGAACAGAGAACATAAAGCACTGCTTTTTTTTTACAGTATTCTTGGATTGAACCAAGTCATCGACAAAATGCCGTATCAAAAAATCGAGGAAATTACTGGGGTTTTGGTGGAATACCTCAAGCACTTTATTAGCCAAAACAATGATCAGGGTAATCAATATGCACAGGTTTTGGCTTCACATTTCATTAATCTTCTCAACATCAATTGCATTTGGTCGTTCTGAGTGATGATATGTTCATGGTATATATAGAAATGTGCTGACCCTGCAGTTTTGTTCCTATGCATTTTAGCCTGCAAAGAGAAGGATGATGCCGTGTGGCTGTCCATCAATTTAGGAAATTTCTCCAAATATGTCAGCTACTCAGACCTGAAGGACTTTAATATTACAATGGTATAGTAACAGCATTTTTTCCCAGTTTTAGAAGAATTTCCAATGTAGATTGCAAGCGCTGTGTTATTTTGAGTTTTTCTTTCTTCTTTCCTTTTCTATGTAGCTGGAAATTCTGGACTCCCTGTCTCCAGAACAAAAACTGGAACTGTTATTCGATCCTCTTAATAACGCTCTAGAGAATGAAACCATCGTGACTGCTGTCTTCAACAGCTTGTTGACCTCTCCAGATGACAGGGAGCTAGATGAGTTCTTTGCAGATTTTGTTCAGGCCGCTGAGAAGGTAAATACCTTTGTATCAGATATCGTTTTCTCAGACTTTGGCTCTGATATGTCATTTTTTCCCATGACATTCATGGCTTTTGGGAATTATGTGGACAGTGTTCAAAATCAAATTTTTGTCTTCTTTTCAGAGAAACTTAACCGTCATCGAAAACTCTGCTGTAAGGGATATCATGCTAAACCTGACGTTGACAGCACTGGCACCCAGATTTGATACCTTTGGACCAAACGACTTTGCACTTTGGTTCCAACGCTATTTGATGGCGCTGATGCCTAGCCTTCAACCTAGCAGTTTGGATGTCATCCCCAGGAATATCAGCTGTAACTCATATGATGCCATGTAAGTAAACCGCATTTTTATCTGAGTTTCACCAAATACTAACATGCTGGCAAAAAAAAACACTTTTCATTTCATATTTTCTTAGATGGTTGGGGCTCGACAAAAGCATAAGATCCCTTCCTGAAACACTTACCTATGGTGTTAAATTGACCAAGGTCCTGCTAATAGATAGAGCTACAAGTAGGTGACATACATCTATTAAATAAGAATTTTACATGTTGTAAGGTCTGTTTCTTATTAAACTTTCTGACTTGTTCCATGTCTTATCCATCAAGTGTGTGTGCCGCCCCCTATTGTCAAGGTAAGTTTTTCAGTATTCCCCATAGCACTTTAGTGCTCAGATATCTTTTTAATAATTGTACTTTATCTGTAAAAATCTTTATGTTTTATTATTATGTATTATTGTTTGTTTTTAAATTAAAAAATTTAAAAATGAAAGATGTGTTTCTCTATTTTATTTATTTAGTGTGAAGACACACCAGTAAATGGTAGGTCTATTTTAGCTATCATTACATTCATGTGTTATACAAAATGATAATTTACTTGAGTTTCTTGAATTTACCTATGATCTAAATTCTAATGTAACTTATTTTCAGAATCGAGCGTTTGTGCTGAACTTGAATGGTGGGTTTTTTAAACGTTTTTTTTTCTTTGGAGTATATGATATAAGCATCATGACATCAGTTTCAATTTTATATACTTTTATGTCATGTTTTTCTCATAGGAGTGCATTTACACAAACTGTGACATCAGGGACTGCTTTGCCAACGCTGTGTAATATCAGCATTGCAGACTATGTCTGTTCTTCAGTAGGTTTCCTTTAAATTTTTGCACAGATTTAATTGGACCAAGCTCCAGCACTCTCTGAATATATTTATTGGGTTTTTTTTTTTTACAAGAGCATTATTAATTACTTGATGTCAATGTATCTTATTTTCTTGAAGGAAGCAGAATTCACAAAGGAAAATCTGGTCAATCTCTTGACATGTGAACTAGCTAGTAACGTGAATTACTCAGTAGCCACTTGGAAAATTCTCTTTACCAAATTTTCATCTGTTTTGGATGAAGCCCTGGATTCATATTCAGTTGAGGTAAACTGCATTCTTATGCTTCATTGAAAGAAAATATTTGCATTAGATAAAGCAATAAGTGAGAAAAGCAATTCAAAAAGGATTAAAGTTAGTATTTAGAGCAATTTAAAGCAATTCGAAAAGTATTGTTTTACCTTTTATACTGCAGTCCATGGTTTTAAAGATAGATTTTAGTGGCCTTAAGGTCTCTCACTGATAACATCTTTCCTTTTTACAGCAGACTCATATCAGTAATTCCATAGCAACATCAGTTCTGGATGCAATCGAAGAAGTCAGAATTAATAACTTCAGCAGTACACAACTCCAAAACATCAGCTTTATCAACCAGTGGTTCCAGAGGAGACTTCACCCGTTCTTGCCATCAGTGTCTGAAGAGTTTCTATCCTGTCTCAGCACAAAGAACTTCAGCTGTGAGACCTACCAGGCTGTGTATGTATAGCCATTATTGTGTACAGGACAATAATGCATTTTTCACTGTTACAAAGGCATTTTGAAATGTGACATCAGCAGCTTTTTAAGAGCAGCACATTTATATATGTCAAACAAATCTACTTTTGATATATATATAAAGGATATGTAATTTTCAAAGACGAGTAATCAAAAGCCTTTTTTCTCCTTAAGTGTGAAGAGCCTCAGTAATAAATTTTCAGAAATGAGCGAAAAACAGCAGCTTTTAGTTTACCAGGATTTTATAACGGTATTCCTGTCTCAATCTAATAGGTCAGGTATGTATTATTGTAGTTTTTATATATTTTTCATTAATGAATAATATTATTCCCAACTGTTGGATCAATTTTAACACCAGTTATCAGAAAAATATATGCTCAGTATTCTATAGTTCAATTTACATTTCTCTAGATGATAATGTAAAATATACTACACAACTTTTTAAATTTCTTTTATTATCATTATATTCATGTGTTTTTCTTAAGTATCCCATGTATACATAAAAATATTATGTCATTCTTTTCAGATGCTGCATGCATATCTAACACACTTAGCAATGCAGAGTGGCTTGAAAACAATTTTGGCAATTTTTCAGTGTTTGCATCTGTGTCAGCTTTGCAGAAGTTGCTGAGTAGCTTCTCTCCGGTATGCCTTACTGAAGCCATAACTTTTTAATTAACCAGTTTTAAAACAGGATTAAAAGCAGATTATTAGAATAGAAAAAATATCTGAATATGAACTGTTCTTCTATTATACAAACTATTTGCCAGCAATTGGTTAGATAGTTCAGTGTTTAGCTGCATATTTAACATTAGTGTCTTTTTTGTGCTCCTCAGTTGAATGCCCTGGGTGGTTTGACTTTGGAACAGTTAACAGAGGTTGCTTGTACTCCTGGGCTGTTGAAGAACCCTAAAGATGTCAATCTTTTAATGAGTTATATGAATGATTTCCAGTTAGCAACTTTCCTCTCTGTTTTCTGTGGAGTCATACAGGTAATCAAATACAGATACAAAAATGCTTGCATAATTGCATTGTTATACTAAGACAATGTAACAGTCATACCAAAGAGCAAGTGATGTCATATTGGACAAATAAATCTCTTAATCCTCACTATACTAACATTGTAGCTAGGGTACTAGAAATGCTGGTTTGGGGATAATCGGTTACTGGATTACAGGTGTATAGAATAAAGAAAGGGCAGGCAGTTAAATCCACATGACAACAAGGGCTACAACAAGGACATAAATAAGCACCACAAAACAAAAGACTAAGGACAACAAGGAACAAGTGAGGGTAATTGCAATCAATGAAACACTTCGGACTATGGCTGTACAGTCGTCCCTCGTTTATCGCGGTTAATCCGTTCTAGACTTTACCGCGTTAAATGAATTTCCGTGAAGTAGGATTCTTTATTTCTTTATTATTCGGCTGCACCTGGCGTTGAAGGATTTGCGGGGGTGCTCAAATACATAGGCCTACAGTCCATACGTACAGTAATTTTAATTTTAATTGTAAAACAGAGGTGCATAATTGACTCAGACAACCGAGCGCGCGCTGTATCATTTTCACTGTCTATCAACTTTTTAATGAATAAATGTATTTGAAAAAACCGCAGTAGAGTGAAGCCGCGAAAGTCGAAGCGCAAAATGGCGAGGGACGACTGTACTGGTGACAAAGGGAACACAGGTGAAACAGGACATAATTACAAAACTAGACACAAAAAGAGAAAAGTGATCAAGGAACAAAACAAGGAGCCCTACAAAAGCACAAGGAGCAGCCACCCACTTAGCCCATTCAGCCACACAGTAGCCCAGGGAGTAGAGGGACACAATAGAAATGAAACAATGCCAAGGCTAGGAACTGTTTGAAAAATGGGATGACCAGCGACACCTGCTGGCCATACATTGAAATGATTTACGATACATGAGTCATCTTTATTTATACTGACTTTGGTTCCTCCAACAAAATCATGTTTGCACTATATCTACTGTTATACAAAGTTACATATTTTCTTGTTTAACATAAAAATCTTTTAGAAAGTAATAGTAGTAGATTTATAAACGTATAAATTCATATTTTTTATGTTTTATCATGGAAAGATTGAAGGGAAATTGTTAAACAACATTTAACTGCATTCAAAAAGCATTATAAACATGACTTTAATTATTTAACAAAAGCCATAGCACATTGTAGGCATGTGTATTTTGTGTAATTAGTTTTTATTATGTGTTAGACCAGACTGGCAAGTTATGTTGGTCCAGGCTTGGTTGAAACCATTTTAGAGAAGAAGGTTTGTGAGAAGAAGATAAACTAAAAGATAAATTAGCAAACTAACAATAAAATAAATTGTTTTATTTTTTAGTTTTGATGTCTCCTAATAAAATTTCCATGTGCTTTTCATGCACATTAATTTAGGGCTATACAGAACAGTGCAAGACTGGGACCAGTCCTGACATAATACATTTGTAGTATTATACCATGATGTATTCCTGTCTATATTTTTGATTTCCTCATCATGAACTCTCTTGAGTCGCAGCAGGAAAAATCTGTCCATGTTTGATAGATATGTTATACGTCTCTCACTTTCAGGGTCAAGAAAGTACATTTCCATCCTCTGTGCTCTCTGCAATGCTCCAGCAAGTCTTGCAGAGAGGCATCCTTTCAGGACAGTCCATTAGTGACACTGAAGTTTTGTACTGGCTGCATTTCAGAATTGATCCCCTGCTAATAAACATGACAGAGGATTTAGTGGCACCGTTATTTAATGTTTTTGAAAACAGGAGCTGCACAACTATACAAGCACTGTAAGCTCATGTTTCTTGATTTTCATGGTAGTACATCTCCAGCACGTTAGCAATTTTACCCATTATCAGTTGTGTAAATGTCATTAATTTAGCTTGACTGGGGGCAGCATGTGTTGCAGTGGGTTATACAAGTAGTGATGAATGACAACAAAGTAATCTGAAAATTGATATCCAGCTACAAAAATTAATGGCTATTTTGTGTAAGATATACACACCTAAATTAGGATTGACATCTTTTCTCTCACTGCCTTAACCTCACGTTCATTGTATTTTTATGAATTTTCAGAATTCAGCAGCTTAACTCTGTACGCTCTACCCTGCAAAATGGGACACAAAATGAAATCTACAATCAGATACTGAGTTTACAAAAAGGTATTACGGTACTGAGTACAGACACCCTTCATCTATGAAGGGGTTCCATATAAATGAAACGCCCTGTTTGTTTTGCGTTTAATGACTGGTTTAGTGATTTATACTATAATTATAACTTAATGTCCATTCTTTTTCTCCAGTTTAAACACCATAAATGTGTCTGTTTGTCAGACTGGATTGTAGGAAGTTAGATATTACATTGCATTGGATGCTTATCTTTGTATATTGGTTGTAAAAACCAATATAGCACTGCAAATAAAACTAACAGCCACATTATTTGCCATTGTTTAAATAAAAATGCATCTACTGTAAACAGTAACATAAATTTTCATTACCCTCCCAGGACCAATTCCGCTACGTTGCTATTCACACAACAGCTTCTACTCATTCCTGGATGGCTTATTCCTTGGGTTTCCATTCCCACCTTTAAGTACGATACTTTCTTTGATGCCAGGGTCTGAAACATCAGAGGTAAACGAGAACAGATAAAAACAGATGTTTTGTACTGCCATTTATATTCGTACTCTTAGGGATTACGGGAAATGTTCCTCAATTCTGATCATGTCTATCTCGTCTCTATTTTACAGCTAATTAGCTCCATGTCTCCTTCTGACCTCGGCAGCCTTCTCAGGCAACCAAACATCATTGACAGTAACACTGCACTATGTGCTCTTCTTAGTCACTACAACAGGACATGTGATTTCCTGGAGACCGTAGGTGTTTTGTTTGAAACAGTTGCACTGTATTTTGAAATCGTCAATAAAATTAAGTAAATAGTGACACTGTCCATTTTATTACTGCGTATTCATGCAATAAATATACAAATGTCAATTAGGTGGTAATCTACCTGAGACATAAAGAATAAAAAAATTGGTTACCATGATAACCTGCCCACAGTTATCAATTTCACCCAGACATACGTGATCACTACAAGTGGATTTCACTGTGTGTATTTATATATGAAACAGGACTGTTAAGAACCTAGTAATATATACAGTATATCTTTATTAATTCAGGGAGGTTTATGAAATTTAAATGTCTATCTACTTGTAACATTACTTCTTTTTTTTTTAACAGGAAGAGATGCCGGATAATGTGAGACAAAAAATCCTACCATGTGTTTGGCCTTTAGCCATAAGCAGCGCAAGTAACGCTTGCTTTAAGGCTTTAAGCCTGAATCAGTACTTAGAGTTTCTCAGCAAGGATCTCATCAGCTCCACCGTAATGCTCAATGCCAGCTGCCTCGCATTTCAGAACTTGTAAGCACTGATTTTTTTCTCTTAAGCCAGTGTTTCCCAACCCGGTCCTCTGGGACCCACAGATAGTCCACATTTTTGCTCCCTCCAAGCTCCCTGCCAGGCAGTTGATATTTTTGCTCAGTCAATATTTTTGCTGCAGGGCCCAGAAGACCAGATTGGGAAACACTGTGACATCAGTCATTGCTGCAGCTTTAAGAAAATGTGACGTCTGATTTCTGAGCATGTTCTGTCTGTGATCTTTCAGTGTTTCAGCCCTTGGAATTGGTTTCAATTATAGCAACAAAGACTTCAACCAGGCGGATGTGTACAATACCATTATGAGCTATCTCAGCATAGGTGAGTCATCCTTATTTACCCTGATTTTGGTACTGTACCTTAGTATAAATCATGTTTTTTTCCTACAATTATACAAAAAGTTAAACACTCATAAAGTGTAATTACAAAATTTAAGTATCATTTGTATGTGCTTACAATGTGTTCATTTATTGTATAAATGATTTCTTGCCACGGTTATAATTCTTGCTACTTTGTAAAGAAAAGAAAGATCCTGAATGAAATCCAAACAAAGCAGAGCTGAGAAGCTCAGGGTTAAACATTTATAAATGTTTATAAGGGGAATACTTCTAGAATGAGCTTTCTTGCATTATAATTGAATGTCAAAGCTTCATGTTAACTGACAAAGTTTTCTGGTAATTTACAAAATTTAAATTTAAATAGTTAGAAAATACATATTTATTTACAGTATTTAATACATTCATGTTGAGGATATTTATGAACTCATTCATTCATATGTTTAATGTTTTATCATGGAAAGTTTGAAGCGAAATTGTTAAACAACATTTAACTGCTTATGCCTATTGCAAATTTTAAAAATGTGATACCACTTTACTTAAGGTCATGTTTTTAGTAATTTATAAAAACATTCATAGCAAATAATAATGCATTCAAAAAGCATTAGAAACATAGCTATAATTATTTCATAAAAGGCATAATATATAATAGCCATGTGTATTTTGCTACTTATGCTTATTACAAATAAACGAATTTGCTTAATTAGTTTGTTGTGTGTTAAACCAGATGGGCATGGAGCTTACAGCCAAGTTTGGTTGGTCCAGGCTTGGTTGAAATGTTGAAATCATGTTAGAGAAGGAGGTTTATAGAAGAAGATAAGCTAAGGGATACATTTGCTAACTAAAAAAAATATATATTTTTTAAATTTGCTGTCTCCTAATAAAATGTCCATATGCTTATTTATTGATAATTTGATTTTTGTAGGAGAGAAGCCCAAATGTTACAACGCTAATGACCCAAACCTGAATTCCACTGATTGGTTTGTCAGATACTTTGGGCCATTTATCAGCTTCATGTCTTTGGATGACGTTGACAAACTTGGTTCTACAAAGGTATGAATGACCTGCCTACTGAAAATATACAGTAATATAATTGTTGCAGCAATGAACAAACACCCCAAACATGGAAACCATCTCTATAGTTTTATTTTTCTTATGTGGGTCAAATCAACATTGCTACATAATGCTCTAGAGCGAAATTTGCTTTGCAACTCAGACTTTGAACTTAATATAATGAAATGTGCTGAAGATCAGCTAGACCCTTTTTTAATGATTCGCATTACAAAGCTAACGGCTAATAGCTTTATAAAATCAATATGCTATTTTTTTACAGCTCCAGGTCTTTATGCTGAACCCTGCAAACCTCCAACTTTTCAGTGTAAATAGCTTCCCTCAGAATGTTTCATCATTTTTCACAGAACTCATTTACCAACAGGATCCCAATTTCAGCCCTTTGCTGTAAGTGTTACAAAGTTCTGCGGTACCTTGTATTTGTAAAGTTTACATTTCTACTCTTTAAAGTGTACATTATATTCTCTTTTCAAATCTATTTCCAACCCACCAAAACCACAGGCACATACAGCTTAATCCCAAAATTAAACTACTAATATTTCTAACTGATTCATAATCAAAGACCTAATTAATGACCTGAATTAGGACATTGCAAAGACATCAGGATTACCATCTAGCATAAATAAAATGCATTTAAATACTAAGTGCAACCTAAATAGTAACCACATTTAGACAACTCACTGTGAGGAATTACAGTAGTTCCACTGTATCCATGTAAATGATCTAACGGTACATTTATTCATGAACAAAAATCTACTGTGTATACATTTATTCAAATATATTCTCATGTCATCTTCTTCTGGAACATCATCGTAAATCTCCATCCTTAATATCTCACAACTCAATTTCCTTTAGAACCAGAATTTCCTCTCTTTTTGCACTCATCTTGTCTGGGGGTCAAAATATTATTTCATGTTTACATATAATCGCATCTCATTCTAGTTACCGTATAATCCATGGGATAGTAACTAGGGCTTATTTTTGGAGTAGAGCTTATATTACGAGCATCTTGAAAAATCATGCTAAGGCTTGTTTTCGGGGAAACACGGTATGTAAACAAAAATCCCGTTATACATGGGGTCCGCAGATGGTTTGCTATTGTCCGCGGTTTAGGCTGTCCGCAGTAGATCGTGGAACGTATGACCCACGGATACCCACAGGGCCGGCTGTAGTACATTAATTCATCTACCATAACCACACAAATAATGCAGGGTGTGACATTTTCAGCAAGATGAAGCAAGAATACACACAGTCACATGCCATGAGCAATTTACAGACAACAAGCACCTACCTTGTATGCCTTTAGAGGAGTGTATGCTGAAATGTATCCTGGGGCTGAATTGGCATTTATAGAGGATCACTTTGTAGAATCCATGAGTCTTAACAAGGCTCCCATTTTTTCCTAGTTATGAGTTTGAAATGGCTACCATAAAGATGAAAGTTTAATAGTAACATATTCTATAGGTAACATGTATGGATCGATACTGTATTTAAGTACAGAATGCATGTGACAACTATGGGATAATTCCACACCGAAATTTATCTTCCATTTATCTTTCTGAAAAGCACCCTGTTTTACTGAATGAGTATATGTTGATTTACCCTCATTAGACTTCCACTGCAGTTCCGCTGTACTGCCCCTGGAACATCGTACTCACAACTGAGCATGGAAAACACTTTGGTCATTCTCCAGACTATAAATCAGGCCTGTGGTGAGATTGACCCTGAGGTGGGAATCCCAGATAACTGTCTTCTGTTTTCTTAATGCATTTGTTACTTGTCTTAAAGAGTGAAGAAATAAAATCAATAGTATCAAACTTCTATTATGTTTATAGAATGTAAGAGCATACTGAAATAAATCCCCCCCTTCCCCCAAAGATTACCACAGCCCTGGCCGGAAATCTGCCAGTCAGTGACAATATGATTCAAGCTCTGGGCCAGGAATGTGCAGGATTTACCACTACGCAAATTTTGGGAGCTCCACCAAATGTCCTTATGTCATCCTTGGACACGCTAAGTACTGTGAATGGCTGGGACCAAGGCCAGGCAACAACCATTATACAAGTTCTTCTCAAAAATTTTCAGGTATTATTTCATATTTATTTATTTTTATTTCCTTATGATACATCTCATGTTAGTCCTTAAAACTGAAATATAAACCAATAATTAGACTTAAAGAAAATACAACTGTAACTGTATACACACAGTCGCACGCCTTTTAATTGCTTACTCTGTGCATTTAAATCATTTGAAAATCCAGAACAGAATGTTAAATAATAATAGCAGCTAAACTCTTTTTGCATTCTCTGGTTGAAAATGTTTTTTCCCCTCTCCATTAACAGATAGACAGTGGTCAGAAACTGCTACAACTCGGAACTCTTATAATAGGAGTTCCCTCTATGATTGTCATGAATATACAATCTTCCCAACTTTTACAAATATCACAAAATCCAACTTTCCTCACCAATATCATGAATGCTCCAGAAATCATACAGTATACCTTTGTTAGTCAGGTATGTATGTACTGTATCTTTCAAAGTACATATTCATTTATTTATCTTAGCAACTGTTTTTTCTGAAGAAACATCGAAGAACTGTATTTGAAAAATCTGAAATTCCATTATACTCTGACCAGGATGATTGGTTAAAAGATGAATATTATTGTTCTTATTTGATTTTAGAAGTATGTATGGTTATTGCCAATCATAAATAACAGCATCTTTCTTTCTTTTACAGATAATTAGTATAAGTACGAACACACAGTCACTGTTAATGAATGTCCCTGATATCATGGCGACCCAAATCCCAAGGTCTCTCCTAGACTTTTCTTCAGTCTCCACACAAACAACTATGATAGAACTAATTAACCAGAAAACATGGAAACCTGACCAGGTACTTAAATCAGTAAATTAGCTACATTATCATTATAACATTTAATCCTTTTAATCCTATATATGTAACTATTGCAATGTAAGAAAAAAATTTAAATGCTGAATGACAAACTATACGTGGAAAATTAATTAGTCGTAAGAAAGTGAAGCATTTAAGCAGTTTTGGGAGGAAAGATTTTGATCACCTTGTGAGTTGATGTTTTGTATTTCCTGTTGGTCTCCTACAGGCAATTTTCTTCTTTGACGTAGTAGCAAATGGAATAAGCCCCCTTGATAAGTATGTTTTAATTGTGTTTTGTGTGAAATTATGCCAGTTATTATAACTACATGCTTGAGTTTGGTGTGCAACATGCGATTCATCAAACGGTTCTGTTCTAGCATTTCACCAGACGTTCTACAAGGATTTACGTGTACACGAGCACAGCGAATACCAAACGACAATGTTGTAACAATCATCAAAGCTTGTCAGAAAAAGAGAAAATATGTAGTCCTACAGGAAACCCAAGTAAGTCTGGGAGTCAATACATCTGCGTGTACCCATGCAAACAGTTCAGCATATATTTTCACATGCACACATTCATCATCCTAGTTTTTGTGAACTTCTGCATACGTATACAGTGCATTCATGTAAGTACACATCACTAGATTATTCATCATATGCATGCATAGTTAGTATTTGCAAAACCAAAATACAGGGGGAAAAGTATAATTTTTTTCTGCTGTTTGCTTAGCTATAAAAATATAATAATGTGCATGCAAACTTTGATGCACAGCGGTGAAATAGGATTTTACGTTGTAAACAGAGATCTTAGTCTTTTTTTTCCACTTTTGCAGTTAACCTGCATGTATAATTACATCAGAGAGAGTCGGCTAAATGCCTTTGCAGAATACCCACCCGAAATGCTGTTGTATTACAAGTAAGTGACATTAACAAATACGCTTTAATAACGAAAACAAATTTATATGAGCTTGACAACAATGTGAATAGAACATTTTGTGTTATGTTACACTATTTAAATCGGTTTAAAGGTATCTGTTTGTTGTTATACTGATCATTGTATTATGTTACCAGTTATGCAACAGATGTGACGTCAAACTGTACCTCATATTTTACGAATGTCGGAGCAGCAAACTTTGACGTCCTGTCAGACATGTTGTCATTCATAAAAATCAATCTGTTGCAGAATGCCAAACAATGCCTAGTAAGTAGTATGGAGCTATTTGCAACAGCATTTTTTATACTTGTACATAATACCATACAAATACCATTGTATTTATTACATATATTTTTATCAATAGATCTTTAGGAAGAAACAGTAAAATTACCTTGGGAACTTAGGTTTGGAAGAGTAACGAAATAAATGTTCCCCAAACTACCTACTAGTTTAGTGCTGCTAATTTTTATACACATGAATATTGCATTTCTTTATGGTGAAAAAAGCATATATGATTGTTACTACTGTATTTCCGTTCATTATTCAGCTTTATACTGTGTGTGTGTATATGTATATATATATATACTGTATATTTATATACTGTATAGGGAAAGCAGTTTCAATGTACATGCACAATGACAATAAAGATACCTTATAGTATTCTTCTATTCTATGAAATTATAGAGTATTTCAGGCACAAGCCTCAGTGCAACGAATGTGGAGGTGCTTGGCAATATGGTCTGTACATTTAATGGGTCCTTTATTGAGAACTCTGATTCACTGATCTTGGAGAAACTAAAGAACTGTAACAAGTTCTCAATGGGCCAAGTCACAGCTATGGAAAATCTGCTGTTTACTGATACAACCAAATATGGGTATGTAAACCTCTTTCCTTTCAAATACAGATTAAGGGAAATCAGTTGTTACTTCGTATAAAAGAGTACTTGTGTAAAGAACTACACGTTGGCTCATAGACAGAATCCAGTTAACCTATTGTTGTTGTTGATCAAAGGATTTTTGGTTATTTTTCCTAGAAATGTTTCATCATGGAGTATACAGACACTGACGGACCTTGGCATTCTTCCCCTGTATTTCACAAGAAACTTCTGGAACAAGTTCACACCTGTACATCCCTATTAATATTCATTTTATGTAAAATGTATTCTGTTACATTTTCAGATAACCTTTATCTTTCAGGTAACTTTTATCTTTTTGTGTTTTTCCAGTCTGTTATAAATCGTTTCCTGAAAACATTCCTGGTATATCTGCGAAGCATTGGAACAGAGAAGTATAAAATGAAAAACCTGTTTAAAGAAATCCAAATATCCTCCCGATTAAAACGTGATGCAGGTTTGTGTTTGAGAGAGCTCTTTTGTCCTTGAACAAAGTGCCAGCAGATGTAATTTACCAAGTGTAATTTACCATGCCCTACAAGTAAAAATTTCCACAATACATTATTACTTTATGTACGTAGTTTAGATATATTTTGACTGAGATGTGTAAATCTTGATATGCCATGCAGTTATTGCATTTTTTAGTGTACCTCAGATCAGAGTGTATACTGAAAATGTTGCTTACAAAAAGCTTCTTTAAATTTTTTTCTGTGGTTTCAAGCATGTACTATGTGTTCTCCCTGAGCAAGTTTTTTTTTTCTGGGTACTCCACAGTCCACAGATAAACAATCTGGTGAATGGCTTATTTAAATTGAACATTGTGTTTGTTTGCATGCTCTATCATAAACAGGCATTCCAACTATTGTGCTTCATTGCCTTATGCCCTGTGCTACCTGGGATAGGCCTCAGATCCCCTCTACTAGATAAATGGTTGGAAGATACTGTAACACTTTACTTGAGGAGACATGAATAATAGAGTAGTACATGCTCACTTAATGCATTAATTAACTAGTAACTAAGCATTTAAGTACTGATTCCATGTTCATTAATCTTTAATGAATCATGACAGTTCATATATTTTATGGGAAAACATATTAGTTCATGATTTGTTCTTGAGTAGTAAATGACTTAAGTAATTTTTGCCTCCTCAAGTGAAGTCTTACCGTTATTTACTAAATGCAAAAAGGTTACATTAATTTATTTAATACATGTTCTTTTGTACATGTTACTAGTATATTTCTGGTTTATGTGTTTTTTGTCTTGAATGGTATGGGGGCTAAATTCAACTCATGAAACGACTTATTTAAGGGTTTGTGGAACTGATTATTATTTCTATGAGTGAAGAACTATCCGTATTGAGGGGAGAACAAGACACAGCAGGGATTTCTTGTTCAGCATAATTGTATTAAAATTTGGACAATGCTAATTTCCATTCACATTAAAATACACTTTGTAATTTCAGCACTAGTAACATGTAAAAAAGCCATCTGGCAGGCAATTTTGTGTGGGACACTGCATTGTATTCTCGCAAAAAAAACTGCATGTTTCTACTGTGGAGTGACCTACTGCATTTCTAATCAGGAGCAATGATTTCAGGAAATATTATATCTATACATCTATTTTAGCAATAAAATAACCTCTTTATTTTTTTTAGGCTGCACAGAGCCCATCAACGCTGTCACTATAAGTGATGTCACGTTCCCCTTTGCATTTAGCATCACACAGTTCACTTCCTGTTTGAGTCCTCAAACTGCAGTGGAAAATCTGGCAGCTCTCTCAGAAAAAGTTTACAGTAACGATTTTCAGATGGTAGTTTTGGACAAGTTAAATCAGGTGAAGTCATACAAAATGTGTGTGGATGTATCACAATTTCACATCTAAATCTACCATTAAACAGGCAATTAAATTGATTAAATTATCCAATGTTCTTGAGTGTGTGGACTGATTACAACGTTATTACTTGAGAACATATATAGAATTTATCATTCCTTGCATACAATAGAAGTGTCTTTAATTGCTAATTATTCATAGAATAGTAAACAGATGGCTCAATGAATATAAACAGTGATTTAAGACAGATAAAAATGACCTGTATAAAGAAGTCAGGAGCACACAAAAAATGCATCAAAATTATCTTGGTAGCTAAGTTAAGCTTAAGTTAGTGAATGAAATATAATGTAGCCATTGCAATCTTTAGGCATTAATTTAAAAGTTGGTTATCATTTATTAGTACACTGCATAAATGTGTTCATTGTCTTTTGGAATTTGTAGCGTAAGCTTTATTTTTGTTAATGCCCAGCTGTTTCTGTCATTGAGCCTATTATCAAAACATTTTTGGTTTGTCACACACTAAACTTTTTCTCTGATTTTAAAAAGATGATGATTAAATAAATTTACCTTAAAACACCCTAAATTCACAGTATTAACATAATGTTAGGTTCTTTTACAGGCATATCCTTCAAGCATTCCAGAAGAACTGGTTCAGTTGCTTGGATCAATTTCCCGTGTGGCCTCATTAGATGATATCAGTAAGTGGAACATCACCAAGATTGACACTCTGTCTGCTTTGATGAATTCGTCTGATGGAGCTTGGGATCCTCTTCAGGTAATAATTCTCATTTAAGATCTCTACTGTTTCCTTATAACAGTTTCTTATTATTTGTGTTCTTTAATGCCATTTAATACCATTTACATTTACACAATTAATCTTTTCAGAGTAACGCCATCATTACAAAATACTTAAGTACAAAGGGCAACACTTTGGGCACTCCTGAACTGAATTCAATGGGAGGAACAATCTTGTGCTCTCTTGACATTGTTGTACTGAGTTCTATCAACATAACAAGCCTTCGGTAGGAATTACTATGAACTTGTATTATTCAGTCCCATTTGTGCTGACAGAAACATTATTTTATACTGCTGTTTACCCCTGAATGTTTTCTGCTCATAATTCACCCTTTGCACTTCCAGAAATGCCAATCCTTTAGATATATCCAATTGTTCACTTGAACAAAAGAAAGACATTTTCACAATAGCTGTGGGTGCCAATCCAAGAGACAATACCACATCGTTGACTATCTACCAGCAAATACAACCATATCTAAGTGAGTGTTGATGTCTATTAGACTTGAATGATATGTGGTTATTTTATTATATGAAATTAAATAGCTTACTCAAAAATATATATTCATGAAGTAACTTGATATGACTCAGAAATATTCTATATTATGAGACAGCTTATAGATAAATACTATTTGACCCTTTGTAAAAAATTTTCTTTCTGATTTTAGGTGGTTCATCGATAGGTTTTGTAAGGAGTTTGTCTAAATCATCGGTTAACATGGATTTGCCAACTTTTATAAGTTTGGATAAATCGGTTATCTTGGTACGTACAAACATTAACGGCCCTATTTTACACCCAGTGCAAAGTGGTGCCAGGCATGAACCAAGTGTGCTTTCTAGCGTGAACCCAATGCAGTTCTCATTTTCCCGTCCAATGCCCATGTCATTTAAATCGCAAATATACTTGCACTCATCTGCTCATTAAAATGAGGCAGAGTCAGGTGCTTTGTTGGTGCATTGCTATCTTCAGGCAGTGGAAAGCGACTGTGCTATTCACAAAAACCTGATCTAAAGTTTGTGGTGCAGTATTTGTTAGAGTTATTTAAAGTGCACAATATCTGTCGTTTAAAGGGCACATTATTAATGTCGTAACATGTACCTACATAGGCCGCTGCACAACATGGAGACACTCCTTAAACACAAAGGGACATGCAGCAGCACACAAGCAGGCAATATGTTATGGCCCAAACACACCCATGACTAATTACGGGACTAAGTACAGCCCTTCTGAACCATGTGCCTGGTGCTGCAGCTATTTTGCCACTATGAAACTAGCAAAAGTGGATTGGCCACGCCTTAAAAAAGATGTGCCATGTGCTTCAGACCGTGCACTTTAGATTGTTAAAATAGGGTCCTAAATGGCCCCAATCCATGTATTTACCGATTGTATTTAAAAATGTAAGACTACTTGAAGTTTGCTAAATCTGATTTATAACTTTCCAGGCTCTTACTGTCAATGAGGTGAAAAGCCTTCTGGGTTTTAATTTACCTCAGTTGAAAACATATGACAATGTGAACGTCATACAAGATTGGATCAAACTGCAATATCAGTCAGATCTCAATACTCTGGGCCTGGGACTAACAGGGGGAATGGTCGCTTCTACAACTGGACCACAAACAACCACAAAGTCAACCGTATCAGGAGCAGTCCCAAATACATTACCTGGTAAGGACTTACCTATTACTAATTGGCATTGTGTTATTGCGGGAGTACAGGACAGGTGTATATTTCAGCATTCAATTAACATGGAATGTCCATTAAGAATTAATCCTACATTCCAGTAATAAGTGAAACAAATAGATTGCATCAGACTTGCATGGATCTTTCCAGTGCTCCTGCAGAACAGGGTGTAATATATATTTGGGGTGTAACAGTACAAAGAAATAATGGTTAGATATGTACCTCAGTTTTGAAGTCATGGTTAGGTGCGTTTTTGGTACAGCGAGGATTAAAGAAACAAAAAATAAATTGCTCTTTTTTTTCTATTACTTCAAACAGTACTTTACTGAACAATGAATGTCTTTGTCAATACTGCTCCAACCTACTAATAAAAAACTAAAATTTACTTAAAAATAAATAAAAATATTCTCGCGAGTAAATAAAAATTAAATGAATATCCATTAAAGTGCATATTAAGAAAATTAACTGTACCTGATTTGTACTGTATTCACGTTAGCAGCTTAAAGCTTCAAATTCGTGCAACACAAATAATGTCTCAAAAAATGCAAAGCATAACAAAATAAATATCTATGGAAGTAAATCTGTGTCATCACAATTTCTAATTTTATATGTGTTACGATCCAGTCTAGGGTTGGACCGCAACAAAGTGAAAGGGAAGGAGGGATTGGGGAGGACAGGACAACTAGGGCTAGGAGAAGGGAACACGGGACACAGAGGGAGTCTTTTTTTATAGTTTTTTTTTATAGTTTTTCACAAACACAGTACAAACACTAGGTGTAACGAACGTCAGGAGTGACAAAGGCCAAAGAAACAAACAAAAGCACATCTACCGAGTATCCCAAGCTGAGCTACCTAAGTGAACACAAAGAAAATGGTGAAATGAAACAACAATGCCTAAATCTATCTCCCTGACCAAACAAACAATAATCCCCACGTTAACGAATAAACCAAAAAAGGCAGACACTCCCTACACACCTAGTGAAACACGAAACACCAAGCCGAGGCAAAGGTATCAAAAGGGAAAACCGAGAGGCGAAGTCGAAACACAGGCGAAAGTCCAAAACCAATCAAGCAATCAGAAACCAAGGCGAAAGTACAAATAAGGGCGAGGCGAGAATCGGAAGTCAAGGGCAAAACAGTCATACACGATCAATCAAACAAAGCAAAAGCGAACAGAGAGCGAGCTAGCAGGCGAGAAGCAAGTAGCGGGCAACGAAGGGACGAAGCGGCGAACTCTTCAGCCGGTGAACCGGAAACAGCTCCGAGGGCAAGGGAGGCGGGGGCAGGTCCTGAGGGCGGAGTCGAGGGGGCGGGCGACCAATCGGCGAGTGGGCAGGACGTCCGAAGGACCTGCAGGCATCCTCCTAAACTTACGGCACGTAACACTTACGGCACGTACCCGAAACTTACGGCACAAATTCCTTACGGCACGTAACCCGAACTTACGGCACGTAACATATGCCACTAAAATTCTTTATAAATAGTTAATTTTTTTCCACTGATAACAGTTTGGATCAGGAGTTGGTTATTGTAAAAGAAGTAATGTGCATGCAGGTGATATTTGTATAGATTTATCTACACCCTGCCATTGCAGAAATGTTGTTTTTGTATTTTTTAACCTCGTATTTTTGCATGTGAATTCGGACCACTGAATTTCCGATGTGTGTGTGTGTATATATATATATATATATATATATATATATATATATATATATATATATATATATATATATACACACACACACACACACACACATTACTGTGCAAAAGTCTTAGGCAGTCCAAAGAAATGTGTACTTTGGCTTACAACAAAAAACACAATTTAACATTAGAACATATGTGTGTGTCTTTGTGTATATCCTGTATGCATGTGAGACTATCCTACCTTTGTAGTTGTCTTGTGCACTTGTGACATAATTTTATTGATTACAGAAGCATTCATAGTACACAGTTTAGTTTGCAAGATGGTTCCAGATAAAACAGTTATGTAACATGCTACATTATTTTGTTAACTAAAAGATTGCCAGTGGAATTGCATTAGATTTTTGCCACCCTGACAATTTAGGTAATTGAAATTTGAAATAAAGTGTGGCTGGTTTAATATTATTAGTATGGTTTTCACTTTTTTGCAGGTAGTTCTATATTTTTTTATATTAGGGAATATTAGGCCATAGATGTTATTCTCTTTCTGTTGATTGTTGTTATGAAGTGAATAGTTCATCTTTATCTTACTTTCTTTCTAGGTGGAGTGCAAACAAAATCAGTTCAGATTCTGCTTTCTATTTTATCTGTCTTGGGAATGACTATACTTCTACAATGAGTATGCAAGGAGATGACATAGTCATTAATAAAATGTAATGTATGGTTTCTTCTCTTCACTGTTACTATAATATAATCCATACTGATAAAAACACTAATCGTAATGTAATTGTCATTTCAATGTTTGTTGAAAAACACGTTGCTGACTTTACACATAATTGGACCCATGTTTTGAGCTTTACTGGCATTACTCATAACAGGAAAAAATATCTGTGTCCTGTAATGGGGAAAGATCCTGAGATCTAGAGAATTAAACAATTTGGGTAATATAATGACTACAGTACCTATTTATTATGGGCTACAGCATATGGAAGTAAATGTACTATGTTATTGTATAGTTTTTCAAATTTAAATTCTCACTCAGGGACATTTAGTAAATTTAAACCAATTAGTTTTTTTTTCTGGAACGATACGAGTTTCAGAGCTAAAAAAATTGTAATGATCGATATACAGAGGACTTGAAATGCTCTGGAAAATGTAGATTATCTGGCTGTATAAAACTGAATAAGTGCCAGAAATATGGCAGTGCTTTCATCTGACATTGGACAGCAACCTTTCCAACAATCAGGTCACATACTGATTAGAAGAAAATTATATCATATATATACTCAGTGAAATCATAGAGAATAAGTTTCTTTACTGTATTTCAAAAATGATTTTTATATACAGTAAAAATAAAATACATATTGAAAACATAAAAGAGTGGTTATTTAATGAAAATGTATATCTTAAGTTATACATTGTAGATCAAATAAAAATATTATGAAATGGACAAATGTTACATTTTTTTCAACTTCTCACTGTCCATTGTGAAAATACAATATTGTCTTTATGAGATGTAGATATTGTGATCACACATGCTTATGTTTATCAGTTTGCTTTGTATTAATGGGTCCTCTGCATCGTTATCTTGCTTATTTCTAGTGTCATTATAGTGTGAGTATCACTATATACTTTCATAGTACTTTCTGTGAAGTGCTATGAAACAGTATCTGATCAAGATTTTTTAGAAATTCTACTATTATGCAATGTTTGAGTGCTTGCATTAATCTCTCATGACAATAAACTGTATTATAAAGTAGGACTATGGAGGACGAAACATGACATAATCAAATAAATCAATAGATAAATAAATGGTAACACTTAAGGCCATGTTTTTAGTAGTTTATAAACATTCATAACAAATAATGCATTCATAAAGCATTATAAACATGGCTATAAATATTTATCAAAAAGCATAACACATTATAACCATGTGTATCATGAATTATGGATCCTTTATGAAGCTCTCATCTATAATGCACCTTTATAATCATTAAAAACATTTTAAACATAAGCATTAAGGGTGCTTTGTATTGCATTATAAAGGTATCTATAGTGCATCGTAGATGAGAGCTTCATAAGGCAGCCATAATGCATAAATTGTCACGTTCCGACAATGAATGACATCAGTGACCAGACTGGGGAGCATAGGACTGGGAAAAAACTATTATTCTAAACTTACGAGGGGCAGCTAGAGTGATCCACATGAGGGCTGAAATGAGAGGCTAGACAAATGATGAACAGGTGTGGCGCATTAGAGCCGCATTAGGAAGCGAGCAAGGGGGCAGGAATCTAGGGTGTGACATAAACATGGCTATAATGTGTTATCCCTTTTTTATAAATATTTATAGGCATGTTTATAATGCTTTATGAAAGCATTATAATACATCGTGAATGTATTTATTACTTACTAAAATCATGGCCTCAAGTAATAAATAAATGTATAGATTTATAGAAAAATAAATTAATTTAATTTTTTATTCCAAAGATTTATAGAAAAAAATATCGATTGTCTATGTCGATTGCTCAAATGACAAAACATTTGTCTGTCGATTAAACTTTACACTGTACTTCTCTCATCTTAGTAGCCTACTCCGTGTCGATTGACTCTTTACATTGCATGTACATTACATATCATTTTCATGCTTCGTTCTCCTTGTCGTTTGACTGCGTCGTTATGCATATCATCCTGATGTGTCATTTGACTGTGTTGTTGTGAATGTAATTTCAATGTGTCATTCTCCTCCTCTTTTGACTACGTCGTTATGCAGGTCATGCTGATGTGTCGTCTGACTTGAATGTTGTCTTGATGTGGTTTGTCTGTATTTTGCATCTCGTCCTGCTTTATTATTCTCCCTGTCCCTTATATCTCAAGTCTATCTAGGACTAGAAAAGGTAAAGAAATCCTAACTTGATTTTGACAAAAGTAGCCTTTGTGGATTCTTGAATAACTGTGAATGTTACAACAAGGCAACATGCAGATCAACACAAACAGGAGGAATAATACAGCAGGACTACAAGAAAAACAACACAGACAAACGACAAATCACAACGACATTAATAACAATACAGTCATATGACACATCCAGACAAACATACATATCGATGCTGTCAAATGACGAGTAGAATGACACATGTGCTAAGTTGACGGAGGTACAGCTTAAAGTTGAACTGAAAAACAAATTCTTTTTCAGGTGTACAATCAACATAGACAATCTCAGTGTCAAAAAAGTATTGTCACAGCTGAAGTACAGTTCAAAGTTATACAGACAGACAAATATTCTGTTACATGTTCAGTGACCATGAACAATGCACTATTTCATATTTTTGGCACAAATTGCGTGTCATTAAATGGTATTTAAGTGGCACGTTTTAGAAACACGAAGCTTGTGAATGACAGAACATGCGCTTGAAGTGCACTGATGGTATTTTATTTCATCTTTCATTTATATACATTTTATTGTAGAGTTCAACTGGTCCTTTCACGTGATCATAAAGTAAAGAACAAACCATATCATTAAAAACCTTTCAAGTTCATTATCAGAATTAAGCACATACTGTAGCTGAAAGGACATTTGGATTGCTGAAAATGCATTTCAGATATTTAGATAAGTCGGGGGAACATTACAATGCAACTCTCAGAAGGTCACGGCATTCTCTGTGGCATGTTGTATGTTGCGTAACATTGTCACGTGCGATGGATGTCTGTTGGACTTAAATGAGGACACATCAGAGGACTTTAGGAGGCGTGATGCTGAACTGCATGTGCTGATACCAACAAAGGAGTAAACGCCGACAGTAGTTCAGGCAAGATGGGATCTGCTGGCAGAAGAGCTGAATCGTCTGTAGCCTGGAATCTAAATTGAGATGTAGAAAAATAACAGCCCAATTGCCTTTTTTTAACATTTTAAAACACTTTAAAACTATAGGTTGTATTTTCAACAAAGATTGCACTTTTATTTATATTATTTCAAGGCTGCCGAATCTTTGAGTAAACCGTGTAATAATAAAGAAATACAGCACTGTCAAGAATGTAACGATTGATGCGATACCTCGGTACAGTACAGCGATAATGTTCATGTGTCACATTCAGCTCACTGAGAAAGAGCATGACATTGAAGAATTGACACATTATTACACTTAATACTTCATACAGTTCCACCGCCAGCACATCGATAGTTAGCCATGATGATGTCTCAGTTCCAACGATCACCACAGTCTCACCTGTTGCTGCTGAGAAGGGCACAAGAGGCTGCAAACTCCGCCAATGCTAACGATAGCATTACCTATCAGGTTAGCTCGGACCTGCATGTTGGGGTGAAATTGATGAAGCTATGAGGACATACTGGATTAAAATGGGACCTGATGTCCCAGATGTCGCTGCCTCAGAAAGACAACACAAACAACAAAAGAGGTACTTCTCCAAAATGCTTTTTAAAAGGAAACTGGCAAACGATGAAATGGTGCAATGAGATTGCTTTACTCTCCTTCAAAAGGCACAGTGTTTTGTTTTGCATGTAAATTATTTGGTAATGTTCCGTGCGCACACACGTTTGGCTATAGTGACTGGAAATATGCTGCCATGCGCTTGGCTGATCATGAAGGATCAGAGAGCCACAGAAAGGCTATGATAGCAGATGTTAGGCGGTGTGCTGATGCTGGGCGCATAGATTCAGAACTGAAGAAACGGTTTGACAATGAATGTGGATTTGGACTGAGGTTTTAAAAAGGGAGGTTGCGGTGGTAAAAGTTTTAACAGAGGGAGGATTACCGTTCAGGGGACAGAGTGAAATCTTTGGGAGACCTGATACTGGGTGTGCTGCAAGTTATCAGTGAATTCGATCCCTTCTTGATGACACATATTGAAAAATATGGCAACATCAAAAACATGTTTAGAATTTATTGACCTGATGGGAGAGCAGGTTCTGGCAGAAATAATCAGTCAGATCAAAACATTTTTCAATTAGTGTTGATTCCACTCCTGACATTACACACACAGACCAGCTTACATTCATCATGCGATATGTGTCAACAAATGGCTGCATTGCAGAGCATTTTGTGAAATTTCTGCCAATTCAGAGTCATTCAGGAGAGTCCCTTTTCCAGGCTGCTCTTGGTGTGTTACAGGACATGCACATTGATATTAATAACTGCAGAGGCCAGTATTATGATAATGCTGCAAACATGTCCAGTAGTTACAGTGTCTTACAAGCACACATTAAACAGATTAACCCTTTGGTCGAATGGGTACCATGCGCTGCACACACTCTCAATTTACTGGGGCTTAACAGTGTTAACTGCTGCCTTGAGACAGAAGAATTTTTTTAATTTCACGCAGACACTTTTAAATTTTTTCTTTCAGATCTACCTCTCGTTGGCAGACAATTACAGTGGGTTTAGAGCCTAATGAGAACCACAGGATAGAGACTTTGAAAAATCTCTCCGATACTAGATGGTCGGAACACGCACTAGCAACGAAAGCAGTACACCAAAACTATGCGAAAATTCAAGAGTTGCTGCTTTAGTTGAGTGCAGATTCCAACCAAATTCTTACGACTCGGGATGAAGCTAGAATACTAAGCAAAAAGATGGGAAAACTAGAAAATGCTTTTCTGTGTAACGTGGAACAACATACTGCAACGTTTTTACAAAACTAGTATTGCTCTACAGGCAGTGGAACTGGATTTATGTACAGTAATGCTGTTAATTTGGTCATCTTATTAAGGGGTTATGTGGCCAGCCTCCGGGATGATTTTGAAAAATTTGAGATTGAAGCAATTAACATGTCTTCCATTGTGTCACAAAACTACAAAGTGGACACACAGAGGCACAGAAAAAGGAAAAAAACAAGCAGGCAAATCAACGGAACCGGACTGTGACAAGTTCAAAGCAAGTTTTTATTGTTGTAATTGATCGACTCGTCGCAGTTGTGATATTGTATATTGAAATATTGTGATATCATTTTTAGGGCATATCGCCCAGCCCAAGTCAAACCAGTTACCTGGAACAAACTTCGAGGCAGTCAGAGAAATAAATCTATCAACAAAGTGTGCTCTTAGCATTTTCCAGTGTTACACCCTACTACAAAAGTTTATTTTCATTATTTATTAAAATTAGTTTCGACAGGCGGGCGCTGCATTGGTCTGTCAAGGTGAAGAAGGAGCTGAGCCAAAAGGCAAAGCTCTCGATTTACCAGTCGATCTACATTCCTACCCTCACCTATGGTCACGAGCTGTGGGTAGTGACTGAAAGAACGAATACAAGCGGCCGAAATGGGTTTCCTCCGCAGAGTGGCTGGGCTCTCCCTTAGAGATAGGGTGAGGAGCTCGGTCATTTGGGAGGGACTCAGAGTAGAGCCGCTGCTCCTCCGCATTGAGAGGAGCCAGATGAGGTGGCTCGGGCATCTGATTAGGATGCCTCCTGGACGCCTCCCTGGTGAGGTGTTCTGGGCATGTCCCACTGGGAGGAGGCCCCGGGGAAGACCCAGGACACGCTGGAGGGACTATGTCTCTCGGCTGGCCTGGAAATGCCTCGGGATTCCCCCAGAGGAGCTGGATGAAGTGGCCGGGGAGAGGGAAGTTTGGGTTTCCCTACTGAGACTGCTGCCCCCGGGACCTGACCTGGAAAAGCGGTAGAAGATGGATGGATGGATGAATGGATGGATTAAAATTAGATTTTGGTTTTTCACCTTTTTCATGTTCTGTCTGTCTCATCTATTTAAGGGCAGTTGTAAGGGAATTAAAGCAAAAATGGAGCACTGAAGTAAAATATGAAAAAATTATCACGATAAAATATTTTGTCATATCTCCCAACCCTATTATAAAGGCAATACACAAGGTATTATAATCCAACATCTTAAATAGGGCTTTAGGGATACAGGCATCCTGCAATCTGGAAAAACCATATGTATATTGACACTTCACTTGAGAGGACACAAAAAAATAATAACATAAGTTAATACTCAAGAATAAATCATGAACTGATATAGTTCCTGTGTGAAATACATGAACCCTCATGATTAATGATAAATGAATGTGGAATCAGTAAGTAACTAACACTTGTAACATTCAGTTATACTTAGATGTATAATGCACTATAGATAACTTCATAAGTAAGGGATAAACCATTTTAAGGTTATAGGAAAATAATCAACAACAATTTTATGTAATGTTAATGAAGTCGGAGTTGATTATTTTCATATTATCAAACACCTCAACGTGAAATATACTATACTGGAATATTAACATGCACAAATAATGAACATGATATATTTTGCAGTGTTTTCTGTTGACTCTTACAATGAACAAAGCACTTGTTTTTCAACGCATTATCTCAGACTTTTTGCTTTGTTGTGCGCTAATGTGCTTCTTCTATATTTCGTAATTGGTATTTTTTTTACTTAACTGCTTAGTTATTCATTTATGCACGTAAACCTAAGTGGAATGTCTTAATTTTATTTTCTATCAATTCTATGTACACTGAAAATGATGAGATTATTGCGTAGGTTATGTACAGTAATACAGACATGCAATATATTTGAGTTATTATGGTGTATATGCTGGAATACCTGTCTGATTTATGAATCTGTCTCCTGACCAATGTTTCCATTATGTTCCATTTTTATGGGCCCCTTTTCACTCACATAACTAAACTTTTAATGGCATATTCTGCTCCAAAGTAGACTGAAATTTAAAAGGAAGTGAGTTTGAATAAGGTAAAGCACATACTGTAGTAAAAGCCTGTGTGTCCTTATATGGTGTGTGTGTGTGTGTGTGTGTGTGTGTGATCCCTCATCACTACAGCTTTTTGCACCCCTTGTTAAGTCTTTAAGATAGAAATGCTAATGTGATATATAATATGATATACATATGAACTTTAATATGATGCCTTGTAAATCCCTAGCATTCACAACAAATTTAAAGGGGGGAAAAAAATTTAAAATCTCTTCATATCATTTTTTTTTTAAAAAAGGAAATTTTTTATCAGTTATTACAGGGAGTACTCACTGAATCTTCATAATGCCTGTATAATGCATTAATAGAACATTCATAAGTATCATACCTTAACATCTTAACACACCCTAACCTGTTCAGTAACACTTTACATTAACTGCACCTTCATAATGCTTTTATATTGCATTCATAAAACGTTCAGTACACCTTCATAATGTATTCATTAAGTAATCATAAAACTTATCATAATATGTATACCTTAACATCCTAACATCCCTTAATAACAAACATTATATAATAACAATTATATAATATTATATAATTACATAATAATAACAAACATTATAATTGCATAATCATGTCATATTTGTTATTAATGTATATTAAAAGCTGTTAAGAGATGTTAGGATGTTAAGGTGTACTTGCATGCTGCTTATGAATATTCTGTGAATGCATTATGATGGTGCACTGAATGTTCTATGAATGCATTATGAAGGTGCACTTAATGTAAAGCGTTACCACCTGTTCAATTTAATTTTGTGCAGACATTTATTGAAGTATACGCCCACTGTCACGTTCAGCTCCGAACGCTCCTCGTGTGTGCCACGCCCCCTCATTACCTCATGTCGAACCCTGATTGTCGTCACCTGTTCCCTATTCCGTTTGCCTTGTCTTATGTATTTAGTCCTAGTCTCAGTCAGTCTTACCAGATTCGTCATTGATGTTCGCTGTTGTGTTTCCCCGGTCCTGTCTGTCTGCAATAAATCCCCGGTTTTACCCTGCTTCCTGGCTCCGATCGCCTGCTTTCCGGCTCGCTTGCCCCGCGATCGTGACACCCACCTTAATTCTCAAGAAACAATAGTGTCACGACCTGTCTAGGGGTGGAAGCCATAACAGAAAGGGAAGGGAAATAGGGGTCTAACAAACAAGTGGGGTACAAATAAATAAACAAAAGGCTATATTTACAACAATGTATACATGATTCCAAGCAATGGTGTTACACAGGGCAAGGTGCAAATCGTAGTCCAGTATACAGTGAGGGAACTAATTATTTGACCCCCTGTTGAATTCCTAGGTTCACCCATTTATAAAGAAATAAGAAGCCTATCATTTCAATGGTAGGTTTATTTTAGCATCAGAAGATAGATTTTCAACAAAACAAAGAAGAAAAAATTACTATGCAACAGGTACAAATCTAGGAAAATAATTATTTGATCCCCTACAAACCAGTAAGAAATTAGGCCAAGTTAGAGGTGCATTAACACAACACAAGTAGTACTTAACAAACCTGTCTACATCTTCAACCGTATAACCATGGGAAATACCAAAGAGCTGTCTAAGGACATCAGAGACACGATTATTCACCTTCACAATGGTGGACTGGGCTACATGACCATCAGCAAGCAGCCTAGTGAAAAGGGACAACTGTTGGTGCAATTATTCACAAATGGAAGAAAGACAAGATAACTGCCAATCACCCTCGGTCTAGGACCCCAAGGAAGATCTCACCTCATGCGGCATCAATGATCTTAAAGATGGTGAGGGCTAACTCCAGAACTACATGGGAGGAGCTTGCTAATGATCTCAAAGCAGCAGGGATCACAGTCACCAAGAAAACCATCAGTAACACATTATGCTGTTATGGTTTGAAAGTACCGCTGCTCAAGAAGGCCCATGTTCAGGCCCATCTGAAGTCTTGGATAAGAACTTCCTTCCTTCAGCCAGGGCACTGAAAATGCATTTCGGATGGGTTTTCCAGCAAGACAACGACCCTAAGCATACGGCCAAGGCAACAAGGGAGTGGTTCAAGAAGAAGCACATTAAGGTCATGGAGTACCCTAGACAGTCTCTGGACCATAATCCCATACAAAATTAACCCACAGAGTGAACTCATGCTTCATGTATCCAAAGTGACAGCCTAAAAACCTTAAAGATTTTGCAGCGAAATTATGCTTTTATAAAATTTCTTTATTAAGGGGTGAACTTAAGAATTCATCATGGGGTTAAATAATTTTTTCCCTCATTGTACAAGCAAAAGAGGTTAGGAAACACCAGAGCTCTGATACAAAACCTGGCAAAATGGTGCCAAGTGAGCAAAACGGGCCTGGGTCATCTGCCTCTTCTGGCTTTATAGGCCGCTGCAAAAAAATGGAGGGTAGGCAGAGACTTCTGGGAAATGGTAGGCTGTAAGATATGGACTGGACTAGCTGGACTGGAGTACCTACAGTATTGCACAGAGAAACCAGATTACGTAACAATAGCAATGAAAAAATATCATGTTTCAAGGGATGGTGGAGGTTTGAAAATCATGCTTTTTATACCCCTTTAAGGATGAAGGAACAGAGTAACGTTACACATTACACAAAAATATTGTATCATGTACCTCAGGGGTGGCCAATCTTATCCGCAAAGGGCCGGTGTGTATGCAGGTTTTTGGGATAACCTGTAGGTCAGCTGTTCAAACCCAGGTGTGAGGACTCTTCAGCCAATCAGTCTTCTAATTAGTGAAAACCTGCATACACACCGGCCCTTTGCGGATATGATTTGCCACCCCTGATGTACCTTGTCATGACCTGCTCGTACGATTCTTCCGTATGCCACACCCCCTCATTACCTCGTCTCAATTTCTGATTGTATTCAGCTGTTTCATGTTATATCTGATTAGTCCTGTGTATTTAGTCCATGTTCAAGTCTGTTTCCCCAATCCAGTCATTGACGTGTTCACCGTGTAGTTGTGTTCTGCCTGCAATAAACCCTGTTTTTGGATTTCCGTGTGCTCGATCCTAATTCCCCGCTCCCTGCTCGTTCGCCCTGCGCACAGTTATCACATACTGTACCTGTACATAACCTGTAAGAAGAAACATTTATTTGTTTAAAAATATCTTAGCCTATAATGAGTATGTACTTTCTTACAACCCGTACTCACTTGGTGCGAAGTTTGAAACTTATGGAATTTTTCTGGTTCATTTTTTTCAGACCGTGGTAAACAGCAGATACTGTGTGATGTGGGGTCCTACTGTAATAATTAAACAACTTCATTCGTTATTACTGCAATTAGCTAATTATGATAAATATAAGTAATCACTATGTCATATTTTTTTAAAAATATCTTGATGTACACAGTAATGATATAATAATGTTTTTATCATCTATTGCACGTTTGTTTGCTGCTGCTCGTCCCCAAGCACTGTATGCGTGTTGTGCACGTGCCTATGTAGGCGCATGTTACTATCTTGATAAAGCGCCCATAAAATGACAGTGAAATGCTGAGCCATTGACTTCAGCTCAGGTTTTTGTTAGTTGTCTAATTGAGCTTTCCGTGCTTCAGCATAGCAATGCACCTGACTCCATTTTAAGACGGACACACCCATGGGTGCTCAGATAGGCGCAAGTTTATTTGCTATTTAAACAATGTGGCCGCTGGATGGAAAAATGACATGGCTGTATAGTGATGCTAATTTCCATCCATCCATCCATCCATCCATCATCTTCCGCTTGTCCGGGGTTCGGGTCGCGGGGGTAGCAGCTTCAGTAGAGGCACCCAGGCCTCCCTCTCCCCAGCTAACCCCACCAGCTCCTCGGGGGGGACACCGAGGCGTTCCCAGGCCAGCCGAGAGATATAATCCCTCCAGCGAGTCCTGGGCCTGCCTCGGGGCCTCCTCCCTGTAGGACAGGCACGGAAAACCTCTCCGGGTAGCCGCCCAGGAGGCATCCGCACCAGATGTCCAAACCACCTCAACTGGCTCCTTTCGACGTGAAGAAGCAGCGGTTCTACTCCGAGGCCCTCCCGGATATCCGAACTTCTCACCCTATCCCTAAGGGAGAACCCAGACACCCTGGGGAGAAACCTCATTTCGGCCGCTTGTATTCGCGATCTCGTTCTTTCGGTCATTACCCATAGCTCATGACCATAGGTGAGGGTAGGGACAAAGATGGACCAATAGATTGAGAGTTTGGCTTTTTGGCTCAGTTCTTTCTTAGCCACGACGGACCGGTTAAGCGCCTGCAGAACTGCAGACGCCACTCCGATCCGTCTATCCAACTCCCGATCCCGCCTACCCTCACTCGTGAACAAGACCCCGAGATACTTAAACTCCTCCACTTGAGGCAGTACGTCTTCCCCAACCCGAAGAGGGCAAACCACCCGTTTCCGGCTGAGAACCATGGTCTCGGACTTGGAGGTGCTAATCCTCATCCCTGCCGCTTCGCACTCGGCTGCGAACCGCCCCAGTGCCTGCTGGAGATCCCCAGCAGATGAAGCCAACAGGACGACATCGTCTGCAAAAAGCAGCGAGGCAATCCTGAGGTCACCAAACTGGACACCCTCAACGCCTTGGCTGTGCCTAGAAATCCTGTCCATAAATATGATAAACAGGACCGATGACAAAGGGCAGCCCTGGCGGAGCCCAACACGCACCCGGAACACGTCCGACTTATTGCCGGCAATGCGGACCAAGCTTCTGCTCTGTTCGTACAGGGACTGGATCGCCCACAACAGTGGACCCCGGACCCCATACTCGCGAAGCACCCCCCACAGAGCACCTCGGGGAACCCGGTCGTAAGCCTTTTCCAAATCCACAAAACACATGTAGACTGGATAGGCAAACTCCCTGGCCCCCTCCAGTACCCCTGCAAGGGTATAAAGCTGGTCCAGTGTTCCACGACCAGGACGAAAACCGCATTGTTCCTCCTGAATCCGAGATTCGACTATCGATCTCACCCTCCTCTCCAGTACCCTGGAATAGACCTTCCCAGGGAGGCTGAGAAGTGTGATCCCCCTATAGTTGGAACACACCCTCCGTTCCCCTTTCTTAAATAAGGGGACCACCACCCCGGTCTGCCAATCCAGCGGCACTGTCCCTGACCTCCACGCACTGTTGAGAAGGCGTGTCAGCCACGACAGCCCCACAACATCTAGAGCCTTCAGGTACTCCGGGTGGATCTCGTCCACCCCCGGGGCCCGGCCACCACGGAGTTGTTTAACCGCCGCGGCCATCTCAGCCTCAGTGATGGGCAAGCCCCCCCCAGCACCCTCGGGCTCTACGCCCTCAGATGTCTCAAAGGCAGTATGCGTAGATGTATCGGAGGCAGGGTTGAGGAGGTCCTCAAAGTATTCCTTCCACCTCCGGATGATGTCCCCAGATGAGGTCAACAGCCCCCCCCCCCCCCACTATAAATAGTAGGAACCAGGAGCTGCTTCCCCCTCCTGATACTCCGTATGGTTTGCCAGAACCTTTTTGAGGCCGACCGAAAGTCACTTTCCATGGCCTCACCGAACTCCTCCCACGCCCGGGTTTTTGCTTCTGTGACCGCCCGAGCCGCGTTCCGCCTGGCCCGCCGGTACCCGTCAGCTGCCTCCAGAGACCCCCGGGCTAATAATTCCCGGTAAGCCTCCTTCTTCAGCTTCACGGCCCCCCTCACCTCTGGTGTCCACCATCGGGTACGGGGGTTACCGCCACGACAGGCACCGACCACCCTGCAGCCACAGCTCCGTACGGCCGCTTCCACAATGGAGGTCCGGAACAGTGTCCATTCGGACTCAATGTCCCCTACCTCCCCCGGCATGCAGTTGGAATTCTGCCGGAGGCACGAGTTAAAGCTCCAGCGAACAGGAGCCTCTGCCAGACGTTCCCAGCAGACCCTCACTATACGCTTGGGCCTACCAGGTCTGACCGGCTTCCTCCCCCGCCACCTGAGCCAACTCATCACCAGGTGGTGATCAGTTGACAGCTCTGCCCCTCTCTTTACCCGAGTGTCCAAGACAGAGGGCCGCAGATCAGTTGATACGATTATAAAATCGATCATCGACCTGTAGCCCCGGGCATGTTCGTACCATGTCCACTTATGGACACCCTTATGCTCGAACATGGTGTTCGTTATGGACAAACCATGCATTGCACAGAAGTCCAATAACTGAACACCACTCGGATTCAGATCAGGGAGGCCGTTCCTCCCAATCACCCCCTTCCAGGTCACACTGTCATTGCCCACGTGAGCGTTGAAGTCCCCCAGCAAAACGATGGAATCCCCCCGCGGCACACCAAATAGCATACCGCTAAGGGAATCCAAGAAGGCCGGGTACTCCGAACTGACATTCGGCGCATAAGCGCAGATGACAGTCAGAGACCTATCCCCGACCCGAAGGCGCAGGGAAACAGCCCTCTCGTTCACCAGGGTAAACTCCGATGTTAATGCACCGAGCTGTGGGGCCACCAATAGCCCTACCCCAGCCCGGCGTCGCTCACCCGCCGCAACTCCAGAGTAAAAGAGCGTCCAGCCCCTCTCCAGGAGATTGGTTCCAGAACCCAAGCTATGTGTTGAGGTGAGCCCGACTATATCTAGTCGATACCTCTCAACCTCACGCACAAGCTCAGGCTCCTTCCCCACCAGAGAGGTAACATTCCATGTCCCGAAAGCCAGTTTTGTCAGCCGGGGATCGGACCGCCAGGGCCTCCCTTGGCCGCCACCCAATCCACAATGCACCGAACCCCTGACATTCCCCTTGCGGGTGGTGGGCCCACCTGGGGACAGTCCCGCGTGCCTCTTTCGGGCTGTGCCCGGCCGGGCCCCACGGGCCAAGGCCCGGCCACCAGGCGCTCGCCAACGGGCCCCTCCCCCAGGCCTGGCTCCAGGGTGGGGCCCCGGTGACCCTAGTCCGGGCGAGGGAAACGGGACTTTGATACCGTACTTTCTCATAGGGTTCTTTCGGATTGCTCTTTGTCTGGCCCCTCCCCTGGGACCTTTTTGCCTTGGGAGACCCTACCAGGGGCTATTGCCCCCGACAACCTAGCCCCCAGGTTCACGGAGGCACGCAAACCCCTCCACCACGATAAGGTGGCAATCCAAGGAGGGGATGCTAATTTCATTCTCCCTAATTGTGTTCCCGTGTGTCTTTTGTTTAAAAATATGTAATTCATTGATATCCATCCTATAGTCTGAAATTGTAGGTGAGGTTAGAAAACAAATACATTAGTATTTGACAGTAATGGGGCGGTAGCGCCGCTACATGTAACGAAGCTATTAGTTTACATTTTCTAGTAGCTTGCCTGTAGCGTCGCTGATTTCATGTCCAGTAGTTACGTTATTTTTTTGATCAAGTAGCGAGGTAGCATCCATAAAAGCTACAATTTCCAGGACATGTCTGAGAAAAGCAGAGGTTTCCTCTGCAGTATGATCTTGAAACGCAACAATCAGACAGAAATATAGCATGTTCATGCGCACGCTTGTACTCTGTTTCTACTGCCTGTCTATCGAAACACGCATGCGTATGGCAGCGTCATGAGATCGATACTTCCGTTTCAATTTCTGTGCTGAATGGACATGATTGTGTAATACCTCTTGTTCCTGTGGCATTGAGTTAATAAAAAAAAAAATTAAAAAAATTCTGTGCTGAATGCACTGCGGCTGTCTGTAAGCGCTGCTGCTCTCAATTGCCACTCCCGGCTGTCACGTGACAACCAAACTGATCGCAATCGTACTGCGTTTGTGCCGGTTTGTGCCGTTAAAACTGTCCTTTGTGCTGCTTTAGTTTCTGAGATATTAATGTTTGTAAGGTTGTGGCCCCTTCCATTTGCGTCTGATTTCGACCAAACCGATCGCAATCGTTTGTGCCATTAAAACTTTCCTTTGTGCTGCTTCAGTGCTGATATATTGCTTATTTACTTGGTCACGTGACTCTGCCGTTAAGTTAGCCCGCCATTTGCCTCCGAATTGGTCTCAATAGTTTGTGCCGTTTAAAAGTAGTCTGTACTGTTATTTTTCTAAGTTATAAATCTTCGTTTATGCCTTTATGTGATCGCCGTATAGTGCTCAGGCTCGTGTTTCTCATGTTAACGGAAGGTGGAGCGTTTGATGACGCCGCGACAAAGCTGTACTGTACGTACTTCGTCAGCCCCGCCAGCCAGTCCAATGTATTTAAGTGCTTTTCTGTGAACGTTTTCCCAGTCCAGTCATTAATGTCGCTTCTGCCTGTTCCGTGCTCTGGAGTGTGTTTTTCCACGAATAAACCCTGTGTTCACCCGACTCCCTGAACTCCTGTGCCTGCTTCCCCTCTCTGTGCCAGCGTGTGTGGGACAGAATGACCAGACCCTGTCTATCGGTCTCTCGCAAAGGGAGAGGCCACTTATGCTGAGGTTGAGTCCTGCCCGCCCTGCCCCCAGGTTCGCCTTCGGTTCCCCTTGCTTCTGCACAGCAGTCGCAGACAGTTCCCCTGCCTACTGCTTGGCTGTTGCCTGTGTTCCCCCTGGCTCCGGCTTGGCGGTCGCCTACGGTCTCCCCTGCGGTCAGTCATCTGCAGTTTCCCCCCCCCCCAGCATGCAGTTTCGCCTTCGCATTCACCTGCAGTGGCCTCAACTCCCACATCGCCTCCTCTGGTGACCCCTTTGTCTTTCTCCTCGTCTCCTTCGGCAGTCCTTCCGCCTCCCTCCTAACCCCTTTCGGTGTTACTTCCACCTCCTGCCTCGCGGTCATCAAGGGTCCCTCTGGTTCTGGCATCACGGTCACCTGTGGCCTCGGCTACTCACGCCTTCAGCCTGCCAGAGTTCCCTCTGGCTCCCTGGTTCCCCCCTGGTTTGGTTCCCCCTGTGGGTGGTCTCCCCGTGTTCTCTCCCCACTTGGTTTTTCCCTGTTCCCGCCTGGTCTTTGTCCTCCTTTGGTCGGTGTGCCCCCTGGTGTAGTTCCTATTGTTGTCCCCTTCCTTGGTGTCTTTGGGTCTTGTGTTTCTGTCCTTGGTGTCCCTGTTCATGTATGAGTTTCGTCAGTTGCTGTTCTGGTTCTTGTCCTGCTTGTGCCTGTGCTGTTCCCTTTGGTTCGTTGATGTGTTTTGCTTTTGTTTCCCCAGGTGCTGTTGTCCTGTCGTGCCCTGAGTCCCGTCGTGTCCCCTGTTTAGACCCTTCGGTCCCTTTAGGCGCGCACTCTGGGGGGGGTTTCTGTCATGTCCCAATTGTTCCGATCCTCCTTTGTGTCATACTCCCTCTTACCTCGTGTGGGATCCTCTTATCAGCTGATTCTAATTGTATTTAACTAGTCCAATGCATTTAAGTGCTTTTCTGTGAACATTTACCCTGTCCGATCATTAACGTCATAACGTCGCTTCTGCCTGTTCCATCCTCCCAAGTGTGTCTTACCCTGAATAAGCCTCTAGTTCACCTGACTCTCTGGACTCCTGTGCCTTCTTCCCAGCTCTGTGCCATTGTGTGTGTGTGACAATTTTACATTAATGATTTGGTTTGCTACATGAATGTAGTCATTTATGCAAACCTTTGTTTGAAAACTTAGTGTAAAAATAACATGTTGCTATGATTGTATGTGTTACAGGAATTTCAACTGTGTGCTGGTATGAGCTTCACATTCCTACTGTTAGTTCCAGGAGCTGTGATACTGAACAACATTCTTGCTGAGATTCATAGCCTTTGCAGCAGGATTACAGTAATCAGTGAATATAGGAATGGTGCGTGGCAGTATTTGACAGTTGTATACGTCACTCATCCATGCGACTTTCTTAAAAATGAAGCATGACCTCTGCGAGACATCACTGTATTACAAAATCCTTTAAGACATTCATCGTGTCTTTGTTGGGAGTGTAGGGTGTTCCCAGGCAAGAGGGCAAAATGTAGGTGAGGCTGTGGGACACTGCTACTGTATAGTATAATGGGTAATTTATTTTCAAAAAACAATGATGAACTATAAAGTAATAGGAAGAAAGCATGGGAACAATATACTCACTTGAAAACATGTAGGCACCCAATAGGCAAATCCACACCACTAAAGGAAACAAAAGATCAGGAAATTGCAGTGTGCACCTCTGCATCTTTTTTATTGTTATATTGCCCCTCAATTAGCATAATGTCTGTAGCTAGCCAAGATAGCTCATGGGTGTTTCTCTATGACAGTTATCTGGTTGTCAGAGTGCTAACTCAGGGCTCCCATGGGTCCTGGCCAGCACCAAACTACAGGAGGAGTGTAGTGTGAGATTTCAGTCTGTTTATACAGAAAATCACAAGACTTCACAGATGGCGGCTAAGCTGTTTGAAATCTATTTTATGTTCCAGAAAACAGAGGCCCTCTAATTTTTCAAAGCAAATTTGTGATGTAAGTTGGATTTAGTAAACATGCTCAGCTTTGTTCAGGTTCATTTGGTCCACGAACAGAGCAAATAAGAGCTCTAATTTTAATATAGTTATCTGGGACAGTGGCATTAAGGAGATGTGTTTTCGTGTTATCTGTAGAAATGAGTACTGTAATAATAGATATGTCAAAAAATGTTGTATTTATTCTAAAATATAGAATTTGGGAATGTCAGATTTCCAAAATAATTGTGATTTTCAGACAACAGAAGCCAGTAAAGTTGCAAGCTGTGAGCAGTCACTTAACTATGAATGATACAAGAAAACCTGTTTCATTTAGGTATCGGTTGCTGTCTGTTAGATGCTGCTGGTTACCTCTTGTCACGCCCCGCTCCGTCCGCTCCCGATGTGTGCCACGCCCACCTCATTACCTCCTGTTTCGCCCTGATTGTGATCATCTGTATCCTATTAGGTCTAGCCCGTCTTTTGTATTTAGTCCTCGTCTGAGTCAGTCTTCCCCAGACTTGTCATTGTATTGTCCGTAGATGTCCGTGCCTGTCTGTCCGTCAGCCAATAAACCTCCTTCTACCCGTAAGTTTGGCTCAGCTCGCCTGCTTCCTGGTTCGCCTACTTGCCTAAACGTGACACCTCTTAGCTCTTGTGCTATTTCTATTGGCAAGTCTATGCCATCAGTCTTATGGCTTTAGAATAGTGGCACACAAGCACAGAATCAACCAGAATACACAAGGTCCTCTATATTTAAGCCCTTTACAGTGTTTAATTTTTCTGGATTCAAATGGGAAAAAGTAGTACAATTTGGATTTAATATCTATTTATGTTGTTATACAATAATGCAATAGCTTTACTATTATTAATTGCACATTTAGATTTTCTGTCTACTGTCCTTTGTCGTGACCTTTATGCAGTTAACAATGCCAGTTTCTATGGTTACACTGGAAATGTTCCAAAAAGACACACACAAGGAGTGATGACCAGGGATAATAAGATTCTTTTCTTTTATTGTGTCATTATAATGATTGTGGCCAGTATCTTTCCCTGGAACCAAGAAATTTATTTAACTGGGCTTGTTAGTAATTAGAAGCAGCAGTGTTTGATTGGATTACTTTAAGAGGGATTATATGTGGTAATAAGACTGGTTAACAAGAGTGTACTATGCGCCTAATCTGAGTTGACATTGATTTTATGTTTATTATTATTTTTTATTATTCTAATAAGACCTCACTGCCTAATGCATGATTGACTAAATGAATTTGTCTGTATAACATACAATTATGGTACAGTAAACTGAAATTAGAGCTACAGTGAGAATGAGATAATTTTCTTTGTGCCTAGATACTGCAGGCAGATTTTTTTTCCAAACAAAAACTGAAAAGAAGAAGTCCATCATGTTGTTCTTCTCCTCTATCAGCACTGAGCTGTATGTTTCATCCTTCAGCTGTTGGTGGACCAGATATGCATCATACAGCACTATAAAAAATGCACCGGGATCTCAAAGTCCGAGGTCATGACAAGTGTTGACCTGGATGCCATGTCATCTCTGGGAAGCAAAAACATACAGGAAATCTCACAGGATGTATATATTGTGTTTATGTCAATGCTAATCAAAAGTAGACGGAGGTGTAGAGTGTTAATATGGAGACCCCCAACTGTCACACCTACCCAAAAGAGCACAATAGGGACTGAAACTAGGCACCCACCCCACTATGCATCTTGCTTTGATCAATACTGAGAGTATGTGGATATTCTAGGACTGGCATTCGTTGAGCAGCTGCAGGAGGCAAGCTGAGATGTTTCATAAACTGACAAAACATTGGTCCTATCAGGCAGTTTATGCATCATTATGTCATGCATTGGTAGTAGGAGGTCACTACCTCTAATTAATTTAAAATTTTGGTTACTTGTTCCCCCAAGACAGGACAAAACAGACCATTAAAACATGGCAAGAAATCACAGAAAACCACTATACAACCTCATACAATTTGTTTCCATTAAGAAGCTTAAAGATTTTATTGTGCTTATTCTATTTATTGGGTCGCTCAGTAATCACTGCAGTGACAGAATAACTGCAGTGCGGCAGTTGTCCATCAACAGACAGAGGGACCCATTTGCACTTTAATTGGGTGCCTAGGAAAGCGAGCCTTCACGGGATCAGCAGCCATTATGTTTCCTGAATTTCATTGGTACATGAAAGAAATTAACTTTGATTGGACAGTTACCAAAACAGTTACATGCCAACCGTTACCTGTCTCTCACCTAATATTTAATCAACAATATATAGCACATCCATTTGTATTATAAGAGAACTCTAAGTGTTATTAGTTCAGTAGTATCTCAGTCAAATTAGGTTATACTGTATGTAGTCACATCTCACACCGATGTGCAATAGGATCCACTGCTACTCTCTGCAGTGACAAGATCCTTCATCTTATTCTTTTAAATTGAAGCACTCTGTCCACTGATGTTCTGTCCATTCATCTGTCTATAGTAAATTAGATTGACTGTGTAACCAAAGCAACTTTTTTGAAGAAACTTTTGCCCAGATTTGCCTATCTTGATGGTTCACACTCATAATTACAAGTGACCCATATCTAATGTGTTTGCATCTGTCCTCTGTGACAGTTTTACATGACATGTTTTTGTCATCTGCATCACCAAAAAAAAACACTCAGGGCATGCGTATAGGCAAAAAAACGCATGAATTCCAATCAGACTGTTGCATGGCCGTGTATTGGATACATATTGGATCTAGGACCACATTGGATTTGAGTCACTTGAGCTTGGTAGTCTGAACGTAGCCTATGTTCTTAAAATTACCATGTGCAACAAAGGAAACTAGAGATTTATCTGATAGATCAATTCTCTTACTAAAAATCCTAAATGAGATTTATTTCACTATAATTTTTTCAGCAATTCTGAAGTGATGCCCCGCAGCCCATATTCCACTTCACCTGAATTCTAGACAAACCTGTTTCTCATCCTTTGGTTAACCTGAGGACATATTCTGAATGGTACCCTTTCATGAGATATCAAATCTATTCTTTCCTCAGCTGTTGACTTGCTGTGCTTTTGTTTGCACGCTACTTGTTTCTGAACACTTGCCTGCTTTTCTGACCTTTGCTGGAAGTGTTTTGTGCTCACAAATCTCCTGGATCAGTTTCTGAACTTGTTTTGACCCTGATTTTCTGATTACATTTTGGATTGGTCTTGTCATTTTTTCAGCGTGAATCACTAGTTATTGTTCCACACTTGGTCCCCAAACTCTTTCATTACACTTTCGAAGCACTGAAACTTGCAATTTAATTAATATGCATTTGAAAAATAATGTGACATTGTTTGTTAGAAAATATTCTTAGGATTTTTTTCTTTAAAAAAGAAAGAAGTGTCCTCTTTGCATACGAATTCAATACCTGTGTTGTGGAAGCGCTAAATTTACATAAGCAAAAAAAGAGTTATTTAATAAGGACACATACTCCTAAACCAAGATGAATACCATCGCATCTTTCAAATGCATTTTATTCCATTAAAAATATGGATAGTCAAGTAGGCCTTCATACTTCAGTAAGAAAACACCTCAAAAATATGAAAGAAATATCTGGTGAAGAACCTATCAGACAAATTATATGCTCTGGCCCCTGTCTGGACTTCAGTATCATAGAAGTTACATAGGATGAATTGGATAATTCAGATTTTCTTGAAGACTGTAGTTCTTATTTTTTTGTATATTGTAATCTGTTTTTTGTCTATAACAAAAATACGAGAAACAACCTAGGTGCAGAAATCATTTGGCTAGAACTGTATATATGTGTGTGTGGGTTTGCATAGATCACATTTGGGGACCAAAATGTCCCCAAAGTGTGGTAAAACCTGAAACTTCCTTGCTTTCAGGGACATTTTTCAGGTCCCCATTTGGATAACCACAATTTTATAGAAAATTGTGAATGCAATCAAAAAAGTAAAAATGCCAAAGTGTTGCATTTTGTTTGGTTACTTATGGTTAAAGTTAGGGCTGGGTAGGGGTTAAGGGTGTCATGATTGGGATTAAGGTTTTTCCCATAGAAATGATTGGAATGTCCCCATTTAGATAGGTACGCCATGTGTGTGTGTGTGTGTGTGTGTGTGTGTGTGTGTGTGTGTATGGTGGCCATTTTATTAGGTCCCCTTGCACAAACACTCTGCTCAATATACAAAGAATGCATATAAGTTCAAGCAGTTCAGCTGCTGCCTGACAATGGGCGGTATGCGTGATTCATACGCTTTGAATTGTCACACCTCCCCCGTGAGAATGCAGACATGCAGCTGTCACTAATAAGTGCAACTCGACCTCTGCCAGATTTAAACGCTGCCTGATCCTTGAGTCAGTGTGAGGTTTTGTCGAGTGTAAAGGAGACTTACTGAGCGTACTTACCTGTGTCTTTTGTCCAGCTCCAATCCACCCTGCTTTCCCTGTCCGATTTACCTGCTTCTCCTGCCCCATTCCCCGCCTCAGACCTCCCCTTCATTTCCTCCTCATGTGTGAGGTCTGCTCGCCCCTTTACTGGTTGTCTGCCGAAGGTTCCGAAATGAAGTGTGAGAGATGCTTTTCCTCACAGTGGTGTGATTATTGGTGCCACACATGGTGATTCCAACATCTCTCCTGGCATTCTCACAGACTATATCGTCCAGCGTGATTAATTAAAAAGTTAATGAGAGAGCTCAGAGAAGAACAGCCAGGCTGATTAAGTGCAAAATTAACAGCTTAGAATAACACTTGTGTGCAGTAAGGCATCTGTGAATATACAATTACAGGCTCTTCTGGAGGAACAATGAGGTACTACCTGGTACTAGGTAGGTGCAGCTCAGTGTGTGTTTTCATACACATACATATAGGAGTACAGATGTCCAAAATATGATGGCACCTAAGCACTAAAATTGTACATTGAATTCAAGATTTTTTTCTGAAGAGTTTTCATCATAAATGCACCTTGAAAAGGAAGATTGCATCTCCTATCCCATCTCTAAAAAAGACAGGTTATTCCAGACTTTTTGCAGTAAAGTTCTCTGCAGGGAGAAACCAGGATAGACTTTTGGCATCGATCATTTCATCAAGGTCTAATGGCCACTGCAAACCTGTGAGCAAATAATGTGCAGATAAAAGGTAATTCAAGCCTTTCTTCACCCATTCAATCAATCTAAACACAGGACCTTTTCAAAACAGCTATAATCAAAGCTATACTTATTACATTCTTGCAGTATTTGATGAGGTCCAGCAATAGTGCAAATCTGTGTTCATGGTTTACTGTCAGAAACAAAAGTATGCGTAGCATGTATAACAGACAATGGAAAGGGGAACCGGTTTAGTGTATTTCTGAGAGCAGAGACAGTCATACACACCCTGTTTCTTTGGATTGGCCTCATTCCAGAGCCTTTAAGCAGGTAATACATAGACAAAGGATAAGATGGTGATAAATTCTAACGTGTTACAGCCCAACACCAATGGAAATGTTGACGGCAAGGTAGACTGTGTGACTTGAACATGTGTTGACAGCAGGGGCTTCAGAAGCATTTTGAATGTGGGGGGGGGACACACTGGCATAAAACTAATATTTTATGTTAAATGTGGGGGGGGTCCAAACGAATAATTACGAAATGTGAGGGGGACGTGTCCCCCTCAGATTTAATGCCGGCGACGCCCATGGTTGACAGCATCTCATGTAGAACTACGCAAAACCAACCTTGACAACTTAAATACCATCAAAACTCACTCATCTTTATTTTCTATGCATTTATTCTAGTTGATCTTGCAGATTTGTTCTGTGTAAAGATGTCCCCTAATTACTAATTTTAATGTAATCCGCAAGAGAATGCTAGCATCGTGGGCTGTTTACTGGTTTTATCTGTTTTAGAAGGAATTGTCATACATTAGGCAAACATCTTCAAATCAATAATCAGTTTCTAAGCCACTTCAATTACCCCATCTCAATTTTAATTCAATCTAATCTAATTAAAGTAATTTCTGCCTCAAACATCTTACTCTTGTTTTGTTATTTTGTTAGAAGACAGTTGAAAATTGATTAAAGAATTTTCTGGGTTGATGAGTTCATAAAATTGACCATTTTCTGTTATACATATTGTATTGTTAACATATTAAATTACAGTTTTCGCTGTATAGGAACAATACACAATTTAAAACTAGTTGTCCATCCATCCATCCATCCATCATCTGCCGCTTGTCCGGGGTTCGGGTGCGGGGGTAGCAGCTTCAGTAGAGGCACCCAGACCTCCCTCTCCCCAGCTAACCCCACCAGCTCCTAGGGGGGGGACACCGAGGCGTTCCCAGGCCAGCCGAGAGATATAATCCCTCCAGCGAGTCCTGGGCCTGCCCCGGGGCCTCCTCCCTGTAGGACATGCACGGAAAACCTCTCCGGGTAGCCGCCCAGGAGGCATCCGCACCGGATGTCCAAACCACCTCAACTGGCTCCTTTCGACGTGAAGAAGCAGCGGTTCTACTCTGAGGCCCTCCCGGATATCCAAACTTCTCACCCTATCCCTAAGGGAGAGCCCAGACACCCTGCGGAGAAACCTCATTTCGGCCGCTTGTATTCGCGATCTCGTTCTTTCGGTCATTACCCATAGCTCATGACCATAGGTGAGGGTAGGGACAAAGATGGACCAATAGATCGAGAGCTTGGCTTTTTGGCTCAGTTCTTTCTTAGCCACGACGGACCGGTTAAATGCCTGCAGAACTGCAGACGCCGCTCCGATCCGTCTATCCAGCTCCCGATCTCGCCTACCCTCACTCGTGAACAAGACCCCGAGATACTTAAACTCCTCCACTTGAGGCAGTACTTCTTCCCCAACCCGAAGAGGGCAAACCACCCGTTTCCGGCTGAGAACCATGGTCTCGGACTTGGAGGTGCTAATCCTCATCCCTGCCGCTTCACACTCGGCTGCGAACCGCCCCAGTGCCTGCTGGAGATCCCCAGCAGATGAAGCCAACAGGATGACATCGTCTGCAAAAAGCAGCGAGGCAATCCTGAGGTCACCAAACTGGACACCCTCGACGCCTTGGCTGCGCCTAGAAATCCTGTCCATAAATATGATAAACAGGACCGATGACAAAGGGCAGCCCAACACGCACCTGGAACACGTCCGACTTATTGCCGGCAATGCGGACCAAGCTTCTGCTCCGTTCGTACAGGGACCGGATCGCCCACAACAGTGGACCCTGGACCCCATACTCTCGAAGCACCCCCCACAGAGCACCTCGGGGAACCCGGTCATAAGCCTTTTCCAAATCCACAAAACACATGTAGACTGGATAGGCAAACTCCCAGGCCCCCTCCAGTACCCTTGCAAGGGTATAAAGCTGGTCCAGTGTTCCACGACCAGGACGAAAACCGCATTGTTCCTCCTGAATCCGAGATTCGACTATCGATCTCACCCTCCTCTCCAGTACCCCGGAATAGACTTTCCCAGGGAGGCTGAGAAGTGTGATCCCCCTGTAGTTGGAACACACCCTCCGGTCCCCTTTCTTAAATAAGGGGACCACCACCCCGGTCTGCCAATCCAGCGGCACTGTCCCTGACCTCCACGCACTGTTGAGAAGGCGTGTCAGCCACGACAGCCCCACAACATCTAGAGCCTTCAGGTAGTCCGGGCGGATCTCGTCCACCCCCGGGGCCCGGCCACCACAGAGTTGTTTAACCACCCCGGCCACCTCAGCCTCAGTGATGGGCAAGCCCCCCCCCAGCACCCTCGGGCTCTGTGCCCTCAGATGTCTCAAAGGCAGTATTCGTAGATGTATCTGAGGCAGGGTTGAGGAGGTCCTCAAAGTAATCCTTCCACCTCCAGATGATGTCCCCAGGTGAGGTCAACAGCCCCCCCCCCCCCCCCCACTATAAATAGTAGGAACCAGGAGCTGCTTCCCCCTCGTGATACTCCGTATGGTTTGCCAGAACCTTTTTGAGGCCGACCGAAAGTGACTTTCCATGGCCTCACCGAACTCCTCCCACACCCGGGTTTTTGCTTCTGCGACCGCCCGAGCCGCGTTCCGCCTGGCCCGCCGGTACCCGTCAGCTGCCTCCGGAGACCCCCGGGCTAATAATTCCCGGTAAGCCTCCTTCTTCAGCTTCACGGCCCCCCTCACCTCTGGTGTCCACCATCGGGTACGGGGGTTACCGCCACGACAGGCACCGACCACCCTGCAGCCACAGCTCCGTACGGCCGCTTCCACTGGAGGTCCAGAACAGTGTCCATTCAGACTCAATGTCCCCTACCTCCCCCGGCATGCAGTCGGAATTCTGCCGGAGGCACGAGTTAAAGCTCCAGCGAACAGGAGCCTCTGCCAGACGTTCCCAGCAGACCCTCACTATGCGCTTGGGCCTACCAGGTCTGACCGGCTTCCTCCCCTGCCACCTGAGCCAACTCATCACCAGGTGGTGATCAGTTGACAGCTCTGCCCCTCTCTTTACCCGAGTGTCCAAGACGGAGGGCCGCAGATCAGTTGATACGATTATAAAATCGATCATCGACCTGTAGCCCCGGGCATGTTCGTACCACGTCCACTTATGGACACCCTTATGCTCGAACATGGTGTTCGTTATGGACAAACCATGCATTGCACAGAAGTCCAATAAAACAGAACACCACTCGGATTCAGATCAGGGAGGCCGTTCCTCCCAATCACCCCCTTCCAGGTCACACTGTCATTGCCCACGTGAGCATTGAAGTCCCCCAGAAAAACGATGGAATCCCCCCGCGGCATGCCAAATAGCATACCGCTAAGGGAATCCAAGAAGGCCGGGTACTCCGAACTGACATTCGGCGCATAAGCGCAGATGATAGTCAGAGACCTATCCCCGACCCGAAGGCGCAGGAAAACAGCCCTCTCGTTCACCGGGGTAAACTCCGTTGTTAATGCACCGAGCTGTGGGGCCACCAATAGCCCCACCCCAGCCCGGCGTCGCTCACCCGCCGCAACTCCAGAGTAAAAGAGCATCCAGCCCCTCTCCAGGAGATTGGTTCCAGAACCCAAGCTATGTGTTGAGGTGAGCCCGACTTTATCTAGTCGATACCTCTCAACCTCACGCACAAGCTCAGGCTCCTTCCCCACCAGAGAGGTGACATTCCATGTCCCGAAAGCCAGTTTTGTCAGCCGGGGATCGGACTGCCAGGGCCTCCCTTGGCCGCCACCCGATCCACAATGCACCGAACCCCTGACATTCCCCTTGCGGGTGGTGGGCCCACCTGGGGACAGTCCCGCGTGCCTCTTTTGGGCTGTGCCCGGCCGGGCCCCATGGGCCAAGGCCCGGCCACCAGGCGCTCGCCAACGGGCCCCTCCCCCAGGCCCAGGGTGGGGCCCCGGTGACCCTAGTCCGGGCGAGGGAAACGGGACTTTCGTTTTTAACTTTTTCATGGGGTTCTTTCGGATTGCTCTTTGTCTGGCCCCTCCCCTGGGACCTTTTTGCCTTGGGAGACCCTACCAGGGGCTATTGCCCCCGACAACCTAGCCCCCAGGTTCACGGAGGCACGCAAACCCCTCCACCACGATAAGGTGGCAATCCAAGGAGGAGAAAAACTAGATGTATCTGGACAAAATCTATCTATCCATCTATTTCATGTTCTGGTCTGGATTGCAGGCCGTAAGAAAAAAGCTTACCGTATGGGTGATCAGGACAAGCCTCAGCCTTCCCTTGGGTCAGGATCTATAGGACGGGGGAAGGAGAAGCACACCCTCATTTGTACGACCAGGAGAACCAGGGACCAGCTAGAAGCAAATAAACCAGCATAACTCCCCATACACACTGGCACCTCCACTTACCATTAGAAATCCCATTTTACTTCAGATTTATATAGCTTTGAGTCAGGAATAGTATATATACAAACCTCTCATAAGCACGTAAAAATGTTTTAATGTTTGCAGGGCTGCCTGCGGTCATATTATAAAGTGAATGCAATGATGAAATAATTAGACAAATACACTTTGCACCTATTTATTTGGCACACGGATTCGCCTAAAGCAACTTAGAAGTCAGCGCATTTCATACTAATCGTAACACGGACCAGGTAGGCAGAGAAGCAGTTACCAGTAATTGGCAGGTTGTGTCTTATGCAGCATGGATATCTGGATGACACACAGAAGTAATACGGTGGTATTAAATATTGTACAAAACATTGTATGGCGATCAAGAAAAGAAAACTCAAAAAAAATATTGATATGGCAAACAGATCGATATTTAGTCCGTTTAAATGTAAAATGACACCACAGTTATTGGGTCACACACTGGCAGATTTAATCTGTGCACTTTCATACTTATGAGATCAACTGTTTTACAAGATATATTGTGCAACTAATTCCTTGCAACATTATTAATAGCTAGTGTTTCTGGTTCGGCGGCACAGAACATATATCCACCATGTTTCATAGATGATGATGAACATTCTTTTTCCTGATGATGAATATTCTTTTTCCTGTTAAACACTTAAATCCACCTGGTGAAACATTATTATAATTAGGTGCAGTCTGGGAGATGGTGACTCCTGGTGGCCATTTAGGTGACATTCCGACGGAACTTTCTGACCTTTGTCCCAGTTCTCAGCAGCGTTAAACACCCTCAGGTTAAAGCTCTTTTTCTTTACTGTGTCCTAAAATATAAAAACAAGCCAAAAGAAAATATGTCTATGTTGAAATACCTTAATCATATCATATATCTTAATACATGTAGTATAGTCCACAATTGATAAGCTACGTATAGACATTTTAGACATAGATTTGCACAATAAGAACTGAGTACATTAATTAACTCAGTAAAAATATAACTGAGACCCAGAGTGTTGGATGGATGGATGGATGGATGGATGGATGGATGGAGCATTGGCTGATCTGGCACCCTCATACTGGAGTGCATTTCCCAAAAGTATAGCTGCAACTGAATGGGCCCAACTATATAAGTTGCTAACAAGAGCTTCTGGGAAACACACACCGTTGTAGCAGCTGATAGTTTTATTATTGACCAGCAGATGGTGGTCTAACCTTTTATTACAAAAACAGTTTTTCATATATTGAAGAGAGTACATTCTCTGTGCAAGTTAAAGACATGAATTAATAGGATATAAGCTACAGAACAAGAAAATCAGCCTTTTTCATTCCAGAGTCTGATTTGAGCTTTGGAAACCTCAGCTATCTGTCTATCCCTGGAGAGAAGGCAATGGAGAAAGTCTGCCTGCCTTTTTCATTTCTGACTCTCAGGTGACTTCAGCAATGGCTACCATGGAGTAACTGCTAGGTAAAAAACAGTCTGATTTTAATATGGAAAAATCTGTAATGCACATACAGCAAATCATTTTGAACACCATCTGAGAAAAAACAAGACAATAGTTTGTACAAATTAACGTACTATTCAATGACTGAGTTCATTTGAACTACACTGCAAACTCTCAGAAAAATATTCTTCATCCCCTAACTTTATATCTATTATTTCGGTTAATTAAATAATGCAGAATCTTATAGCTGACACCAAATTTATATGATTATCACAAAACTGCAGCCAAGCGAAGCATTTCACAATTACAATTGAAATCAAATTTACTTAACCTAACAGTCTCATGTTCTTAATTTAACACCACAGGTATTTAAATGCAGACATTCCATTAACATCATATATATGTGTTGCCATTCAATTTGATGGTATGCAAGATAGCAGGAATGTACTTTACCATCCATCCATTAAGGGGCTGCCAGAATGAGAGTCGTTGCCCATTCCCTGCTGTTGTCACCAAAAAATACCTATTTGAGACCTATGCCTTCTGATTTGTTGATACAAGCTTTCACTGACAGACTTTTATTAATCAATGTCCTGCAACTATACTTGGTGTACATTTTACAGTACAACTCATGGTGATTTTATTAACCCATAAACTTACTCCATACCCCAGACAAAACTTACAAGAATATTTTGAAACATGATTGCATGCTAATGTTCTGAGATATATTGAGTGAGCTGGTGTTTGACAACTTTTGATAATGTTCTTTTCAAGATTTCGGATACATTTATTGTTTTCAACTGGCTATTACCACAAAGCACAAAGGATTTGCAATACACTGGGTGAAACCTACATTGTTTCTATATGGAGGTCAGTGGTAGTGGCCTGGCAGGAATGGAGATTTCTCTGCAATACACATATTTGTGGGACCTCACCGCCTTCGCATAATTGTCTTAAGTAACAACTAATTTTACATTTATTTCGTCTCCAAGTCTGCCTTAATAAAAAGTAATGCATAATCCTCAGTCAGAACGGCATGCATGGCACAACAGATGTCAATGACAAGGAGAAATGCTTTAAAAGAACTATGTGCTGACCTGCAAACTGTGCTCCATTAAAGAGAAATGTTTGACGAGTCTGTTCATGAAAAGCAACACCTGTGTATGTATCAGCGGCAGATAAAAAAGCACTCAGTCAGGCATGTAATGGGGGCTTTGTTACTGTAATGGCATATTATAAATCATTTTAAGCACCATCTAATTATAAAACCCAGGCCACGTCAACTTGTCATGTGTGTCCTTCATGCCTCTTCTAATTTGTTGCTTTCAGAAATCCTGTCTCTCAATTGTTAACCAAAGCTTGGAGCTCTGATTCATGTCCAGACAGAAGGAGCGTCTCCATGGAAAGTTCCAGAATATCTTTGTCACCTTTTCAGATGCAGTGAGCATGCAATTCAGTAAAGAGTCAGGGAGTAACTATTCTAAAGTGTTATTTTGTTGTGATGGTAGAGACAGAGAGAACTGGAATGCAAGACTCCATCCATTTTCTCAAATCACTTGCCCAGTTCAGGGTCGCAGGGTTCTGGAGCCTGTCCTGGAGGCTATGGGCACAAGGCAGGGAACAACCCAGGGTGGGGTGCCAACCCATCGCAGGGCACAAGGCAGGGAACAACCCAGGATGGGGCGCCAACCCATCACAGGGCACACTCACACACCATTCACTCACCCACTCACACCTATGGGCAATTTGGCAACTCCAATTAACCGCAGCATGTTTTTTGACTGTGGGGGGAAGCCAGAGTACCCGGAGGAAACCCCACAACGACACGGGGAGAACATGCAAACTCCACAAATGGAGCCATGGCACAGGTTCGAACCCTGTTACTAACTACTGCACTGCCGTGTTGTCAGATGCAAGACTCATTATGTGAAAAATATTTGAGCAGAATAAAACAGCTGCAATCATTCAGAGTAACAATTACTTTTCTTTTATTTTTGAGGGGGGGCAAAATATTGTGATATTGCAACAACTTTATTAGGGATACTTTTTGCTACACCTTTCAGGGTTACATTAATCCTGCCTACTTTGCAACTTTTATATAATTGGCTATGTTTAAAATCCTATTTTATATGTTAATTTGCCGTTAAAAATATTTGAAGTGGAACTGTGCACTGCCTGGTGTCATTCAAAAATACTGTAAATGTGTCCATTTAAGCATGAAAAGTTCTGCTAGGCCTGCAGCTTTGTGTTTCGCTTTACCTTTATCGGTCTTGAGCAGCACACACAAGAACCGCCAATGGATAGAATCACCTGCAACAAGAGCTGCTGGGAAGGTGAACTGTATGTCCAAGAGAGGTATGAGGCTCTACACGCATTAGAAGATCTAGAATAGACCGGAATGCAAAATTTGTTGGGCCTGCACAGAAATATATGCAAATGTCAAACATAGCACTTTCCATTTCAGAACACTTTTTTGGTGGGATGGTGGGGGTAGGTCAGACATTACAGGAAATGTTTGCATTGGGCAACCGGTCTTTTCATTATGCACGGCAGTTAATCCCTGATCAGGCGAGAATTGTAATTAGATATTGTGTTGCTTGCATTTAAGAAAGATTGGGGCAAAGTCTGTGGGGTGTTTTGTAGCGACTCTTTTTGAGAAAATGTTAATTATCTTATCTTTACTTAGTCAGAAAATTGTGTCTAAATACACACTGAAATGTCTGAATAACACCTGACTGTCAGATGTGATGGACAATCACCAGTTGTGAAGAACCATTATTTAAAAATGAAAGCTACCGTATCATAAAAAAGGGAAAGGAGATTTGGAATTATTAAGTAATAATTGCTGAATTTGAATGCTGAGTCACGATGTTAGAAGTAATGTGTTCAAATTTTCTGCAGACTTTTTGATAGACCATGCATCCAGTTACACAATGCAGGGATGTGACAAGTGAAACTGGGTGACAAGCTCATGCTTGGAATCTGCCCACCGAAGAATCAAAGCTCTTAAATATTCCGCAGTAAGAGAGAAATCCAATGAAAAATGTGGAAATGTTTAGAAATAGGTGTGTCACTGAATAGCTGTGTAAGAAGGATCAACAGTGTATTTGATATGACTATGGAATTTCCTCTACAAAAAGTAGGACATCAAACTTCTTGGTTTTCTTAAGCAGAGGGTACGATTTGTCCAGCATTATGAACTAAGTGATGCCAAAAGAAAAATATTAGTACAATGAATTAAAAATGTGAATATGAAAAGAATTGTCATCCTAGGAAGGAAATAAACCACCCCCAATCAAGCCTAATGTTTGGCTTGGCACCATCAATGCACTTTAGGACTTGTGTTGCACTTGAGGGTGTGTGTTGGCTTGAGATTCAAATGAGCATAAAATAATATGGCTTATGCAGAATAACTGGCATTCAGCCGGTAGCTGTAGGGCCTTTACCAGCAACAGCCCCATTGTGTTCTTGGTTTTGTTGACACAGGCAGTGGAGGATGGATGAACAATGTTGAGATGTGTTGGTTTTCCCAGATGTCCTATGCTTAGATTAAACAGGTTACCCCGACTTCTCTCTGTAGCAGTTCAAAGCATGCATTACACTCACATCAACTTATAATACTCCGTTGCTTCCCCAAAAGCTAATTCCACAAACTCTCTGTAATGCTGCATGCTGGGTTGCTCACACTGTAAGCACAGATAGCATAAATTTATCTTTGCATATTGTAAATCCTTTATGTTTCACCATGCAATCAAAGAAACTGAGGATATGGTAAACCTACTTGTACTAGACTAATTCTAATATGTACAAGTACAAACTGCTGTATATTTAAAATATGTCTGGGCTTGGGGGTCATTATATACATTGTAAGCTACAACACCTGACTAATGACAATGCAGTACTTGCTGCATTACAGATAGTCACGTTGCAGATGCTCATGTGTGATTTAAAATGAGCTGACCTGATCCATTCAACATGCAGTGCACAGCAAAATGTTATATTCATAGCATTCTGAAACAATAACATAGAATTTTTTTTATATTTCAAAAAATGATACATATAAAGATCATATATATGATCTTCCACAAATCATATATTACGTATATACTATACAGTATATAAAATAAAACCTGTAGAGCAAACACTGTTTTGTAACCTCTCCTTATTTAATCCATTGTATAGTTTTATGCATTTCTGTGCAAGTTGTATTTATTTTTAAAAATAGTTCACAAGAGGCAGTCAGCATCTTGAGAAAGTGCTGACGTTTTGATGTGCTTCTGAAGTCACCAGAAGCCTAACACGGCATTCTTTCCTTTCATGGTTTAGTTTAAAAGCTGACAACACCAAATAGTCCGAGCTCTCTAATAATGAACAAAGCTATTTTACACCAAAGCACCTGTCTGACAGAATTCTGCTTTAAAAGGATCACTCTTCTGTCTCTGAATACTTGCACTTCATTCTGGCAGATGAATTACAATACTCTGTGGACACCGATTGTGCTGTTTGAAAAAAAAAACAGCAGCCAAGCTAAGGCAAAGCTTTGTTGCTCTAGAAATGTCAGGCTATATGAGAATTTTAGTCTAAATTGATTTTATTCATCAAACCATGTGACTTTAAAATTGGGGTTATTAGATGATGGACCACTGTTTTTAGTTGTTTTTAGTATAGATTTAATTTTTGGCACATTTTTTTTCCTTTATAAAGTTTCTAACTGAAAACAATTCAAATAACAAGAAAATAACTTTGATAGAGAGGGACGTCATATTTTATAAAGTCTAATATAATATCAAACTCATCCATCCATCCATTTTCTGTGCCCATTGAATCTAATCAAGCCCAATCTATGCAGGGTTGTCTGAGTCTATCCCAGATGCTATGGGTGCAAGGCAGGGAACAACCCAGGATGGGGCGCCATCCCAGCATTCACATATGCACACCAACGGCTTATTTGATAACAATTCACCTTCACGTTTTTGGACTGTGGGGGGAAACCGGAGTACCCAGAGACTCAAAGGCTGGTCCCAGAGGTATGAGGCAATAGCGTTAGCCACAGCTCCATCATGCCACCCCTGGCAACAAACTGTATGTTTACCCATCATCTATTGCACAGTAATTCATGACACATTAAACATTGACTTATTCCTGGTCTATACTTTCATAATCTTTTTTTGGTGCGCTCTGCTTCTCAGCCCAAAAACAAAATGTGACACAAAGAACTTACGGGGGAAATATTATTAACACTATTATTAGGTGCCGTCAAGTCAGTGACAAATCCTGGTGACCATGCAGATGGTACTCCTCCAGAATGTCTGTCTTCGGTCTGGATCTGCAGCGCAGGCATTAACCAAAAACCGAAACCAAAAAGTGACAAACGTGTTGGAGCTTCTAGCACTAGCTGGCATCTTGCTGAGGCAAATTCTGAAATGCTAAATTGCCCCGACACAACACAGCATCAGATTGTGTAAGCAAGGAGCACAATTTAAAAGATTTAACACTGTATGTGGGAAAAAAATTCCCAGAAATTTACTGCTTGTTTGCAGAGCCCATTTCAGGGGCCCTAGGCAAAGCTTTACTTGGGAGGCCAAAAAATCATGATCATTTCCACTACCTCCACAACGCAGGTAATTTCAGGGCCTTAGGCAAATGTCTATTTTGCCTATAGCTAGAGGTCTGGCCCTGCTTGTTTGAGCTAATTACAGTCCAGGCTTTAAATATTTTATCATGTCAACTTTCAATATAAAACTTATTTCCCATATTAGGATGAATAGATTTAAGCAAGCTAAAAATATGTCTATGAACATTGTTGTTGGGAGTGGGAGATCCCCGAGTGGAGCAGTGCAGCGTCGGCAGTAATGCGGAAGCTCTATTGTTCTGTTGTAGTAAAGAGGGAGCAGAGCTGCAAGGCAAGGCTATCGATATACCAGTCAATCTATGTTCCTACACTCATCTATGGTCACGAGCTTTGGGTAGTGACCGAAAGAATGAGATTGCAGATACAAACGGCAGAAACGAGTTCCTTTCACAGAGTGTCCTTGCTTAGCCTTAGAGATAGGGTGAGGAGCTCAGACATTCAGGAGAGGCTCAAAGTAGAGTCTCCGCTCCTCCACATCGGAAGGAGCCAGTTAAGGTGGCTCAGCAATCTATCTAGGATGCCTCCTGGACGCCTCCCTGGGGAGGTGTTTCAGGCACGTCCAGCTAGGAGGAGGCCCTGAGGCAGACCCAGGACACGCTGGAGAGATGCTCTCTCTCGGCTGGCCTGGAAACGCCTTGGTATCCCCTGGAGCAGCTGGAGGAGGTGGCTGGTGAGAGGGAGGTCTGGGCATCCCTGCCTAGACTCCGTGACCCAACCCCGGAAAAGGGGAAGATACCGAATGGATGGATGGATTATGTTGTTTTTAGTACATACATTTTGTCCATTATAATAATGAGCCAAAATGTTTCATTTATCTGATTAATCTATAAGCAACGCTCTTGAGAATTTGGTTTTTATATCCACAATATATAAATGGTTACCTGAATAAGAAGACAATAATAAGATTTGTTTAGCAGAAAGATATTAAACTATACATCATGAATTTTCATTTTCAATTTTTTTTATAATACTACTGTAGTTGAATTTGTATTAGTATACAGAATAGTATTCCAGTAGCTGTAATATATTGAGCACTCATGCCAAAACAGTCTATTATTAGTATTAGTAATATAGTAGCTTGATATACTGTATAGTATAGTAGTTGCTCATTTGTCATCAGGGACAAATGACTAGAAAGGGCAGCAAGATCTATTTGTATAACAAGCTCTTCACATGAACAATTCTAAAAAGGTAAAAATGAGTATTGAAGGGACAATGTAAACCTGATGCAAACAAATGCTCATATTGTAAGAGCCAGTAACAGACCTTTAAGGGAACAGGGAGTGAGTGACCCAAATACAGAGAGCCCCGATTTCACATCTGTCCTAATATCTACAGCAACAACCCATGTATCATTTTGGCCTTTCATAGTCTGTGACTGATAATCTAAACTATAATATTACAGTAAATCATAAACCAGGTCAATGCAATCTAACAATAGAAACTAACAAGACCTTGTGCTGTCACAGATAAAGCCGACATCTTTGAGTGCTCATAGATTCACTAGTAACAAATACACATCTGTATTTTTACATGGGTATGTGTGTCATACTTGTTTCGATATAACTACTTACATTAATCAACACTTGGCATAATAAAGTCATTTTGTTTTTTAAGATGAGAAATAGAAAAAGAGAATAAATGACAATGGTTTCTGAAGCATTAAATATTTTGTCCACTAACTGTAATGAAGACCTTTCGATTCATATACAGTAAAAATATTGCAGATTCATCGTTCCCAGTATCAGCCATGAACAGATGGGAGGTTGCATCTGGATACAGGACTGCAGTTTGCCAACTGGGCTGTCGCTAGAGTGCTTGTTTTCCAGACCTCTGCCAATTCCCACTAGTTTAATGAAGGCTGGCTATCCCCCATTCAAAGGACGTAAGGATTTTGATAAAAGCCAGCTTGGCTGACAGAGAGGACTGTCTTCCAGCCACTTATGCAGTACAGAAAGGTGGGAGCTGGAGCCAATCCCAGGCAGCATAGTGCACCAGGCAGGGGTACAGCCTGGATGGGATGCCAGCTCATTGCACAGCACATACACAATTCAGATATTCCAGTCCACCTAATTCCAGGTCTTTGGACTGTAGGAGTGGCTAGCGAAATCCCATACAATTTAAGGAGAACATTACAACTCCACACACACAGTGTGACCCACAATGCCAACATTCCCCCCATCAAAACAATATTTATACCCCATTAGCTTTCACATTATGGGTTTTTGCTAAATTTCGTAAATACTTAGACACTAAAAATCCAAAACACGAAAAACAATCCAGCATAACCAAATGGCTAAAGCATTTTGACATTATTACTAAAAAAGATACTCTGCATCCTTTATGCACTACACTCCTAATCATGTCATTATATTGTTTTTCCAATGTATCACAAACTGCAAAATGCTAACTGCAAATGCCATACAAATGTATACCTTGCCAATGAACTGACAACAGTGGAATTAAAAGTAATTAAGCTTCTATTTTCAAAAATTTTGTTTAGCATACCTATGCTGATATACATACAGTATAGCATAAATACACTGCATTTACTCAATATGGACATTTGTTTTCAGTGTTAATGTGTGTTGCGTTAATTTGTGGAATAAATATTTGTTGATTTCAGGAGGTTTCATATACATATAAAATAATAGGACAATAATATATTCAATTATTCATACATATTTCAAATTGCATGTTTTTGTGGTACAGTGGGGCATGTGTTGTTCAGGGATGTTAGTCAGAATTTAATTTCATGGTTGAAAAAATAGGCTTGAGCTGATGATTAAAGATAATATAACGTAATCACACATCACAGAAAACATCAGTTAAAATGCATATTTTGCATACGGACCATATGTTATGCATCAGACAATGATGTTGAAAGACCCAAAGCAAAACAACTAGTAATATCAACTTAACATCATGATACCACACAGACTCAATCATTGTACAAACATTCAATCAATGCAAAGTGCAAAATGCTTGCATCATATTTCACTTTACAAATGTTCCTCGCTTATTTTGTGAAGCTAGGCACTTAACCATCTTAATGAAACGTGACTTGTTTAATTATGCTACAGTAGCTGGGAATGCTTGCCATTTGGGCTGCATCACGGTTTGCTGAGGTTTGGATGTTATAGAGTAAGTTGGAGTTAGGGACCGGGGCAAAGTGGCATCATCAGATGTAAACGAAGCCTTCTGTAAGAAAGCAACTGCAGCGCACTGTCATATACCGTACAATACATACCTGTGTGTGTGGGCCCTGTTCTAACTGGAAAATTATATAACCTTAGAAGACATTATTGTTCCCCTGGGAGAGTTTGGAGGATAATAAAAAGTAAATAAAATAAGAACCAGACAAAATAAAAATAACAACCAGAATGTGTTCATGGTATAAAGAATGCTCAGTACGTATATGCAAAGAACACAGTGAAGTAAAATGCGACACAATAAATACACCCAGGGTAGGTAGGTAGGTAATAAGATTCAAAATGTATGTGACTATGCCACGTACACTGGCAGCATGATACTAGGCAGCAGCAGTAATCTGAACAGCAGTCAAGCATCCAAGGTGGGGTTTTAGAAGAAGCTAGTGGATTAAAGATAGTCTATTTGTGAAATCCCTCCCACCTGGCATTGGTCCCACACACTGGAAGAGGCAAGTGGAGAAGGTGCAGGACGAGGTTTGTGGGAACTTGGGAGAAACAAGGCAGGAGCAAACAAAAGCTGGACAAGCGATGTAAAATAATGTTAGATGATGTCAAATTGAACACTACTACTACTACTCTACTACTCTACTACTACTACTACTGATAATAATAATAATAAGGGGGCTTTGCCCTAGCTGAAACTACCTCTTGCTAAGTGGCTTCACTTCCATTTGCCATAATATTCTTAAAATTATAATTGAATCAGTGAAAGCCATCATTGCTTTCTGAGGCTACACACAGCTGGAGTCACTGCTTCATTGTCCTTGTTATCAAATCAACCCTGTGCCCTAGTTTCACCTCACTGGCTCAGTTGATCTAGTTAAATCATGAGCACTCCCAACCAATCACATTTCATTACTTAAAGCATAAAAAGCTGGAGAAGTGAAATGTGCTTAAATTTGCAGGTGCCGTAGGTCTCATGCAAGAATAAACAGGCACAAGAAGTTTAGGAAGTTGTACTTGACCTAATAATTAAATTGGAAAGGTAGCTAAATGGTGTGTTTTGTTGATTCTGTTGGTTTCAAAACCTGAAGGAATCATAAAAATGAAATTTGACATTAAATCTGATGGGCAAAACCTGAGACACAAAATTTCAACTTGTGACGTAAGATTAAGGTGTCTTTGTCCTTGAAGGAACTAATTTGCCTTTTAGACATCTTCCAGTGATGTCTAAATAAACTGTAAGTGTTACCTACAACAAAAAATATTCTTTAGTTCTGCCCCGCTGCCTCGAATCAATATCGACATCTACTCAGTTCAGTTCCAGTCTGGGGGGAAGACTGGTCTTTATTTGGGTGGTCTTTATAAATATTGCCTGTATTGCTGATAGTAAATGCTCATGTCCTCCTCCTACTTCATAGAAGGTGCACTTCATTGTGTATTATAAGCACTGGGAAAGTAAGCAGACTAACACTACAACAAAGAAGTCGAAGAAAGGTAGTGGTAAGTGGACAAATTTGACGGTGAAGACTGCATCCGAATAATGAGAACAAATGATAATACCCAGTAGTCCATTTGATTATGAGTCTTGAGAGAAATGAATTGAATTCAAAGAGAATTAAAGTCTGGCATGGCAATGGGCACCCATGCTGAAATTATGCTTTGCTTTGTGTTCTCCTGGGACAGCTGCTCAGTTGCATGGTGGCTCATTGGGCGTCCTGTCAAGTGCAAAGCTGTCAGGCAAATCAGACTGAAGCCAGAGGGGCACTGTATCATAGTCCACTTGGATTTCAGCTTTTTCTTGATTGAGAGCCAAAAATTTAATAAAATGTATATCCCTCATCCTGTGTTTTACAAAAAAAAAGTGCACTGTGTTAAATTGCCAGTATTTAGAAAGGAGGGGAAGATTGTTCTTGCATAAAAAGCTCCTGAGTTCAGGTTTATATGTGTACAATGATTTTAGTTTTTCAAAAAAATGTCTAACAGTAAATTGCGGGAGCTTTAAACATTTTGGGAGCTTTAAACATTTTGGGAGCTTTAAACATTTTGTTGCAGGACTCGATTTAAGAAGATTATGTAACTGAAATAGCAGGGAATATAGTACCATTAAAACATTTTCCCCTTAAAACTGCCAAAATACTGTTCTGGAGTCTCTCCTTTGTGCTTTATTTAGCCACTCACATGCTTAAGAAATCCTGTCAACGCCCACAGCCACAGCAACAGGTATACACAGTGGCATGAAAATTCCTTCATTATTGGGTATTTTTAGTAGCAAGTGCTTTCAGATTTAAAGATTAAATTAAATACTAGGCAAAATTGAGTGAACAAATAACACATCTTATTTTTGGTTGTTTTGTTTATTTAATGGAGAAAGTCATCCAAAGCCACTGCCCCTGTTTAAAAAGTAATTGCCCTCTTAAACTCAATAATCATTTGTACCACATTGATCTGTAATGGTTGTACCCAAGAACTTCCTGTAATTTGTTACCAATCTCTTGCATTACTGTAGAGGATTTTTAGCCCCTAACTGCTTATTTCATATCGTGTCACAGCATCTTGGGAATCCTAGTTTTACATCTAGACATTAAATTAGTTTTTTCTCAGCCATTCTGATTTAGTGGTGTATTTCCAATCATTGTTTCACAGCATCACTCAGCTTCAGCTCATGCTTATGGAGGGATGATCCAGCATTCTTCTTCAGCATTCCGATAAAAAGCAGAATTCACGATTCCTTCATTGATGGCAAGTGATCCGAGATCCTGACATATCAAAGCAACATCAAGCCATCAAACTACCACTAACACCTTTTCACCTCTAAACCATTCAGTGTGTGTCCAGCAATGGACTGGTCTCCCATCTGGTGCGTCTATACACACACACACACACACACACACACACAAATATATATATATATATATATGGTTAATTTTTGTTTGGTTTGGTTACTTACTACATTTTTCAATAAGTGCTGCTGAAGATTCTACAATGGTCAAGGCCTATTAACTTCCAGTTAGTGATCATGATTGACTGCAGCTGGTAGTGTTTCTTTGCCAGCATAAAAAGGATTTGTTTGATATTCACAACAATTGGAAAGTCCAAGGAACTCGATGAAGATCTAAGAAGAAGAATTGCAGATTTACACAAGTTGGGAAAGTCTTTTGGAGCTATTTCTAAACAACTGAAGATTCCAAGATCATTGGTTCAAACAATTGTACGTAAGTACAATTCGGATGTGTCACCGCTTTGCCAAAGTCTGGAAGAAAACCCAAACTGTCTCCCTCAGATGAAAGGAAGTTGGTTAGGATGTTCAGGAACAACCCGGGAACCACCAAGGCTCAAGCCTGCCATGAACTGGAAGCTGGAACACCAGTGTCATTGTCCACAGTGAAGTGAGTTTTACATCACCATGGACTGAGAGGGTGCTGACCAAGAAGCCCCTACTACAAAATTGACAAGCTTCAAGTTCGACTGAAATTTTCAGCTGCCCACATGGACAAGCCAAATGCCTTCTGGAGAAAAGTTTTATGGTCAGATGAGACAAAGATTGAGTTATTTGGCTACAATGACAAGAGGTATGTTTGGAGGAGTGAAAGTGAGGCTCTCAAACCTAAGAACACTGTACCAGGACTGTACAATCAACAGCTAGATGGCTGAAACTTGGATACATTGAGCTTCTGCAATGACCTTCCCAAAGCCCTGACCTCAGCCCCATTGAAAATTTGTGGACTATGCTTAACAGCCGGGTCCGTGCCAGGAAACCAACCAATTGAAATTAACTCTACCAATTCTGCCAAGAAGAGTGGTCAAATATCCAGCCAGAATTATGCCAGAAGCTTGTTGATGGCTACAAAAAGCATCTGGTCAAAGTGCAACTTCATCCGTCTATCCATATTATGAAACCATTTAATCCCAACTGGGTTGCAAGGGGGACCAGAGCCTATTCAGAATCAATGGGCACCAACCCTGGGCAGTTACCAACACACCACAGGGCCAATTTAGACACACCAATCAACCTATCCTGCACACTTTTGGACAATGGGAGGAAACCAGAGCCCCAAACAAAAACCCACACAAACTCCACACAGAAAGGAAACAGGACCAAACCCAGGACCTTCTTGCTGTGAGCATTTAAACAAATATTAGAGGGGGTGTATGTATATATTTGAGCCTGTATGTATAATTTTGACCCTATGTGGACTGCAGAAAATTCAAAATAAATTCATACTTGTGCGCCCAATTCTTGTTTTTAAAAATCATTGAAAATGTATGTTTCCAACCTGGAAATAGAACGGTTCAAATAAATCATTAGAAGCTCAAAATAAATATGACATTCATGCCCCTGATGAGAGTATGTGAACTTCTGACCGCAACACTGTGTGTGTGTGTGTGTGTGTGGGTCCAGGTCTATACTCATGACTTAATTAGGTCATTATACTGGTAATATGCCTGTTGTTTTAAATATCAAAATAAAAAATATCAAAATCTGGTTAAATCTGATAACTGTCATAATCGGAGATCTGTTAAAATATTCTTCTGAGGCACCCAAAAAAAGTAATATATGTGGCAAACAGGTTTATTAGCCTACCCTGCCTTTGATTAAATCCCTAAACTACAGTTACAAAATGAATTGTTTCTGGCCTGGATACTAAATTATATAACCTCGCTCTCACATAAAAAGTAACATGGATAATTAAATACCTTTATGTGTTAAACATCAATAAGAAAACTAAGACATTCCAGTTCTTTTCACCTTTAATCATGTCAAGGCTAAATTGACTTTTTCACCAGTGACTTACAATTCAAGTGACAACATATAGCATTTTTGACTGACCTACTGATTCATGGTTTTCATGAGGAATTCTGTACTTTGCTGTTCAACTTAGTCCTAGTGCAAACTCGAAAATGTAGTCAGACGAAGGTGGCTCTCATATACCTGTATATATATATACCATTATTTTAACAATTCCCAAAGCACATTTTAATGGTTTTTATACTATTATTCTAGTTCAGATCAGCTAGAGATCACAGTATTTGAAGGTAGCTATAGCAATATACAGTAATATATTAACAGGAGTATTAATAGTTAGTTGTGGTAGCATCAGAACCGAGTACTGATGATGGCACTTTGATTGTGCAGATAGTTTGCATAGAATCACCTAAAATCTAACCATAAACCCAGATAAACTGAAAGTACTATGTTACATAGTAACTAGGATAACTAAAGTTAGTGGTTATATAATGCTTTTTTTATTACGATTATTTTTGTGATTCCCCTTCTTTTGACAAGCTGACGTGAATAAGCCCAAGCCCTCTGCACATAACTCAGCAAGTCCATTTTCAGAGGTATGTTTGATCAGGAATGGTTTCATGTCATTGTTGGTTGTGACATAACACTGAAATCAGTGTGAAGTAAAGTCTGAAAACAACAAGAGTGAAAAGTAATACTCCTAAAATAGATGTAATTTTTCCAGGGACAATATGGCAGTACTTTGCCACATATAGCTTATCTTATTTTAACAGTAGTTTTTCAAGCATCCATCTAATGATGTAGAAAATGTTTCCAGGGATGGCCCAGTGGGTATCAATGTAGCTTCACACCTCTAGTTTTTGGGGTACAAATCCAACCTTTGAGTTTTCATATTCTGTCTATGTTGTACAGGTTTCCTTCAAGTGTACTGGCTTCCTCCCACAGCCCAAAAATACACAGTTAGACAAATTTGTGCCTCTAAACTATCCAGTGTGTGTGTGTGTGTGTGTGTGTGTGTGTGTGTGCCCAGCAATGGATTGGTATCCCATCAGGTAGTTCCCCTGCCTGTTCTTGATAAGGTTGAAGATGGATGGATGATTGTATTGTTATTGCTACTCTGGGTCATTTGTGTGTGTATATACATATGCACATGATACTATATATATGACAAATTGTTAAAATGGCTTATATATGAGAGCCAGCTTCATAAATCCTCAATGTATTCAATATATTGTCTGACTACATTTTCTAGTCAGCATGAGAACCAAGTTCAACAGCATGTATAGTGTCCTCCACAATTATTGGCACCCCTTGTAAAGATTTGTAAAAAGGGTTAGAAAAAAATCAGATGAAACCAAGATCAACCTGTATCAGAATGATGGAAAGAAAAAAAGTATGGAGAAGGGCTGGAACAGCTTATTATCCAAAGAACACCACATCACCTGTAAAACATGGTGGAGGCAGTGTGATGGCTTGGGCGTGCATGGCTGCCAGTGGCACTGGGTCTTTAGTGTTTCTTGACGATGTGACACAGGATGGAAGCAGCCGAATGAATGCTGAGGTGTTCAGAGACATCATGTCTGCTCAAATCCAGCCAAATTGATTGGGCAGCGTTTCATCATACAGATGGACAATGACCCAAAACACACAGCAAAAGCAACCCAGGACTTTATTAAAGCAAAGATGTGGAATATTCTCGAATGGCCAAGTCAGTCACCTGATCTCAACCCCACTGAGCATGCATTTAACTTACTAAAGACTAAACTACAGACAGAAAGACCCTCAAACAAACAGCAATTGAAAGCTGCTGCAGTAAAGGCCTGGCAGAGCATTAAAAAGGAGGAAACCCAGCGTCTGGTCATGCCCATGAGTTCAAGACTTCAGGCAATCATTGCCTGCAAAGGGTTTTCAACTAAGTATTAGAATTGAACATTTTATTTGCAATTATATTAATTTGTCCAATTACTTATGAGCCCCTGAAAGGAGGGGATTGTGTAGAAAAATGACTTTAGTTCCCCACATTTTTATGCAATGTTTTTGTTCTACCCACTGAATTAAAGCTGAAAGTCTGCACTTCAACTTCATCTGACTTGTTTCTTTTAAAATTTATTGTGGTAACGTACAGAATTGAAAAATTTTGTCTCTGTCCAAATATTTATGGTCCTGACTGTATAAGCTACAACTGCAACCTATAATTTAAATCAGTGATTTTAAACCCATGGGTCATGACCCAAATATGGGTCACAGCAAGTTCTGAAAGGGTTGTGAGGCAGAGTTGGAAATGTAACCATTTTAAACCAGTAAGATCCTATGCTGATCCATGATCAGATTTTCCAGCTCCAATCCTAGAATTAACCTATATAAACGCGTCTTGGGTTTACAACTGTTTGGCGCAAAACTAGTGAACACTCAACCAACCCAAGAAGCCAAACCACAGATGCTTAATTTAATATTCACTGGCACATCCAGTCAGATTTGTGCGACAGGCAATGATTGCGTGCTTGATTATAGCGTTAATTATAACCTATACTTGACATGAGGTTGCGACTGAGCTGGCATGGTAAAAATTGAGTCGCTGTGCAAAAAAGGTTTATAACCCCTGCTTTAAACGCAACCCCTTTTCCAAAAAAGTTAAGATCCTTTGTAAAATGTAAATAAAAACAGATTGGTGATGATTTACAAATCATATAACCCCATATTTAATTGAAAATAGAACAAAGACAACATATCAAATGTTGATGTAGTTGTTATAAGCTGAACTAGAACCATAATTAAATACTAGCAATATACAGTATATTCTAGTCAGTTCCTAAAGTGGAAAATGGATCAATAAGAGAAAGTATAGCTTGTATCCATTCATTATATCAATATACAGTATATTCTAATCAGCTGCTAAAGTGGAAAATATATATACGCTGTATACACTATATGTATATGCCATATGTATTTTATTGTTTTATGATAAATATAACTCAGTAAGTCCATTTTCAGAGGCATGTTTGAAAAGTGTTGCTGAAAAAAGTTAGGAGTGCTGCAAATAGGCAGTTTGGTCTTCTAGTGCTAGGTCTTCAGAATGTCAGTCCTGTGGGCAGTGTAGGTTCCAGGTTCCAGGTCTGGATCCTGACCCACAATGTCTCTTAGAATCCGTCAAAAGCAGTATTTTCTTCTTGAAGTTTAGAAGACCATTGCAGTTCAAACGCTATAACATTCAATTCATTTTGCATATCTCAATGCATGGTAACTACAAAAGGGTGCAGGACCTTGTTGATTAGCATATCAATTTAATTCCATGTGGCTTGAGCTTTAATGAACAGATCTGCTTGTTTTGGATAGAGGGTGCCACAGCCATTTAGTATGAAAAACTGCTCTCCAGGTCCTTAAAGCTGGCTGTGAGCCTTGTGTTTTTCTAGCTAAGGACAACAAATCACTACCACAGCTGTCCATATTCCATCAAGCCCCTTTATGTCTAAAGTAACAAGACCCAGAGAAAATATTGTGAACAACACTTACCTGGGGAATCTGTTACTATTAGCATGCATCATAGGGGAAATGCCTGTGATTTAGACTTTCAGATCAGCTAATCTGTCTTGTCAACTGCCTTCCCTTCTGTTTTAAATTAAATCGCCTGGGGCCGCATTTCATGGAGGATTTTTAAGGGTCCAAAGCACGTAGTGCTATGGAACCTTATTGTTTTTGTTAGGATTATTATTATTAAGGGTCCAAAGCACGTAGTGCTATGGAACCTTATTGTTTTTGTTAGGATTATTATTATTTTTTTTATTTTTATTATTTTTCTTCCCTAAAACTGAATGCCCAGCCTAAACCGTAAGTCCTAGGCCGACCAAATTTGGTAGGATGATTGGTATTTCTACCCACTACTCAGGTTGTCCGACCCGTCCGACTCAGCCAGAGGGGGGCGCCGTAGCGCCCCCCAACACGTTTCAGTCAATATCTCCTGTCCTGTTTGTCCTACAACCAAAATTCTTTTTTCTGCTGATACAGACAGCCATGCCCTACCAAAAAGTCAATGGGACCATGAAGCTCCGCCTACTTAGATTTTTTGCTAATTTGCATATTTTGCAAATACTACTTATCTCTTAAAGTCCTAGCTTGTCCTACCAAATCAGACAAATGAGGTGTCAAACGAATCAGAACTGTGAGCTCATCAAGAATTTCTAAAAAAATTCAGACATTTTGTGTATTGTACGGCCATTAGCCACGCCCAAAGAATTCCCAAATTTGGCCCATTTTGGTCTAACAGCTATGACTTGCCCTTGCCTTGACCTACATCGACCAAATTTGAAATTCTACCTCCGGACATCATTCTGGGGACACGGTCCAAGGGGGGCCGCATTTCGTCCATAGGGGGCGCTATGACTAAAAACTGCCAATATCTCCTGACTGCCTTGGCCAATCCAACTGGAATTTGGCAGATATGTACTAGGTCCCAGCCTGAGGTCAGTCACCTACAATGACAGTCATGAGTCCTGAAACAGTGGCCGCCATTGGCCAATCAAAATCAAGCAGCAATTTGACTTGCTTAATGATGACCAATCCAAATCAAATTTAGCTGGTACATTTGTCCTCTGACCCTCAGCCTACCGTGTAAACAGTGGCTACGGCCACTGTTTATATATTACTAAGACCAACCTAGGCCAATTCAGCTCAAATGAGTTACCAGATCAGGTAGGAAGGTGTCTACCGATCTCACTTGCTTTAACCACAGCAACGGGTGGCTCAGTGGGCTAAACTTGTATGCTTGTAATCAGAGGGTCGCAGGTTCGAACCCAGCTTCGGCGGGTACTTGAGCTAGGCAGCCCGATGTGCACAGCATACCCTCCATGAAGTGAGCTGGGGAGACGTGAAGGCGTTTTCCCCACGATGATGAATGAAGCTTATATTATTGTTAATTTAGACGTGCTCAGGCACTACTTCAGACGGTTAAACAATAATTATTTTTCTTCCCTAAAACTGAATGCCCAGCCTAAACCGTAAGTCCTAGACTGACCAAATTTGGCAACAATATTGCTATTCCTACCCACTACTCAGTCCCACTGACCCATCCCAGTCAGTCAGATGGGGGCGCTACAGCACCCCGATTTGCATTTCTGCCTATATCTCCAGACCTGTCAAGCCTACAGTTGAAATTTATTGCCAGGCCAATTCACTATGTCCTGATGAATCAACCTGCATATAGATCTTGGTTTTACATCTTTGCCTTCTTGCATGATTTATAGATGTTTTGAAAACAGGTTTTTTGTTAACCTCCTAGGATATTCACCTAACATCCATAAATCGGGTGTCATTCAAATCAGGAGACAGTCCTTTTAAAGATTTACAGAAAAAACTTAAACTTTCGGTAAGATACAGCCTCCAGCCACACCCTGACTGTACTGATGTCTTGCCCATTTCAATCAGACAGCTATATCTCAGGGATGCTTCAGCCAATCATTACAACAATTGGCTCACTGATGTAGGACTGTACCCCAGAGATAACCTCCAAATTTCGTGTCGATCGGTCAATCGGGAGCGCTACGCCACTGTCTATATACATCTAAGACCCACCTAGGCTCATTGAGCTAAAACGAGTTACCAGAAGGTGTCTACTGATCTCAGTCGTCTTACCCACAGCAGCGGGTGGCTCAGTGTGCTAATCCTGTGTGCCTGTAATCAGAGGATCGCCGGTTCGAACCCAGCTTAGTATTTTTGTATTTCAGCTAGGTATCCTGATGTGCACAGTGTACTCTCTGATGTTGACTGGCCTGTTACACCTGCACTAAAAGCATCTCCATCCTAATGTCTGCCAACTACTGAGACCGTCCAGCTCTGTCCTACATCTCCTATCCTGTTATGGCAGTCTAATTCTGTCTGACTTTCTACTACCCTGGCCGCCGGTTCACTGCCGTTATTCCTCTACTGTCCGACCAGTCCGATCGTCCTGCGCTTTGGACCCTTTCGTAACTGCCTGCAGTTTCTAGTTTTTATTATTTTTCTTCCCTAAAACTGAATGCCCAGCCTAAACCGTAAGTCCTAGGCTGACCAAATTTGGTCGGATGATTGGAATTCCTACCCACTACTCAGGTTGTCCGACCCGTCCGACTCAGCCAGAGGGGGGCGCCGTAGCGCCCCCCAACACGTTTCGGTCGATATCTCCTGTCCTGGTTGTCCTACAGTCGAAATTCTTGTTTCTGCTGATACAGACGGCCATGCTCTACCAAAAAGTCAATGGGACCATAAAGCTCCGCCTACTTAGATTTTTTGCTAATTTGCATATTTTGCAAATACTACTTATCTCTTAAAGTCCTAGCTTGTCCTACCAAGTCAGACAATTGAGGTGTCAAACGAATCAGAACTGTGAGCTGATCAAGAATCATCCACAAATTTCAGACTTTGCTATGTCCTACGGCCATTTGCCACGCCCAAACAATGTCCATATTTGTCCCATTTTGGTCTGATGGCTATAACTTGGCCGTGCCTTGGCCTACCTTGACCAAATTTGATATCCTACCTCCCTACACCATTCTGGGGACACGTTCCAGGGCGGGCTGCATTTCGTCCATAGGGGGCGCTACAATGAAAAACTACCAATATCTTCTGACTGCCTTGGCCAATCGAACTGAAATTTGGAAGGTATGTACTAGGACGCAGCCTGAGGTCAGTCACATACAATGGTAGTCATGAGTCCTGAAACAGTGGCCGCCATCGACCAATCAAAATCAAGCAGCAATTTGACTGGCTTAATGATGACCAATCCAAATCAAATTTAACTGGTACATTTGTCCTCTGACCCTTAGCCCACCCTGTAAAGGACATCTCATTAGGCCAGATGGGGGCGTGACAGCACCCCCATCTGCATTTCTGCCTATTTCTCCAGAACTGCCAAGCCTACACTTAAATTTTATTGCCAGTCCAATTTATTATGTCCTGAAGAATCCAACTGCATATAGAACTTGGTTCTCCATCTTTGCATTTTTACATGATTTATATTTCTCTGAATACAGGTCATTTCATTGACCTCCTGGGATTTTCACCACACCTACATAAGTCTGTTGTCATTTAAATCAAGAGACAGTCCTTTTAAAGACTTAGGGAAAAAACATAAACTTTCGGTAAGGTACGGCCACCAGGCACACCCTGACTGTACTGCTGCCTTTCCCATTTCGATCAGACAGCTATATCTTAGGGATGCTTCAGCCAATCATTACCAAATATCTCTCTTTAATAAAGGGCTGTACCGCAGAGATACCCTCCAAATTTCGTGTCGATCGGTCAAATAGGTGTGCTACTTTCACTGTCTAAATGTGTCTAAAATTCACCTATGCTCATTTAGCTAAAATGAGTAACCAGATCAGGTAGGAAGGTGTCTACCAATCTCACACATTTTAACCACAACAACGGGTGGCTCAGTGGGCTAAACTTGTATGCTTGTAATCAGAGGGTCGCAGGTTCGAACCCAGCTTCGGTGGGTACTCAAGCTAAGCAGCCCGATGTGCACAGCATACCCTCCGTGAAGTGAGCTTGGGAGACGTGAAGGCATTTTCCCAACGAGGATCAATGAAGCTTCTATTATTGTTAATTTAGACGTGCTCAGGCACTACTCCAGAGGGTTGAACAATAATTATTTTTCTTCCCTAAAACTGAATGCCCAGCCTAAACCGTAAGTCCTAGACTGACCAAATTTGGCAACAAGATTCCTATTACTACCCACTACTCAGTCCCACTGACCCGTCCCAGTCAGTCAGATGGGGGCGCTACAGCACCCCGATTTGCATTTCTGCCTATATCTCCAGACCTGTCAAGCCTACAGTTGAAATTTATTGCCAGTCCAATTCACTATGTCCTGACGAATCAAACTGCATATAGATCTTGGTTCTACATCTTTGCCTTCTTGCATGATTTACAGATGTTTTGAAAACAGGTTTTTTTGTTAACCTCCTAGGATTTTTGACTAACATCCATAAATCTGGTGTCATTCAAATCAGGAGACAGTCCTTTTAAAGATTTACAGAAAAATCTTAAACTTTCGGTAAGATACAGCCACCAGCCACACCCTGACTGTACTGGTGCCTCGCCCATTTCAATCAGCCAGCTATATCTCAGGGATGCTTCAGCCAATCATTACAAAATTTGGCTCACTGATGTAGGACTGAACCACAGAGAGACCCTCCAAACTTCGTGTCAATCGGTCAATCGTGAGCGCTAAGCTACTGTCTATATACATCTAAGACCCACCTAGGCTCATTGAGGTACAATGAGTTTCCAGATCAGGTAGGAAGGTGTCCAGCGATCTCTCCAGTTTTACCAACAGCAGCGGGTGGCTCAGTGGGCTAAACTTGTATGCTTGTAATCAGAGGGTCGCAGGTTCGAACCCAGCTTAGGTGGGTCCTTGAGCTAGGCAGCCCGATGTGCACAGCATACCCTCCGTGAAGTGAGCTGGGGATATGTGAAGGCGTTTTCCCCACGATGATCAATGAAGCTTATATTATTGTTAATTTAGACGTGCTCAGGCACTACTCCAGAGGGTTGAACAATGATTATTTTTCTTCCCTAAAACTGAATGCCCAGCCTAAACCTTAAGTCCTAGACTGACCAAATTTGGCAACAAGATTCCTATTCCTACCCACTACTCAATCCCACTGACCCGTCCCAGTCAGTCAGATGGGGGCGCTACAGCACCCCGATTTGCATTTCTGCCTATATCTCCAGACCTGTCAAGCCTACAGTTGAAATTTATTGCCAGTCCAATTCACTATGTCCTGACGAATCAAACTGCATATAGATCTTGGTTCTACATCTTTGCCTTCTTGCATGATTTACAGATGTTTTGAAAACAGGTTTTTTTGTTAACCTCCTAGGATTTTCGACTAACATCCATAAATCTGGTGTCATTCAAATCAGGAGACAGTCCTTTTAAAGATTTACTGAAAAATCTTAGACTTTCGGTAAGATACAGCCACCAGCCACACCCTGACTGTACTGGTGTCTTGCCCATTTCAATCAGACAGCTATATCTTAGGGATGCTTCAGCCAATCATTACAACAGTTGGCTCACTGATGTAGGACTGTACCACAGAGAGACCGTCCAAATTTCGTGTCAATCGGTCAATCAGGAGCGCTACGCCACTGTCTATATACATCTAAGACCCACCTAGGCTCATTGAGGTAAAATCAGTTTCCAGATCAGGTAGGAAGGTGTCTACTGATCCCACCCGTTTTACTCACAGCAGTGGGTGGCTCAGTGGGCTAAACTTGTATGCTTGTAATCAGAGGGTCGCCGGTTCGAACCCAGCTTCGGTGGGTACTTGAGCTAGGCAGCCCGATGTGCACAGCATGCTCTCCGTAAAGCAAGCTGTGGAGATGTAAAGGCGTTTTCCACATGAAGGTCAATGAAGCTTCTGTTTTTGTTATTAACCCAGCCATTAAGACAGGCTTATGCACTACTCCGGAGGGTTCGATTATAATTATTTTTCTTCCCTAAAACTGAATGCCCAGCCTAAACCGTAAGTCCTAGGCCGACCAAATTTGGCAATAAGATTCCTATTCCTACCCACTACTTAGCCTCTCCGACCCATCCCAGTCAGTCAGAGGGGGGCGCCGTTGCGCCCCACAACATGTTTTGGTCGATATCTCCTGACCTACTTGTTCTACACTTAAATTTTATTGTCAGTCAAATTCACAATGTCATGCCAAATCCAGGAACATATATAGTCATATCTCATTAGACCTACGCTGAATCTCCATCATGTTATGGCTGACTAATTCTTTCTGACTGTCTACTACCATGGCCGCCGGATCTCTGCCCTTATTCCTCTACTGTCCTACCAGTCCGATCATCCTACGCTTTGGACCCTTTCGTAACTGCTTGCAGTTTCTAGTTATAATTGTTTCTCTTTTGCCCCCTAACCAGTTGGCAAAGCCAGCATTGTAAAATATGTGCGCCTTAATCAACATGGAAAAGCTATTCTGTAATTACTTCAAATATTCAAAAATGGCCACCTTTTTTCCTCTGTCAATTTTTCATCTTACCAATCGGCAAGAGTGTTTCAGCGGATTTGCCAGGCCATAAGTCATTTACAATGTGCAGAGCTCCAGTCATTTCAGAACAGTGAGGCATGTTGTTTTAAGCCTATATAAAATAAATGAAGCAAATTCTGTTATAACGCAGAACAATTCCATTTTTACATTTGCTCAATCAGTAAAAATTTGTGCAAATAATAGTGCTTTGATTTGAAAAGGGAATATGTATGTTCTGTTGAACAGGATGAAGGATGCAGGCACAGGAGTTTAACAAAACAGAACAGGGTTTATTCACTGAGAACTGAACAGAAACAAACTAGATCACAGGGGATCCAAAAAAAGGAAGGGCAAACAGTAACCAAAGCAAGACAACATTAATGTCAGGACTGGGGAACACAGCACTGGGAAGCATCTTTATGTAGAGGCTAACAAGGTGGCAGAATGAGAGACAGCTGGAATGCATTACACATGTGGAGGAACAAGCGGTTAGACTAACGCATAACAGGCATGGCTCATTAGAGACACAGGAAGGGCAGATAGGCAGGATGTGACAAGGTACAAATTAGCAGGGTGGGTATTATGGTGTGGGAAGTGGAGAGGTGGGAGTCGATGAGCATATAAACTATTGTGCAAGCAGCTGCAGCTGGCCAATAGGGGGCGTGAGGGTGCTGCCCTCCCTGGTGGAATTGTTTTTTATTTTAATATACAATAATTATTTACTTCAAGTATGTGTGTATTTAAAATGCACAACAAATGTGTAATATATAAAATATAAATTATGTTTGGGTGGAAATTAGCTCATGCCCTCTCTCTCAATATTTCTTCTGGGGCGCTAGAAAATTGCCCAATCAGTGCAGCGGCGCAGCAAACTGTTGACAATATATGCACATTACAACATAGATTTAGCCAATCAGCATCCTAGAATCGGAAGCCTGGGGTTATTAGTTCATGACCCAAAGCACAGTTCTGGGTCAGCGCGTGGCATACAGAAGGACACCAGACCACTAGGGGTGCACTGGAAGGGATGAAGTAGCATTTTTCAGTTGTCTTGCACCGCCATATTGGTGCACCGCCATATTCAGTACACTGCATAAGAAGATGTGAAATAATGTTGTATTAAACGTTACATAAAAGAAAAATAAATAAAACAAAATAATAGCAAACTATATAAAGAAAGAACGTATATTAATGGATGTGACCCACACACATTGAAAGCAGAATGCTTGTGAGTTGCCCGCTGACAATATGACGATATTGTTAATTGTTAATTATCTGGTATTTTAAACGTCGTGGGTAGCATTGAAGCAAATGAAAGTGACTAAAGGTAAATTACTGATAGATTTATTTTATTTCTGGATGTCACTCATAAATGGAGACTTAGTTTCTATGTCCATGCAACATTTGTAAAGCTGAGTAGGCATCAATAAACTTTCCAGCACTGGAAAACCTTATTTTGAATAAACTGTGACAACGTTTGGATAGATTGTATACCGAGCCATCACAGGCAGACATGTAGTGGAGAGTACACGCAGGTGTACAGTGTACACATATTTACGGAAGAGGATTAGGGCCACCATGAAAATATCATTTGAATTCTAACTTTAATCTCAGAATTCTGACTTTTTTCTCAGAATTCTGACTTTTTTTCTCAGAGTTTAGAAAAAAAGTCAGAATTCTGATATTAAAGTCAGAATTCTGAGATTAAAGTCAGAATTCAAATAATATTCTCATGGTGGCCCTAATCCTCTTCCGTACATATTACATATATCGTATACAGCGTATTTATATTTTCCAATTTAGCAACTGATTAGAGTATACTGTATATTGCTAGTATTTGTTAACTATGGTTCTAGTTCAGCTTATAACAACTACATTAAGTTGGCAATAATGTCTTAATGGTTAGGGAAGCGCACTTGTAGTTGAAAGATTGCTGGTTTGAATCCTTGACCAGCAAGGCACCATTGAGGTATCCTGAGCAAGGTACCGCCCCCAAGCACTGCTCCCCGGGTGCTGAATTAGCTGCCCCCTGCTATGTCATGATATCACATATGGGTTAAATGCAGAGGACACATTTTGTTGTTGTGTGCTGTGGTGTGTCAACAATGACCACTGATCACCAAATTATACCCACCTCTAAAAAATTTATTTACCATATATCCACCTAGAAATTGTTAGAAATGCATATCAGTTAAATAAATGCGTATTATGCAATATAGCAGTAAACCCACCTACAAAGACACCACTGATCACAGGGCAAAAACACAAACATAGTCAAGTCAATTTACAGACAATAATTAGCCTAAATAAATGCTTCAATGTTTTAAGATTATCTGGGAATCCCATGCAACACAGTGAGAACATGCACCAACTCCATTCCACTGCTGTAGAAATTATTTATGATATAATGAATGGATACAAGCTTTACTTTCTCTTATTGATCCATTTTCCACTTTAGCAACTGATTAAAATATACTGTATACTGCTAGTATTTGTTAATTATGGTTCCAGTCCAGCTTATAACAACTACATCAAGATAAAACATTAAATCTGCACCATTTAAAAAATCAAGGAACTCAGTTTTTTCTCAAAGGTTAATTGCATTTTTTCTGTACTGATTTATTTATTTATTGTATGCCTAACTAGCTTCCCATTGAAAACTTAACCTGAATCATATTAAACATTTTAAGTCTCGTAACTTTGATATTTATGTACAATTGAAAATATGTAACTCATATGACACAATTTTTTAAAACTGCATTTATGTAACCAACAGGTATGAAATGGTGAAATAGTCAGAGCATATGGGAGCCTAAATGTCATCCCTGGAGATAATACTAGCCCTGCTTTTGGACCCTGGTCTATCTGCCCCCTCTCATCTAAGCAACAAGTATTCTACTGATTGACACTTCACTTTATGGTCAGAGTAGGCAATGTTTTGTCAAAGGGCTGGTGTGTATGCAGGTTTCTGGGATAACCTGTAGGTCAGCTATTGAATCCCAGGTGTGAGAACTCTTCAGCCAATCAGTCCTCTATTTAGTAATCTAATTTGGGAGTGGCAGGGAACACCCACTCAACAGCCCATTCTGGATAACAAATTTACTAAGTGGATCATAGTATAAAGTTTTTTTTATTAATATTTCTATATATTTCAAACAAATGTGACCTCTAAGTGAGAACACATTTTTCTAAATTTATAATACACTATTAATTTGACTGATTTGGCTATGAGCACTTCTCACTACGGTGACAGTATTAATTTTAGGAGGAGTAGCATGTCCTGTCCCTTTATGTAAATTTAAAAAATAGATTTAGTACATCTACATTTAGTACACTTGAATTGCTATTACAGTTGGGTATGGGCGGAATAATTTCGAAAAGACATAAAAAGTAGGTAATGTTTTCTCATATTTATAATTGTTGGAGTAATAACGCAGACGGAATGACAATCTGCTTCAGCAGAAAACAGTGGATTTTACAGTTCATTTAAAATAAAATGCAGTGTTGCCAACTTTGGTCAACTGGATGGAGTGAGATTTTAGTTTGAAACAAGTTCGCACACAGAAGCACAAACATTTCCATGTATGTAACAGTTTTATTGCCTTGTAAATTGCCTGCAGGGTTTGCAAACTACATCAGTGCTTTTGATGTAGCTAATTTTAGGTTTATAATGGAATAATATAGATTTGTCGTAAGATTTCTTGCGTGAGCTTGAGATTCTGAAGGCGGTGTCATGACAGATGTGTGAGAGCTGGAAAACCTTGAATATCTACGTTTTTTTAATTGTTTCATCTGGCTTTATTTATATAAAAATAACATTACATTAAGGTTGCTAAAAAAGGTAAACTCTGACAAACATGAAATCACAAATAACCTAGCTACGTCCATTTTATCCAACATTTTATGAAATTCATACTGCGTTTGAAAACGTTTCAGCTTTATGACATAAGGACATAGCAGCTGCTCTGGTAACCTCCTCTTACGGCTTTTTGGTTGCGGATGATAGATTCGCTGCTTTTATGAACACTAACGGCACATCAGCGCAAGCAAAAGGAAATGGGCGGTTCTAATGTTAACTGGGCAGTTGTGCCTTTTACCACGCACCTTGCATGAAAGCAGCGGCACATACAAATGTGGACAAATTTGTTGGTACCCTTCCACAAAAAAAAATAAACTACCTTTGAAATAACTTGAAACTAACAGAAGTTTAATGACATCCCTTATTGTTATATTCCATCTTTAAAACGAATCAGACGTTGCTTTTGATTATTGATTGAGTTGAATATTTTATATAATTAAACAAATGAAAATGGCATGGACAAAAAGATGGTACCCCCTTAATTTAATATTTTGTAGCACCACCTTTTGCTGCAATCACTGCCAACAAGCAATCTCTGCACTTCACAATGAGACATTTGAATTTGCCAAGAGGTAGTTTGGCCCACTCTTCCTGAGCAAGAACTGCTCAAGCTGGCTCCTGTTTGAAGGGTGGCGTCTCCACATTGCAATTTTCAGATCTTTCCGCAGATGTTCAATAGGATTAAGATCTGGGCTCATGGAGGGCCATTTAAGAATAGTCCAATGTTTTTTTCTCAGCCATTCTTTGGTGCTTTTAGCTGTATGCTTTGGGTCATTATCCTGTTGGAGGACCAATGACCTATGACTGAGGCTGAGCTTTCTGACACTGGGCAGTACATTTCACTCTAGGATGCCTTGGTCGTCTTGAGACTTCATTGTGTCCTGCACAGATTCAAGGTTCCCTGTGCCAGATGCAGCAAAGCAGCCCCAAAACAAAACTGAGCCCCCTTCATGCATGTTACACAGTGTTCTTTTCTTTTAAAGCTTCATTTTTCCTTCTGTAAACATAGAGCTGATGTGACTGGACAAAAAGCTCCAGTTTTGTCTCATAAGTCCAAAGGACATTCTCCCAGAAACTGTGGGGCTTGTCGACCTGCATTTTGGCGAATTCCACTCTGGCTTTTTATGTCGATAGTGGAGCCCTCCTAGGTCTTCTTAAATGGAACCCGTTATTGTTCAAAATGTAAGCGATGGTGCAATCAGAAAGTGATGTACCTTGACCTTAGAGGTCAGCGTGAATGGTTTTGGATGGTTTCCTTGGCTTTTTTTCTACCATCCACACTATACTTCTGATCAACCTGGGGCTACAGTCCCATGAACCTTATACTTTTTAATAATATTGATAACTGTGGTCACAGGAACATGACGCTGCTTGGAGATGGTCTTATAGCCTTTACCTTTAACATGGTTATCTATAATCTTCTTTCTGAGCTCCTCAGACAGCTCTCTCCTCTGCTGTCTCTGGTCCATGTTCAGTGTGGTGCACACAATCATACCAAACAACACAGTAGCATGTTCTTTCCCTTTAAATAGGCTGAATGGCTGATGAAAAGCTTGAAGGCATCTGTGATACTAATTAAGGTTAAACAGTTTGAAACATGACTATAATGCAAGGATAAACAGTCTCTTTAGGGATACCAACAAATCTGTCCATACTATTTTAGCATATCTTTGTAAAATAAACAACAAATCATTTCCTTACCGATTTTATTGGTTTATTCTATCACATACTAAAGGCATGCAGGTATACATTAGACAACTGCTTTTAACTGATTCACTTTTCAGGAGAAATGAAGCATTGTTTCAATTAGCTGGATGGGTACCAAAAAAATTGTCCACGTCTGTATATGCTGATTTAGTGAATATCTTTTACTTTCTAATTTGCTACAATCACACCTGTAATGACTATGACACTGGTGTATTGCGCACTCTTAAGTTTTGGTGTCACACCTTCTCCTGATTTGCTTATCAGGTAAATGAACCTGCTCTGGCCTGATGGCAATTTTAACCTAACCTTACTTAAGCATAGCGTTGAGTAATTCACACTTTGGTCATTGCAATTACTCTTGGAGCATAGATCAAAGGTTTGTTTTATGGACAGAGTAGATCTGCTAGATATAGTAGGTCTGTTTTCACTGTGCCTGTCAGTTGCCTGCTGGTTCTGACTTGGTGGTCTGTGTGACTTGGGTGCCATGGATCCTGTTGACTTTTATTTTGCTTTGAGCTTCTATTTAGGCAGTTTCTGGTTTGGGAATTCACAATCCCAAGTAGCTGGCATTCCACAAGTAGAATGACCTATTGATGACCTACAAGCAGCGCAGCAGCTAGCTCAGTAATGTAAAATCTGGGTATGTCTGAGTGTGGCTGTAATGTCTGGGACTAGTCTGGCTGAAATCCCTCCTTGAGCATATTTTTCCTATTAGATAAAGAAAAAGCAGCTGCTGTGTGGTATTAGCTGGATAGATAACCAACAGCCTCTGCCTCAGAATGACTCCTTTTATAGCTTCTGCAGTCTATAATCTCGTAAATTCATAACTATCTGGCTAAACATACGCTGTTATCTCCACCACTAAACTTAAGTTTCACCTCAGGGCCTGATTCCAGTTTGTGGTGCAAATGTTTTATATATCACTGTGGTTAATCTTGCAGCCTGGCTAATACATGGTTGTCGAGTTGTGGTTGAAATTTACCTAAGGCACACATAAAAATGAGTAGCTTTTAGTTTTATTTGATGTGTAAATGGTAAATGTTTTACTAATATTAACACAGCACATGCAAAGAAAGTCCATGTTTAATATTTCAATGTAAAACCATTTTTATGTTTGGGCACTTGCGGTGAATTTTGTCACTTTATAAGAAGTGAAATTAATGAAAAATATACCTGCATGTATAAAAGAGTGTTTGCTGGTGGGTGAAATGCAATCCGAATAACAATCCGAATTAAGCGATATACTTACTGTCTCAGTGGTGAGTTATTTTTGGGAAATTTACAATGCCTTACTGTTCCATGTATATTTTATCTTTATGCTGTTACTGTATGTAAATGATATTTTAATGGCAATAGGAAACCATACAGCCTTCAGCACTTTTCATGGAACCAGCCTTGACCATTGATAATTTGTAAACTAATGGATTAAGCAACACATATTACACTTTGGCATGGCATCACTGAAACTGCATGCACATCAAAATTCTTTGATGCACTCAAAGTACATTTAACAAGTTCATTGTAATCAAGATTGTTGTTGAGAAAGCATGTAATATTGCAGAGCTTGGGTATTGGCCCTTTGAGGTGAATCCACTCTGAATTGAAAAGGATCAGCATATTTCTACACACAACTGAATTTGCTGAGAATTTCAACAAAACCACCAATTGGACATTATCTGGACTAAGTTGTGTTTGACTAATAGTACACTCCAGCAGTGTTATAATAATGGCGTTATGAATTGGCTGTTCACCTGCATATTTTGCACATTCAGGTGGTGGCAAAATTCACAAGCTATTAATACACTGTTGCAGCAGTTTAAATGTCAAGAAAGTCCTTGGCCTTTTTTCAATGCATCCCATCCTTGCTAAGCAAAGCAGTGAATCCACAGAATATGGGTGACAAGAGCTCACACCCTCAAGGAATTTACCTATTATTCAGCCTTCAATTTACATGCAACTGCAAGTAACACCTGAACATTCACCTAGAAAGTGATGCTGGGCTTGGCTGAGAGGTTTGGAAGATCAGCTATTTTGGTTACTGGCTCCTTTAGGCTACTTTTTAGGTTCAATGAGCTAGATTCCTGGCTTCCCAGAAGTGATGCTTTGTAGCCTGGTCACCATGTGCCACAGGTGATGGTCACTTTTAGTTAGGGAGTGGAGAGTCAATTAATACTCACACAGATATGTAGCTCTGTGTATTAAAATAAATTGTTTTAATTGTGTTTTTATTAAATATTTTCTTTCACACATTTAATATTCAAATACTGAAATAGTTACTTTATGTAAAGAACTTAAAATAATGAAAATTAGTAGTTTTTGTAATAAAACACTTAAAGGTATACTTTTTTGTTTTCCAGACTTTTAATTATATCATTGCCTGAAAAATTAAAGCTTAATTGACAAATGTCAGAGAGAACTGGAGATGAGTATAGATCAGTGTACTCTGCTTGCATATTAATTTTTAGAATACTTTATCATTTTAGATGATGGATTTGTAATTCCCATATGAGAATACAATGGCTGTTCAGTTTTTAAGCAATGTTTTTTTTGTGCCCCCATCAATAGCTTTAGTATTGTATTTCCAAATTGTACATAAAATATTTTAAAGGACTACATTTTATATTTTTCATATCAGTATGTATAACTGCTTAACAGTACAGATGTAGAATTTTTTAACTATTATTTTAAAAGTATTCTTCATGTCTGTTTATTGTTTTCCATTATTGACATCCCAGTTGTGTTTTCAGAATTATAATGAATTATTTCTTTTTTAGTAATGCCAATAATGATTATTGCATTTACAATTAACTTCAGTGAACTAGTTCATAAATATGTGTTATATGCCATTGTATGTTAGTGTGCACTCCAATACAGGCACATAATCATGTTTATTTATTTTATAATTAAGCAAAATATGTCATTGGAATGTACATCAAAAAAAACTCAACTATGCAGAAAAACACCTCTCACCAAACATGACACACATTTTAAGTGTTTATTAGTGCCAAAACTCATTTCAACTAATCAGTCTAAACAAATTGCACAGATAGTAAATGTAACAAACCGTGTATAGTACAACCCAAGCATATTTGCACATTGTATAATTCTTATAAATACTTAATTAAACTACGTTAAACCGCAACTGCAATCACATTGTAACATTTCAATTTCTTACTGAGAAACTGCCAATAAATGTGATGGTTACTAAATATTTGTCATATATTAAATGAGTTTCCATTATGTTTATTCTGTAGACACCTAAATATGTTAGCAGAGAAAATTATGTTGTATGTTACAGTAATTTCTAGACCTATTAAAACGCTACCTGTACAAATGGTATTCCATTTTTGATATGAAGTGCATTAAATGAACTGAAATCGACTATGCCTACGATTGAGAAAATGTTGACTTCATTGTAAAACTGGCAGGCTGAAGATGTGGGCCTACAGCCGACCTTTCAACTTGGTGCGGGGGCTAAGTATTCAAGTACAAGGAGTTAAAGAAAAAAACATGAATGAACAGAAATTATCTAATACAATTATATAGTAATACTTCATCATACTAGATAACTAGGCCTACACAGCCACTTGCGGTTATAGACGGTATAAATAGGGCAACACTTGTTAAGTCCCATATCGGTGGAACTGTGCTCGACGAAATAAAGGTGTTAAATTTATCAGTTTTAGTTATCGTTCAAAAACCAGCTACATGTGAATTTATAAACCTAGCATGTCCATTAATCGCTATTAAGAGTTTACGTTTAAAGTAATTTATTTAAACGCTTATCAAATGCATGTGTTTCATGGAACAGGCTAAATATTTACGCATATGGTCCAGGTGTATCATATTTTTAAACCTAACATTTTGACACCACATTAATTCTCAATGCTGACGATGAGGGTATTTATTTTAAAATTTTAATCAAACATTATTAACTGCGTGTTTCGTAATTTTAATAAAAGTTGCATGTATACAGTTTCCTATATCGCTGGATAACATGTTACGACATAGGTCTGAGAATTCACATGAATTATACTAATCTACCCGCATTCATTTTATTATATTAATTTTATTCTCAAAGAAGGTTATATATAATTACGCGTCTTCACTGTACTCCAGTCAGTGAACACATAACACGGTTGTAATACCGCCTTGTAATCACTTTTGTACATTTTTAATTATATACGCCTACTAAAGACAAATGACTATTTATTAGAATGCGTTAATCAGGTTTGTGCATACTTGGGTATGTCTGGTGATCGCAAAACCTTCAGAAAGTGATACACGGAACCGTTACTGTCTTATTATCCGCAAAATCGTTATACATACCATTAAGTTAACCGTTCGTGGATCGTCTGGGAACAATGTTGGAAGTAGCTGGCGATTTTGATTTGAAATACGAAAAAAAATATATTTGGCATTTCCCTTGGTTTACATGACAGGAACAGTAAAGTCAGGCTGTGAATTATAAATTCAGCTTCATATGAATTGATTGCATAAAGATTAAAGTGAAGATTGTCTGCTCCATTAGTTATGCAATATACTGTACATATGTTCGCGTTTTGTAGACGGTCATAAGCATTGGCATTTGAGTCCTTTCCCTCGCCACAAACCCTCCCCCATAAAATATACATATATATACAAAAATCCGCATTTTTCTTGGTTATCCTTTGGCTAAATTGGGAGCTATCCAATGCTAGGTCTTTCAAAAGTTGTTCTCCTTTCATTGGAGTTGAAATGGTGCCCGGCTGATATTTAAATTAGAAATCCTTTGGCTGTAACATTCAGGCATTGCCTTTTCCCTTGACTCATTACTATTTTAGTATTCTTTCAGCTGCCTCCAAAATGGAGGTGGGTGACTTGAAACCGCAACGTGGGCCTTGACAAAGGGGTAGTTTGAAACCGCGCATTAACTCCTGTTTTATTAACGGTTGTAAGGTGTATTACTCAATGTTGCCAATAGCCATGTATGTATAACGTACTATTATAAAATCTTTTGAGATATGTGTAATATATTTATTACTGGCATCGAGTTAAGACTTTATATAAACATTTGAATAAGGTAATGAGATTTGGACACGTGATTAATACAACTACGTGTACAACTGTGTTGTGATGTACACTATATGATTCTCTAAATGATTTACGTAATACTGCAAATACTAGGGACAAAAAAAGAAACAGGTGCAGTTTTTACTCATTGTTGCTATTTTTAATATTGTTTCATTTCACTTACTGAAAGATTCAGATTATGGATCTGACTATTTCTTTGTTGTAAATTATTACATATTTGTATGAAAAATATGAAAAGCTTATAAAATCAAGCAACTTGAGTAAATTAATTGCTATAAAATCAGCATTGAATGACTTTGAATAAAGATTTAGCTCAGTATGCATTGCTTTTGCAAAAAGTGGGCGGCATGTAATATGCAGACCTAGCATTATAAAATATCTTTAGCAGCATTTTACAATCACGAATTGACTTGAAATTCAAGTAAACAGTGAATTATCAATTAAACTCTCTTGAAATTTCAAAATCCAACTTGACTATAAAGGTGTGCAAATGTCTACCTCTCGTTATCTAATCCAGTTCTAAAAATCTAAATTACTCTTTTGCCTATTTTGCCATTACCAACATTACTCTTTTGCATCCAAGTGATGACAACTTTTGTGATTTGCTTAAATATATACCTGCCTGGGTATTTAGCTTTCAAATAAACTTTCTGACTACATATAAAATAAGAATAAGTGTACAATCTGTACATTTCTTTGAGAGAATTTCAAGAGCAAAACACAATGTTTGAGGGTGAAATATAGACAAGCCTGCCGTGTTTCACTGGAAGTTAAAAGTGCAACATGAGTAGATGTTGATGCCAAGATAAAGAAATTATCATTTTATAGTGTCTGAGATTATGAGTGATGAATTTTTTAAAAACTGCAGATTCATGTTTGGGTTCATGGTTCAGGTGATGTAAGCAGTGCTTATTTCTACATTAATGGTTTTATCTAAACTGGTATGTGTAATCTGGGACTACAGTTCATAGGCCAAAGAGGGTGTCATTTGTAATGTTGATTACATTGTGTTTCATTTACAGTATAAAATCAGTAATCATTTAATCAGGGACTTCTGACTACAGTTCAAAGGCCAAAGAGGGTGTCATTTGTGATGTTGATTACATTGTGTTTCATTTAGGCCTACAGCATAAACTCTGAAAAATCAATAATGAGAAGAAGTTTATCCATCCTGGTACAAATCATTTAATCACTATCTGCATTGTTGATTAAGAGTTATGATTTTAGGCCACCAAAGAATAAAGACAAAATCCCTGCGCAATGCCAGTAGAAAAAAGATTGGAATGTCCAGTATATAGAAATCCACTGAAATTTAGCAATGTATACAATGGAAAACCCGCATTATGATTCCACACAACAAATGTTTTTTGGAATAGGCTCTGGACCCCTTTCAATCCTGCATAGGACACCCGGGTAGAGAAGATGGATGGATAGATGAAAGGATGGATGGATAAATGTAATAACTTCATGTATCTGCACATTTGGGTAGATTATGTTGACAATACTAGATTAATTTCAGCTTACCCTTTTAAATAAATCACAGCTTCTCTTGCCTGATTTGTGGGGTCATAGAATCATAAAAAAGAGGTGGCATATATTTTACAGATCACTCACCCCTGTTGTGTTCTGAGTATGTACATTTAAATTTTCATACATTGAATCAAAAAATATATTGCATACACAGCCTTTGACACCAAGCACTAAAGCATGCACTGGTACCTTCTGCTTGTAGGAGTTAAAATCAATATTAAATAAATGTCCCCCCCCCCCCCCCCCAACACCACCACCTCCACACAAAAACATTTTATCTCATCCGTTTGAGTGTTTTTCATGCACTTCTGTAACTGAAACCTACTCAGCTTTAGAAAGTATTCTCTTTAAAGCTAGATGTAAGCTTACTTGCCTTCCTATTGACAGAATCTGGCATAAATCTGCCAAGCAGGAATCACTTTTGGCAATGTGCTGTTAAAAAAAAAGTTCAAATAAGTTCAAATTAACTATCTCGAGAATTTCAGTTATGTATCAGTTCCATGTGAGGCAATGTCAGACAAGTAAGTATGTCACAACAAACTCTGGTAGAACAGTTTACATGAGTGAATTACATTGTCAGAGCATTCTGCCATATTGTCTGACACTAACGCCAATAAGACAAAATTGCAGTTTGAACAAGCTTATAGCTGGTCACAGTCAGCTGACCAAGTTGCATCTTTAAGGATAAATGATTCTGTATAAAAATTACTGACAGGTATTCTTTTCACATTCTCCTTTTACGACAAGCCTTGATCTTTGTAATCAATGGGCTTGCACTACAAGTGTGTTTCAACTACCATCCACTGCTCTGAAACCACCACAGTTTGAGACGGATATTACAAGACTGTGAGGCTACACAAGTCCAATTTTTCTTTGTCATATGATGTTTTGGTACAATTAACCATTCACACGATATAGGGCTACATTTTTTATTAACAAAAAAAAACTGTATCATTCATATTTTATCATATGTAATCAATTGTGCTATAAAATAGGGCTACTAGGCTACGTCCTGAAAGTAGTTCAGAAATAGTTATTGTTTGTGAGCTGAACTTTACCTCACACTTCTGGCCTTAAGACTGAAGATGTATCTGATTTTTACTGTAGTTATTTTTTTTCCTAAAATGTTTGAACCAGATACCTCCATGGTCTCTGTGTCCGTGCACCTTGTGCATTCCCATGTTACACATTCTCAGGTTTCTGCTGAATTCTACAGTTCCCTTCCACTGTTGTAAGGCTAGCTGGCATCTTTCAGTTGGCCTTATTGTGTTAGTGTCTTTAGTTAGTGTGCTGGTGCCCTGCCATTGGCTGGCATCCTGTCCCGTTGCTGCCTGGCGCGGGCGCCCTGCAGCACAGCGCCCCCTACACCAAACACTGCCACGGGTTCCAGTCCAGGGTGAGTGGTTGAAAACGAATAGATTGACAATTTCCATTATAAATCTTTAAACCATAAGTTAAAATGTGATATTATATCAATTTATTAAAGTGAAACATATCACTTTTACAATAATTAACACTGTTAATCATATTTTGGGACTTTCATGTAATTGGACAACATGAAATGACAGCTGGCCAGTGTAATAACATTGCTGAAATTAATTATTTGCAATTATTAATCCGCTGATCTACTGCTATGAAGTTAACTAGCTGATTATAGCATGAGAAACGCTAATTGTGCGTGGCCTTAAGATGTAGTTGCCATTATTTGTCATTATTTAAACTCCCAAGTCACATATACTTAAGCGTGTATTTCGTTTTACCAGACCGAACTGGCTGCAGATCGCCCGCTGCGTGGCAGTAGAATCCCCATTTTGAAGCTCGAGAAAACATTTCCCATGTCACCTAAATAGTAGCTCTAATTACCGCCCCATTGATACACAACCCACATCTATGCATTAGCGATCACGTTTTTCCTTTTGTGATTTGCTGTCATTGGACTAAAGGTGTTTCAGTGTAATATTTGAGGACACGCTCATCTAAAAAATTAAAACTCACAAAATACAAATGAGCATATGAGTAATAATTGTAGATGTTAAAAATACAGTAGGGATGCGTTTTTATACATGTTCGAGAATCAACGTGTTTTACTAAACCTGGTTTTAAAATATTCTGAACAGCTCATTGATTCTCTCCCACTTCGGATTTCTTCCGCCGTGTTGATTACCAGTCAAAGAATGGATTAAGTAGCTCCTTATAGAGATGGTACCCAAATATCTCCGCAGCCCGTTTTGATCACTCAGTCTTGGAGACAGGAGAGTCCAGAAAACCCACCAGTCTCCTTGGCTCGTAATTGGTTTTGTAGGACTGGCAAAGAGCCAGCGTGTTTTCATTACATTGACTGACACATATATTACCCAATTGCAGAGTTTTTTTTACGATTTCCCCCCCCCCCTCTCTAGATTTAATGTGGGCGGGGTTGAAAAAAAAACAATGCTTTTTTCATTGCTGTGGACTTCTTCGCGAAATACTGTGCGGGAGTGTAAACGGGCTTTTTGCGCCGATGTCAGCTTGCGGCATGTCCACGGATGGTGTGCTCATGGAATATCCTAAATCTGTTTGCAAACTTTAGGATTTGTCGGATTTTATGGGACTTCAATTCGAGTAAGGACTTTGTATTTAGATGTAGCGTACTTGTGCAAAGAAATCAAATTCATTACCGAGTTGCAAGTGTATTCTACGTTTAGCGTGTGAAAGTTAATAAACGTTTCAAAGCGTATTGTCGGACATTGAAATTCAGGCGTCCGATTAAGTAATGTAGAATATTCGTAAATATGGCAAGATAATGAAATTTAAGGCTTTTTGGGTTGTCGCAATAGGAGATTTTAGTTTCAGTGAATCGACATAAATAGCTTGTTAAAAATTCCGGTTTTCCGTTTTCTTGTATGACATCTGGTGCTTGGAGTGATTGCGTGACATAGTGTTTTAAAAACAAATAGAGATTGTGAATAAAAAAGTCCCTGATGTGATCTACGCTATTTTTGCATGTACCTTTGGGCTATAGCTGCACATGAGACGAACTTGACTTACAGGCATAGAGCAGACCTTTAACCCACCAATACAAGTCTATTTCATGAGGCTGAAGAGTAAATTGTATACACAATTGCAGTTAAAGTAGTAATAACTGAGTTTTCTTAATGTAACAATCTACATATATTTTTACATTTAAGAATGTAATCCAAGTTAATTAGCAATACCGAATTTATCTTGGCTGCTGGAAGGTGGTTGTCTTCCAGTTTCATGATTAACTGATGCATGTAAAATGAATAGTGTAAGCATAACAAATGAGAACACACAGCCTAGAATAGCGTGCTTATGTTTTAGATGTGAAAGGAAGAAGGGGTATATTCTGTGTTCGCTATTACAGCAATCAGTTATCGCCTAACGTTGCTGTTACTAAGTTTCGATTCAGATTGAAAGGGCTTTTTGCTTTGCCTTTACGAGAAGCGATTCATTCACACGTCTTGTTATTTGATATGAGCGTTTCGTAACAATCTGTAATTTCAATGTATTTTTAACATGCGACCGCGCGTTAATATATATTCAGATACGGTAAATGACGATTGTTCTTATAATTAGTTGAAATCCCTATCTAAAGAGAAAGAAGTTTAAAATGTATCTCAGACTAAAGGGAGATGCAGCCTTGTAAGCCTCTTCGAGCTTTTTTGACGTTATTTGTAAAGCAAACAATTCAGCAGTGACATAACATTATGCAACTTAGTGCCAACGTTTAGTCAGTGGGAAGTTTACGCCAACGTTATCGATATACAGCAGCAGTTTAGCTATAATATGATCTTATATATAAACTGATGATTCTCGTTTGACAAGATGGTCATTTTGGGGAATGCAACGATACTGAGCTAGGATATGCGTGGTTAGATTCTGTGTATCTTTTACTGGTATTACTGGTTTTTATTAAGATGTTTGTGATTGCTAAGTATGTTCTGATTTTTTTTTTTTGTACTTTTTAGATAAGCAGGAATGCCTGACGAGGAGATTACTTTTCCCGAAAGAACGGATTGTCTAACACACTAGTATTGCCTGGAATTGCCTTTTTGACCGTTGGTCTTCATCTGTTTTGGATGATGGATGGTCGAGATTTCGGACCCTCTCGATCTGTACATGTACCCCCACCATTGCTTTCTGGGGTGGGTGTGGAGTCGCACCGATTCGGAGCAACCGCCATTCCCGATCGAATACCCCAGTCCCCGGGGCAGCTGGGAACGAGCCACCCGGTACATCTTCATACAGGCAAATATCTTTCATCGGCTATTAATCTCCATTCTCATCACAGTAAGTGTTTGCTTTTTTGTCATAAACGTAAAGAAAACGCGAGCGCATGCCGAGACCATTCAGAAATATCTATTAATTACTTGTAATGTTGTGGTGTATGTCACCGACAGTTTGGGTAGTTTGCGGGTCTTTTTAGTAGCAAGTAATTCGTCTTAGCGAAGGAGAACGTGACTTACATATTTATGTTAGCCGTCTTAATTGTAATAAATTAAATGTGAGACTCTGGAGTATATGCCACTTAAACGATGACAAAATTTGTATATAGGCCTATTTTATACAAACCAAAACTTTTAATACATTGTGGTGCATAGAAGATGCATGAGTAAATTATTAAATCATTTGTTTTTAAAATTGGATACAATGTTAAACGTGTATAGAAAGCATTGTCGCCTAATTGAGCGGGCAGCTGACAATCAATGAGCACAAACCCCATTCCCTGATTTGTATGCAGTCTTTCACGTTCTCCCCTGTATGTTTAGGCTTTGTGTACAGTAAAGTCCTTCACTTACCGTTTAGAGATAGATAGCAGGCGCATTCTTACCTACACTTAAAATATCAATAGGTACATATTTGTTAGCTATAAGTAATGCTTTGTTTCTCAGAATTATCATGAAAGTAATAGATGTGGTGAATAATGGGTATGTTTCGCATAATGTTGTAGGCCTTTAAGCAGAAATTGTCTGGCATGTAAAATGAAAGAAAATGGTTGTTTATAATACAGACCCTGATATTAGCTGTATATATTCCATTGACAGGAATGTACAGTAATTACAAGTTTCAGTTTCTTAGTATCAAATAAATATTGTTTTCCCTATCCCATTAGAAAGCTCTCTTCTGACTGTTGTGTTATTACTGCAAAGTGATCTTGAAAAGTTTTGTAATGCTCGTGGTTTATATTTTAAATTTCAGTTCTATCCACTGACAATACGAGCAAACCTGTGTAGGCATCATGTGTCACTATTTAGGGATATCAGTTCATTATTATCAATATCATAAACAGTATTGTATGTGTATTATTTGACAATGTCGAAATGGATACCCAGAGAAAGCGGTTGTGATTTAAAATCCTTGAAGAATATATTTAACTGTATCTGGTGCAAAAAAAATCACTTCTTACACTGTGGGAAAATTTGGGCTAAAAGTCAATCATTAAACTCTCTTGCAAATTTTCAACTTTGGAGGGTATAGTCTTTATTGGCAGACAGTTTGATGGGAACAGTAAACAGCTGTCTGCCCTTATATAGATCTAACATTTCATGTTTGAAACTGTATATTTGTAGATCTCTATGTACATTTCTATAAATGATGATCATCTTACAAACCCAGTCATTTTTGTTGTTTTTGTTGAGCTTGAGTCATGCCTAAATGCCATACTGTGCACAATATCTAATTTATGTCAGGCAGAACCTGGTAAAAAAAACTCTTGGTCTATATTTTTGCTTTTTGATGAAGTTATCAAAAAAGAATTCTATAAGTGAACTGCTGAGTAAATTGCTGATTTTCCAGAAACCGAGCTGGCTGAATTTTATATACGTGTTCTTGTTGCCTGTTGAAAGAAGCTTGATGCTGCAGTGATTTTTGTTTTTATTAGACCTTTGTCTAGGCCGATATCACTGGCTTGCAAATCTTTGGGGTCCTCTGCAGAAGTGTGCAGCTCCAGAGATGCCCAATTATAGTTCATGAGCACCATAATGTCATAAATTCTGCTTAGCTGCAAGTATCACTGGAGTGATCCATGCAAGTTGAGTTCTGTTTATACATAGTGGAAAGTTTTTGGAAATAAAGTTATTGGAGGTTGTCAACCCAGTAAGGAATATGTAAGCCTGTGTATGTTTCTAACCTAATGGGTTTTTCATGCTTCCAATGCCCCAAGTTTAAGTGCAGAAAATGTTTTGTCCTGGTTGAAAAGACATATTTATGCCCTGCACACGTTTTTTCCAAAGTTTAATGATATAGCCCTAAATTCTGCATTTCTAGTATGGAAATGCGAACCCAGCTGTGAATTTTAAAAATAACCAGTAAATCTTTTAACGGTCTGATTCTCTCTGTGTTGGACTTACTGCATGATGTAAGCAACATGTGAATGTTCTGAAGATTCATGGTGTGCACAACATTTTTCTTTTTCAGTAACTTTGGAAAAAAATGAAATATGTAATATGTGTGGTAAAATGGTGGTTAGCTTTCTTTTCTTTTCTTACCTTTTCTTATAGGAGAAAGGTAAATAGGAAGATTGTCAGAAACAGATTTTGAAAAGTCTAATGACGTTTCAGTTTTTCTTAAAAAGGGCTTCTGTCACACATGGGAGACAGGAGAAGCAGTGGTGTTCATTCACATTCTAGCCTGTTGAATTCCTTGGAACTCTTTATCGAGAATCTTTGCCAGTTTTCTGATTGGCAAAAGGAAAAAAAAGCTGATTGTTTACCTTTCAGGGAACCTCTTTTGAAAGCCACCTGCTTGTGAAGTATGTCACAGTGTGCGAGAGGTGAAATCACTCCAGATGCCCTCTTCAGGGTGGTGTGGGGAAGTGGGGGAGAAACCAAGGAAAGTGTTTTTTTTTCTTGGCAGCCTCTGTTCTGGTCCCATCAACAGAGCGTAATAAAGAGGTAGAGGATGGGGATAAAAGATACCCTCACTGGCTGAAGAGGTTTTCTGTTTAGAAATGGCATGCCTACTGACTGACAGCTAGCATAGTTCCAGGAGAGGCCCCAAATGAAGAGCAGAGGAAAAACAGATCAAACAATCATATGCTTTGATGAATTTTTCTTGACTGTTTGCTTTGGGCTGGGGCACCCCGGAATTGCAATACAGTGATTTCGATCTGTGTCTTATAGATATACAACTGTTGGTGCAGCAGTCTGGAGACTGGCAGATTGAATATCCATCCAGGAAAAAAATGATGGCACTTGTTGTTCAAAAAATGATTACGAGCAATAACAAGACGCAGTTGTTAACGATATTTTGCATTTTGCTTCCCTTGTCTCAAGAATCACCAGGTGCTGTGTGCTTTGGCTGCTAGGTGTGACCTACAAGGTCAGAAAAGATGGATAATAAAACAAAACTGCTAGCAAACCTTATTTTATTTTAGGACAGCTAGCTGGAATAACAAATTAACCTTCACGACAGTATATGCAAAAATACTTGCTGGTCCTGCCTGTTTTTTTTTCTGTTTCAGCAGTTTTGTTTGTTTTAAGCGACTGGTTGCGGTAATCAGGTATTTCAGGTGAGGTTACTAATGATGGACCGCAGTTCTCTGACCTCTTAAGCTCTTTTCCTCATCTCGGAACTGAAGCCGTTTGAGGGGTTATACTTCTGTGTTATTTCCCGAGACATTCTCAGAAAGCTTCCCTGACAGTCTAAAATCCCTTCGGAAGCAAGAGTAATACCAGTTAAGGCAAACCCACAAATATGCCGCATTTCATCATTACGTTATTTTCTTGACGTGATATTATCGGAAGCAATTTAGGCTGCTTGTGGTTATTGAAGTGTTAGCAGCTACTGGTTTGTTGTGTTTCTTACTTCAGATTTGAATCTGCAACCTTAATTACATTTCCTTTGGCGTGCTGTTTGCATACTGATTATGTTTGCCCTTCGAAGGGGATAAAATGTGCGTAACATTATCCGAAAGCTGTATTGGTCAAGATTCTGTTTTGCAATTTTAAGACTGAGGGTTTTAGTGAACTGCTTGCATGGGCCTGTAGGTGAAAGTGTCTCTGTGAGCAATTTAAGCTGCCTTACGAAAAACATTACATATACATGTTAACTAGCAGACCTGCATCTGATTTCCCTATTTATGCAAAATTACTACTCTCCACCAAAAAGCCTGCTCGCCTGGGTGTCATATTCATTTTGAAACATCTGGCTTGCTCACTCACTCTCTTACATACAGTATTAATATAGCAAGAGATGGGCTTTAAGAGCCCAAGCGCTGGTATGTGGTTTCCTTTCTCATCATATGCATTTTTCTTTCGTTTTTCCCCTCATTCCTTTCCTTTTCAGCTGCTTTTGATAAAAACGCCGGTGTGATGCAAACAAATCAGAGGTCACGGTGGATGATTAGCGGCAGTGCCGGTTGAGGACGACTGACACGAGCTGTAGAACGACGTTTCTGACAGTTTCCGCATTCTGGAGTGTTGCGTGTCTGTTCCGCTCGGTGCCCAGCGGAGAAAAACCTAATTAAAGAACAGCTATTTACGCTTACAAAAACGCTGTCTCAGACCTCCTTCCAACTATAAAGCCCTTGACAGTTTAATGGGCCTGAATTATTTAGTGCATTTATTTATTAAAGCTGAATTGTGAAAAGAGATCTTTGAAAAGTGGTAGGAATGAGTAAACTATCAAGTGTTGAAGAATTCCCGATTCAAACTTGGCTTTAAAGTACTGTAATTTAAGTGAATTGCCAATAGTAGCGTTTGGTTATGGAATTCCTTTAAACTATACACTCAGCTGCCATTTCATTAGGTAGACCTATGCCCTTTTGTCTACAGAACCACTTTCAGAGCTGATGAGTTCTATATTCAGAGAAGCCTTTCTGCAAACCCCTGAACTGAGCCCTTATTCTCTTGTGGCCTTCCTGTTAACTTTGTCTAGCCATTCTCCTATGACCATTAATAAGGTGTTTTCAGCGACATATCTGCCCTTGACTTGATGTTTTTTTTTGTTTGTTGTTGTTTTGTTTTGTTTATCACACCGTTCTCTGTGAACTCTAGACACTGTGGGGCCTGAATATCCCAGGAGGGTGACTGTTTCTGAGATACAGAAACCCCCATTTCTGGAATCAACAATCACACGATGTTTAGAATCCCTTACATCATGTAGTGTTTTACAGCTAGTTGCACAGTCAAGTACTGATTCTTTATGAATGGTGATTATATGTATGTATGTATGTGTTTAGTCTTGGCAACACTCTGGAAATATGTATCTGTGGTTGATTTGGATCTGGCATTGTGGCACCAGCATTTATAAGCAATACAGCCTGGATTAGAATCATGGCATATGTTGTCATATATGAAAGTTAAGTAAATGAAACAAGACCTTTCATGTACGGTGCTACTTCCTGACGACAGCTGCACATTGTTTATTTCGCCATATTAAAACGTCCCAAGCCAGTGAATTTGACTTTTGTAGGCTTGTCTGCTGACAGTGATGTTCCTAGTGAGGTTCCCCTGTCACACCAGAGTCTATCATTTTATTAGTAGCAATGCACTAATAAAATGTACTTAAGTATAGTGGTGTGGGTGCGTTTGTGTGTGTGGGTGGGGAGAGGGGTGTAACTAATTAAAAAAAATAATAAAATACTATTAATGGTTCCTGATTTACAGGTGTTGTTGCTGGCATACAGCAGACTTGTTTTTCAGCTTCTCTCCTGTGATTTTTAAATGTGACGTCAGACTATAAAAAGCAAATAAATACACTGCTTTCACGAATATAGATGTAAAGGCAATGCACTGAATTTAGAAAGATGTCTTTTTAAAGTAGTGGGTATAGCTGTTGTCTTTTTATAAGCCTTTAATCTTTCTGTATTTTCTGTTAAGGGTTTAAGGGAATTACACACCCAAGGATTATGTACAAAGTTTCCCTTTTGCCCTTGAAAACTATTAAGCAAGAGCTCATTAATGTCTTGATTTTCACATAATGATGCACCTACAAAACAAATGATTTGGAAAAAGCTTTTTCTTTATCTTCTGTTGAACTGTCAATCCATTAAATTAAATTTTAATGAAGAAACATTTACAGTGATACTTAATGGCAAATCTAATGACCTTCTCGGAATTTAAAAATGCACAGTAACACTGTCTAATAATAATTTAAAAAGTGGCAAACATCATAAATATTTATATGTATGCACAATGCACTTCCGTGTCAGTTTATATAAAAACAAGCAGTGCTGTTGTACTGTTAGTATGTTGATGAGATGTACCTCTGTTTACTGCTTAAATTAAACATTTTCCATTTAAATTCCACTGGGAGATATTGCCACATGGTTTTGAGAAATAATACAATAATTAACCATTATAAATTCAAAGTGTTCTGCTGGTAAATGTACTGTTTGTCTCACTCGTACTTCACTTTGGTCACAATTGTTTGGTGAATAAATAAAGTGTTTTTTAGCATGTGTCTTATCTGTGATATTTGTTTTACCTCCTGTTTTTAGGCATTCAGATTTCTTTGGTTCTGCTTGGGTTACTGGAAAATGTTTGTGGCCCGTTTAAGTATGCAGGAAGAAAACATGGCGCATGCTAAATTTTATCCAATCAGAGTAATTTTTATAATTAGAACATCACCAGCAGTGTGGCGCTTCATACACTTGATCTTTCACCGATAATCACTTCTGAAAAAAATAGGCTTTGGTAAATAATTGTAGTATGTAAAAAAATGACTGTTAAAGTTATTTTATCAAACAAAGATTGGGAAATCTATTCTCCGTGTTGGAAATATTTAGTGCCCTGAAGGGAAGCAGCGGTATCGTTATGAGACGAGCACCTTCCTTAAGTGACAAATGAATGTGGTTTTATTGGTTGGGCTACTGTATATGGGTCAGGGACTGAAGGTTGTGCAAAGGGTCTCAGTAGTGGCCTAGTTGGTGACAGAGTGGGTGTAGCTCAGGTCTGACAGAAGGGATAAACGAACAAAGAACTTTACACGGCCCACTGCAGTTACAAAAGTTATTTGAAATGCTGACCCTTTGTGACGAGCCACCATGTTCTGCGAATTTGTTTTATTTGGACTCGAGACAAACTGACTGTAATTTCTCAAGCAGCAACTGAACTTTCATGTGGAGCTTCAAGCGATACTTGGAACGGAGCGGTCGTGTATGTAGTGCTCTCTTATCTTTACTTGCATTATCTTTTGAATGACTAATCAAAAACAAACAATTGTGCAAGATGTCGGTATCAGATTTGGGGAGTGAGGAATTGCATTTTCTTGTTCTGTTTGCCAATGTAAATGTACTTCAGAGTTCAACATCCAAGTGGTTTATCAAGTCTTGACGTTAGCTCTCTGGCCTGTGCTCAGATTTTAAGCTCCTTCAGTAAGTATCAGAGATGGCCTTAGGCTCCGACTCAGTATTTTTCCACACAGCATCATTCCATGCAAGTAAACAGTTCTAAAAAGATGCCCTGAATTTAAAGATGTTAGGGATTTTTATTGTGTTAAATCAAGCGTTTACAAATTCTTTTTTTTTGTCCAGAATTGAATTCGAGTCACCTGTAGTGAACTGCATTCCTGAGAGTGGTTTGGACTGTACTAAACGTTAAACACTAACTAAACACCAATTAAATGCTACAGTACCTCCTATATATAAATTTGACGGGATAAATATGGCAAGTAATGATAAGGGGCATTTAGTGTGCATGTATCTACGTCTATGTGTGTATTTTGTCTATGAATTGTTAGTCTCCATTCTGTCTGCTGATTATTTCCATGAAAAGGATAACAGGAGTGTGTGTAAAGTATTCTTTTCTGAGACGGCATGACACTTATATCCCCATGGAAAAAAATATTAATAACAATAACAGTAGTATGGTATTTCTAGCAGTTACACTCCAGAATAGCGCTGTACCAAGTAATGTCTGCCTCGTGATTTGAACATCAGTTGCTGTTGGCTTTTTTCCCCCATTAATTTTTACTAAATGCGTCTATGGAATCTATGGAAAATGATGGGGAGTGAATATGACCATTAAGGCTAAAAGTAAATAAAGTGTACAGTTTAGCAGCTGATATCTCCTTTCTTTCAACTGCTTTTTTTTTTTCTCAAATCTCCACAGCCAAACTTGTATTGTTGTGCAGAAAAAAGACTAGATCTCATCTCACTTCTGAGGAAGTTCATTAATTCCAGGAAGATCAAATGATTTCCCTTGTTCAGTAAGATCAGCAGTAGGTATTAACTGTGACAGGTCCGTGCATTTTGTGTTGCCTGCTGCTGACGTGGAAAAATAGGTTTTGTTCTCGTTTGTTGTTTTTTTTCCCTTTCTTTTATTTTAGATTCAGCCATCATGTTTACAGATTACTGAAATAGTTGTTTGTTTGTGTGCATGGATTTGCTATCTTTAGAGAACATGTCCCTGCAGTGACAGTAACTGCAAATAGAAATGATAGATATGCAAGTTTGTGCGTGTATTCTATGTCAGGGTAGGTCCATTTTCTAGATTGTTTTTTTTTTCCTGTCTAAGAAATGGCAAGATTAGTCCACCTTGGGGGAGTGGTGGATTATTAAATCGCTGTCAAACAAAGCAAATCCTACAAAACGGCTCTGGTTAAAAATTTAACCCGGTCTTGGTTGAGGATGAAGGGCATTATCTGGCGATGCCAACTGAGAAGGATCTCTTGATTTCAGGAGCAGTGTGCTAATTTGTGAAAAGCTATTTTCAACATTTTCCCAACGTATTATTATTGATGATGTTAACTGTTTTTGTGTCTTCGCCTGCCCTGTCTGTCAGCAGGAACAGCATGCAGATGTGTTGCCGGGGAAGTCTTGGTAGGGGGTTGGTGGGAACGGCGCAGGGTGAGGTTGGAGATGATCAAGCACACATGAAGGCTGAAAAGGCAGCCTTTTCACTTTGAAAGGACTTACTGATCCGTGTTCATCGGAGCACAGCTTTGCTGGACAACTCCCTCGTGTCATTATGGCATGGGCTGCAGGCCCTGCAATCTCCTAGGATAAGATCCTCCCCATATAAGATCCTGCTCAGGGGTTCAAGGGGTGGGGGGGTGTGTGTGTGTGTGTGGGGGGGGGGGGGCGAGTAGGGGAATGAGCTCTGCGCTGTTAGTACCCGGCTGCTTGTCGAAAAGCTCATTCCACATAATCAACTGATAACCTTAAATAAGCAAACCTCTCAAATCTAAGCAGGCTAGTACAGACTGACGGAGTCTCAATGCAAGGTCTGTGACTTATCTGGCCAAATTAGCATATGTTATGACTTGCGGATATTCCCCCTATCTGCTGTGAATACTAATACATCCTGCTGCTTGTTTTTCACAACCAGGGAGCAGATAAAACACGCCTTTTGGATCAGATGGTTTTTGGTCATTTTTGAGGTTCTTTCTGTTTGGGTTTGTTATCCTGTTAGTAGACGGTGCTCAATAGATTTCTAACCATTGTCGGTATGGTAGGATGTGGAGGTGTGTCTTCTGAGGTGCTATTTCAATCACAGGGCAGGAGTTAATATGCTCTGGCAATAGTAAACTGGACCGGCACACTATGATTATAGCGGTGTTGCACATCACAGTTCACTCTGTATCCTGGTCTCTGGTTCTGGCTCCCATCTAACACAGGATCAGAGTGTTCAGACGTGTTCTGGCTTGTGAGAGCCAACCTTGCCGGTGAGTTTGGACCAGGAGGAGTTTGGACCGGTGCTAGAAGGCAGATGTCTTGGGAAGTCCCCATTGTACCTCTGAGCCGTGAATCACTGCCACACGACACAGGAGCTGCTCTGACTGAGTCTTTGTGCGATGGCCGGCCTTAAGACTTGGTCTTGGTTATTCTCTTGAATGTTCTTAGTGTTTAATTTCCTGTTGCCCAAGCCATGCTATTTACAAGCAGTATCACTCACTCCTGTGCTCAAAAACCCCAGTGTTGTTTTTCATGTGGAACAAAGGAAGATTTTATTTTTAACATTGCCAGTACCTTTCCTTAACATGGTACAATTGAATGTTGAAATCCTCGGGTAAACTGTCAGATTATTATAAGAAATATTTCTAAGTCTGTGCATAATTGCCAATTGGAAGTTCTCAAATTACATCATCAAGGATATAGCTACAGATTACAATTGCTGGCTGTACTTGTTAATCTTTTTCCCCCATTTTAATGTATGTTTTATTTTATTTTTTCGCTCTGTATTCTCCATTAAGTCCGCCATAAAGATAGCATGCTCGTGCTCTGCAGAATTATATCTGTAACTACAAAGGACTAGAAATGGCAACAGCTTTTGATAAATGCCTTATTTGACGTCTGCTTATGAACAGCAGCAGGAGAAACTTATTAAATTGTAATTTGGTGATAAGTGATTTGAAAGCTGATGAGATTGAGTTTCTCAGACATAAAGCCCTATGGCTTAGCAAACAAGGCTGTAGTTTAATTTCTTCATTCTGTATCGGGGGACTCGGATTCCGCCTTCGCATTCTGGCTTAGCCTCTGTGCCATTTCCTTCATCCGTACTTGAATTTTTAGTTACTTTGTGAAAAAGAGCTGGTTGAAAATTTTACTCAGTAAAGGCGCATGGGAGAGGAATTGTTTGGAAAATGTGTATTTTTTTCTCTCTCTCTCTCTGAAATATCAGACTTCTGTGTGGACATGCACCCTTGGCTGTTACGTCTTCTGTCAGCGTGCAGTTGCTGTGAAGTAGCAGACATGGAGGGGAATAGCAGGTTAATGCAGTGCGTTAATGCAGTGCTCAGTAAATAAAGACGCTGACCGGCCGCACTGACTCAGCTCTCAGACTGACTTATGGTGTGGATCAGCAACCCAAGTTTCTGCTACATGCTCATGTGTTTGCAGAAATTGTTTTCAGTGGTGAGACCTGCTGGAGTGTGTTTTTGTAAAATTTCTGGTCATTTATTCACATTCAGGGTGTGTCTGTATGGTATTTTTGGATGCTTTTGCAGTATTTTCGAGTAACATGTTAGCCTTACATGGTTTTTACACTTAATTATACCTAATGAATGACTAGGTTACAGTACCTAGTTATTCATCAATTTTCATTCATTAGTCATTTTATTTAATATTATACTACAAGGAAAGAAATTAAACTTTAACTAAGGAGTTGTCCTTAGGAATAGTAATGTCTACAGATGCCAGCTTTAATATAATCTAGTAAAAAGTAGGATACAACTAACATAAAACAGATGTACTTTTTGCTTAGTTCTCACTAGGAGTAACAACAATGGTTATTTTTGTTTCAATCCTAGCTTAACCTTGCCAGAAATCTTCTGCATGAATTCATGTTCACTTAAAGCCTGAGTTGCCACCTTAAAACAACAAAAATGAGTGAATGCTTATTTGTTTTTGTGAAAGAAACACCATAAGTCTTCCTTTTTAAAATGTAAATGCTGGAAATAACATACTTGCAATCATGAATGACAAAGGGCAATATTAGTAATAAAGTAATGGATTTCAATAGAACAAGATATATAACTACTTCTAGCAATTATTTTTAAAGGGAGCACACGGGTGTATTTTGGCCATAAAGCATTCCTCAGGTTTAATTCATATTTGAGTTTATATAAGCCCGTTCTCCCTCGTGCCTTTACAAGCAGTAGGGTGAGAGCTACTTTATGTGTTAGATAAGCTGTACCACAATAGATGCAATCACACGGGAAATACAATTTAATGTTGTAGGCGTAATGAATTCTAATTTTCTCTTATTTGAATTGGCGGCAATGCAAATTCATGCTAATTACATGGAATTTATTGTAATTATCAATGTACTAATAATTGCAAGTGTGGTTGTTTATGTCGAAATTGCATTTCATTCTGAGCATTGTCTCTTTGGAAAGAACTGTAAACACCCATCTACCGTGTCATTTTATACCTGGGATATCCCTTTGTTAAAGGCCTCCAGTGTCCTCTCAGCTTCCATGAAACCTCATTATGAATAATCGGTATATATTGTTTCTTTATCTGTGAGTAACTTGACCTTCACATGTTTTCAGAAGAAGCATAATGAAAAGGCAAGCTGTTTTCATCGCACTGTCCTCTAAATTTACCCTGTCTGTGTGCTTATTCCTGTGGAAAACCAGTTTTGTTTTGTTTTGTTTTTTAAGAGTAATATAAAAGGGAAAAAAGATGTTCTGGAACAGTTACAGGCAAGATGTTGTGTTGTCCTACTTTTTCGCTATTCGTGCGTCGAAGGCCACACCTTAGAGCCTGCAAAAATAGATGTCCAGTGTTATTCTGTTAACCTAGGGAGCTTCGAGTGTAGTTGAAGTAACAGATGGAAACTCTGGACCATGCAGACAGGGCAAAGGTCTCTGGGTGCCTGGGGGAGGGTGTGGCACCCCCTTGTTTTGTTTTACGCATCCATTTTGTAATACTGAGAGACATTTTTTTAATAATGGACGTGTTATGCTATGCAGATCATGTCGGCTTGAATCGCTGTGCTTTTCTCTCCCTCGCACCGAGATGAACGCATGAAGGACGAAGAGCCCCCGTGTCGACACATGTCTCTGTGCCACACGTCATTAAACCAGGTTGTGTAATTGCAGTCCGGCACAGAAAATTGCAAAAACGCAATCCGGGGGTCACTTGCATTATTTAAACAATGTCCGGTGACCTGTAAAACACCAGGCCTAACATAAATACATCAGCCAGGCTTTGAAAGACGAAGGTCATGTAACAAATGTGTCTTGTTAATGCACACCGAGACGACACAGTCACTGCAAGGGAGGTTAATGCTGATGTCTGCACATGCGGTTGACCTTCTAAGTGAACGATCCTATGTTGTCCCCGTTTTTCTCTTTCCCTAGCGTCTAGCATTGTTTATTCATTTTAGGATTACGTTTTTGTTCTCTCTGTCATCTGTAGCTCACTCCTAGTCACTGTTGTTCCCTGCTACCGACCCAGCAAACCAGGCTGAGCTAATATATGGGATGAGAGAAAAATAATATATAAACTGTCGAGCTCAGACATAGAATGTTGATAAAAGCAGAATGAAGAAAAGCAATGCGAAGCATAGGAAAGAGAAACACCATTTAACGTGACCTCTGCTCCACTGTACAGTGAGGAAGTCCTGCAGCTGGTGGTTGCTGAAATCAGCACGAGCAAGTTGTTCCCCAACAAATACAAGAATGCAACTGTAATTATGAATATTGGTGCAGCATGACTGAGCTCAGGGAGCAGGGTCGTGTTTTGAAGAGGAGTAAATAAAAAAATTAAAAAACACAAATGTTTACGTGAAAGGAAGTGACTTGTAGCTGACAGGAAGGCGGGGCAAACCGAATAGCTAACAAGAAGATTTAAGTACCTATCAGGAAGCATAGGAACAGTAACAAACGTGTTTTGACATGCAGCTATGTTGACTGAGGGTGTCTCAGGCCTTTTAAAGTGATTAAACAGAATTTCTGTGCACCGTCCTGGATTGAGCCCTGTCAGGCTGTCATTGCAATGGAATTTAGCCCATCCGAGTTGACTTGTCAGGGCAGGAAAATCATGCTATGTGTGGCTGCTATCAGGAATCAGCTTATGTGTGGGTGTATTTGCGTGCTTATGCATCCCTGATCTGAGAAAATATGTCTTTTTTCTGTTTTGGTTCATTAAAGCAGTGGCACATAAGATAGCCTGCCATTTAAACCCTGTTTATTTTCATTCAAAAGTGGCACTTTTTGTTTATATGAGGTTTATCCTTTGACATATGGAAACCAGCAGTGGCCTAAATAAAATCCAGAATGTTATTGCATTAATAATGAACTGCAAACACACTACATCTGTCAAAATTAGATTAAGAAATGAACTGAAACTAATATGTGCTGTTTTTTTCCTGAAATGCATTGTACTGTTTATTGTGTCTTGGCACAGTTTCAGTGTAATCTGTTCAGAAGGTTTTGCTCTACTTATAAATGTCTAATTTTCACATTGCATGCGATTAACAAGATTTACAACATACATTCCTTTACTTAATATAAAAACGACACCGTACAGGTTTATTGTCGTCCCTTTAACCTAGTTATGTTGTATTAAGGATTCCTTAGAGATGTTTCTTGTCTAGAGTATTTGGGTTTCAGTAAAATGCTGTATACCAGTATTCTTAACATATTCATATAACAGTCTGAAATGGTGCCCCCCCCCCTTTTTTTAAATCTATTCTGAGCTCATTTGATCCAGGTCCTGACATTTAAGATTCTTCCTCCACTCTTGTCTAAGTTTGAATATTTGCTGAATTTGAGTGTTTAAGCAAATGAAGATGTTATGTTGTGCATGCATGAATAACAGGTTAATTAAGAGGATTTTTATACGTGTTGTAGCAGAAGGGCTGCTTTGTACGACAGATGAAGACTGAGTGCTTGAGTGTTTTAATGGCCTCATTTTTCTTTGGTTTCCTTAAAGACCTTGAATGCTAATTAGACCCCCCCCCCCTCACACACACACAGACACACACACTCACTAATTTACAACTGCTCTTTCTGAAGTGAGTTCTGTAGTTGTCTGTGTTTAATTATGGGGGTGTTGCAGGGGTTTTGGGAAACCTCAATTTCGGGCCTCTAGATTGCTGTTGAGGTGAACACTGTCAGCAATTATGACATTTCCCCCCCTTTTCCCCACCACCCAGTTTTGTCAGTGATTACGCCCTGTGGCCGGAATGAAAAGAAACACAGTAAAAGAAATTCCATTTTAGCCCTAAACCATCTGACCTGCTGATCTCAATGAATTTGGAAATGTCTCTAGAAAAAGAAAGGAGTACAATCTGTGTGAAGGAGCCCAAAAATATCCTCCTAAGAAATGTCACATGTTGTGTCTTTTATAAACTTCGGAGATCAGGGAAATTTTAAGAGAGACTGCATGGCTAATTACTCGTGAATGCCCTTTTATATTTTCTTGAAATGTCTTCCCTAAATTGTTTACAATCTTGTCGTGTTTACACACTAATTTGCCAGAGATCGAAACCAGTTGTGTGCCAGGTAATCCTCCTTATTTTGCGGCATGAAAAAAATCCTCAAAAATATTAGCAGCAATAACAAGACTGTAAGCAGCTTCCTAAGAAATGCATTCTCAAAACTGTCTACTTTAGTAAATACTAATGGTTTCTGTGTTTGGGTTAGTGTCCCTTAAGGAACAAAAATTAGCATCAATGATGTTTTCCCCAGGCACAATATTTTGTTGCCATTTTTGGCAAAATACCTGCTTTTAGTGTAAATTTTAGCCAGTTCTGCCTTTCCGTCTGGTATAGTTACTTTGAGTTTCGCTGGGTGACCCATTAAAAAGAAGCATACAGAAGTGATCGATGGCTCTGTTTAATAACATGTATTTCTCCTGTGTCCTTTTTCCCTGGATTTTTATTAAACGTTACGTAGTGTTCTCCGTACCCTTGATTTCATAATAAAGGTTACTGAGACACATTATTTATATTCCAGGTTGGAACTGCAGGAACGTTAACGGGCCAAATAAGGGTGTTTCTTGGGCCAAACCCTGGCATGCGGTGATGGGGAGGAGGCGGGGGGGGGTTGGCATGCATGCGATGGGGGCCTGGGTATGTCACTGATGGAAGGAGAGGAAATGCATGTCATTAATTTGCAGGTTTTGCTAGTCCTGGGGGTGTCTGGGGCAGGTGAGAGGCATGGCAGTTTCTCTAGTGCCTCTAGTGCAGAAAAGCCACTGGACCAATACAACAACGCAGCCAGTTTGTTCAGAGCCCCCCACCATTGCCGGGTGTTTTGGCCTCACATATGTTAGACATGAGACCTTGTAGCATTTCACTGGAAAGGTTTTTCATGCTTTGCATAGGAGGTCACAGAAGCTAACTGCATAATGCATGTGACTGTGTGTGACTGTGTGACTGTGTGTGACTGTGTGACTGTGTGTGTGGCTGTGTGTGTGTGTGTGTGGCTGTGTGGTTGTGTGTGTGTCTGTGTGGCTGTGTGTGTGTGACTGTGTGTGTGTGACTGTGTGTGGCTGTGTGTGTGTGTGTGTGTGTGTGTGTGACTGTGTGTGGCTGTGTGGCTGTGTGTGTGTGGCTGTGTGTGCGTCTGTGTGGCTGTGTGTGTGTGTGTGTGTGTGTGTGTGACTGTGTGGCTGTGTGTGTGTGTGTGTGTGACTGTGTGGCTGTGTGTGTGTGTGTGTGTGTGTGTGTGACTGTGTGGCTGTGTGTGTGTGTGTGTGTGTGACTGTGTGGCTGTGTGTGTGTGTGCGTCTGTGTGGCTGTGTGTGTGTGTGTGTGACTGTGTGTGGCTGTGTGTGTGTGTGTGTGTGCGTCTGTGTGGCTGTGTGTGTGTGTGTGTGTGACTGTGTGACTGTGTGTGTGTGTGTGTGTGACTGTGTGTGCGTGTGTGTGCGTCTGTGTGGCTGTGTGTGTGTGTGGACCATGTACATATTACGTTGTTGGGAATAAATGTCCCCACAATGTAATAAAAACCTGATATTTTGACGTTGTAGGGGCCACCTTTACAGTCCCCACAAGAGGAAACTCAATTTTATAAAAATCCGTGACTGCAATCAAAAAATGAAAAATGACAAAAGTCTAATTTTTTGCTTGGTTACTTATGGTTAAGGTTAAGCCTGGGTAGGGGTTAAGATTGTCATAGTTGGGATTAGAGTTTTCCCCATAGAAATGAATGGAGAGTCCCCAGAAAGAAATGGATATCTAATCTGTGTACAGTACAAATGGATTGGTTTAAAGTACAGCCTGGTTGTGTGCCCTTTCTAATTCTCCAAAGCCTGCATTTACATGTATGGCTAAGGTTTAGATTTAGTATGGGGTTCCTATACTAATTCTGTGCAGCATTCAAATATAACAAGACAATACAACAGCACAAAGCCAGTCATCAGCATTCAGGTTCCTTCATATTCCTCCTCTAAGATATGTATAATAAAAAGACATAAACATGACCATGCAGAGAGAGGAATGCATTCCTTTAGGTTAGAATTATTACCTATAATTTACTAAAAGTGAACACACAAACGGATTTGCTTAGAATGGCAAGGCCTTTTAAATTAAAAAAAAAAAAATTCCCCTGGTGAAAACATTGTTTATCAAAGGATTATTCCTTCTGCATGGCCAGCCTTTGCCTTCAGTAGTGAATAGAGTGGGATTTTTCTCTATTTACATTATTCTGAATTAAGTGCTCTTATGGTAGCCCTTCTTTGGAATCCATTATCTGTAGTTGGTCTTAAGTGTCAGGAGTAGCTCTGAAACGTGCCTCTCGTTGTACATTTTGTACATTGTGGAACGCAAACAGCCTCGCTCGCGAAACTCACTTTGCGCAAGATTTATGTAATGCTGTCGGTTTTCCTCTTTTTCTCTTCCTTAGATGATGCCTTCACAGCCGGCTCCAGCTCCTTTCTCTATGTTAGCAGTGGGCTGGCTGGCTCTTCCACTCATCACAGGGCCCACACCCACATGACCCCTGACCCCTCCTTCAGAGCTCCAACCACGTCCAGCCTCCAGATGGTCGAGCCTTGGGCCTCCCACCCTCCTGAAGGTAATATCCAGACCCTGCTTCTGAGTCTGTGTGTCTCCTAAGGTGAAATGTGGTGAGGTGTCCGTCTGACGCGTAGCAGAAGCGTTTCAGCTCGTTCCTTTGGAGAATGTTTGGCCCATGGAAGTGGATGGATGTTGGAGCTTGTGAAACAGGAGTGTCGAGTGCTGTAAGACGTCCAGTCGTCGGCAGAAGCTAGGGTGAAGTGCAGGAAATGGAGAAGGGTTAGGGTTTGTTCCTTCAGATATTTTTAAATGAGAGAGCACGGGATTTTGGAGAATGTAAAAGATAAAAAGTCTATTGATCCTCCTGGGGGATACTGTAGTCCAACAATAAGGATAATGCAAAAAGCAGTGAAAATAAAAAATAAAATAGAATAAGAACCAGAATGTATACTTGGTATGAATCATAAATGAAGGCACAACACATTTTTCATCAACTACATTTCAAGAGGTAGTCTAATAACTTGAGAACACAAAATACTTCCAAAATAAACTGCCTAGAAGTGCCAAAATTATATTTGATATTTATATATTTATTTTATGGACACAGGAAAATACCTTTTTCTGAACTCATCACTGTCTGTGCCAAACTATGGATAAAATCCTTCGCTGCACAGATTGCAAAATATATTTATAACAAAGGTGTTCATATCTATTTATACTGATGCAAACTGTAACTGACGTAATTTGAAGTTAATACTGTATGATACATATATAACTGTAAAGCCCTAGTGTCCTGAAACTTGCAGACAGTGCAGCCAGAATCGCAGAACTGCAGGCTGTGCTCTTTCTCATTTACCCCGAAGCTCTTTTGGTTAAGAATAGTGCCACAAAAATATCAGCCAGTCAAGGCAGCCCCTGTGTATGAATTAAAAAAAAAAAAAGTCCAGAGTTGTACCTAAGAGAAAACAGAAGTTTTGCTGTCCCGAAGTAGGGTAAAATGCTGTGCTCTTTACCCATTGTACCTTTCATTGTGAAGCTGGCTGAATGGCTCAGTGGGTTTAATGAATGGCTCCCTGGTCGTCATCTGTAACTCACTTCTGCTCGATTCTGTAATCAGTCCTCTTCTGTAATCAGCCTTTCTGCTCTGCTCTTGTAAAAACGGGCAGTGTTGTTGCTGACTGGTGCTCAGAGGTGCAGCTGGAGTTGGGGGCCGATGACAGCTGCAAGGCCTGTGGATCTGTCTGGGATGCCCCCCATGTGGTCTGTGATCTGTCTCTGGTGTCTTTAGAGAATGAGAGTGAAACTCTGGTGTCATTCCACTTTTTCAAAATTAAAGAGTACATGTGCTGAATCTTTGTTTACATGGCTTTACTTGTGTATTGTCATCTTAAAATGAACAGTAACACTGTACTTTATTGCTATACTAGAGAAGGTCGCTATAAATGCTACAGCAAGGGGTATGTTCTCCAGATACATTTCAGAAGTTTATTTCATATGTCCCTGATTGTATATGAATTTCTCCTTGTAGATGTTGTGCAAGCTTATATATTTCTTTTATCTGCTTGCAGTGGACGTACATATGTGCTTTTTCCTTGAAGACACATATGTGAATGCTGAAATAACTCTGGTCACCTACCACTGTATGGTTGTCTCAAACGCCACATTTGCTAGATAGCTAAGGCATTAAAACTCTAAGTGTATAAGGTACAAATGTGCAGACTTCGTGACATTATTGGATTTAAAACCTGTTAGTCATCATTGCAATGTGCAGTGTCTTATAATGATAGGTGTTTCCTTTGGGATTCTAGCTGTTGACTTGTCTTTGTATTCTATTGTATTTGGGGGAAGGTTCAGGAAATAAGAGAACCACCTAGTCATATAACTGGGGAATATGTTTGCAAAGGAAAAGATGAATGACTAATATCAAGCAGGATTCTCTTTCACTGGAGACAGCTCTTCATTTTGCTGATTAGTTAACATTCTCCTAATATTAGCAGGGGTGAATTCAGACTGGGATTCGAATGCTAGCTGAAACTTGCCACCATATTCAGGGTGGTAATTTCCAGTATGTAGGGTGGAGTTAGGCATTTTGAAGGTTAATTGTCCAAATCAGATAGTTCCACTAGGGGAAGTTAACTGGAACATTACCCATTTCAAAATGCATATTTCCCTACTGCATTTTATTGCATTGTACTGTAACCCTATCCTATCTACAGAAGTAGCTATCAAGACGATTTGCTGAACCATTCTAGTGTTCACTGAGAAGTTTGTATTTGCAATTTTATAGTTATCCCATTTTAAACACTTAATACATGGGATGAATAGTACTTCTTATTATCCATCTCTAATCCGTTTTGGTCGTTACTTGGTTTTTATCTAACGTGAAGAATGGCCTTCATTGAACTTCGCATGCCAGGTTATCTAATGCATTTTGGTTCAGTGGGATCAAGTGCCAAAGAGCGCTTGGGGCAGGGAAAACTAATTATTTTGCACTTTCTTGCATATGAGAAACAAAGATCGGGTATAGATAAATGAGTTTCTAATCTACAATACAATTTCTATATCTGCGTATTTAAAGTTATACATGCATGATTCACATTGATCGCAGTCCGTACTATGGACAGGAAAGATTAACCAGGATTTTGACTTGCATCCAAGGTTGCATATATTAAATATGTTAATGGAATTTTCTATTTAAAAACAATCAGAATTCAACAGATTACACAGAACAAAGTTAAATCCAGTCCAATGATCTGTGTATATCCATCCATCTATCTTTTAAATGCATATTCTGGTCACAGTCGCAAATGATGTATTTCCTGAAAAAAGCAACCGCCCAAAATTAAGATCCTCTGTACAAGAGGTTATTCAAGACAAAATAGACTTGGAAACCATTCAGACTAACATCTAATTTTAATGTCGACTTTCCTACTTCGGTCTGGTTCACTGTCACCCTTTCTCTGAAAACGGATGCATACATATATGGTACAGAGAAGGGCACTTCCAAGACATCACATGTTCTCCTATGCCTCACTCACTGAGTGTCTGACACCTTTGACTATTGAGTGCTGCAACTAAAAAAATGTTAAGACCTTTGCAGTACAGAAACACTTGCAAGAAAAAGTCAGGATATAATCAGCCTATCATTATAATTTTAATGTTTTTAAGAAAGCTGTCCTCTCATCATCGAAGAAAATCTAAACTGCATTACAAAATGTGTTTTAACTGCTTGGTTATAAAACTGTGACACAGTTAATCACAGAACACATTATCAGATGTCTTGCCAAAAGATGCTGAGAACTTATCGACTCTGCCTGTGCTTGTCAATTTATTCTTTTATTCGTGGTTGAACACACCATGCTTCCAACTGGGCAAAAATTTTGTTTCACCATATGCATGCGTGGGTTTCCTACTCTGCAGCATGGGATGAGTTTGGTAAGGTCTCAGCTGCTGCAGGCAGAGCCATCTCAAACAATCCAGCCCGTTAGCTACACTGCACTGATGCTCATAAGTTGCAAAATGCCTGCGTTCTTGTAGCACGATGGCTGTGGTGTGTTTAATGGTAGGTGCCTTCGGTTGGTCGACTGCCGAGCCTTTCTGTTCATCCATTCAAATCAGCGGAAAAAAATCGTATTCGCTTTTTTGGCCGATGTATGTTCGGATTTCTTTGCAACCCTTCTCCTTATTAAGGCTTTTAAAAAACAGTATATTGAATGTTTGGCTTCACTAGCCACTCTAGACTCTGTATGTGTTCTCTATTTCAAAATAACCCCCCGCTTTATCTGTACTATACACATAGGCTCTTGACTGGGCCAGAGGATCAGGGGATTTGGCAGGGCCAGACGTGTAGGCTTGAAGGACAGAGAGAGCCTCATGTTGTCATGGCTCACGCTCAGAAAAAAAAAACCTGGGCAAAAAAGCAGGCATAACTAATCGCTGGCACGTCCTAGCCAAAAGACACAATGCAGCCGAGTCGTGTCTGGGACACTGAGCCTGGCGAACGGTTAATGGAGTAAGGTGGGTGACATCTGATGGCGCCATTGTCCAATGCTGCTGACAGATCAAGGATTGTAAAGATGGTGGAGAGGGAGGCTGCTCTACCGAAAGGGGAGTACCTGAAATAGCAAGAATGACTCTTTGATTGAGTTTAAATCCTAAGTGGCGGCAATCTGGGTGGTCATTCGACAAGAGAGAAGCACGGAGCAGTGTTTGCAGGAGCATGTTGTGATGTTTCTGACAGGAACTGGAGGAGATTGTGACCAACCCTAGGATTCAGAGGTAGCTATAGAGGAAAGGTGTGACGTGTATGCTTTAATGCAATGGGCAAGGAACCAGAGGACAGGGAGGAGATTCCTAAAAGTGGTGAAGCTAGATCAAGTGCTTGGGGGTTGGAATGAGTTATCCATGTCAGAGTACAATGAAGAAGAATAGGAAAGCATTTCCTAACTTGTGAAATAATTAGCACGTGACTTGTGCCAGTATTACAATGGACTCAGGCCACAGTTTTTGTTTGGCTGACCTATTGATTTTATGCTAGATATTTTCCTTGCACATCATAGAAAATGCAAGTGAAGCTTATTAAAGACAAGTGCGGGGAAGCCAAGAGTATGTATGCTATATGCCAGTGTTTGAATTCCCGTGTTAGCATAATTAACTTATTCTTCCTTTTAGTCAACTGCTTGTATTGTGTTAGCGAACAAGTAAGTAACTGTAGCTGACCGTGAGATGGTTTCTTTTCTTGTGACAGACAGATTACTATGTTTCAGGGTTTAGACTGGTGTCCTATCTAATTTTGCATGAAACCATTCTGGCTGATTATACTTAAAAGCAACAATAATGAAGGCCTACTTCAGCACATAACATTTAATTGAAGGACATGGTGTAAACATCCTGACACAAAGGAACTTTTACCTCTTCTTTGTTCCAGATGTTTATTTACAATAATTTGCCTTGTTTTTTTGTCACTAGTTCAGCGAATAGTTTAAGGAGGATGCTGCATTTACATTTGGAGCTGCTTTTAAATGAGCAGTCTGTGTCTGTGTGTATGTGTGTGTTTAAATAAGCAGTGGACAAGTGGTAGTTCTTACTTCCTGTGTCTGTTTGCTGAGGTGACCAGTACTTTTCTATATACACCACATTAGATTTCTGTAGGTATATGTCCAGATAGCGAAGGTTTGGTTCTTAATTGAAGTATACAGTCGGTCTAAATAGCAAGCGGCATTTTACTTATACGGTATAATTTGGAGATTTTAACAGTAAAGGAAGCTTTTGTTAAGGTGGAGAAATACAAATCTCTTACACATTGCTTTCTCTAGACGCTATATGTCACCATATCTGATGGCTTGGTTCATTCTTATCTAAGTGTCAGTTTGACTGTGGATGCACGCGTATTTTTTCAAGGTAAATTAAACTGAACAGATACCTTCCAGGGGAGGATTAAGGGAATGAGTATCATATATGTCAGGTGTGATGTGAAAGGCCTGTTGCAAGTGACACCAAAAATTACAAAATTGCCCCCATAAATCTATAATGTAGAGAGGAACTTCAAGTAGATTCATGGCCACCTACTAATATGTGCAGTGAATCGGGGACATACACAGACCCAGAACAGAATTCTCCTTCAGGAAGTCATGTTACAACAGCGACTTGGAAACAGTTAGAAGTCCTCTTTTCCAATGTTCTCTTAACCACGGAAGACTACAGAAAGGCCTTTGATTCACCTGAAAGTTGATGGTAGGCTGATATGGAGTGGCTGTTCCAAAGAGGTCAGGTTTAGGTCCCCTGTGATCACTGGGTTTCATTCTTGGGTGTTACCCTAAGTCCTATTCCCAGAAATGTCATTCAGGGTATTGTGCCCTAGCTACAGATGGCATTTGTCATTCATTTTTAAACCAGGGATATTCATTATGTGATTGTGTTGTCAGAATACACATTTTGCTATGAATCTTGAGGTGTAATTAATTCTTTATAAGATGTTATTTTCCACATGTTTCAGTCTTTTTAAAAACACCAATGAGTGCAAAAAGATTCCCACAAAAATGTGAAGTAGACCAGCAACAAGAATCCATTCCTCATTTAAGGTGGATAACCTTTTGTAATGTCACTGTAAAATGGGTCTATCTTTCCCCCTTTGGAATTTGTTTACAATTCAACTATGTTCGGCTCTTTTAAAAAGTACAAAGTGTGGAAAGGTTGCATGTATCAGGTGACCTCATGGCTGCATTTCCTGGACAAAGAGCTCATTAACTGGCCACAGAATGTTCTCATGCTGTATTCCTAATCCTGTTTTGGCTCTGCATTACTCCAGACATTTTGTAGTTGAGGATAAATGGCAACCGTACACAGACAACAAAGACGACTGCAGTTTATGGTTGTGCTTGTTATGTTTTCACAAGTATAGCTGGTGTAAATGAAAATTGTATGACTAGTTATAGTACCAAGGCAAACCAACCCCTGCCTTTAATTTTTATTATTTTTACAATCTTACAGGCAACTGATTGTGATACCAGCAAATAGAGCTTTCGTTTGTGAAATTGCTGGGTGAGGGATAGTAGCATGGTAGTAATGTAATATTTTGGCTGGGTTTCACTGAATGTTTATTGTATCCAAGCATCTCTATCAGGGCTATCTTTGGGCTGCAAATGTTATTGTGTATTTGGAGTGGAAGATTTATGCTTTGCCCTTGAAGACACTGTAGCTACTAAAAAGTCTGTGCTAAAGTGTCAGGGCTCTCAGCAAAACAAAACATCTATAAATCTTAGTAAGCTCATCTTTTTCTCTGGTTTATTTATCTATCTATATATATATATATATGTATATATATATATATTTTTTTCTTTTCTTTTGTTCTTGGAGGGAGGTGCCTATACTAAATTTTAGTGACATTAATTTAAATTGCTTGACCTGCTGCCCTCCCTCCCAGGCCCTTGCCACTATTCACTATATCAGCATTTTTAAAATTTGGGCAGGTGATGTGATTTGTACTCGGCGGCAACATAACAGAGGAGGTTTTCTCAGTGGCTCTTATTGTATTCAGATTGGGTTAGTGTTTTAAATGATGTGCAGAAAAGGTGTGTGTGTGTGTGTGCGCTTTTAATTGTGTAGCTCTTTCCAGTAAGTTTTCTGGTTTTCTGTAATACCACAACAAACAAATCATTTAAATTTGAGTGAGACTACTAAGTACTTGCAGTTTTTTTTTTCTCTTTTCTGTATTTCTATGACATAATAGACTTTATTTACATTTGCTGGTTATTGTAACCAGCCATAGAAAAATAACTACAAACTTGCTGGTCAGAGTTCTGCATAAAGACAATTATAAGAAAATACCACTGTTTGCTGAAAACGGAAGGTTTTTGAGTAGCCGTTTCTCCTAACCGGTGCTCTCTTGCTTAGCATGACAATTTTATAGCAATACTATACATACTGCTATACCTAGCTGTTATGAAATATTTTCCATTTTTCAGTGGATTGTGGAATTTGCTAGGTTAAGCTAAAGTATGACATCAGGTCTCAGATCAGAGCAGGGAAATAAAGGCTTGATGACCATCTGCTGACCAGGACTGTGGATGGGTCAGTGAGGGCATATTAAAGTCAATCCCTTATGCTAATATATTTTTATTAGCTATTTATCAAAGCCCTTAACATTCTTTCCTAGTCATACAGGTGTACGCATAATCCACGCCTGTGTCATGTGGTTGATTGTGCGGGTAGACGGTTTGTTCATCTGTACTGACGACTGAATGGGTGTTTTGCACTTCCAGGGTTTGCACATTTGCCGAACAGTTTGTACCCCAGCACCTACATTCCACTGAGACATATCAATCACACGACTGGCAGCGGCTCTCTTCTAGCCCATTTGAGCCAGAACACCCCCTTTGACTCCCAGAAAGGTAAGTGTGCCTTGTCTCCTGGTTTTTCTGTCGTATACCATTCCTGGAAATCTGATGCTGGTTTACGATTGAGCCAGGGCGTAGGATAAATTGCAGAATTACAACTAAGATCTTTTTCAGTAGGTTCAGCAGGGAGCGATTGTCATAGATCCAAGAAGTTACGCAACATTAAGTTCCCCGGCTGTCTTGGTCCCCCCCCCCCCCCTAAAATTAGCTACTAGCCTTTAATTACGACTGAGGTGAAACTGAAGGCAGATGGTAGTCATTTAAGAAGAAGAGTAATTGATCTTCCCTCCTTCAGAACAAATACTACCCTGATGCCTTTTCAGTGTGGTTCACTGTAATTCCTAATGTGCCTCTATTAGCCAGGCAGAAGAGCAAAGGAAATGTACACTCTCATTGAAAACAACTGGGGCATATGATGTAACTCAAACAAGCTTGTTGTTCATTGTAAGGCGACATTGTACCACTGTCTTGTATAATAATTATGTACCCATTATCATTCTTGGCCTCTTGACATGTTGATTAATATCTGCCTGGGCCTAAAATCAGCTGAGCACTGATAACCTGCAGTGTTTACGCATTAGGTTTTGCTGATGTTGTGGTTATTCCTATTTGTATTTGGAGTCTATGTCATGCAAGTTTTAGCTTGTAGGGAATTTTCCCCCAATGACATCATATTTATGACCCAAACGAAAGCTGTTGTTCTCTGCAAAACTACAATAGTTTATGAATAGTAATACCCTAGAGAATAGCAAGATAAAACTACTCCTGAACAGCAGCTTGCATGTAACAGACTGGTTTAAAATTAGTAAAATGCATGAAAGAATGCATTGCTATAGGCTTTATGGTCACTTTGCTTATTACTATCAATGTTTTGCCTTGTAGATAGTTTTTACCTGCCAAGCCAGACCAGACAGCCAGCTCTGCACTCCCAGTCTGTAATCTCCAGGACACCAGCTACCCCTACGTCCAGCTCGTTCTCTAAGGAGAAGGAGACCCCAGCACATCTCAAGGGAGAAAAAGATTCAGGCAGGGAAGAGGGGAAGGACAAACCTTTAAAAAGTGACCTGAGCCAATCTCATTCTCGCAAGGAGAGGGATAGGGTCAAGGAAGTGTCCCGATCACATAAGGTCATGGACCTAACCCAACACGTAAAGGTGGAAGGGGAGAGGGGGAGGAAACTGAGTGCCGTTGATCATCCATTTAGGAGTGGAGAGCAAACCTTGTCTGTCTTTCATGAGCAATCACCTGGGCATAAGACCCTGGAGATAAAATCAAAGAACCCCTTGAAAACTTCCTCGCTCAGCAATTGTATTAGTGGCTATGATAAAACCTCCCTGAGATACAAGGAAGCGGAACAGGACAGGTGCCCCAAGGACTTGGCTCATCATGATGAAAACATACGGCCAGGGGAGCATATCTTCCTAGATCAGCCGAAAAAATATGACTCAGTCGTTGCGTCTATTGGCACTTTACAGGAACCTCATAGTGGACCCTCCCCTCATGATGGATCTTCTCAACTGCCTCCACGACCGGTCCCTTTTGGGATGTACGCTCCTCCTCACCATATCCCATCCAGCCTTTATTCCAGCATGTATTCCACGGTAATGGAACCTGCAAGAGAACACAGAGTGTCAGGGCACACGTCTGTACCTTCTGTTGAGGTGTACGATGAGCGAAATGGACCAACCCAAATGGCATCAAAGACTCAGGACAGTAAGAATGACAAAAAGATGGAGATCAATAGAGATGATAAAAAGGGAAATCATTTTGGCGGTTTGCAGTTCGGCAGTGAGAGGAATACTCATGAGGTAGAGTCTCGGCTCCATGGGGATTTTAGAAGAACCAGAATGTTAAGGGAAGAAGGTTCTGTTATCAGGCCAAACTGTTTAAATCTAAAAAGGCCGCAAACTGCAGAAACATACCGGTGCAAATCAGGACACAGCCCAGACTCAGTAAAATCAGTCCTAAGCAGTGCCTCATCCAAAGAAATGGTCAACATGAGGTTGGATCCTGAATCCTGTGGTAACGAGTGTAGAATCATCCAAAGGGAATGTGTTAAAGATTCTGGCAAAATTAACAATGGAACTGACTCTGCCAGGATCCACCAGGAACAGCAGTCAGCTAAAAGCTCAGTCTGCCCTGAGCCCAAATGGAAACCTTTAGAAATGGGAAATTACGCCACAAGCCACATAGCAGCACTTGTTACTCAACATGGAAATGGAGCGGAAGAGGAGGGTAAGAAAATGTACTCAGATCCCTTTTGCTTCCAAAGGCCTCAAGTGAGCAAGGACACCAGTTTTAGCTCTGAGGCTCGACCCTTGGGCACTCGGAGAGAGCTGTCTGCTATGCAAAGCCTAATAAAATACAGTGGTGACTTTACCAAGGAGTACAATTCCAGACATGATTCTGACAGCAGGATTCCCTTTGGAGGTTTGGGGAACTTGAAGCCGGAAATGAACCATTTTGAAGAGCCCAAAATTCAGCAACCTTTGAAGCAGCAGAGGAGGGAGCCAGAGCAAAGTGAAGTTGCCAAGTCTTTCGCCCGCGAGGGTATCACCTTCCAGGGGGACGTGGAGATCAGGCATCCACCAGTGGGGATTGCGGTGGCTGTGGCTCGACAAAGGCAATGCAGCAAAAAGCTGACCTCCAATGGGTCTGATCAGGACAGACCCCTATCTCTGTGTAGCAAAGGTAAGGGACTACAGCCTTCATGCCAGCCTATCAGCAAAGTTTTCTCAGTTGCATCTAGATACTGTTATGTTAATTGATACATTGTTTCTCTCATTTTATAATATTCTAAATTGGTTTCTGTTCAGCATGCTGGTTTAGCCTCTTCTATAAATCTGCTGTTCCTCTCTTGGGTCATGCTGCTCGAGTCACAGGGCTGCTCTTTTTTTTTACATTAAACATGCCTTCACTGTTTGCAGTAAAAAGCTTGATTGGCAACACCATAAGAGTGGAGAAAGGCTAACAGTTTTTTCTTCAGTCCGAGCAGCTGTGTAGCCATCCATCAGGGCAGAGCTCATTTGGGATGCACTGCTTGAAACCTTTGTCTGTGACGCCAGTTTCAGCGACGGTACCCCTCATTCATAGTGCTGATTCGAAGTCTAGGGAAATGGTTTGCCTTCATTTATATACAGCTCAGCCATATTGCTTTCGACATAATTTATTGAGCTTCGGTAAAAGCTGCAAATAGCATTTAAGGTACAGTAGACTGATTTTTGTTCCTAGCCAACACAGAACCAGAGAGCAAAATGTCAGTACTGATGGCACAGCTTCCCATGACCCATGACGTTGGCGTTTATGAAGGAATGTTTGTATTTAGAGCTAAATTTTTGTAGCAGGGGAGACGTCCTTCAGGGGTGAGGTTAGTGAGATCTGTATGGTTTCCTCGAGTTGGAAGCACCAGGTTTTCTTAGAAGCACATTTTTGTAAAATGTCTTTCTCGTAATCGGGTTATTCTTTTAATAAATAGCAATGTTTCCTCGGGATTTATGTTATATTCTTTTCATCTTTCTAAGACAATCATGTAATAGGTCTAACTTATTTTTTTCTTTCTCTTTGGTTTATTTTCAGATAGCCATAAGTGTCAATTTTTCGAAGAATATGCCTCTTTTATCTTAAGTCTGTTGGGTTAGGGTTGCCATTGTATTCTGATAACACAGGTTTGCTTGTAAGTCACATAAAACAGTTCAGTGTAGAGATACGACCCCCCCTTCTCATTCGTGGTCTTAGCTTGTCACTGAGTGCGATTGCAGCAGAGTGTGGTCATTGGATGAGGACCCAGCTTTACACCCACAATAGCTGCGTCACTGACCTGCACACGCTATGGCTTTTAGACATTCATGAACATGCAAATGAATGATGAATTCAATCAATTATTAAACAGTGGGTTTTATATAAATTATGAAAAGGAGAGATATGAAGAATTACTTGTTAGATTCATATTATCTTGGATTGGAAGTAACTTGAAATTTTGAACATTCAAACCTGTACAGAATCCAAGTGACTGATATACCTATAGTGGGTGATATTTTGGTATATTGGGCCAGGGTGTGGCTCAGTGGGTTAGGACTGTGATCAGAAGGTCGCCAGTTCAAATCCCAGGTAAGGCAGAGCGATTTCCCCATTGGCCCCCTGAGTAAGACCCTTAACCCTGATTGCTTCTGGGACTGGTTAACCCTGTAAAACATCAGTATCACAAATGAGTAATGCCAAAATATTATTTGCAGCAGCAGACCATGCAGATGATGATCACAGGAATGAGCGAGTAGACCGTCGTGAGGAGTGTGTCCAAGCACGTCATCGGGGACACGACCAGGAGAAGCTAATGAGGTAAGAAGAGGCTGGAAGCTCTTTATATGTCATTGATTTATATCACTTCATTGATAATGGAGCAAAACACTATTCCGTACTTACTGCACTTGTGCCAAACATTATTCTGCTTTAATATGAAAACAATTTCACTTGTTTGTGCATTAGCTTGAAAGCTTGTGCCGTACAGTATTTGGGGTAAATTTCATCCTTTTTCAAAATATATTTTTTTGTTATTTATTCAGTAACCTGACATTGGGATGCAGTCCCATGATATTGTTTCTGAGAATGAAAAACTTTTTTTACCCAAGAAGAAATGAAAAGATCAAAAACTTGGTATAAAAATCTCATTGAATTATTCTTACTTTGTTTTCTCCTCTTTAAATCTCGAGTGGCTTTGTTTTATAAGATTTGTTGCTCTTGTGCTTCTGATGTTTTTAAATTATGGAGGCAAAAGGACGGCATTTAAAACGTTCTCAGAATTACCTTCATGCGCTGTAATTGTGTCCCTGATGTCTATCTTTGGACATGTATATGGTAGAATGATGAACTGAATATAAAGGTCCAGTTTTCCCAGTTTTCTCTGAAAGGTGTGGGACCAAGATGGTGATCTGTTTTTCCTTTTTGTCTTGTGGAGATAAAGGCGGCTAAAGGGCGAGGATGTTTGTCCTTTGAAGGTTATTTGTTAGAAGAGCATTTCCTATGAGTAACACAGGCTTAGAGCAGCGTAGGCAGGTCTTGGCAGCACAAACAAATGCTTGGATTTTTGTGGCGAGGCTCAATAATGACTGACTATTCTGTGAAGTCAAAAAGGAATGTCAAGGCTGGTGAAAAACGAAACTGGCTTAACTCAAGCAAAAAGAACAAGATGATTAAAAAAACTGATCATTAAAATGAAAAATGTGGTAATGAATTGTATTGCTATATGAAGAAGTAAATTGTCTCAAATACTTTTTTTATTCTAAAAGGAGCTACATTTCTCAAGTTCAGACAGGAGCTTTTTCAGCTCTCATAGCACATATTTATCAAAAGGGAATATGGATTTTTAAGTACTTTCTCAGCTCATATGAACTTTTCAAAGTGTTGAAGACGTACCAGAAGTCTTGTGGAAATTGAGAATAATAAAAGTCTGGATCCTTCTCAGCATGTCTGCCTTTAACATGCAGCATACTGAAGTAGAGCGATTCAGAGTGAGGCAAGCTGGTGTTGTGTACTGCGTGTCGCATTTAATGAGCTTTTTGTGCAAATGAATAAACATGCTGTGTGACTACTGTGTTGACTAAACTACTAATAGCAAGATTAGTTTGGGTACTAGTCAGTTTTCATGTCACGACTGCTCTGAAACTTAAAGGTAATGGTATACATATATAAAGCTGAGTGTCTCTCAAATGTGGTCCTGAAATGACACTATATTCTGTAGTTCACTTTGTCTTTAAATTTATAACTAAATGTCTCACCTCAGTTACTGAGTTACAGAACTATTTTCTACTTTAAATCAATTTCCAGCAAAATGTTGAGTGTAAATTTGTTGTTCTACAGAATCGTTTTTAACATCATTATTACTAATGTGTCATTTATGAAGCTGATGTTTATTACAACATTAACTTCCTGTCTTTCAGTTATGTGTGTTCTTTTGGTTAATTGTACATTTGAAGTGAGTTGTACATTTGAAATTACGTTTAGCCACATTTTTTTGTCTTTGCAGTTCTCGCACTTCCTAAAATGTGCTAGCTGTAGTTCAGCCTTTCTTTGTTTACGTTTTCTGATACCCCCCCCCCCCCTGGATTTTTTGTTTTTGCTCACAGAGAGAATAAGGAACTGGCAGAGTACACGCATATTCACCCACCCCCGGGGGCTTCTGCTGGCTTATATGCCAATTTGATGCTGACCGGGGGCCCAGTCGTGGCGGGATCTGGGCGATGGCCTGTTGAGGCTGGTGTCCAACTTGCCACTTATTCCTGGATGCCCCGCGCCAACACCCCTGCAATGTGGCTTCCCAGATCTCCCTACGGTAGGCTGCTGAATTCCTGCCTCACTGCTCTCATTCTCATGCTGGACAACGCCCAAGTGTAATAAACAGCGCTTCCATACTGCTTTGCCACTTTTTCCCCCCAGCATTTTTATGGCTATTTACGAAGGGGAACAGTTGCTTTTAAGAGACAGTAGTTATATGTTATGTCAAAAAGCATGTCTGTGTCAAGTAAACATGACTCACAAGTGACTGGAATTGTGTCACAGGGATAATGGCACTTATTTCATTAAGATAATTAGGCTCTTAAAGGAAAGTACATTATGTACACAACATTTATAACATTTAACTACTATGCGTGACGTATTTTGGAATGTGAATTATTAGGTACATGGCTGTATTATTAGGTCTTAAGTCTTATTAAGTCTTATTAGGCTACGTCAGTCGAGGTTTTCAAGACCTGCCAATCTGTTACTTGTTTATGTGACCATGTTGAAGAGACTTATAAGGAAATAGCTGGGATTTGAACTCTATCTAACTCGGTGTCGACATACCTCCTCAACCAGAAATAACAGCAAATAAAACAATCACATCAGAATTCCTTCATGTACAAACTTAAGTCTAGACAGAAAGTTAAACAAAAAACAATTCACCACAGTGTTTTGAAACCTGCCATACTGACGGATTGATCTGAACATTCTGAAGCTCGGTCCTTTGCATGTCACACATCACAACCTGAAGATGAACAACAAATAATGAAGGTGGAAATTCAGTATTCCTGATGGCTTCATGAACATTATTTCCTGACCTTTCCACCTGGACAGGCTTGGAGCACTCTCTCCATCAAGGCTTGCCTTCAGGGTATTCCACCACTCTTCCTGGGTCCATCAGCTCTCCATACCACATTGTACAAGATCCCCAATCAGGACAACTGTTGGTAGTTCCTACGGAGCACCTTGCTCACTTCGGTACGTGTACCATCTCCCATCCCTTGCAAACCAGTTGACGCCAAGCCTCTGTCGCGTTTTTAATCAAGCTCACCTCCGCCCCCAGCAGCAGCAGCCAACCTGATGGAGCGAGGTCCCCCCGTGTGGCCATACATGTACCCCCTGACAGACAGCTCTCTCCAGCATGCCCACCAGCTGCAGCTCCTCTCCCACCAGCAGTTGATACAGCAGCATGAGCTCTCCATGATGCAGCAAACCTCACATGCCATGGAGCTTCAGAGGAGTGCCCAGCTGATGGTGAGCTTTTCTCGCCCTTTCATTCTAGAAGGTTTAAAAGACTTAGCAATAAGCAGTATATTAGGCAGTATTGTCGGACCACACTTGATTGATCCACCAATGCTTGCCATGTTGTTCCTGGCCTTTTAGCCAGAAGTACATTGTCATGCATGAGTACAAACATTTATGTGTATGAACAATGGTCATGTAAAGGCAGGAAGTTAACTTAACAAATGACAAAGAAATCGGTTGTAACATGATGCTTAGCTATTGGAATAGCTATTGACGTGAGATTCCATCCATCCATGGTTATTATATCCGTATCTTATTTAATATATTGCTGTAACCAGTGTTGGAAAGGTTACTTTTGAAATGTTATAGGTTACAGATTACTACACTGCCTGAGCAAAAAAAAACGTCACCATTTGATTTTAAATTAGCAAATACTTAAGAACCAACGATTGGATCATTAGTACAGCTCAGCAACGTTATGCAGCAATAAAGTGAAATCAGCTGAGTACCTGAATCTACTGAATGGCCAAGATTCATCGGGCTTGAATTGTCAAAGAGTGGTTCAGGGAACATAAGGAATCATTTTCACACATGAATTGGCCACCATAGGGTCTTGACTTTAACCCCATTGAAAGTCTTTGAGATGTGCTGAAGAAGACTTTACGGAGTGGTTCAACTGACTTATAATCAATACAAGATCTCAACAAAACAATTATGCAAATCTGGATGAAAAAACTGTTGATGTTGCTTAAGTACATGGAAACAATGCACCATAATCAAGCTAAAGGCAGACTAACAAAATATAAAGTGTGCAACTTTTTTTTGGCTAGGCAGTAGTCACCCTATTAAAAATGTAATAAGTATAGCTATTTTGATTAATTCATCAGTGTAATGTAACATTACGTTTGATTGCTTTCTGATTGCTTTTCTAACAAGTGCTTAAAAATGGGCAATAAAGCTGAAAAGTCCCAGTGGTTTTGCTGACTATGGTCTGAAAATATGCCAAAAGAAGGCATTTCTGAACAGCATAAAGATGTAACCCCCTTGTAATCACCAACATTTTTATTAGAGTAACTGTAATTTAATTCTTACAAACTGTAACAATTACATTACAAAACAATTATATTTATTTTACCATTTCATCATGTAATGCAGTTACGTGTAACTAGTCACTCCCCAACACTGGCTGTAACATTGCTAAAGTAGTTTAAAGTCCATAATTTTCCTAGTAATATCTTGATTGCACTGAATTTTTTTTGCTATCAAATGCTTGTGTTATTGCGGGACTAGTGTAATTCAGCAGTGCTGCTGTTTTTGTTGGAAAGAATTTGTTTTTCAGAAACTCTGCATACTCTTCCCTGTCTCACCTTGAAGTGAGCAATATCGTATATGTTGTGATGAAATGTTTATTAGTAGCTCCTCCTCATGAAAATTTTGCAGAGCGAGGTTTGCAAAATGTATTTCTGACATTGTTTCTGCTAATGTTAAAATAATTCTACACAGCAGACATTTTTCTAACCGTTTAATACGCGGGCGTGCAAAGCAATACGGGCCACCATTTTAAAGGGCATTATCGGCGGTAAATATCGGCTCATTTTTAACCGTCAGTAGATACCGTTAGTTGGCCGGTGCATCTCTACATGATATGTTTGGTGTTTATTGCTTAGTGGTTTTACCAAAGGTGTTTTTTCTCCCCACAGGATAGGCTAAAGGAAAGTGATCATAGAGCTGAGCTAGACGACAACGCCACCAAAAGAACCGATGTAAAGCAGGGTGTCCCAGGCGTCAACACGGCTTCTCAGAGACACCGTGAACGCTCCACAACTCCCACATCTAGCCAAAATAAAGCTCTGACCCCTATGCCCAGTGTGATGGTACATTCTCCCACTGTTAGCCTTAAGTCTGAAACCGGACAGGAGGCAGAGGAGCGCAGACATCGGCAGTCCTCCTACATGCACCTGTCTGCTAGAGCTCGTCCTTCACCGAGTCCTGCCTCTGACCCACCTGTACTGCTTCCAACTGGATTCCCCAAGAAGGAGGCCATTCAGCCGTCAGAGCAGAAAGACTTTGGTTAGACACTGTTTCTAAGAAATGATCGATTTCTTTTTGGTTGTGTGCGCACTTGTTTGCGAGTGTGTGTAGTGCAGCTTTGCTCCGAAGAGATCTGGTCCATGAAAGTGTCATGGAGCCCAGGTTCTCGAGTGTAAGGCTGTGATTCATCGTTTTGTCACTCTTGTCACAGGGAGCTATAGCTCACTAAAAACCTTTGCTTAATGGATATACTTTGTGAGCTTCTCAGACATCTCTTTCATCTCTTTTGGCAGATGTTTCTTCTGGCTACCCATACCGATCGATGAACGCTCCGTTCGAAAGCCCATATCCCTACCTCCAGCAGACGGCCACTAAGACTGACACGGACCGACAGACACTGGATGTGATGTTGACAGCTAAAAGTTTGGAACGTGAGGCTTCCTCGGTTGAGGAGAAGCCCGTCGATTCCCCTGGTGTCGTGCAGCCTCTGCATTCACTCAAATCATACCACAATAAGCTCAAGGAGGAAAGTCTCCTGAGGAGAGGAGAGGAGGATGAGAACCAGGGGAGTCAAGGGCCACATCGATTAAGTAAGTCAGAAATGAGGAGCCAAGACCTTCAACTGAACCCTGAGCAACAGCACCGTTCATCATTCATGGTCACCATGGATAAGGTGGAGAAGGAAGTGGAGGATTTTGAAGCGGTGAAACCTGAGGAGTCCTTAGTCCAGAGCTGTCAGATTTTACCCCAAGTTACTGACTCCAGCTCCAAGCTGGTACTGAAGGGAGTCCAGGATGGGTCAACCTGCCCAGCAGCCCAGCAAGCTCCAGGTCCAGGAGAGGCCACAGAGTCTGACCACTCCGCACAAAGCAGCACAGTGCCCATCTGTCAGAGCCAGAGACCAGACGATGCATTTTTGCTGCCTGTGAAAGCAGGTTTAAGGGCTGCTAAGAAAGACTCTGTCCTCCAGCTCTCTCAGTGTGAGAACCGGTTTTCGGGTGAGGATCCCCTTCCAAGATGCACGCCCCCTGTTCCGCCTCAGGGCCCCGAGACAGGCATGATCGCACTGGCAGCTGCCAGTGCGGTGCCTCAGGCTTGTGCCTCACCATCGGTAACTGACACCCTTCATGCGGAGCTGCCAAACGTCTCAAACGTGGTGCCCCTGGAATCATCAGCCTTCGAGGGAATTGCTCTCCTGAGTGAAATGGCTGAGATGGAACTGGAGAAGCGCCGCTGTAAGATGCACTTTCATTAATTTGAGAATCCATTTCTGCTACTTTGTATCAGCCAATTCTTCCCATGTAGCAAATGGGAAATTATTCTTATTATGGACCTCCCAGGTATTCATTTGTAAACTCTGAGGTGCTGGAGCTCATAATGACCATGATGATGTCATATACACAAATCGGTCTTTAACGATGCAGTATTTTCTACCGCCACCTGCTAGTACATCAAAATTTTCATCTGATTTTATAGATAAAAATTTCTTTAGTTCAATTAAGATTTATTTCGAATTAATTGTAAGTTTAATTATATTGAGGCACAGGGTGCTCTGAGCCAGAGGTTCCAGCAAACTCCAGCACAAATTAAGCCCTGGACCTACCTGTGGAAATGATCAGTGGTATCTTTACCTATAGATTTACCAGTTTTATGACTGATAAAACTATCATATTTTGTAAGGAAGTAAGAGCAAGATCCTTTATTTTTGCTGGTTAATAAAAGGTTCCTTGGCATGGTAGCTAATACATTGTACTTATGCATGCAGGTATGATACAGTATAGTTTGGAGAACCTTCTACTGGCTGGTAGGCAAGTGCTGCTTGAAGGGCTGGAGTTTGATCCAGTCATCAACATTCGTCTTCCCAGAGAGCTCAACCCAAACAGAAAGTATAGCTGGATGCAGAAGAAGGAGGACGATGTAAGTGGATTGAGGATGTTCTGAATTAAGTTCTTCAAACCGGCTTGGTTATTGCTCATTTTGCAATAACAAGTTCACACTCTCAGCTGTTGAGTAACTTGCCTTTATACTTTTGGCAGAAGGGCTGGTTTTCCACTGATATTTTGACCTTCTGACTACACTCACAACCCCAGCTAAATGGTTTTTATAGTTTTATGTATTTTAAAATCATGTTTTTCATTTTTATAAAAAACTGTCAACATCTGGAAAAAATCTTGATACTTCATTATAATGCTGTCCAGGCTATAGACCATAAAAGTTGAATATACATGTCTGTTTGTAGGAACTGACTTCCTGCACTTATCTGAATTCCAAAGTTAGTGAAGTAAGGTTTTTCCATGTTGAAGTGTAGAGTTTGGGAAAAGTTTAAAAAGCTCTCTATAGTTTTTCTTTAGACTTGAAGGTCATCCTCTACCTCCAACCTATTTTTCCCTTCTGGAAAACTCATTGGATGTCCTTCCTAAAACATTGCTTTTATACTTTGCCCTACAGCTGCTCTCCATGAAGTCAGGCGTAGAGGGCATGGGTGTGCTGGAGGTGGATTACCGCACGAAGCTAGCTGAGCTGCAGAGGCGCTACCAGGCCAAGCAGAGGGAGCTGCTCAAGTTACACAGACGACATGAATCTACGTCAGTTATATATTTGTGTATTTACAGTACTGTGCAAAAGTCTGTGTATATTTGCTCAGTACAACAAAAAAAAACACAATTTAGCTTTAGAGAACATGCAAATTATGACATACAATAAGACTAGTAAGAATTTCGTCTGTTATGCAAGAAGCTACTGATATCTTGGATGGTTAGAAGAACACTGCTTCGCTTTCCAAACATCTCCTCAGGGGCACCATCAGCTGTTCCATGTATTAGTTACATTTCACAGCCAGCTCACTTAATTAATTAATTGCATTATTTTTAAACGTCATTGATTAGCCGCGCAAGGTGGTGCAGTGGTTGAGTCAGAAAATGAACGAGTGTATTGGGTGGCTGCTGCATGTGTTGGAGTGATTTTAGCAGGAGTTTTGGTATAGCTAAGCTAACACACTTTTACAGGCATAATATCATAGATTTACAGCAACATGAAGATCATTTAAACATCAGTTTCTTTGACTGCTTAAGACTTTTGTACAGTACTGTACATTTACTCATGTGTATTTCAAAATTTTTATTGTTTTCATTATTATTAGTAGTAGCTACAGGTATTTATGACCTTACCTTGTTTTATTTGACAGAGAAAAGTCGCTAGAGGACACAAACAGCATCTCAGTAAAAAGAGGTCCAGGGCGACCCAGGAAGAGGAAGCACGGCATCAGTTCTGCACTCTCTTCACCAGCAGACAAAACAGAGGCCAAGTGTGGGAGGTAAGTGCTAGTGGAGACCCCCACCCTGAAACATAAAGCTGAAGCCGCCGGCATACTCAGACTGCTGCATGGCCTTCCCTCAGCTTCAGCCAGAGCTTGCTCCTGTCTGAAGACTCTGAAGCTGGAGAAGCAGATAGGAAGCGATTACGAGGCCCCAGCCTTGACGATGAAGAGGAGACAGATAGTGAAGAAATCAATAGAAGAAATCAGGACTGGAACAGCAAGGAAACTGCAATGAGATATTTTCAACAGGTGAGATCTTCATTTGCTATATTTGCCTGCAGGTTTATTCATCAAACCTGAATAAAATTAGCTAAATTTTTCAGGCATTACACAGGCAGTCCCCAGGTTAAGAACGTCTGACTTACAGACAACTCGTACGTATGGATGGGCTGCCATAAAGTGTTACATTCAAAATTCAGGTTAAATACAGTGGTTCATAATAAGGAACGTACTCACTACTCTGTGACTTATGAAAAAAGTGCAGTTTCAGTGGTTCATCAGCTTGAGGTACAGTACAGTATTATATGTAGTCATTATTATTGTACATTAATTAAGATGTACACTATTATTATTTTTCTGACTTAACTAAATTCGACATAAAGACAGGGAATGGATCTCGTTCGTGACCTGGGCGCTGCCTGTAATACAAATGCCAGATTGTTCAAATGTACCCACCTTATAGATGCCATCGAAAAGGAAGTGGCGGAAGGTAGCCATGCATGAACTGTTGGCCACAAAGCTTGACAAGGCCCTCTCCCTGACCGAACTGAACAAGCACGCAGAAGCCTCACTGGATCATTACAAAACAAATTCTGGAAGTTGCAGCACAGTGTTTATGCTCCCGGGTTTTGAGATGAAAGGTGAGTAATGAAATAAGAGACCCTTATCACCCTCCCCCACAAGACAGGGAGAAGTTGAAAGTGAAAGGTCAGCTATGCACTACAAAATGAGCGGCCACTCATACAACAGGAGCTGTGGAGGATTGCCAGACTATTATGGGATTTTCCTTATTTTCATTAAATAACAGTTAAATATCAAATGTTTTTTTGTGTTAACAGAGGACCACAGGGGATTTTAACCATCCACTCATTTGGACTACCCGCTTGTCCTATGCAGAACATTTAACATGACATTTTTAATATTACTTTGCATAGAAAATTAATATAAAGTTACAGGTTGCACTTAATTTGAAAGAGAGGCTAGTGGCAAGATCTGTGATTTATTAAATATTCCAACTTTTGTTTTTTTAATGTTAAGCCACTGTGTACATAGCTTGGGGTTTTTGCTTATTACTCTGCACACTGGCTAATTTGAATTTTGGTATTTATTTATAATACATCACTGTAAGTTGAACAGCAGTATGGGAGCCCAGTTATTAAGCTTTAAAAGACACTTGCCTCCTGATTTGCCGCAGACACAGACTCTGAAGAGGATGGTGATTCTGTAAAAGATGGCTGGCCCACACATACAATACTGGGCCGACCAGAACTACGCAGCCAGTGTTCCAGCCCATCAAGCTCCGGGTCCAGGAGAGGCGAGTCGCTGTTAGACAGGACCACGGTTTCCGGAGCCCTGAAATCTGCGCAGGTCAACCAGACGAAACACAGGCGCTTCCCTCCTCGGCTGCAGTCCTTCAGCGAATCCTCGGAGGACGCCTTTGATCAAGGTTCCCTGACCAAGGCCTTGCTTTGTTCATAATAATATAAACATAGTAGTTACTCTGTGTTTACATGCCATCAATGCTCCTACTATTGGTGGCCATGCGCTAAAGACCACTGCTGTGTGGTTTGTGTGATTGGGTGTAAAACAACTGGCTTTCTTTGAGCCCCTTTAAAATCCTGTTTACGCTCTCAGCTTGATTTGCAACATCTGTATTGGAATTGCAATGCAAGTGTATTTGCTAAGTGTGTTGGTAGGTTTATTACATTTCTGTGAAACATGCTGAATTTATTTTGACCGAACTCCTGCTGTTATTTCTATTAATTCATTAGGCGGGCTCAATCTCCAGCTGTGATTAAAATACCCCTTCCAAATATGCTCTAAATTTGTGTTGAATAGAGACGTGTTTGTGTGCACATGCAAACATTCTTTAAAAACTAATATCCATGAATTTGGTTTTGAAATAATTGTGAATCAGACTTTTAACCAGAAGGCAAACTGAATGCTCAGGACAGCTAGTATAAGAGGACAATGTCTGAGCCTTTCTGCAGGTTTTGGCCAGTGAGGCTGGCATTGTTGAAGTTACGTAGCTTGTTGTTTTACTGACTGATGCCCTGTTCACTAATCATTAACCTGCCTTTTGATACTATTTAACTTTCCCTGACTGTTGCTTCTCCTCTGGGTATCCCCTCTTAAACAAAACCGTTCTTACTTGCCTGTTTTTATTACACATTTACTTTTCCTGTGTGAGGCAATATTTTTGCCATTAAACGCAGCAGTTTAAATTTAAATCATAGTACATACGGGTAAATTAGTAGCAGGAAGAGATGTAGTCATTTGTGTAATCACAGGCTTAACCTTTCCTCACCCTACCGTATTTAATGAAACGGACTTGTTCATAGAGATGTTTATGTATTTTTCTATTGTGTGTGTGTGTGTGTGTGTGTGTGTGTGTGTGTGTGTTTGGTGGATTAGGTTTATAGGAGGCAAGTGTCTTTTTTTTTATAAAAACCTGTTGTTTTGATGTTGTGGGGACCATTTTTTGGGTCCCTACAAAGATCTGTGAATGCAATCTAAAAAGTAAAAATGGCAAAAGTGTCATTTTTTGTTTGGTTACTTATGGTTAAGGTTAGGGCTGGATGGGGGTCTCACCTAATAAATTAAACTACACTAATTTCATTTGAATATCTGATATGTAAAAGATCAGTATTCCTGGTCAGTGACCTCACCATCCTCAGAGTGCACTTTATTTTGTAACAGTATCATATGGAATTGAAGCTTGTGTGGGTCTTGAATTAAAACTGAACTGTGTAATAATTCAGTGCAACACCTGGGATAAATGCAATTAGTCAGTCATTCTGTGGTAGGCATGCAGATTGCTTCATTATTGCTACATTTATATATATATATATTAAATAGTAACCCAACCTTTGTAATATATCTTTGCTGCTTATACAGTTTGCTGTGTGGTATGTTATACCTATGCAAGTTTGTGAGTATGCCCATGCAGGCCGTTAGGGTATTTATATCCAGATTACAGTTCTACTGAGAACATTTACTCCAAAAAATATCTCATACTCTGTCACATTAGTATTCTACAGAATGTGGAATTGGTGGGGAATGTAAGACTCTTTGATAGCATGCAGCCTTAGATGAGGTTCAGCCTTGGCTGAAGAGGATGAGTCCTGCCTGAGTTTTCTTTCATTGTTTATGTCAGCTTTTTACACAGGGGACCCAAAACAGAAGCGATTGCATGTACTGTAAATAGTGCTGAGAGAAACGTGGCTAGCCTGTTTTTGTCAGTGTGACTCTGCTTTATTTTTTCATCTCTTCCAAATTACAAGGCGCTTCATCGAACCCCTACAGCAGCTGCACGTTAACACCCTTTTCTGGTCGTTTGGAGTAGCTGCATACGTCGGCTAGGGTGGTTTCTCAATTTCAAATGTGATCCTGGGCCCCGGCAGCCGTCCTGTGTTAACATGTCCTTGTCTTTGATTAAGCAAACCCTCAACGTTGTCACTTGTCCTCCCTAATTAGTTGTTGAGTGTGTTCTTTGACAGCCTGTATTTTTTATTTTTTTGGCCTCTTGACGAGATCCTCACAGAATGAAGAGTTAATAATTTATGTTGTCTTTATTGGGGATTTCTGCTTGTAGCAGCGAACCCGCTCCCGCTCCCGCTCGCCTACTCATTGTTGTGCTGAGCTGTATCAGCATGGGAACGCTGTCTCTCGTTAGGTCTGCCGCTATCTGTGCCTTTGCATACCCAGCCTTTCACCTTGAGCTGCCTGAATGGGAATCCAGCTTTAAATTGTTTCAATCTCATTGTATTTATGAGCAGTGTGCCGCCCTGCACTGTACCCACAGTAAATCATGCTTGTTTCTCATGCTTTAATCATTTTTATTGGCGAGCAGACCTATGAGCAAATTTAAAGGACATATCTATTATCTCCAATAAATTTAGCCTTTGCCACAGTACCGTGACAGATGACAAGGATGGTGAGCTACAGCTTAGCTTTTTTTTTTTTTTTGCCTGCATGTCTCATATGAATTATTGGTCTTGTTGGTATATAACTTGTCCTAGAAGGGACATTTTGGACTCTGTTTAGGATAAGTATTAAATATTTTAAGCCTTATAGATTTAACGTTGGGTTTAAATGGGATCATTTCAGAATAGTGCTTTGTTGTCCCTCACAGATTTCTCCAGGAAGAAAGGCAATGAAATGGAGGAGGAGGACGGCTATGGATTTGTGCTGGACGAAAGTGTTGGGCTGTGCTCCTCCTCTCCGGAGGAAAGTGGACTGGGCCTCCTGGCTCTCTTTGCAGCCAGAGTTGTGCCAAGCCCAGTCACGTCCTCCCCGCTCTCCACCGTCAAGCCGAAAGCAAAGCAGAAAGCCAGAAACAAAGAGGACAGACAAAGCCTTCTGGGTAACGGCCTTGGCACTTGCCTCTTTCTGTCAGTCTCATAGCCCTTTATCTGCAGACGTGGTAAACAGTGCACGTCCTCGTAACGATCAGTCATAAAAAACGCAGTCTGCTTCATCTGAAGTGAGCAGTTTCTGTCCTTTGCAAATCAAATGAAGCGGGACCTATAAACAAATGCAATCATTTGGTGTGTTGCCACTGTCTGGTTTTGAATGTCATCTGTGAGTGCCCCATGCGTGTGCGCCACTCGTGCAGAATGAATAAGGTAGAATAAACAACAGTTTAAAAATAGCTTTCCGCACATTCGTTCTACCCTGAGAGTCCTTTTGCTTTTCTCCTCGGTAAATCTGGTCGTGCATTCTCCCTGGCTGGATTCTTACTGCGCATACCGCACTACTCGTGTGCTCCTGACAAGTGCTCGATTGAGGAATATGAGGAACCATCTTCCTAATTAATACCCCAGATGCTGTGTTATAAGTACGTGTTCATAGTCCGTTCCCACGCACATCCGGTTCTGATAGTAGTCTTACTGAGTGTAGACAGCATTGTTAGTCTTGGTATTGTTAGAATAATAGAGACAGCAGGAATAACCTACAATGAACTGGTGGTAACAATAGGAGTAGCTACTTCAGACTGAGAATGAAAATGTAGGGAGTTGACAGTTCATAGAGAGAGCTTGACGTCTCTTGGCTCACCGTGCAGAATACTTGCATGCCAATTGGTGACCTTTCATTACAGATCTGCCGTCATTCTTGGACGAAAGCGCATGTGACTTTATTGATTTTATTGCTCATCATTACAGATTTTTAATGTTGGCAAATTCTGGTCTTAGATCAGGAAATAAAAGTGCAAGGCCTACTACGTAGTCTGCTTTCATGAATAATTCAGACCAAGGCTAAATTATCGGTCTTTGTTTAAAAAAATATATTATTTGCCCTTTTAATAAAGAATGCACTATGTGACACAAAACAGATTGTCCTCTTTCATCCACTAAGAGATCACAGGCCTTGTCCCTGCAGGATTATTCCAACTTCAATAAAATCATTCCCTCGTAATTTTCATATTTCACATGCAGGGATTGTCATGTTGATTCATTATTCATCATCATTCCATCCTCAGAGCCAGTACAGTCTTTTATCTGTTCCCCTATGGTACACAATTACATAGGTTAAAAGCCTTATTGTGGCGGTTAATCTGTTTGCCTGAAACCTGAACCTGGTTTGGCAAAGGGGATTTCAGCAGGGGGTCTTTAAAGCCATGAGGTGCGACGCCTGACAGTGTGTGTGCACGCACTGAGCTGTATGCGTGTGCATCTCTTGAAGAGGACTGGTCAAAACTGTTAGCCTTCTTTTGTTCTGCCGTTGTTCTTTTCAGCAGTCAAAGTCAGATGCAGACCACAGCTCATACTTACTGACGGGCTGTCCAGCTTTCGGATTTATAATTCTGTGAAATCGTCCTTATTTGGGGTGGTGGGCTTTTATGTTTCCTTTCAAACTATCTCGTCCAGACGCGGAGGTGGGGTGCACGGATTCCGAGAGCGACGCAGCGGCCGGGAGGACGGTCGGCCCCCCGCGGCATGAGGGCGGCCCACCGGAGGAGTCCGGCTCCGGCAAGCCCATGGCGGCCTCGGAGTTCCCCAGGAAGCCCAGGAAGATGAAGGCGGCCGAGGAGCTCGACTTTCATCCCAAGGCGGAGGCCAATGACGAGGAGCGCTGGACCCGCCGGAGGAGCGAGCGGATCTTCCTCCACGACGCCGCTGCGCCCGCCCCCCTCTCCCCCTCCCCCAGGAGCCCCCCAGCCACTGAGCCCAGACCCGGCCGCTGCTCTAAGGCCACGCCGTGCAGCTCCAAAAAAGCTGCCGTATCCAGGGAGGTGAGAAGCGTTGCCAGGCTGCAACCCGTCCCTCTATTTACGTGAAGCGAGTGGCGCTGACCCCTATTGTCCAGCGCAGAGCCCGTCCCCGCCAGCCGTGCCCACAGAGCAGACGTGGGCCACGGGCTTACGGTGTTCTCACAGCGGGTGTTCTGGAGCGTTTCTAGTGCAAGCCTCAGCCTCCCGCTGAGCTCGCCGTGTTGGGGGACACTAATGCATGACCCAAGACTCTTAGTGATCGCTGCCTGATCTCTCGCTCTCTCCATCTACATCTCTGTCTTTCCCTCTCTCCCCTCCCCCCATCTCTCGGCTTCACCCTCATCCCCACCCCTCTGTGAGACACAGAGATTACAGGCTGCGGTGGTGACACCTGAGTGTCCTATTCAGCCTCCTATAAAAGGCATGCAAATAGAGCACTCGACATTTGGTGTGCCTCTCTTCCCTAGGGGACATGTTAGGAGTGTTAGGAATGCTAACTGATGGCGTGGCCGTTGGGCTGTTTTTCAGAAGAAGAAGGGCAAAGAGGCGCCAAGGTGCCCGTCTACTCTGCCAATGTCGGAGCCCATTTTGGGGAGTCGGAGAGCTCTCGCCCATTCACCCACCTCCCCAGGGCAAAGGCTCAAGACCAAGCCCAGGCCTGGGGGGGCCAGGAAGGAGGTAAGCACACTTGAGAGTAAAATACATGGCAAGACTTAGGGCTGATCTGCTTTTCAACTCTGGTCACACTTCAAATAATTATTTAATTAAATGGTATTTTTTTATACATACTGGGGGAAGCAGAATAAAGTAATCCACTGGTCAGGCTGTAAGGTACCATCTCTCAAATGGCGGGTTGTGGAGTGTGTGTGTGTGTGTGTGTGTATACACACACATATAGTTTTATTCTCTCATTTTGTCTTTGTAGTAACTGCACTATTTTTTTCTTTTTTTACCGAATAAATTTTCATTCAAAATTTTTTTAATTTGGGCCATAAATTAATGACCAAGGAAATGTGGGCCCTGAGACACAACTGGCGGAGAACTTCTGCTGTAAGGGATAATGAGATGGAGGCACTGTTTTTAATGGTCATTTGTCATATATTTTACCCCCAAAATGAGGTGTTTTGTATTTGTAAAATATGCTGTGCTTGTTACACCTCTCCCACAGGGGCTCTTGTAGTCACACATTTCTGTGGATACTTTCTTAATGCTGTAACATGCTAATATGCAGAATTAGCTTATTGATATTTGTGTCGCACCTCAGATACGCGGCAAGGGTGGGGCAGTCAGCAAGCTCATGGAGAGCATGGCAGCGGACGAGGACTTTGAGCCCAATCAGGACAGCAGCTTCTCTGAGGATGACGGCCCCGCCCACTGCCAGCGACCTGGCACCCCACGTAAGCCACACACGCAATCAATCAGCAGGGATTAATCATTAATAGATGCATTTTATTACTGTTTATGTAGAAAATTTCCAGTCATTTCAAATATGCTGAATTTTTTATTATTATTATTATTTAGCAGAATCATTAAAATCCACCTCACCTGAAATTCATTTGCTCTAGTCTGCCTCTCATTTTGCAGTGAATCATATTTAATGTGTATCAGTTTAAAAAACACAAGTATGGATCATCAGATTTCATCTCACTTTCACAGAGGGGATGTAGCCAAATAAGACCATGTTCTGTTTCTTACCCATTGTCTCCTCTGCTGCCTTAAATGTCTTAAAGGGACTAATCTGATTTTTCACGTAAGAACTGATCAAAGAAGTTACAGTGCAAAGAGAGCTGATTCTCTGTCATCCTCAGCCATCCCTTAGCTATCACCCAGGCCATGTTCCATGCTAAACACACAACGACGTGGTTTGTGCAAATCTACCGTGTGCAAATCATCTTTCCGATTCGCAGTGCGACCTGAGTCACCTGCTCTCCCTTTTAGAGTGTTTCTTAACAGCAACCTACAAAACAGACATAGCGCTGCCCTGATGAACGCCCAAAAAAAGCCATAGAAGTCCTCTTTTTTCCACCAATTCTTCCCGAGGATGAGATGGGAATTCTAGGGGCACATTTGTGGGCTTAATCGTTGACCACCGCGCCCCTGTTTCTCTGCCTGACTGTGGGAACGTGGCCTTGTGTTGCAGCCCCCCGGAGCTGTGTGATTGACAAGGACGAACTCAAAGATGGACTGAGGGTCCTCATCCCCATGGACGACAAGCTGCTCTATGCCGGCCATGTCAACACTGTTCACTCCCCAGACATGTAAGGCCTCCACAAATTGCCACAAACGTCAAAGCAGCTTGTTAGCCGTCTTCCTCTTTCAGCGCGTCTGACATTGTGTTAGCGAGACGGCTTCAGGCTGCCAGGAAAATCAGCGGCGTGATACTCTTACACTCTAACTGTGGGCTTTTGTGCAGAAACCGGGGGGGAAAGGAAAAGGGGGAGAGAGAAAACTTCGGCCTTTGATCATGTGAAAGTTAAAAGAAGCGAAAGGCCCTTGCATATTAATCGGACGTCCAGGAGGAAATACCGCCATTTGCTTTGTCGCTGTATGATTTTGAACACAGACACACAAAATGATCAACACACTTTACTTATTCTTTAAGATAGCAAAATGCAGAAAGATTCCTTTGGTGCCATTACTTAGTTATTGTCACGCTGGGATGAAATATATATTTTATTTCCCCCGAAACGGTCGTGGTTAGCGCGCGGCTAGTGCCTCTGATCCACCTTCACCTTGACTCGCCTCCCTGTTCACTGCTAAACACAATGTCCCCCTGGTGAACTGTGGAGCGGTCTGCGCTTTTCAGTCAGCAGCTCCGGTAGGAAGGCGTCTCGCAGCGGCTTCCTGGCCCAGGTTCAGCTTAGCTCTTGGCTCGCGTTGGGGACGCTGCTGTTATAACCAACATTTGGAGAGTCTGTCTTGGCTTCAGTGAGCGCTAGCTAAAAAAAAGAGGGACTATGTGAGTGGTCTCAGAACCCGTCCAAGAAAGTATCGATGGCTTTAATGTTCACGAGCTACTAAAACCACATTTGTGCAGTTCGGAATAAAGCAATTTAACTGAAAGTCAATCCGGAAGGAGCTGCAAGGCAGTTTGAAAATTGTAATATTTTGACAATATGCTGTCCTGAAGCAGTCAACACCAGAATTTTCAGCAGGTGGTATCTGTAGTTTCTGCTTTTGGCAACTTTCCATCATATCATGGGCTCAGTAAATTTTGGACACAATCAATTGTCATATGCAACAGAAACTTAACATCAGTTTTAAGGCATCATGGCAAACAGTTTTTGTTGATATTCACACTTGGAAATTTAAGTTTTGACCAACACAGTCGTCTCATTCCGCTGATAAACATACGGTTCCGTTCAGAACGGCATATCTTGCGAGGCTTTTTGTTTGCAGAGGATTAAATTGTGCGGCGCTCCCCATTGTTGGCCGCTGTGATTTCCACACCATTTCTCATTTTGTTGTGGCATAAAGGCCTTCTCCCACCCTGTAAGGGTCCTTTGTCTAAGGATGTATTGGTTTCCCAGTCCCTAACCCCAAAGCTTTGCGATGGAAGCTTTAGCATCACAGTGAAAACCAGTTTTGAAAAGATTTTTAAATATCCGTGCCGAGGGGGGGAAATACAGACTCCAGTCTATATGGACGGCCGAATGGAACAGATTGATTGTTCCCTATCTATTCTCACATTCAAATTCAAATCCATGTTGTACACAACACCTAAATGCATTCAAAGGAGGGAAAATCTGTTCAGTAGTACAACACAGTCTGGTGAATGATTATGATAATGCACAGTGGTATATGTTTGCCCAGGCATCCCCTTGATTAGTTGGAATGATCCTGTAGGGGTGAATGAATTACTCTTCAAGCTATAGAAAGGGATAAAGGAGTAAATATATACAAATTGCTGTCCTGTTAGTCGTCCACAGGGCAGCTTTTAAAAGGGTGGAGAAAAGCAAAAACCCTGGAACTCTAGGGGGTAAAATCCCTACCTTGTCTTTAGTGGCCGCTGTCATAATGGTTTATAAGGTGATTCAGAGGGAGGAACAGGATAGGCTTTAGTTATGTATCGCTCGTGACTGCAGTCATGGCTTGTTAGGGAGTAGCAGCACTCCATCTTTCTCCTTTCAGCGCTTTGCTGTGGTTTTCTTTTTCATGCGCAAAATGATTTTCTCTTTTTTTCTTTCCCTTCACTTTTCCAATGAAAGTGAGCATTAATCTTAATATGATGTTTGTAGTTATCTGTGCGCTCCCAGAAAATTACTACTAATTATGGTGCTTTCGACATTGCCTTAATTCAAAGGTAAACGCAAAATTTTTGAAACACCTCTTGATTTTTGTGTTGTACTGTCATTTTTGCATTGGCAAGAACTGTTTCCCTATAAAATATGAAAAGGGCAGGACCACTTCGTAATGCTAGAATTAGTGCTGTGGACTAATTACTGCACATGTTGTTGCCTTCTTTGCAATGACTTGCGCTCTTATCATGTTATAATCTTGTGAGAGGAAATTGTTTGGATAGTTGTTTGTTCGGCAATCCATGTGCTTCGATATATTTTGTAGCAGATTTGCTTGGACAGTCTTTGCAAGGGGCAGGTGGTATCTTTCAGAGCTGTGTTCGGAATTATATCCCATCTGCCTGTGTTTGTGGTTTAGTTCTGTTTTCATTATTAGAGTCCATATCATGTGTGTCAGGGCCTTCCCAAGTCTGTCATTTCTGTACGTTTCGGGTTGTGAGACCGTAGGATTCTCTTCTTCTCCAGAAGACATCAGACATGCCCAGTACAGTGGACACAGTAAAGGAATGTGCAGGAGAGCTTAAGATGCATTGTGTCAGCTGCTTTTGATAAAGAGCTGTCTGTACAGAGAGAAGACAATGGAGCTGTATTTGTAAAGCTAAACCAGTGTGTTAAATATCACACACCCCACTGATTCTTTTTTTTTTTTTTACCGTATGGAGGAGATGTGGATCTTTCAGTACCTGATAAACATGAGCGGAGGCTCTACTTAAAGAGCGCTCTGGCTTTTCCCGCGGTTTCTCTGTGGGATGTTACGGTAGACGGCTTTATTGAATGTCTGGCAGGAGAACTCCAGAGACCTGCTTTGAGTAAAGAAGAAGGCATTACAAACAGCCCCCCCCAGGTGTGTCAGTGCTTGTGGTGCGTAAGACCTGCTGAGGATTCACGAGTATTCTCTTCTGACTTAGCCGCACTGCAAACTGACATGACCTTCCCTTAGACAGAAACTCGGCCCTCCGAGAACGGCAAGGTAAATAACCTCTATGTCAGCCAATTGGTCCACAACGAGCTCGACTCGCTGGAGCGAAGCGCCATAGCATTTGCTTTAGGTCCCTCCAGTCGGCGCTCCAGTGGTCTGAAGGACCGGCAGCTTGATGGGATACGATGAGAGCAGCCACTGCAGTTACATGCATTTTATTAAACAGATCAGCTAGGAACTGGGGCAATATATTATGCTTGAGTGCCTGTAATGTTTCATAGCTTCTTAGTTTCACTAATAATTTTAAGCTGGACATTCTTAAACTTTGGGGAGTTCTGCATATTAATGTTCTCAAGCTCTCACTTTGGAAATGCTTCTTATTTAAAGTAAAATGCCAGGATGCAGTCTTTTATGTTATTTTTACAGTATTCATAATTTTGCTCAGTTTGCCAAAAAAGTCAGGTTACAATACTCGGGTCAGTTGAGAACATTTTTGTTTCCTCTTATCTCTGTTTGTTTTTCCATTTTAGTGCATCACCTTAAAGTTGTTATCTATGCGCTATGTAAGACTCCTCTCCTCCCTGAGGAGACACCCTGAACCAGGGCTACCTGCCGAGGTCAGGCGCTGGTGGATATTTTGTCTGAACGCCTGTTCAAGACTGCATTTGCTCCTCAAGGGAGCCTTGAATTAATGCTCGCAGCTTCTTCTAGCTGTCTGGGGGTTACTGTCTCGAATAACAAGATCGAATGAGAGAAAATATCGCCCCTAAGAAAGTGCAATTATGACCTTTTCTCGCTGATCGCGTCTCTTTCCGTGGCCATGGGTCTGCGTGTAGAGATTCTCGATGGCGTGCAGAGGTGAGGGTGTATGAGAGAGGGGGTTTGTTTACATGGCTGCGTACCCTCTGGGTGAACTAAGCATTGTGGGCCATGCCTTGCAGATACAGAGTGATGGTGGAGGGCGAGCGAGGAAACAGGCCACACATCTACTGTTTGGAGCAGCTGTTGCAGGAGGCGGTGAGTAACTGCTTTTTGCTGACTAGGGGATCTGCAAGGGCAGCTGGATGCAGTGCAGTATCACTCCAAAGTGATTTTTTTTCCTCCATGAAGGGATTGCATAGGGATGGATGTCTATGTGCATGGTTATAATGTGTATTTATTTTAAAAAATGCAGTTTTTATGTATTCTAGTGTGCCTTATCCATGAATCCCACTAATGCATTAAATTTACGTGCATGTGACTGAAGAGCTATTTCACGAAATGTGTCGCATGTGCAGATTATTGATGTGAAGCCTCCCTCTGTGAGACACCTTCCCGAGGGCACGAGGATCGCCGCCTATTGGAGCCAGCAGTACCGGTGTCTGTACCCTGGCACTGTCGTCCGAGGTAATGTCCCCTTTCTCATAGTCTCACTGTAATGTTAAACAGCCCCACCGTGAAGAGCACCGTGGATGTTTAAAGGGTCGGAATGTCCTCACTTTGACTATCACTTATATGTGCTTAGCATGGGGGTGACATGGTGGTGCAGTGGTTAGCGCTGTTGCCTCACATCTCTGGGGCCAGGGTTCGAGTGACTGCCATGGCTCCATGTGTGTGGAGTTTGCATGTTCTCCCCGTGTCGTTGTGGGGTTTCCTCCAGGTACTCCAGTTTCCCCCCACGGTCCAAAAATTAATTGGAGTTAAACACACATGCACAATTTAGTGTGAGTGAATGGTGTGTGAGTGTGCTCTGTGATTGGTTGCTGCCCCATCCTGGGTTGTTCCCTGCCTTGTGCCCATATTCTCCAGACTCCCTACAACCCTGAAAAGGACAAGCAGTTACAAAAAATGGATGGAAGGATAAGCTTAGCACTAGCTAATACATACAACAGTAGCAGCTGGTGGATGGTGCATCTTCAGGGTTCAAAGGTCATCCACAGTGAACTTGTACTGAACCTTCAAGCTAATTTAACATTTAAATATCCATAATTAATTCTGAGATTCGATTTAATACAGTTAAAATGTATCTAAACATTGCTGGTGTTTGTCGCTTCCTCCTGTTAAAATGTGAAAACATTTTTACCATATTGGCCCAAATATAAGACGACCCCCCACTTTTTGGCAACTATTTTTAGAAAAAATGTTTTTGGAATACCTGATCTTACCTTTATAAAGAAAAATAATTTTATTTGAACATATATAAAGTTACCCAGCAATCACACCTTAAAAAGCAACCACAGACAATCAGATATCAGTAAGTGTATTAAACAGCAAGCATTACAGAAAACAATTGTATTATGGAGGGGGGGGGCACATGAAAAGGGCAAAAAAAACATATTGCGGAGAAAGGTTGAGCCATATTAATGATATAGCAGCTCTTTTAAAATGAATGTTACTACAATATTCTTACTTGACCAGTGGTTGGATATAAATTGATCTGTCATTTATGAAAAACTAAAACTATATTATGATCCAGAAGTGAAACCTCATTAGCTAGGCAAGGTGACATGTGGTAGGAATAATATTTGTAAGTGCCCCATGGATTTTCGTGTAAACTAATTATTAAAACTGGTTGATTAAATTTTAGTTGTTCCAAAGGCCATGCATTGTATTATTTTAGACTACAGGGAGGAAAAAGGCTAAATGAATTCCTTAATACAATGGGTTCTGTAAGTCACTGTTGGGCACTTTATCTATGGCACCATTAGGAGGGGAAGAGAGTTTTTCCTCCTAATGAGGATGGTGTTTCCAAAAGATCGTCTCTTACTGTGGTCATGGGACTAGAACTAATGCTGATTGGACAGGAACTCATTGGGATCAGAGAGGAAACTGGGCTGCAAAAGCTTCTTTTGGAAAATCAGTTAAAACTCTCCACTGGGAGAGCATCTGACATGAAACAGACTCTGCTGAGATCCTCTGTGGGCCCTGCTTCGCTTTTCGACAGAATGGGGCAAAGTCGGCCTTCAAGATCCTATAATAAGCAAGTTTAGTATTGGAGAGTAAATGAATGTTATTATACTGCAGAGGTGAAATTGCAGACAAGCTGGCAAAAGTAATAGTTTCTCTCTAAGGTAGGTGACACATTGGCTCAGTGTGTATGTGCAGTTAGCATGTTCTCCTTGTATTGAAAGAATAAGAGCATTTGGACTAATTGGAATCTCTAAATCGTGCATAGAGTATGACATATGATGGTATCTGCGGGCCCTGTGGTGAAGTTGTGTCCTATTCAGAGTGCACCTCTGGCTTCTGCCATATGTGGTGATGGATGGATGGATGGATGGATGGATGGTTCTAAGCCTTCTCTCGTTTTGTGATTTCAGGAAATTCTGATATAGATGCAGAGGATGACTTGATAACAGTTGAGTTTGACGATGGTGATACAGGACGAATTCCCTTGTCGCACATCAGGTTGCTTCCTCCCAACTACAAGATACAATGTGGGTATTATGTTAAGGAATACTAATTAGGATTTAATAGAAAAATAGTAAAAGTATGAATAGAAACTTTTCTTGAAATATCAATATAATTTTAAGCAAATTCAGAATGAACATCAGTGTTTTATTTAGATTATGTCCAGGTGATATTCTGTTTAGTGAAATTCGCATTTGATAATGAACACAGGTATCTGTCAATTTCTATCTATTTCTCCCTTATAACTATCAAGATATGCCCAAATTGACTTGCGTCTGGTTGTCCCATTCCCAAATGCGGACCCAAGTCAACAGATACTGTACCTATACTGCAAACATATTGTTTGTTTAATAATTTCAAGTTTAAATGTCCCAAGATTATTTATCAATCTGAGGTGAATCGTTCTGATTATGAACACGTAAAATGGCCTGTTCTAACCCCCGAATGCTTAACACTCCACAGGTGCTGAGCCCTCTCCTGCTCTCCTGGTGCCCAGCACAAAAAAGCGAGGCAGGAAGTCCAGTAAGGATGTGTCTGAGAACCAGGAGTCGACCCCACAGACCCCCGAGGAGCGTGCTCCAAAACCCCGGGGCCGAAAACCCAAACTAAAGCCTGGTAATTTAACATGCCCAATTAGGTCACTAATTACGAGGTTCTGTGGACCCGTTCAGCATTTGATTTCTATGCCATAGTCTGAGTTTTTATGCTTTTTACAAACTCCTCAGCCATAACATTAAAACCACTATCTAACTATAGTGGCATTTGTCAAGGGTACAGTTATGTATTAGCCAAGTGAACAGTCAGTTCTTGAAGTTGAGTTAGAAGGATCTGAGCAACTTTGACAAGGGCTACTTTGTGATGACTAGATGACTGGATCAGAGAATCTCCAAAATGGCAGTTCACGTGGGGTGTTCTGGGTATTCAGTGGTCATACTTACCAAAAGTGGTCCAAGACAGGCCAACTGGTGAACCTCCCAAGGGGTCATGGGCACCAAAGGCTCACTAATGCATGTAAGGAGTGAAAGCTAGCTTGTCTGGTCTGATTCCACAGGAGAGCTACTGTAGCACATATTGCTGAATTAATGCTGGCTCTGATAGAAAGGTGTCAGAACACACAGTGCATCTCAGGTTGTGGTAGGGGCTGTACAGCCACAGACCAGTCAGAGTGCCCATGCACCGTAAAAGGTCTTGTGGAGTTCATGCCTCGATGCGTCAGAGCTGTTTTGGCAGCACTTCGGGGACTTACTCAGTATTAGAGAGTTGGATTTAATGCTATGGCTGATCAGTGTACCTCCAATCATGTTAGTTAATAAACACATTCATGATAGAAAAGGAATTTATTGCGGAATCATCAATACTTAATATATAAACCCATGCATGCTTACAGCACCTGATGACAGTCAAGAGGATCATACAGAGCGGGAAAGTCCTACCTCTCCTCAGACATCCACAGAGAGCCCCCTGTCCTCCTCAAGAACAGGGCCATTACTTGAAAGAAAATTCCAGCAGGTCAGCTCCACTGGCTCCTCAATTGCAGGGGCTAATGACACTCACAATAAAAGCATCAAGACCTCAGCTAAAGTCGCCTCTCAGGTGAAGGTGCCCTACACATGCCCGCTCTATGGTAAAGTTCTTTCAGTTGACATCTACAATGAGCCATCTGGGTCACAGGGTTCGGTCATTTTGAATGACAGCAGCAACCCCGGAAATGTGAAACTAGGAAAGAAAGGAAAGAAAAGTGGGGAACACCAAGAAACGAGTCTAGAAGCAAAAACGCAGAGAGAATCTTCAGAGATTCTCATCAAGCTGGATCACGAAGGGGTCATGTCGCCTAAAACGAAAAAGACAAAAGCCTTGATGATGATGGAAGACGCCGCTCTCTCTGGTCGGGAAAACAAGGCCGTCATGGGTGTCGCTTACTCAACAGGCCTGCCGGGAGATGGCATACAGCGAACACTTAGTACCAAAACGTCAGAGAAGGAGAGCCTGAAGACAGATTCAGTGGGCACCTGTAACACTGCTGTGCTGGGAAGCAATGAGGACATGCTGGCTAAAGTGAAGAACTCCCAGCTAAAAGGGGAGGCCACGCCAAACAGCACCATGAGCGGCTCGGAATTAGTTGAGCAGGTCCGAGAAAGGGGAAGTCAAGACCATGACAGATCCACCAGCTCCAGGACGTCCAGTCCAGTCTCCTCCAAATCCTCCCACTCCTCCACCAGCAGTTCGTCATCCTCCTCTACTGCATCTTCCTGCTCTTCTTCTTCCTCCTCATCGTCCTCTTCCTCGTCCTCCTCATCCACAACGTCAGACGATTCCTCTTGCAGCTCCGACGAGGAGACTGCTGTCTTGCCACAGATGTCTCCCACAACCCAAAAATCTCACCAAAAATCAGAGGACAAGCTGCCCAAACAGTTCCAGGAGTCAAGTCTTACTCCACACAAGGGCCAGGAGAGGAAGAAGAAGCAGCAGCAGAAGCAGCCTCAAGGAAAGAGCCGTCCCAAAAAACGAGAGGGCATACATTTGCCCACCACCAAGGAGCTGGCAAAGCGGCAAAGGCTGCCTTCGGTAGAGAACCGGCCCAAAATTGCTGCTTTTCTCCCAGCCAGACAACTGTGGAAGTGGTATGGCAAACCCACGCAGGTGAGAATCATTTTCAAAAGCAGAAATCGCTTTATTCCTCCATTAATGACTCATGGGGAAAAAAAAATAACAATGACATCTTAAATCCGCAACACCTGTTTTTCAGAGGCGAGGCATGAAGGGAAAAGCCAAGAAGTTATTTTACAAAGCTATCATGCGTGGGAAGGAGATGATTCAAATTGGAGACTGCGCAGTGTTCCTGTCTGCAGGACGTCCCAATCTGCCTTATATAGGCTGCATCCAGAGCATGTGGGAATCCTGGGGGAATAACATGGTCGTCAGAGTGAAATGGTTTTACCATCCAGAAGAAACAAACCCTGGCAAGAAGTTTCATGATAGAAAGGTTTGCTGCCTAATATAATCTCAATCTGTTTATGAGGTTTAGTCATACTGAATTATATACCCTTAAAAATAGTCTTATGGAAATGAAATGTGAGATGAGTATCTCTGCTTATGTTGTAACTGTAAATACCCCCTGCATGTGTGATTTTATAGGGCATGTATATAGAGATCCTGTTGACTGCTATTATGGCTTTTGTAATTTGTCATATCAATATAAACATAACATTTTACTGTTACCATATCTTGCCAGAACTGGAATCAGAAATCTGCAAAGGGACTACCAGCCACTCTACAAGCCTCCAATCAGAGGAAGGATTTTATGGAGGTGAGAAATTACTTATTATTACTACGTGATAACCACTTAAAGATGAATTTGTGTATTAAGAATTGAAATGGTTCTTTTTCTACTTCAGCGTGCTCTCTACCAGTCCTCCCACATCGATGAAAATGATGTACAGACTGTTTCTCACAAGTGTCTAGTAGTCAGTTTGGAACAATATGAACAGATGATTAAAACAAAGAAGTACCAAGACCGCGAGGATCTCTACTACCTGGCTGGTACCTATGAGCCCACTACTGGGATGATCTTCAACACAAATGGTGTTCCGATCATCTGCTGAAGACCCCTCTCTCTCATGCCTCAGAGTGCCCTAATTTCTGATCTTCCACACTGCAGTAAACACGATTCAAACCAGCTGCCTGTTAAAGGTCATAGTTAAATTCACACGCTGCAGATGATTGGTGACAGCGAGCAGTAGCACAGAGAGTGTGCTCCCTCTCAAATGATGGTGTCAAATGCTTCAGTGTATCTGACATGCCCTGAGGACATATCTTCCTCTAGGTTAATAACTTATCCCGAGAGACTTGGAACTTAGACGGCCGAAACAAAATTAATCCAATGGCAGCTCATAATGTAAATATATTGACTTGGATGTCTTTGAGGGCATACTGATATTCAGGTGCCAAATCTGGAAACTTGTCAAGGAAGATGTCTTTAACCATTTTACGAAGTGAAGAAGACATTGATTAGTAGCTTTCCTGGAAAGCCGTGATCTTCCAGTGAGCGTGAAACTTGGCATCGTGGACTGAGTGTCAGAAATGTCTGTGGGGCAAAGGTAGTTTCACAGCTGGGGTTCTTATGTCTGCAGCAGTATGGCACCGCCAGCCAAAGACATCATCGCCACCATTGGCTCCAATACCAGCAGGACTTAAATTACAGATGATACCACTGGAAGGTTTGCTTATAATAATCCTCAGGCATATCTGTATCCCAGTGTCCAGCACAGAAACCAACCATTCAGAGATGACAGTATGCGTTCAACAGGGAAAACAGACCTATCAGGCAAATGCGACGCTACCGTCATCGTCTCTCAACCTGCTGGGAACATAACGTGGTGCTTTAACAAATAAGGGGTTTCTCACCCATGTTGACAAGATGCCTCACCTTGACTTTCTGCCACCGACCACTTTTCTGTGTCACAACATTAGTCTGACATTTGAAGCCAGGGCAAGACTCTTGAAACAAGCATGAAATACAAAGAGAAATGTTAGGCTTCTTTTAACCTTTGAGTACCATGCAGCTGAGCAGACGTTTTTGAGCCGTGCGTAGTTTGTTGCTTATATTCTTTGGGATGTACATTTACAACAATCTCTACACTGGCTTATCCAGCTTTATCAGTAAGCAAATGCTGGTCTATTAAGCAACTTACTTAAACATGGGAAGACACCAACCGCCTTCCCAACAAATCCTAAGGCTTAAATAGAGTTTAAGGGATCCCAAAATGTTGTGTATACTTCATGCTATAGCTATAAATGGAATGCATTTATTAAATGTATTCTTGTAATTTTTTAACTGTTTTTAGAATGGAAAAGCTTTATAAAACTGTGAATATGGTCTGGGGAAAAAAATGGAATATGAAACTGCGGAATATACTATTCTAACTAAGTTTGCATTGAGAGCACACAAACTGTATGTGCTAGCTAATTGTTTCACAGAACAACGGGGCACAAGAAAGAATGTTCCGGAATACTTAAACAGTGTTGGAGTCTGCTTTGAATGACAAGAATGTACAACAAAGAGCACTTATTCATTGCCCATGGCTTTGTCAATGACAATTCATCTGACAATCGGGAGCGGAGGAACACTGAATGTGTGGCGACTGTTATCTTCTGTGGAAGCTGTTAGTAAGATGGGATTCACGCTTTGGGCATCTGCCCTGTCTTCACTGGCAGAGTCTGCTTCAGTCCTACATGACTTGCTTTCCCTATTAGTATTACACGATGCCACCAATACATTTTATTTGGTGTTTAATGGCACTTTTGAGTAACAGCTCAGGAACCTGAGTAGCATTCGGAAATACCAAAATCCCTGGTGTTTGAGATTAAAAACATAATGCATGATATTGAATTGGGAACTTGGTCAATTCCATCTTTTTTTTTTTGTAAAATGTAAAAAATTCTGTTGCCTTGTGCATGTTCCAGAGCACTTCAAAGTCTATCTTAGATTTTGTCATTAGCAAGGTGAACCAGATATATTGCTATATAAAAGCCTTTCCTGTGAGAGCCTATAACAGTGTAAACATATTGCTAAATGTTGCTTATTGTAAATGTTACCCTTATTTGTAAGCTGTATTTCAATCCAAAGACCCAAAGGCCTCACTCCCCAGAAACGTTTGTACTACTCAGTTTCTTTAAATGCTACACTTCAAATGAAGACCAATCACTTTATTTTTCAACTCTTCACAGTAGTGTGTCTTTTAGTTCTGCGTTTTCCATTGTGCCTGGTTGTATGGAATTGTTTCAATGGTGATTTGATTTTAACATTTTCCGAATCAAAATGCAAGTCTTACAAGTTGATATAGAGCAGTAAATCCATTTTAAATGCTTGGACCATAGAAACTGCATACCTATTTAGGATTCATAAGGGGATACCTCAGAGATCGAAATGCAGCAATAATTTAAATTGCCATCACACTAGCCATGAGATACAGCACTTACGTAATCTCTGGAATCAGTGCTTCAGCATTTTTAAAATTTGTGGTTTTTTTTAATTCATGACTTTGCCATGCTATGCTACAAATGATGTGTATATTAAATCTAGTGCTATATTTACTTGTTTTCTCTTGCTCACCCCCCCCTCAAAAGGCACTGAATCATGACCTGGCTACTGCATTTTCACATTTCCCGTTTACATGTAAAGCCTTTTTTCTTGATTTTTTTTTGTTCCCAGCTTAAGTTCTCCTGGAAGATGTTTGCTGAAAGACAGAGGCCAGCTTTAACTCTAATTTAATTAAAACAGAACAGCAACCATCCTGGAATTTAAAGGGACTTTTTAGAAGTTGCGGTATCAGGCACTAAAGCCACGGACAGGCAGCCCCAGTAACTCCTTTCCCAAGCTCCTAAATAGTTGCTCTACTTGGGTGCAGCTTCACTGCAGGCTTCTGGGGGCATTTCATGTGGGTCCAAGCATTTGAAGAGCTCCCCCGTTACCCAGGATATTTTCTTTACACAAACACACATCCAGCCCAGCCTAATAATAAAAGGAACTCTGGCCATGGTACATTTCTATAATCTTATAAATTCAAGACAATGCGTGAGAAAAGGGTAGCCTACATGTTACCGGTCAAATGTTTTTACTTTTCATTTTCAACATGGATTTGTTTTGCCTTTCAATGTATTTGATAGCTTGTTTGTACACGAGTTGGATTTCATTTTATTAAATGATTTTTTTTATTATTTATTTTCCCCCCTGTTTTTAGTATCTATTTTACTTTACACCCACACAGAAAAATAGTTTTCAGTGTAACGTATTAATGTGCAATACTGCTGACTGGGTCCCCAGAGGTGGCTACTAGTGGAAAGGCACGGAAGGATGTAAGAATGTGTAAAAGGATGTAGACTGGAGGCTGGTCCTTCACTGGTCTTCGATCCATTGTTCTTTCAGTGTCAAAGTGCTGCACAGAGGACTGTTACAAGACAATTGTAAAAAGGCTTATTGTGAAATTCTAAATCAATTTAGGTGTTTTGTAGAGTCATTTCAGAAGGAATGTTTTTTTTGTTTTTTTACTTTATACAAACATTTACCCATGTGTATAAAGAGTCAAGCAAATAAAAAAACACAGACAAAAAGGCTTTGCTTTATGTACCATACATACATACATTTTATGCGCAAGTTGTCATGGCTTTAACAAAGTTTCAATGTTTTCAACAACTGACAAGTTTATTGAATTTTACTTATTGATAGCTAGATAACTTCAAAGCTATAGTTAAGGTAGACCTACAATGATTTTTATTTTATTTTTCATTTAGCAGATGAGGAATGTTTAGGGATGGAAAGCAGAGAGAGTCAGCATCCAACACCGTTGGAGCACTTAGGTCGAGGGCCTTGCTCAAGGGCCCAGCAGTGATTTCATTACTATGCGTATTATTCAAATGGATCCCTAAGCCATTAAGCTACACAGTGTAACTTTTCTGTGGACTTGCTACATAGTTAACATGTAGCACGATACTGATGTGGGGATGGGGGGCAGGAAAAGTGTTTATACCATTTTTTATGGTGTACAGGTCACAAGGCACCTTACGGTTCTGGATGGAGGACACTGGAAATAGCACAATAACCTTGAAACCTTGAGTCAGTGTGCAGTGAGTTTCTCCTTTGAAATTTTCTGGAATTGCGCATTGTACAAAAACATGAATCATCCACCACCCGTTTTAATTAGCTATAAATGCAAATTACAAAATGTCAACGTAAGTTTTCCTTATTTTGAACAGAGAAACTCGCAGCTACAATATAGTAATGCTTAGATGTAAGGAAATACAGACATGTTTACTTGAATCACTGACTCATAAGTAAAGCATGTAATAGCTATGGTAAGCAACTGAGTAAAGCTGTTTTATGTTTTTATAAGTTCATATTGTACAAAGGACACCTGCTTTAAAACTAGCTGCTCTTTTTAGCTCCACTGAATTTTCCCCATATTTTTCCAGAGACTAAGAACTATACTATAAACTTCACAGTATTCCATTATGTAGCCAATATGGATATCATATGCACATTCTTTAAAGCTTTATGTGCATGACCTATTTACTAGACATTATAAAAATATTACCACTAACTTTATTCTAGTCCAAAAGCATATTATCATACAAACAGACTGATACTTCAAATATATTTTGTAACTCGACCAAAAATTTTATGGGGAACCAGATGGATAGAAACACCTAAACTTTTTGCGCCACATTAAAACATTTCTGAAAACATGCTATCACATATTTAAATTATGCTGGTGTGTGAAGTATTTTGAAGTAAATGGCTTGGTGTACATTAGAAGTACATGGATAACGGTTTCAAAAATTAAACCACAAACTAAACAAATTTATTTTGGCTGACAGTGCTACATATGTACAGTGAAATAAAAATTCCCCATATATCCCCACTGGGAAATTTAGTAAAAATAAAAAAATTAAAATAGTGATTGTCAAATTTCCACATATTACGCACACCATCCATTCTCCATTCATCCAATAACTATTCATACGCCATATAACAAACCCCATACGGTCAGAAAAGAATTAATGAAACAGAGTACGTCTGAAAATCTAGTCATCCGCCCATTCATTCAGCATACTGCAAGAACACAGATGTTCAACAGTCAAAATCAGAAAATCAACAGAAATAATAGCTGTTTGAAGTGCTAAGACCAAGAGGATAGTACATTTTGGGAAAAAACATAAAGAGAAAGGGAAAAAAAAATGGATCCGATCACTGAAGCAGTTAATTAAACTCACAGCGTGATGGATTCAGCCTCACTGGATTAGGCTCTTTCTGCTTTCCTTTCTCAACTCCCACAAGAAACACTCTCAAAGAGACAGATACGTTCGCTTCACTTTGACGGCAGACCCGTATACTGCACCAAACATAGTCAGAATATGACAACGTACTCCTCAAAGGGTTCTCAACGCCGAGCCATTCATGACCAAGAGTGACACGCCACAATCCCCGTCTTTATCATGCATCCAGGTAAGTTTCTATTGCCCATCACAAGCTGCTGATTTGCTGGCATTTGCTGTGTTACACAAGCTTCTGAAGTTTGACATTGGCACCGACTGAAAATCATGGGTACGGAGCAGTAGGACGAAACACAGAAAACAACTCATGCCAAGGACCTGAAAAGCCAAAAGGACGAGTGCTTCAATCCACAGGCATTAATGTGCAAGGTAAAAGTAAAATCAAAGAGAGAAAGGGATTTCCAGCTCCATGCGAGGGAATATTTTGAGAGCCTGGTGATTGCTGTGACATTAGCAGAGTCTATGATCATCTATAGCATATAAAATCCTCCATGATTGCGAAAGAGCACCAGCTGAGAGAAGACGGAATGGGAGCAAATGGAATCTCAACATATTTTTTTCCCCTCCCTCCCTTCCACCATTAGGTTGCTATTCAGGAATTACAGCTGCTCAATAGAAAAATCGACAATCGGTTCCATTTGCTGCGGGGGAGAAATCAAAAGGTGGCAGCTCTGATCAGGAAAGGTCCTTACTTTCCCCTCAGTCACGGCCCTTTCAAGACGACTCTGACGTACCCAGGCCAGAGGATGAGAAGTAATGAGACTGTAATAGCAGACCTCCGCAGAGACCAGACTGGCAGCACAAATTCACAGTCAGCGGGAGCTTTCCATTTCCTCTGCAAGAAAAAGCACGGGGGGGATACGCTCCTAAAACTGGGTCATTTAACTGTGATTGGGCCACACTGTAAACATCACCGTCAAAGAGCTGACAATATCACAGATGGAAATCCAAAGGTGACACAACTACTCAAATAGAGACTTCAAACTGGGAAAGAGAGTAGGGTAGAGAGTGTGAAAATGGGGTCAGAGCTTGCAGAACTTAAGACTACACTAAATACACTTTAAATAACTGATTTATACAGAGATTTGCAAGGGTTTGCCCCTTTTCCTGAACAATTCTTATGCAGAACCTCACTTGAGCATTTTGACTTTGAGGTTGGAGCACATCTTCAGCTGGTGGTTAAGTCCCTTGAAGTCACTCCTTTGTGCTAACAAATGGAGACGAGGGACAAACAGTGACAACTACCACCATAGCTGTGGCGGGTCCTCAGCCACGCGGCTCTTGAACAGCGTGATCTCGTCCAGGTGCAGGAGGGGCATCTCTCTGATGATTAGAGCCAGGTCTTCATGTAGCAAGGGGTAGATGACGACGTTGAGCGCCGGACGCTCCGACGAAAACCTTCATAACCAGAGAGAGTGAGATGGACAATGAAAGAGATGGTCAGTAGAGGGCATCCCAGAAATAGGGCAAGCCAAGTAAAAAATTCTCTGGAAGTAAAAGAAGTAAATGGTTGATCATACTCTACAATGGTACTCAAGGACAAAAGCCTCCAATTCATGGACACTGAGTTATGTTTAGAAATAGCTAAATCGGTGACGTACTTTAAAACCCTAAAATGACGATATGCAAATTCACTCCACTACAAAATGCCACCAACATACAGGACCCATCATTATCCATTTACTTAAATAACGGTATTTTAAAACGCCATTGGCCGTAAAGCTATTTTCAATCAATTATTTTAAAAGCCCAAGGAGAACAGCATGCAAGGAGCAAAGAGATGAAACCATTGTAAGTATCAGAAAGCTACTAATACAAAACTTTCAGCTTGACTGAGTGAATGAATTTATTTGCAAATGAAAGCACAAGCACACCTCTCTGAGGCGACAGGCCGCTCTAATCACGAGTTCTCAAGAACCCTTCACTTGAAACCAATTCAACACGCTTAATAGGTTACCTTTTGAAACACACTTATGTGGGAGGAAGGAGACAAGCCTTTGATGTTGGGCATCCAAAGATATTCTAAAGCTTCTCAGTCTCTCCCATGCACCTGGTCAGGTGGCGTCAGTTAAAATGAGTTCATGTCCGAGCTGTAAAGGGCCTTCCAATCATTCAAGATGAGTTTTCCCATCGTCAGTGACCATCCCACACTGTTTAAGCAATGATGACAGATACATGTATCAGAATGAAACATTCAGTGTACATCAAGTAGACATTCCAGCTAACCGTTTTTGTCTGGACATTATTCATGCGACAGGCTCTGTTCTCTGTAATGACTTTTAACCATTAGGGGGCACAGAGAAGGTGAGAGAAACAAATTCCAATGTATTGCTTCACACATAAGGACGAAGCAACGCGCGAGGCAAAGACAGCGCATCAGCCAAGAGCCAGCCAGTCTTCTGTAACATGCTCGGAGTAGCCGAGGGGATGTAATTCCGCAAGACTTCGAAATCGCGGTTGCCGGCTTTCGTAATGGGACCGGTAACATGAGGACGCGGCAGCCTCGCACGGTCAATGAAATGCGGCAAAGCTAACTCAGCTCGCTTGAGCTGATTAACTAAAACCTCCTTACGTTTTCCATATACTAGTGGTCTCCAGAGATGGATTAATGATCAATTGCCATAAATAAACAAACAAATGGACCTTTATGCCTCACCCCCCACCATTCATTACGTGACAATGTCGGACTAGTCTTTACTTTAATAAAAAACAACACATGCACTTTAAAATCCTTTCAAGAATGTGAAAATAAGACCAGAAAACATCAGAGCGGTGATGTGATGATGGCAGTGGCAACAGATGAGTGGAGCATCTGTATAACCCAGAAGTTTCTGCTGAAATGAGTCATCTGATTTACGAACAATGTAATTCAGCTCCCTCTAATAAACAGCAGAGCACTTTGACTGCCATAAAAATGCCCCCAACTGCTGACACTTCCAACCCTCAATTTCTTTTCAAAAATAGCTGAGCCATGTTTAATAGGGTGAATAAAGCAAAGTGGCAATCAGACATAATCGGGCACTAATAGAGATGGCTTCGGTTCTGGGAAATTAGAGCCTGAACCTTCGGGTGAAGGAAAAACTGTAGGGGATCATTCAACGCTAAGGCGAGGTCCAGACGTCCCCAAGCAGCAGTCCTCAGGTAGCCGGGATATGTGGGCACGGGTGGTAGCCAGCTACGCTCTGCTCTGCTACACCCATCTCTTCCCCCCAAGCTGCTGAGAGTCCCTGGACTGACTGCATGTGACACTCAGGACAGGGACAAAAAAAAAAAAGGTCTTTCATTTGGTAGTTTTCATTTTGTCCTATTCCCCTGGCTCTCCGGTATCAAACCGCAGAGTCAAAAATTTGCTGAGCAGAGGACGAGATCGTGGCGCAGGGTAATCGACCGTGTCTGAAGAAAAGCCGCAGACTTATGGCCGAATGGCTTTCAGGCTCCTCCGACTGCTTTTCATTCTTCCACTGCTGTGATTATTTTAAATCTTTACACAACACTGCAACTAATGAATAAACATGTTTTTTTAATTATCATCATCATTATTATTATTAATAGAGTTCAATGTGAAGTCGTAGCAGTGGACTGCTGACACGACCAAGTCACGTTTATGGCCGCCTAGATGTAACAGCGTACAAATGCGTCTCCACTGCTCGTTGCCCTTTAGCCTCCCACTCTGGTCCCTCACGCCTCTCCACCTCCAAGACCTCCGAGCGTGAAAAGCCAAAAGGACGAGTGCCAAAAGTAAAGCTACGTGGAGGAACCACGTAAATATTTGACCGCTGAGACAGGGGGTGGTTTATTTCTTTGGAGCTGGGGCGTGGAGAACGGCTCCCATGGCGAGCGGCACGCAGACAGAGGAGCGGCGATTCAGTTCGTATGTGTGCGCGGTCCCACTCCGGACCAGAATGTCGTCCCTCGCTAGGTCAACACCATACATCACGGCGGCGGCAGAAACAGCTGGGTCATTAGGGTGCACCAGGAGAATTTGTCAGTGTAGGTCACGGTTAATTTCGGTCTCCTAACCTCAGGCAATTTTAAACTCAAGCCAGGTTTGGAAAATCATCAACAATATAAGCAAGTATATTTTTCGCAGCTTTATGAATGGAAAGAGGAAAAAAAAAATGCAAATAAGTAAATGTCAAATTGAATCCTTATGGATTAAATATACAAAATTACAAATATGTAAAAATATATTTTTTATAAAAGTAGGAAATAATCATAAAATAGTACTCTGAAACGATTGTATATTGGCTTAAATACTAAGACAAGAGCATAAAAGAACAGAAAAATATGGCCATTTATGTACTGTTACAGCTCCCAGTTTTGTGTCTAAGTGGGACAATCACAGATTACCAGCCAGTATGTGAAATAGGAAAAAGATCACAGTCCAGAACGTGCTCACCCTATCCCTGAAGTAAACACAGAGCAGACTACTGTTTATTGAAACGTGCATATTTCATTCTCTCTCAAACATTAGAAAGCAAATCACACAATATTAAGTTACAGGCCTTTCTCCTTATCTTTTGAAAGACAGACTAACAATAAAAAAAAAACTTCATAGCTTTGTCAACATAATTTTCAAACCTAATTAAAAGGGGATAAAATTTCTCTGACTACAAAAAAAATAAATAAAACACAGCCGGTAACAAACAATGCAACCTATCAAAAGGTAATGCAACCCAGTCTACTCATTTTCCATAACCACTTATGCAGTGCATGCTGACTGCAAGCCTGGAGCGTACCGCACCAAGCACAAGGCAGGGGACACGTACACAGCAGCACACTAAGAATGATTTAGACATCGATTCTGCTACAAGACTGTAAGGGTGACAATACACGGGGCAACTTTCTGAGCAATGTTGCTCGGGTACTTTCCTGTTAATATTAGGCAACAAATTTCTAATTGAAAAAACTTTAATTGGCAGTGGGCAACTTTTCGTGATCATCACAATCGAAAATGATTGGTCCATTGTCTCTCCTGGCTGGCAGTTGGTCGGCAACACTGTTCAAAAAAGTTGCAACCTTAAGAGGAAGCCAGAGAACCAAGAGTAAACCCACACAAACATGGTTAGAACATGGCAAACTCCATATACAGAATGCAAGGGCAGGGATCAAACATTCAACACTCCTGAAGGTGTGGGATCAGCACTATCCAGTGAGACACTATGCCAGTCTAGCCCAAGTACTAAACACTAACTAAAATTTCACAGCGTGCTCTCAAAATCAGACAAAAGAACCAAAGCATATCGACAACAACCAGCAGATCTAAGGGCATGTTGCAAGCTGCAGGCAGGTTGTGTCACGTTCCCGTGTTCCTGTACCCAGAGCTGATGATGGAAGCTCAGCTCCTTGGAAAGTAATTACTGTAATTAAAACGCCCATGTTAGATAAAATAAATTCATGTCTTGCTTTTGGATATGTTGTAATCAAGCCCCTACTAATCTGGAAGACGGCAAACCTGGATTCTCACGGTCTGTCAGGCTCCAGGCATCTCTCAAAACTTCTTAATTTTAATCAAAATTTTTAATGTTGCCCTACAGTTATCTACCTTCCTATAGTCCAATAATCTGTGTGCATGCACATCTGGGCTTAGATAACATCTCTGCACTGCAACAAAACTCGTCAAAGTCTTTCATGATATGCTATTCTTATCTGAAGACACTAGCAAATCTATTCCAGTGTTTCTTGTACACCACCATTTTTGAGGCCACAGATCAAGTCTCCAGTTATCAAGGAACTTATGTGAAGCAAAGGACCCATATCAGATTGGAATATCAATGCTAAATTGCCTTTGTGAAACCCTGCATGGGAAAAAGCGGTATATTAAAACCAGCGCCGACTGACCAATAGAATGCCCACAAAAACAGGTGTACACTGGGGGCGCGACTGAAAGATACAACAGAAAACCACCACCTTTATAAAAAAAAATTTTTTTTTAAAAAAACAGCTGCCTACATTTCCACAACAATTCAATGAACCACGCTGGTGGGGGCTATAGCTTAGTGCAGTAGCTACAATGAATTCACCTTTTAAACTATGGCCACGGTAACCTTCAATGGGCTCTAAGCAAACACCCACAGTGAAGCTCTGAAGCACTCTCAAGGCACCAAGGTTAAACACCAAAGACTAAAAACAAGACTGCTTACTTTACAAAACAAAGAGTGACTATAACAAAGTACCGTGGTATTAATGAACGCCAGCCTAGATCTCGGAGGACATTATCCCAAGCTGTGATTAAGTGTGCCGTGCTTTCGACTATGAGGAAAAACTCCTTATAATCAAGATGTTACAGAGATAAAGGGAAGACAGTCAGAGCCCTGTTAGAGAGCTGTGTTCCCAGCCGAGCTGCTCCGAAGACCAGCACACCAATCCTTTCGCAAGGGGGAGCCACATCTGCTTATCTGTCCAACCTGATCTGCTTGTACTTCAATCAGGGCAACAGGGCTCCATCCAAAGAGCCAAAACACTACTGAACCGAATGAATAACTGGGCCATTATAAGAAGGGGACTTTCTTTTAAAAGCATGATATCTGTTTGGTGATTCCCTAAAAACCCCAGGAGAGGTGTCATATAATCAACAGTGAGACAAAGGTCACATTTCATCATTAAATCTAGCACCCACCTCCCCCCCAAGATTCTACAATTAAATCGAAATAGCTAAATTAGCCCTCAATCATACCAAAACATATTTTACACAAAGTGTAGGGCTTTCTCATTGGTACCAACGACCTAAAATATGTCACGTTATTTGCCAATCATGGAAAACCACAACACTTGTTACTAAGGAATCGTGGAATTAATACATGCCCAAGAAATATACTCAAGCACATAAAAAGGACAGGACTACAAAAACACTGGGGCACAGCTGTAGTCAGCTTATAGTCCTGACCTCATCCCAGAAGAACAGAATCAGGGCAAAACAGCCCCCTTCAGCATTGTCAAGTTTACTAATGTTTTAAGAGAGCAGTATACCCGCAACTTCCCACCAGACATTAACAGGAAGCTTTCCATGACACACTGAACCAGTCACTAAGACCAACATACTGTTAATTAACTGCCTGCTAAAGACATTCCATGACTTAGTAATGTTAGGATCATATTCAGTATCAAATTATAAGTAGTCCGACACCCATTTTTCCACTGGAAGAGGGGTAAAAAACGACATCATGACCCAGAGGTGAACTGAAGTCAGAAAGCTTTTAAAAACAGCCTTATCTTAAATGGTTCACAGTACAGACCAGGGACAAGAGTCTCTCAGTCAGTCGGTCCACAGTTGTGTGCCTAATACGCCATCATGACTACCTGAAATGCACGTTACGCAAGTCAATGCAGTTTTGTGCTCAATAAAACAATAGGAACTTTGTACGAATCAAAAAACATTCCCTTTTTAATGAAGCCACACTTCAAAGATCATGTCTATGATTAGGCAGAGACCACAGAGCCTGGAATCCCCTAACACTAGACATAGCGTACAGCCCCACGCAGACTTGCAAATAATCCCGAAAGACCTAAAAATGGCATCACACCACAAGGTCAATGCGAGAGTCTAGTCATAGGCAGCAGGGAGAGAGGAGGAGGGAGGGAGGGAGAGGGAGAGAGAGGGAGAGAGAGAGAGAAAGGGGACACGTTCGGCTTTCCATGTCAAATTGCTGGGAGACCATGCAAAATTGTTCAGAGACCTCCAGAACTCATTTCACCAAGGCCAAGAAGAATTCCTTTGACACAACAATACTTAATGTCATAGCAGCCTGGACTCGATGTGTAAAACCCATCTGTCTTTTCAACTTAAAAATCCACGCTATCCGCTAAGGCTCATCTTTTCCCTTACTTTTGTCACATAGGGTAGCAAGCAAGAAATTGCCAGAATAAGACAGAACGGGAGGGGATACTAAAGGGACACTAGAAATACTGAAACACCAGTGCTTTCATAAACCAATCTGACTGTGAAAGCTTAGAGCAAACAGCGCACCATTACAGCCAATAAAAACCACACTGTACTCTACGCTAAACACTCTAAATTTAGAGTAAACCTAAAGTTAGGTCGCCTCCGTGCGCCACTGCATTTTAAATAATTTGCCCTGCATTCTTCTCAAATAACCTAGTATTCTCATTTCTGGGAGAGGCTACACATTCATCCTAAGATTACTTTTTTGGAAAAAGGACTTCTCATTTGGGGAGGAGATTTATTTTCAGGGTTCCATTAAATACAGCTTCCTACTGTTTTTCTTTCAAAACAGAAAAACAGCTTCTTTAAGTAAAGTCATATGAATAGGCACCACAGGGAGAAGGCAAGCATTATCCCCCAAAAACAAAAAGCTTTTTTTTTTTTTTTTTTTTTTTTTTTTTTTTTTTTTAGAGCAACCAGTATCAGGCATTCAATACAGGCATCACATGCAATAAGGACAGCTTACTTCCATTTAGAAGCTTGACAATACCCCCAGATGCAGTGTGTTTTATACAGAGCCCCACGTGAAATCACCCATATGGCTTCCAACTCTTTGGACTGTTTACAGAGACACATTTTCATGTTTTCCTCTCCTTATACATTTTTATAAAAACATACAGGGTTTTCCTACCACAATAAAGCGAACACCTCTGCCATCTGCTGGCACTCACAACAAACTGCAGGAGCACGTAAAATCGGTGACTGCAAGGTCCCATTTTCTTGCAATGGTATCCCCCTGAAATCATTATTCCCCATAAAGAGCGACAGCATAATTACTGCAGAAAATGCTTTGGTGTGTCAGAACGTGTAGTCAGGAAGTCAGGGGGGGAAATGACCAGCAACCTTGGACAGGGGCATCTCTCTTTCAAAATGGATTATGCAGAAAATGAAAAGCGTCTCCCAAAAATATCACACTATCAAGGGCAAGACTCAAAGATGATAGCGGTCACAAAAAAAAAAAAAAAAACAACAGTCAAACTGCTCCTCCCCTTCAATCTTTCAAAAGAGGCAGCTTGTAAAGCATAGAGCTTTCATGCGTGCTGGAAAATGGCCACTTTGATGGAAGCTGGAGGGCCTCGTGTGAACACATGGCTTCTAGGGCCTCCTTGCATGCTTGCCTGGCAGACTTCGAAGCTTGGAAGCCAGCCTGACAAGCTGAGGCTGTGTCACCGGACCCCCAGGGGCACGTTTGCAGGACCGGCCACTCCCCTCGCCCAGCAGAGCTGCTGGACAAGCGCCACATAAACCCAGACATTGTATGCATCTAAAACAACTCATATGGAGCAATACAGCACGTCAGCGTATGAGAGAACTGAAATCAAAAGCAGATCGAACAAGCGTGTGTTATTAAAAAGAGTGAGAAAGCAAATACAATTCATGTGCATAAGCTCCTTGCGTGTCCTTAATGTTATAATAAAAAAGGCCTTCAGAAACAGATACTGTTATGTCGTGCTAATGCTCAAGATACGAATCAGCAACAGCCATAGTAAAGCACAACACAACAAAGCCTTTCACATCAGAGTGATCTATGGCAGAGATGCAATCCCAAACAGCCTGATCGATATCTTGCTCTAACCGTAAAAGGTGCCTTTGGGCACTCCTGAGAGTCAACACAGCATTTCATTTTAAAATATAATGATGGACATTCCTGTACTGAAAGCTGGTCATTTGGAACTCAGTCTTAAAGCTGCTTTTGCTACGGTTTCAAATCATATAATAAAGCAGGCAAGGCAAAGTGCAAACAGTGTTTTAATGAGTAGTATCCCCTGAGGCAGTATACCAATGGCTGAGCACAAGGAATTGGGAATTGACTGAAAGTCTTTTGGTTTCCTTTAGTGTTCATGTGAATCATGCGCACCATTCCAACGCTCCTGCAAAGCCTCACAATAAAACAACTGACAGTAAGTCATGCAACATTAAAATACAACGGCAGATTCTTCTCATCGAACTTCTGAAAGCATGACTATTAAAAGAACCTTTGGGGTTTTAACAGTGATAAATTTACCGTAACATGGAAACGGCTGAGGGTTTATTTGGGGAAATTCAGCCCACAGAATTGAAGGGGAATTTGTGATTACATAACACAAAGTGGTCACAGTCAACAGGTCAGACACATCAATATGGGAAACTGTTCTGCCCAAATTACACATGTAAGCCCACAGAGCAGTTGTAGGGAGTCCAGAGAGGTTTTTGTAAATTAGTATTAACAGCTGGTTTACTGATCGCAAAAAATATTAAGAAAAATAAATATTAAAGCCCACCGTGGACCTTAATTCTTACTTATACGATGAGTAATAAGTGCTAGAGGGTTTCAAGCTGTGGTCAATTTTCATGTCTAAAATGGTTTACAAAATGTTGAAAACTCCTACTTTTAGAGATGACAAATCAGCCACAATTACAGTAGAGCCCCAAAGCCCCACATCTAGTACATCACATCCCCCCGACTCACGCGGCCGTTGGCGCCCACCTGTCCTGAAGGGTTTTTTGAAGGTTCCGACAGGCCACCAGGGTCCCACCCATGAACATGTGACACACGATAACGTCGAGGCAGCTCTCCATGAAGGACACGACTGCGTCCGCCTGGAAGGTGCCGTTGCGCGAGATGATGCAGAGCCGACGCAGGGCACGACACTGGCTCAGTGCCTGGAAGAACCGGGCGTTGGCGTTGATGTAGGGCTGCTCGAGTCTGGGGGAAACAAGCAGGGTGGGAGCGGCCGGTTATGCAGAGCAGCTCAGCTCTGTTTACGTCTGCTATGAAGGCATTCGTCCAAACCATAACAAATTGACAATAGCAGACAAAACAAATTGACATGGGAGACAAAACAAAAAGCTGTGTTTCAGATTATTAGATCACATGGCTACATTATTTTGGTCATTGTCTTTCTCCTGCATCAGAACCTGGAATAAGTAATCTGAAACATTTACAAAATTACCCTAATCAACAGAGACTTATCCGAGGCATGAATAAAATTTATGAGAAAACACTAGCAAATCTAAATTCCAGAAGAATCAGCTATATTTTTTGTTAGTCAACTGCCAATTTGGCAATAGGCTTTTTGCATAGACATCCTACTTGTTTCAATGAATATTGGCTGAACAAGCTGGGATGACGTGTGACTCAAAGCAGTTAACAGTCCACTGTCTTCAATGCTCTAAAAAGGGAACAGGACAACATACAACAAAAGGCTCGTTGATGATGGAAGGATCATTAATAACGTGGGTAATAATTATTTTTTATTCATAAATAAAGCCTGTGTGTAGCTCATTCGTACAGCAGCACCACCGTCCAGCAACAGACCACATTTTTGTTTAATAACTTTGTGAATCTGCTGCCGCTATAAATCAACTTACTTTTTATGCTCATTCAGTACATTTGTGATTGAAGACATTCTATAGGTGGTTAAAGGTGGAGTGCATGGAGTTATATTGCAGTTAAAGAGCATAGAGCAGAATGGTACGGACTTAAGTTATATCCTAATTTAAGTCAATGAAAAAATAAATCAACTATAAAATATAAAAAGCAGAAATGCAAAAATAATAAAAACCTGCACAAACGCTTATTCAATGCAGAGTCGATTCAAATCAAAATTGGAGCAGCATATTTTAGTGTCACCCAGATAAAATGTTCAGGATCTATGCAACCAACTAGGGCTGTGGAGATCTGGAAGCGATTTCAGGAAACACCACGTGCCCACGTCCCTATGCACGCACACACACACACAGTACCAGATGGGCTATATGCTGGACAGATACCAGTCCGTTGCAGGGCATTTACATGGTGACACAATGGCAATTTGGTGTCAATAGTTTAATTAAACAGCACAAATTTTTATGAAAATGGGAAAATTTAAATGTCCAGGTCAATGGATACACTCAATCATACACACACACACTAAAGACTGCAAAACACACAACTGCAGCCAAGTCATACTTCAATTAAGTCTATATGTATATAAAATCTATATCCTCCTGAGACCCGAGGAAAAAAGTGTCCTTCAATTGTAGGTTATTTGTCTTTGGAGGAAATAAGACATCTTACAATTTAGATTTTTTCACATTTATTTTTATTTTTAATTTCACAGCATGTCCTCTTTAGTGTACAACAGGAATAAATACGTTTCCTAACATCAGTGAAAAGATAGATGCAAAAATAAAATGTCCACTACAATGGACATAAATGAATGGGTGGGGTCTCAGGAGGATATCATTTCTCATAGACTACTAAAATTACATTTCATATTTTACACATATAAAGGCAAATATGGCTCACAGCCCCTTACCTTTACCATCTGGCTTCCCAAACACATTGTCAAAATATAAACAAATAAATCTACTGGCGTTTCATTTGCAAGTTCAAAAGTACAACGCAGAACCTGTCGCCCCCTTGTGGGCATTCCAATGAATTACATGCATCAAGAACTCAACAGGAAGTTTTGATATTGTTTTTTGTCAAACTGTATTTGCTCATACTATTTGTACTACAAAGTGAATATTTTTGCACTCTGCAACTCACCTTAAGTCTCTCAGTTGTTTGCAGTAAGGTAGAGCCTCAATGAGGGATGGCATGTAGGTCATGTTCTTCAGAACTCCCAGGTTGGCGAGGGAGAGCGTTTGCAGGTCCCGACATTTCATGGCCACCTCCAGCAAGCCAGTTCCCTTGAGCATCCCTGGAAGCTGCGCCAAGGTCAGCCTGCGCAGGAAGAGCAGCATACCCACCACCGCCACCTCCGAGTCCCCGATCTGTCCCGCCAGACTGCAAGCCGCCTGCTCTTTGCGGATGGCCGGCTCATTGCGGGGCATTGCAGAAGAAAAGTTCGACCCTATGAGCTCCAGCACTTCGAGGAAGGGGCTTCCCTCCAGGAGGGCCCGGAAGGCGGAGCTGGATTCACTGGCCCTAGGCTCCGAGTTTACCCTATAGGTCTGCAGGCCAACACGAGCAGTCTTCTTGAGGCCCAGCATGAGGGAGCTGGAGAGTGGAGCCACATTGTCCTGCACCACCTGCTCAGAGGTCTTCGCCCCATCCGAGACGGCGCACACAGGCAGGGCCAGGGAGCGCAGGCTCCTCAGCCTGGCCAGGAACGTGCAGAGATGCTCCTCCGAGCCAGGCGTGCCGTGGTAGTGCGCTGCCGACAGGTTGAGGTGTCTGATGTTGGGGCAGGCGCTCACCAGCGACTCCATGGCGCAACCGTCTATCTGTTCGTCAGCCTTCCACGTACAGTCTAAGAAGAGCCCCTGAATGCAGCCGCTGAGGTTCAGGCTGACCAGCTGCCGGAGATCCTGGACGTTGCTCAGGATGCGGTGGATGAGGTGGCTCCCGAACACGGAACAGCGGCTGAAGTTCAGGTGGGAGGGCACGCTGTGCTTAAGGATGCACTGGAGGGAGGAGTGCTCCACCCAGGTCTTCGGCAGTTGCAGGGCCTCCAGGGCTCCGTTCCTGGCCATGCCTTCTAGAAGGCTCCGGGCAGCGGGCCAATGGCCCGGGTTATTCCCAGGAATAGAGATGATAAAAACCCGCAGGTGTTCGGGGACACGGACACTGAAGACAGCCAGGTACAGGTTCATGAGGGTCTGGTTGACCTCACCAGGAGCCAGCCGAGCGAAGAACACCTGTAGGTTCTGGTAGTGTGGTATGCTGCTCTGCCCCACCATCAGCTGACAACAAACAGTGGAGCCCTCTCGAGTGACATCGTGGATTTCAAAGTACAACAGCAGTCTCTCCAGGTTAGTACAGCAGGGGACCACACCATAGGAGGGTGTGTACAGGGTCTGCTTGAGCTCATTGACCTGGCTCAGGGTGGCCTTGCTCTCACTGCTTAGCTGATTCAAGTCAAAACCGTTGTCTATATCGATGGCCAAGGATCGCAGGCCCCTGAGCACAGACAGGATCTTTGAGAGTCTCAGTGAGGTGAGTCGACAACCTGACAGATCCAGCTTGACCAGACCTTTGCACCTGGTTAACTGGTCAATGGTAGCCCCAGAGAGCCAATAGCAGCCACTCATATTTAAGGTCTGGATGTCACTGGCCAGCTCCTTCACCACTTGCCTAACAGCATCATCGCTGGCCTAACAGAAACACACAGATAGGAATATTAACATGCAATGGAAACAATGAAACCTTTTCCTACAAAGTTGCATGAGCTGATTGAAAACCATTTTGATTTTTTCCCCCCTGTTCACAATAAATAGTACAATCGCTAACATACTGAACAGAAAAATAACCAGAAATGAAAATAATTACAAATATTTTCTTTTCCTTACCAGATATTCTTTGGAAAGTCGAACATGGTTAGTGAGACTCTTGTCAAGACTCAGTGTCTTCATCTTTTTACAGACTCTGCCCACGCTGAGTACCAGATCATGACTGGGCACATGTGTGAGAATGTTCAACAAGATCTCATCGGAAAAACCTGAAATGCTGAGGCCACTCTCTTCAACACAGTCCAGACTAAATCTCGCCTAGACAGGATATACAAATGCAATATCACAAACTTAAGATCTTAATGGTAAATGAAATCCCTATCACACATTTATTTGACCCAGCCTCAATGTATTTGCATTTATTTAATATTTATTTGGCAGAGAATTGTGTCGAAAGCAACATGCAACTGAGACAGATAATACATCACATACAGCTGTCAAGGCAACTTGGATTTATGTGCTGCCAGAAACTAGCGGTTAGCCAAGTGCTTACATAGAGTGCACAGATTTGTTGATATATAGTACAAGAATTAACCAATAAGCATGTACCACTGCTTAATTATCAGCAAATGAATCCATTGTGATTCATGTTATAAGTATTTTCTTAGCTGAGATTGTCAATGAGTTACTTTTGTGATACCTGTAGAATCACCCTAATAAAATAAACATAAAAAACATACACATTGTAATTTTCTGACAACTCAACAAGGCTGAGTTATAGCATTAAATCTATTTTCCGAGATTCAACAACAGCTTAAAAGTATAACAGTATTTTCATTTTATGATCTTGACCAAACTTCACTACTTCATCAATAATTAAACAAAGCATTCTGGCGCAGAAATATTTTTATTGCTATATTCAATATTCATTGCAGAAGGAACACTTTAAAGGTTACACTACAGAATAAACCAATAAAACAACATCACTGATACAGTACGTAACCCAAATAGAGTATTCCATCAGGGATAAAAATAAAAAATAAAAAAAAAACTTCAACAGCCATTCTGCGAAACATTGGGGTATATAAATACTATGTTTAGGCTTGATGATAGTTTTATCGAAATTAATACTGCTTATGGTTTCAGGAGGTAATCAGAAAACGAGATTAGCTTAAGTTACTCATATGATGTTAGATGATATACCTTAAAAAGGGAAAAAAAATGTTTTCAAAGGACATTTCATCAATTTGTATTTTTATTTTTTAAAAATCTATCGATATATTTTCGCAGCTGCAGTTTAGCTGCGACTGTAACTTTCCCAACGAAAGAACTTCGCTATCAATAGATAGCTAGTGAGGTAATCGTGACACCATTGGATGCTGTGTGATTTAACTTACCTCTGTATTTTGATTATCCATGTTCGGTGTCCTTTTTCGACAAGAATACATACCTACTCAAATATCAAATATAATTCCTTATAATTATGAACTGATCCGTTTTATTTAGATATTTCCCCACTGCGCCCATTTCCAAGAGTAGTTGTAACACACCGGACCGGGATCGTGGACACACTTCCGAAACACAAACTGCACTTCCGGTGTCCGTCAAGTCACGTGATGTCCCCTGCGCGCGCTCATTCGTGCAGCTACGTAGGCTCATTTCATATGTGAAAAAGAACGAATCTGGCCGATATCAATGAGGGTAATAGATGGTGAAGAAATTGTAGTAGAATATTGCTGGGCGGAACTAGCTTTCGTTCTCATTAGAAAATGACAGCAATTGCTAGAATTTATCAAATAAAGGGAAACTGCGACACCTCTGTCGAACACCAGTTTTTTTATGAAGTGCAAAAGTCGCTATCAAAAAAAATTACATGGATTACACCGATGCTAAAATATTTTCTTGCTTTATTCTGATTTACAAATATCTTAATAGTTACCTTACCCTCCCTTTTTTGTAGGCAGCTTAAAAATGTAACTGAACTCTGTGGCTTTATTGCACTTGTCATTTACATAAGGTTATTCAAGCTGAATTATAATAGCTGCTGTTGGTCCAAGATAACTGCCGTACAATATTCCCTTTCCATGTTCTGTGATGTCCAGGGACAGACTTTCTGTAATCATATGGAATCTTCATCTTTCAGGACATGGATGAGGGGGACATGCTAACCTGCACATTCTAGCCTGCACCACACATTTGGAATATGGAATATGGCAGTTTGTGATGGCAGATTCTGAGACTGGGTACACGTGGAACTACTTCGTATAAGAGGGCCGGAACACTATGACATGATGAAATGGATTGAGCTATGATTGTCATGGCAACGGTGGTCCAGCCCATGTTTGACAGGGGGTACAAACTGCACATTTTTATACAAGTTCCACACTTTTTGAAGATCTGTACAGTGCATGCCATCTTGCATGTGGGACAATTCCACCAACTCAAAAGGGCTTCCCAAAAGCACAGTCTGGTTCCCTGCCAAGAAACACCCAGAGGGGCTCGATGCATTGGATGGGAATCTCCTCTTTGTCAAATGAATGGACACCAGCGAGGTGGTGATGTGCTCCACCATGGTCAAAGCCTACGGTGGTGACATGGTGAAGAGGAGGGTGAAAGAGGAAGGTGTACAACATGAGAGGCAGGTCCTCATCCTCCATTCCTGCAGCAATGAAGGACCATAACAAAAACATGGGAGTCACGGACATCTCAGATGCCCTCTTAGGGTATTACGAGATTTTACATAAAACCAAAAATCAATGTTTTTTTCCCCCATTTCTTGGACATTGCCATTGTAAATAGTTATAATGTACAAGGAACCGGCTGAGACACAAGGACTCCATGTCATCCCACAGAAAGAGTTCTGAGAAAATCTATCTTATATTAGATTTGGCAAAGTTGAGTGCCCCGCTGCGTGTTTCAGAGCTCCACAGAAGTAGTGACACTTGCTATCCAGACTCTTATGCTGGAAGTAGCACATCAGCCCGAACAAAGTGCGAATTCTGTAGAAGGGTATGAAATAAAGACCCCAGTGTTTTGCACTAAGTGTCAGGTATCGTTGTGTCTGCTGCTAACACACAATTGTTTCCTGCAGTGGCACACTGACGGACTGCACCATTGAATTCTATTGAATTGCATGCTGAATATATTTTTATTGTTCATTTTTTTGTATTTTGCATTTTTATATATTTGATATGTATAACTATTTTAAATATTTATATATTCTGCAAGTTTTTCTTTTTTACATGTGTGACTTTGAATAATAAAACTGTATTCTGAATGTTTTTCCACTTCAAGTATACAGTGTCCAACAAGGTTCATCTTACAAATTAATGTAGATTTTGCATTATGGAGTCTTGTGCCATTTTTATAATTTATTGCTCCATTTATATTGAAATGTGTATCAAGGCCACAAGATGTGTCTTACTGCCTGAAGCCGCAATAATGCTTGTTCGAGGCCTTCTTTGTGTTTTTATGGGCTTATTTAGGTTCTTTCTGGACACTCCGAAAGGAGCCATTCAGACATGTCTGTTCAGATTTAATTTCCAAATAGAGCTTATATGCATTTTTTGGGTGAAAGATAACCTACAGGAGCATTGATCCAAATGGTATTCAAATTATGGAATACACAATATCGAGTAATATACTCAAATTTTCTTTCAAACTAAAAGTTTTTACCATTTGCTCCCCATAGACAAAGGTAATTTGACTGAAATTGATTACCTCAAGGCCTCTACTTTGATGACTTGACATATAGTAATTGCTTACTAATAGTTTTTTGACAATAGAATTTCCTTAGAAATTATGTAAATTTAGGGAGAATTACTGGAAAAATTACTCAAAGTTGAACACATTAAATAAAATTATCCAATTGAAAGTCTGCAGATTAACCATTATAAACATTTGCAAATAAAAAGATGATGCTCATGTTTATGAGTCAGGTATATTGTGCGTTATTTGGAGACTTATTGTATAGACATTTGCATTAGTCAGTGTGTTAATTTTAATCTATTACAAACCAGTATTTTCAGATGCTGTACATCCAAAGGTGGAGTAATCCAGAAATACCTAGGATTTAAGCTTTCAATGAAGTTCATTGACATGTGTTCCATTTCAAATTTAAGTCATATAGCATTACTTTGACCTCAATAATCAGGGTGTCCCTTGCAACCCAACTTCATGTTTCATTTCCATGCAGACATTAGGAGTTCTGTCATATTCAGTGTATCCTGGAATTGACTAACCAATGGTAGTGTGAACTCTAGTATGCAATGCATGCTTACACTCGGGCCCTGCCCAACCCCAAGAAACTTTCACAGTAGCCATTATCAAAAGATAATTCAGTATTTCCGGTCATAATTGATCAGTAGTGTGCAGATTAAGTCAAAGAAAGCACTTAAGAACTTTATGCAGAAATAGTTTGAGGGTTAAGTAGCTATCTACAGAATGTTGAAGGGTGTAAATGCATCAGATTAAACATTTTGAAGAGGTGCATTTTTAAGATGTGTGCACTTTATTGAATTTTAGTCAGTGTACAAGTAGGCTCCACCAAGTCTGGCACTGCCACTTTCCACAAGTTTGTTGAAGGTGGATGTAAACCTTTGTTTGAAAGGTAAAGCTCCGGCATAACAAACCAGACCATGAATTTAAGGCTGAGAAGTACAAAAACCCAGACATTGTTTTTTTTTTTCGGTTATATAATTTACATAAGCAATACATCAAAATTAAGTATGTGCTCCCACCTCTACAGGGCAGCCTTCATAGAGGCAAACAACTTCTGGACAATGCATTCAACATTTGGAATGACAAAAATGCATGGTTTTTAAGTCCTCAGAGGCATTGTAGACCTTTCAGGGATGCTTTTTGCCAAACCTTGCCAACACCCTCACCATTCCAGTTTTTAAATCCTGAGTCAAGCGCCAAAAATAAGCCATGCCAATTTGTCGTTTCTGGTTTTTCTCTGCACAATTGGAGTCGGTGTGTGAAGTGGTAACAGTCCATTTAGAAACATTTGCGGTGGACGATGGAAGGTCCAGACTCGTCGTACTCCTGCTTGCTGATCCACATCTGCTGGAAGGTGGACAGGGAAGCCAGGATGGAGCCTCCAATCCAGACAGAGTATTTGCGCTCAGGTGGGGCAATGATCTGAAAGAGCAGAACCGGTGAGTATTATAGAACACTGCTTGAATCAGAACATTGAAAAGGGCTAAAAGCATACACATGTAAATGACTACCAACCTTGATCTTCATTGTGCTAGGAGCAAGGGATGTGATCTCCTTCTGCATCCTGTCTGCAATGCCAGGGTACATGGTCGTACCGCCAGACAGTACAGTGTTGGCATACAGGTCTTTACGGATGTCGACATCACACTTCATGATGGAGTTGAAAGTGGTTTCATGGATACCACAGGATTCCATACCTGTGGAACAGAATCACATTAAGTTTTTGCCATCACATAATGGAAACAACTTGCATCAGTGCCTTCAAAAAGTCTATTTACCCAGGAATGAGGGCTGGAACAGGGCCTCGGGGCATCTGAACCTCTCATTGCCAATGGTGATGACCTGACCATCAGGCAATTCGTAGCTCTTCTCCAGAGAGGAGGAGGAAGCAGCTGTGCCCATCTCCTGCTCAAAGTCAAGGGCAACATAGCACAGCTTCTCCTTGATGTCACGGACAATTTCTCTTTCAGCCGTGGTGGTGAAGCTGTAGCCCCTCTCGGTCAGGATCTTCATGAGGTAGTCAGTCAGGTCACGGCCAGCCAGGTCCAGACGCAGGATGGCGTGGGGCAGAGCATAACCCTCGTAGATGGGCACGGTGTGTGTCACACCATCACCAGAGTCCATCACAATACCAGTGGTACGACCAGAGGCATACAGGGACAGCACAGCCTGGATGGCGACGTACATAGCTGGGGTGTTGAAGGTCTCGAACATGATCTGCAAGTACATAGAAGAGACCATCAGGACACATCCTGAACTACAAACTCAATGCATGCATTTCACACACCTGAAGGGTTATATAGGTTATTCAGATGCACAACACAACATTCCTTATTATCAGTGCAGGATGAAACAAACAGTCAAAAAGGAGGAAAAACCTGCAGCTTCCAGCAAGAGTGGAGAAATTCAGTGATGAAGAGAATAACTCCTAAGATTTTGGAAGAAATGAAAGAAATGAAACCCTCACATACAAGTGTTCAATAAGATTATACCTGAAGTCAAAATAAAAGTCAACTAACCTGCGTCATCTTCTCCCTGTTGGCTTTGGGGTTCAGAGGTGCCTCAGTCAGCAGGACAGGGTGCTCCTCTGGGGCAACACGCAGCTCATTGTAGAAGGTGTGGTGCCAGATCTTCTCCATGTCATCCCAGTTGGTGACAATGCCATGCTCAATTGGGTACTTCAGGGTCAGGATACCCCTCTTGCTCTGAGCTTCATCACCAACATAGCTGTCTTTCTGTCCCATACCAACCATCACACCCTGAGAAAGAGCACAATGTTATCAAGCACATTCTATGCCAGGCATTCAGAACATAAAAATCAACTAATACAACAGACGGTTATATACCTGATGCCTTGGGCGACCAACAATGGATGGGAAGACAGCACGTGGAGCATCATCACCAGCAAATCCAGCTTTGCACATACCAGAGCCATTGTCAACAACCAGTGCAGCAATTTCGTCTTCCATTGTTAGACTAGAAGAGGGAGGGGGAAAAAAAGAGAGGCGTTAAAATTCAAAAGTTAGGCTACGCCTCCCTGTCACCATGTGACAGAACCATTTCCTGTCTTCTCATTTAGCCGCCAGGGGGAGCGCTGGCGTTGCAGACGAGACAAAGGAAGCCCTACTACATTCTCTACCATAAAAGGAAATGGTTTGAGCCGCTTTGCATCTGCCGGCAGCGTGGCCCTTAGCCAGAGAGAAAAAGGCTGAGCCACAGCGAATAGATCTGACGTTAGGGAGTGGCCGGGGCATTGCTCAAGAGCTTACGGTCAAGTTCATCGATTCCCCTTGAATTGGACTTGGGAGGCATGCCCGTTTAAACAAGCAGTTAGTAGGCGTCACCTTCCTCTATGCAGCCGAGACCTACCAATACCGGGTCTAGGTTCTGCAATCGCCTCCTATCCAACACTGAAGTTCATTAAAACCTCACATTCCGGACAGGTAACCTAATAGGCGATTCCGAAGTGGGGAAAAAAAGCAATGCATAGCAATAGTGCTCATTTCACTCCCATTTCGGCCATCTGCGGTCATCTACAGTCTCAGCCAAAAAGTTAGAAGATCTGGGTACATTTTCCAGATGCTGAAACACGCCTAAACTAGTAAAAGACCATGAGCTACGGAATATCAGGAAAGGAGACAGCGTGTCCATTTTAGCAATTAGATGAATGGCGCAGTAGAGACCAAAGGATTATCCTACGCATTTCTCAACTCGGTAGCCTTTCACGTTTTCTACGACAATGAAAAGGCTTAATAAAATGACACAAGAGGTTAAGTTTTACAAAAAAAGACATGTGATTAAAAAGCCAGCTGAAAGACAATGCATTTCCATTTCTATCTATATTAAGTGCCTTAATTAGGTTGGTCACACCCTTCAACAACCCAGATGAAGCCGGCTTCATTTCGGCCATTACATTTAAAAACCACCACTTAAAAAATTAAAAGAGCACCACGTAAGACTTCCAACATTAATGCAAACGGAAGCAAAGCGGCCCCTCACTGCCTTCAGATAGAGGTTCAGAACAATGGAAGTTAACGATACGGTCAAGGTTACCGTAAAATTACCATTAGTATTATGTACATTTAGTGTCCATATGTCTTAAATAAAAAAGCACACCCTTATAATTCCATTCATATTTACTGCAGGAAGTCGAGTCCACGCCACAACATTACTGTAACCATAAATTTACATATATTTAAATATTAACATTTGAAACATTAAGAATACATACATATGATTGAGATATTTAATTTCAAATAAAATGGGGGGAAATTTGATAAAAGACTTACCTAGCGTGGAGGTGACTTTACCAATCAGATAAATGAAACCAGACAGGTCTTTCCCGCACTAGCTGCGTTTGGAGAAGCCCGAAGTAAAGCTACGGGTGCGGGGCGCACAGTTTTATCGCCGGTGCCCTGCCCGGCTCTAGCCATATAAGGTAAACTTTCGGCACCGAGCGATCGGATTGGTCGGCCGACATGGACCCCGCGAGCTGCGTGCGCATTGCTGCACCTCGTCGTCTCTTGCAACACGAGAAAGGAGGGTAGGGGAGGGCGAGAAATGGCGAAGCATTCAATGCAAAGTGAAAGAAATAGCGACAGATAACTTATTCACCCCGGCGATCTTTGCACTATAGTACTTAAGTAATGTATAATTTTATTTCGCCGTCTGTGACGGGTAGCCAGGAGCATATCTGCTTCGGGATCGCTTGCTTTCTACCTGCTCGTTTCACGACAAGTAGCTACAGATGCATAAATCTATATATAACAATATTTACATAAGCCATATATACAGGACATGCGTTTCCAATAATTACGATATTACGAAAAGACTGGCATACGGAAGCTGGCATATACGTTCCAGCCACGAAGAATGCGTTTACAGAAGTTGGATAAATGTGGACAAGTGTACATATGATTGTCAGTGTGTTTAATTACAAAAACTGGGACTATGTTGGGGACGCAACCCGCGCCTTTAGGAGCCTATAATCCTACATAGAACAGTCCACTTAAGATAAATGTTTACAAACGACCCCTCCCAATGTCGTTATTATTATTATTAGCATTATTTTAAAAATTTAAAAGGAGGCATTCCTGTGCAACAAAAATATGGTTGCTTCATATTTTTCATTAACATTACACTGGTTTGGATAAGTAATGTAGTTACAGGAGTCATGATGTGACATATACAGTTTTTGTGAAAATGAAAAAACGTCCTCCCAGTTCATTCCTAAATTTAATGAAAACTATAAATGACGCCCACAAATGCTTGATCTATTTGAAACATTTTTAAATTGTACTTATTAATATTATTTTGGTTGTTAGCTGCCATCGAAAGTAGTAAACCGGCAAACGTCAACTTTCTGACCGGGAGGGCGTGGCGCCTGGGATAAAAAATGTCAGCCATCGCTTCATTCATTGCGGCAGTCAAGTTATCAGCCGAGCAAAGTTTGCTGTCACGGTATGGGCTACTCTTTCGATGCTTTTCGGCCACGTTTTGAACGTTTCTAGTTTACTAATCAAAGCCTCTCAAGACGTCGCATATTTAAAAGTTGTTCTGTAAGACATGTCATTTGGTGTGAATTAATTCTTTATTTAAAGGATCGCGTTATAAAATTATACATATATAACTCATTTTTTGCGCGTTCAGCATCCTTAGGATCAATGTTAGTTAAAGATGGGCGTTATTGCACAAAACATTCTCTGTCTTAGCTGCTAATATAGAATACTGGTGACCAAGGATCAAGTCTGCTGTTGTGCTCTTATTAACAGCATGTTTCATATTAAGGAACTGGATGCCTGAGAAATCGGTTCCTGTTCTATATGGGTAAATGTTGATGGGTTTTAAAGGACACCTAATGTAAATGCTTCAGTCAAATAACTTGCATGCATTCTTGTGTTAAGCAAGTTCTTTTAACGTGTAGGAACATGGGAAATCTGTGTATATTTTTAAGTCATTTTAAAACTGCTAAAGCATTAATCACATTTCCATATTGATTAACAGTATGGGGTCACTGTGAGCTTGGAACTTATCCCAGGAAGTACAGGGCACAAGGCAGCGGACACTTTGAACACGATGCCAGTCCATCCCAAGGTGTGCACACACACACACACACAGTGGGTAATATAATGACACCAGTTCACCTAACCTCATGTTTTTGGACAACTGGGGAAACCTGAGCATCTAAAGGAAACCCATAAAACACATGCAGAACACAAACCCCACGGACATTCTGGTTATTCCTGCTTTCTGTTTAGGGCAGTGGAGTTATCACCCTATTTGGAACTGTCAGGTTTATTTTGAATGAATAGTGCTGAGCAGGCCATGAGGAAGTGTTGAATCTCTTGTTCTTTGCCTCCCTAAAAGGTCACCATTTTAAGTTCTAATCCATTCTACAGTCTCGCAGATTGGGCAATTTGAAGAGCGGATGTGTGTCAATCTTTAATAATGTACAGCCAGAGCTTTGGTTGCTCTGACTGCAGTGGGTGTAGGTGACAGGTATCGTGTGGCGTAAGATTTTCACAAAGGTGTTTGCTCATGCCATCGTAATAGTGCCTTTATATGAAGGGCAATGTTTTTTTAGATTACTGAACCCTACCCTAGTGGTTTCATGTTATTGACAGGTAAGCCTTCAGTATAGGGTTAGATAACTCACATTTGTGTGTAGAGTCTGCATGTTCTCCCTGTGTTGTGCATGTTTCCCCCTGCAGTTCATTCAATAAAGGCATTAATTCAAGACATGCATCTTTGTGTTGTGCCTGGTGTTCGGGTGCATGTGGCCTGTGATGGACTGCCTTTCAGGATAAGGTCTTGCCTTGCATTGTGCCCTTTATTACCTGGGATGGCCAACAGGCCCTGTGTTGAAGAACGGATGGATGTGTAGGGATCTTCATTATCCAGCGTTGACCAAAAAGAAGACTTCATGTGCAAGATTTATTTATAATCTTAAAATTCATAAAGTCATGTTCTCGTTGTCAATATACAAAATATTCACACCTTATAATGTGAAATCTTTCAGTTACAACTCTTAGTTACCTACATTAAGGTAATGCAACTTTGTCTATAAACATGCTGCATTTGGTTTATTTGGTTTCATATAACAGTTGACCCCTTCATAAATAGTTTTTTTCCTTCTTTTTTTATGGAGCTCGTAATTCATGCGGATGGTCAAAATTACAGTGGACGTATCACAGTACTTTCTGCTTCAAATGAGCCCCTTGAAAGTTGTTCTAGCAAAGAAGGTTACATTCTGTCCATTATATTAATATCTTTCGCATTTGTAACTTAAGATGTTACATGTATGCAATTGACTTACATTAAGTTAGTGAGTTATTACGACATGCGTTGTAGTATTTCGCGTAGTATTCTATTGCCATGTTGATGAACAGGACTTGAAGAATTTCAAAAATTCTCACTCGGTTTCATGAAAATCTTTTGACCTGCTGCTCAGTAAGACTGACTTTGTCTAAAGTATTTCTTAAATGTAGCCTTATTGTCATCACACTCTCCTTCCTCTTTGTAGCACATTAAAATGCCTATATATGGCTTTCAAGGATTCACAGTGTGTGGAAAGGCTACTGTTAACACATACACCTCTTGAGTTCTGAGTTGTCCATACCTCTTACATCATGTTGGAAGCCACTTTTGGATTTTTTGCTGTCACCGTTGGCCTGAGATTTGTGTGGTTGTCAGCACAAGAGGGTCTAATTTATCTTAACTGTTAAATGACACCAAAGAAACATCGAAAGGTATGTTTATGCAGTTTATTGCTGGCAGATCAGCAGAGTTGAGTGATGGCTCTACATTAATACCTCATAGTGACAGTACATACTGACCACACTAAATCAGCTGAGAAAATATATAGAAACACATAACCAGCTTATTTGGATTCAAATAACTGACTGGAAGTATTCTTATAGAATTGGAAATATATATATTTCTAATTAAAAAAAATTGATAACTATGATTAGAGAGTCACTTATGGCTGTGCCCTTTGTAAAAAACAAAAATCTCTATACATCATTACATTTAAATGTAGGCTTATTTGGTCATATGGTTTTCTCTTTGTGGATTCCGTTTCTCTTCCCTCACTGTTTGTTGTCCCCATGGTGAAGTTTGGACTCCTCCCAAAGCCTCATGGTTTAGGTGGATATCTTCAAACCACTTACCTTGGTCAGGGGAGGCCTGGAACCTATCCCAGGGAGCAGACGGCACAAGGCTGGGGTACACCCTGGATGGCATGCCAGTCCATCACAGGGCACGGGGCTGGGGTACACCCTGGATGGGATGCCAGTCCATCAGCGGGCCCAAGGCTCGGGTACACCCTGGATAGGATGCCAGTCCATCAGCGGGCCCAAGGCTCGGGTACACCCTGGATGGGATGCCAGTCCATCACAGGGCACGAGGCTGGGGTACACCCTGGATGGGATGCCAGTCCATTACACACATGGTCATGCACTATAGGCTATTTACAGAACCTAATTAACCTACCTGCGTCAGACTGTGGGTGGAAACTGGAATGCCAAGAGACTTTGGATGGATATGCAAAACTACACTAATACAGAGCAGAAGCCAGATTCAAATCCACAACCCAGGAGGTGTGATGCAGCAGTTCCACCCTTCCACTGTTCCACCCTTGGGATCCTGTCCATGTTGTTTCCAATACTTCTTGGGATGGGATCCAGGCTTACGCTACATTGTATTTTTACATCAATCTATATTTCCTATAAATTACTACAATTTTTGGCAAATACATTTGGAAACAAATGTAAAGGGCACTTTTCTGTTCTGTTTCAAAAATGCTTCAATGGATGTTTGATGATGAGTCGCATAGTTACCCTAAAAGTTTTTGGCTCTGCATTATAACCTCATGTTTTTGAACCACATGCAGTTCTTTTTGTAGCTCATATGACAGTATCTATAGCCAAGATCCTTCCCAAGATGGATCATTAGAATTTATGTCTCCACATTGCCTAGCACAGGAGTAGTAACAGCTACTGGCCCCTTCTGCTGCTGCGCTAGTTTATAATGCAGGAGTGAATAACAGTCGACCCATAGACACTTAGATAAATCACTTGAGCATGCTGCAGAGCATTTTGCATACTTCGTATCACAAAACTATAGGTTTTCTATAAATAAGAAGTGGCCATCATGTTACATCGCCGAAGCACTGAACTCACAGCCATAAAGTTACGAAAGAGGAAGTTAAGACCTTTTTTTTTTTTACAGGAACTTGGCAGCGTATTGGAGTAACTTGCCTTAGCATAGCTTAGATTGTGCAGAGCATAACATTAAAATATATTACATATATACCCAAAAGAGGAAACTCTTGATCTTTGGAGTACAAATCAATGTCCAAAATATCCCTTCAATACTGTTAATATTTCAGTACATTTTAAACCTTACACTCTGCAATGTAATATTAGTATGAGCAAGTATAAGCAAACATAGCTAATTACATGCTTTTACCTCTGAGAGGTGTTTGCCGGAGCATTCCATAACCCTCTTAACTTCCTAGTTACCAGTGAAGCTGACACAGATCATTGTTACAAACAAACCTATTTTCCCAGTAGCCAAATAAGGGCATTTTCAGCCAGACACAGGCGTTCGAACAGGAACTGCATTTCTTTGAGCTGACATAGGAAGTTGCTCACAGATAGCTGAGCCCCGGGGGAAACACTAGGCTAAAACACGTATGTACAGTTAGGATCCTTATACACAGTTAGCTCCCCTTATCATACTTGATAAACAAGCTGCATTTTAGCCACATAATAAATTAGTGAGGAAAATCACAGTCTGGATGTACTTGTAGCAGCTAATGCAAAGGAGGTCTCATGCAGAGCATGTAAAGTAATCATCTTACCTCAGGCGAGTACTATACCTATGAAGGTTTAGAACCGCAAACCTGAAATCGAACACATGCAGGTTAATTTACCAACAAGCCGCATAATCACCCTATTTATTGGCTATCCTCTTTTCTAGACAGAGCTTTCCATTTCTCCATAAACCAGCCATTGATTGTGAGTTGCAGAACCTGCTTGTCCTGAGGGCAGGGTGTGTTTTACTTCCGTCATGGATTGTCAGGGATTCAAATATGACTACAAGCCAGGGGCCTGAGGCAAGACTTGATTAAACAAAAAAAAACCTCCATTCTGTAACAGGTGAGTAGTTACAGAAATCAAAAGCCAGGGTCTGCTATGTCACTGCAGAATGCAAAGCTGGGAGGGACATGGCCAATGGATAAAGGGGGCGGGGTTTATTTCATAACTATATATAACTGACTATTTTATGAGTTTTATGGTGAAGTAATGCAGTGCGCACCTGCTCCTCTGTGTTCAGCACTAGCACGTTAGACATTATCACTCCCATAGAGTTGTCAGGTTTGCAACGGACAAAAATAAGGACACGTAGGAAAGTATGAATGTGACTCCGGGAGCCACATTTAAAGTGGAACATGAACACTGTTTGAATAATAGATGCTCTTCTCCAGTTCATATTCATATTCAGAGGTTTGCTCCTTATCAGTATTTCCTTAATGGCTTTGGATTTTCAGCTTTTGTTCTGTTAGCTAAGAGGTGCCTCGCCCGCTCGCTTAACCTCTCCCACCATAAATGGAAATCTATCAGACTGTCACTTGCAAGCAATGTCAAGAATGCGAGAGCCTTGTCATATGGGCCTTTCTCAAGGAAATCAGACTGAAACTGTTTGGATGGGTAAATGAAATGCAAAATACAGAGGGGAAGATTCTCACTTCTGTTTTGTTACAGAAAATGGCCTTGGCATGTTTCCTTATCCTCTCACAGCCCATTTGTCTTCATGCATGAAATACCTGTAGTGACTTAAATTTCACTGCACAGAGACAAGCTATCTAACGTTAGCTATCAGCACCAGTCAGTTCATCTCTTCAAGGTTAGAAAGGAAAATGTATAATTCAGCATTAAAAGGTTACATATCTTTACAGAATTTTTGTTGACAGTTACACGACTTCTTATTTCTTTATTTTTTAAGATCTAAAAGCAGCAAATATCATTCATCCATCTGTCCATGTTATTTATCCAGTCAGAGTAACAGAGAAGCTGGAGCCTCCTCTATGAATAATAATAATTAAAATATATGTGTGTCTAACAAGTGTACAGCTTTTTGTGTAATATGTATGTATGTCAGCAGTCAAAATTCAAGTATAACGTACACATTATGTCTGGGCATGTGCTGTAAGATGCAGACTCTTACTGAGATAAAATAAAGGAAGGTCGCTAGTTCATAAGCATATCTTTCTTTCTAGATATTTGTCATACTTGTTCATACATACAATGTACATGAACATCATCTTAGATTCTTTTTGACAAAGCCCCCCATCCCCACAAACACTCACTTCCAGACTTCGCTCTCGCCTGCACACTCTCTCTCCACACAGCAAACCCATCCTTAGAACGAGCTGCGCTGGGCGGAGCTCTGCCTCATGTCTTGTGTTGCCTCCATATATGGGAAAGGAAAGCAGGTACTGATTGCCAAACTTAGTCATCAAAGCCATCCACTGGCTGCTCAGTCAGCATCTGATTTCCTCTCATGTCAGCGCAGTGTTTGTCTGTTATCTTCTCTTTTTTTCTCCTTCTGTACCGTGTGCATGACAGCAGAGAGGAGCAGCCTGGCCTCTTTAACCGTTTGTGTCCTGTTTCACGTCCCTGCTTTCGTGAAGCACACAGGTTTCGAAACGCTGTTTCCTGGGACCATGCGTACATTGTTTCAAGCAAACGAATGGCCTGCAAATTAGCAGTAATCCCCTGAAATGACATTTTATCACGAGACGTGGAGGTCTCACACCCAGCCTATGAAACTCTGGTATGTCATAGATTGGCTCAGTTTCTATGGTGACATCACTGCTTACTCTTAAACCATCATATCAAATTTGAAACATCTGTATCCTAGCAGTTGCCCTGCATCAAAAAGTACAGTCACACTTGCCTGTAATTTCTGGCTAAACAGCAAAAATCGGAGCAGTTGTCTGGGCTTGTGTATGCATCTCAGGAATGTTAATTGACACACTCAGCATCATCATGCAGCACAACAAAACTCTCAGAAAATATACCAGATCTCTAAACATATTATACCTGGGAGATTGATGGAGCAACCGAATCTCCAATAAATCAATAATAATGAATTTGATTGTTACCAAAACAGCACAGCAAGGTTTGAAAAGGGGAATGCATTTGCTTTCTCTTGTTTGGATGATATGCCAGCCAAGACCAGCAAACTCCTGTCACTTTAAATGTTTCTGGCAGCGAGTTCCGATTCACAGTATTTCCTCTTTTCTAGTATTTCTCAAGAATCTTACTTTCCTGCAAGTGGAGCGTAATTCCCAGGTCCTTGTGTCAATTAGCGCAAGCTTAAGCTTTGTCTTACAAACTGCTCCATCGGCAGTAATTGCACCACTAATCTGAAAGTAAGTTGGTTGCTGTGGAGTTTATAAAGCTTGCAGACTGTTTGAATGTGCACAGTATTCCCCCCCCCCCCCCCCCCATGCAAAATCATTGCCCCACACTACGTCACCTTCCTTGTCATCAACAAAATCCTAGAGCTGTAATCTTAGTGCACAAAATGAAAAATCATAGAAATCAGTATAATCACATCATCGTAATACATTCAGACACATAATAAACAAGCCATTAGGCTCTGCCTACTTATATCTCCATGAATTAGAGCAACCTAGTATTCACAGTTCCCATCCCCCATGGTTCTTCCTGTCGCTCCCTGAACCGGGAGGAATCCAGAATTTAGCTCACATGCTGTAAAAAAGAGCAGATAGTGCATAGGGAGAACGGTGGAGGGGTCAGGGTGTGTCAGGGTATCTGGCAGTCATGTGCCACATGGAGAACACCTGGAGAGCTCATTAACCCTCACATCACAGAAGCTCCTCGATCTGTTAAACCAAAAAAAAAACCTAATACATACCTGCTAATGTCCATCATTTTCTAAGTCATTTCTGTATCATATATCTTACATAGTCCTTCTCTTCCAAGTTGGGAATAGATCATTTGTACATGGGCATGGTACTATGAACACTCAAAAGCAGTAAACAGGGGCTTTAAAAATCCTAAAATGTGAAAATTCTTTGCAACATTTAGCCTGATTTTTGGGCAAAGTGGAAGATATATCACTGAAATGATAAGGAGAGTGATACACGAAATGATCCTGATTTCCTGATGAAAAACAGGCAAGGAAGTATTCTGTAAGGTGCTGGCAGTCATGCCCTAAAAAGGTAATCCAAGGCCCAAACATGAGCAGGAGGAAGTGAGGAGTGCTCTGTCAGGACACCTTATGGCAGGTGTCAATGCAGGTAACCAGTAAACCGATTGTAAAGCAAAACCAGACATTACCACAGTGAGTGCTTATTTTATTATGGACCAATAGAACCAGTGAGAGCCTATTCTTCCTGCTGACAGAGTCCAGTGTCAGCAACAGGTAAGCCCGTATCTACTGACAGCCGTTGCCTAAATAAGGCAAGGTTGAAGGTCTTCAAGTATCTGCAATCCAAGGAATGCCAGTGGGTCAGAGCATGAGCTTCACTGGGACTTTTCCCCTCCCCTGCAATGCAGGAAGACAAGAATGCACGTGATAGATAAGGCTGAGAAATTAACTTAACTGCCTGTGCCACAAACACCAAGCATTCACTCCCTTCGCATGAGTAAGCTTTCGTTTGCAGCTGTTGCATAACTGAATAAGTGTTGTTACCCTTACTGGGATGAAAGAAAGTGCTGTAAAATGATTGGTTAATAACATTTAAGAGGTTGTTTTGTATTTATATGTTTGGCCAAGGAGTGTTTCCTGTTTCCAAAATAGCAACGCGGGAATAAATGGCAGTTTTAGAGAGCCTGGGAAAGAATAGCAGTTATACCTTAAAATTTACAGCATGTGTATGAAATTCACTGGTATTTAGAGAAAAGAAAAACAAATCAGCTATGCTGGGTTATTCAAGGTCTTGAACTGGGGGGACTAACAATGCTTTTCCTTCAGTGCAAAAACACTGCAGAACTGCAGTGGCTTTCCCACGTAGCAAAGGTACCGTTGCTAGGAAATGACTTTGCAAACCGGCAGAATTGTGGGGTTCATTAGGGCAGCCTTGAGAAAACTGGATCCTCATTGGTCCAAATGCTACCATGTGCTCGAGGAGTGAGGGCTGGGAAGAGTAGTGGGGAACTAACAAATAAAAGACTACAGAATTTAAATAATAATACAGCATGTTTATCTCTACTTCCTGTCTATTAATTAAGATGCAGCAGTACACAACTGTACTTCATAAAATAGTTTCTTTTGGGTCAGATTTAATAAAATGTCTCCTTATCAATGCACTTCACTTTTAACACTTCAGCAGTAACCAAGTTCTGTTGACATCCACTCTTATGACCCCCCCCCCCCCCTCACACACACACACACACACACATACATAAAGCTTGATATCAAGGCAGATTGATTCTACATCATTAAGGAGATGAATATTCCTCTGAATTTTAAACCAAAAAAAAATGAATTTATTTACAGTATTTAAAACTACTGACATACTTTTTACCAGATGGATTAAAATATGAAATCCAGTGAATTGTATTAGGCTCAGTTGACATAGCTTCTTCTGAATAAATATTTTGTGTACATTGGTAATTGGTCTGTTATTATTATGATCACTCTAGAGAGTATGGTATGGCACGATTTTAATTAATAAAATAAATCCTTGTCATGATTGTCCTATAGGGCTGTAAAAATATCTTTTAAAAAGAGCCATTTGTATCTGAAGCACAATATACTAACATAAATAACTGCATTCGCCACGTGAGCAATGGGGGCCCCAGATTTAGCTGATGCTGACCTGGCTTAGAATGCAGAGGGCGGAGACGGCTTACGGCTGCAGGGGAACCTGCCTCAGATGGATTATGGAGCTTAAAGTGTGGCCCTTATGAACCATGTGTCAATCAGCAGCCCCTCCTACCAGATGGTGTTTGCCTTTTGACAGTGTTCAGGCGGCTGGAGGTCCCAGCATGTGGACTAATTACCTATAGATGTCATTTATCTCTCAAGTTGGTCTGCCCCCCCCCCCCCCCCCCCAAAAAAAATAGAACTCTAGAGGATCAATACCCATTAATATCGCTGTAAGACCATCATTGCTCCCATATAAGGCTATAATCTTTTAAAAAACCTTAATCACATAAATTAGTGCCATAATTTGAAACTAGGTAAAATATTTAACAATTAAATATAAATGTACCCCTTGAGCCAAATCATTTGCAAGGAAGGCATCTGGAACCTGAAAGAGGAACACAGGCTTGCTTTCACAAGGCCATTGTGGGGGGGGGGGGGGTATGCTGTAGGTGCTGGAACTACTTGCTTATCTGCCGCCAATGAGTCAACACAATGAAATAATATTTATAAACTGCAAGGTGTTTGTGGTATCAGAAGATCCCGTCTTATCTATATGCGTATGTAGGCGCACAGATACATACATACATACTTACATACACACACACACAAGTTGGTCTTTTTCTATGGGTCTTTTTCCTAATCGAAATCACGACGCCCTTAACCTCTACCCATCTGTAACCGTAAACCAAAAGTAACCAACCCAAATACAAGACTTTTTTGATTGCATTCACAAATTTTTATAAAACTGAAGTTATCCAAATGAGGACCTCAAAAGATGTCTCCAAAAGTAGGGAAATTTCAGGTTTTACTACACTTTGGGGACAATTTGGTCCTCAAATGTGATCTATGCAAACCTTCAAACACACACACACATACACACCCAGGTTTGTAATTATATCTTTATGGGGACTCTCCATTCATTTCTATGGGGAAAACTCTAATCCCAACATGACGACCTTAACCCCTACCCAGTCCTAATCTTAGCCATCAATAACCAAAAAAATACACTTGTATTGTGTTTGGTTCCTTCTGGTTAAATTTGCGGTTGGGTAAAGGTTAAGGTTGTCCTTTCTGGGATTAGGGTTATGCTGAAAGAAATTAATAGAGAATGCCCACAAGGATATGGATACAAACGTGTGTGTGTGTATATATATATTACAGAAAATACTAATACACATCCTCATATACATGTGTGTGTGTGTGTAAAAATAAAATTGATTAATTGTTAAAGTATGATGATAAAGATCATAATAATGATGATACTAGAAATTATTACTGTTTTCCTTCTTGCATGAGGCAGCATGAACATGAAATATGACACTGTGGCTGGCTTCTGAAAGTTCTAACATCTTTATATGACGATTCAAATTTCTATTTCCATTTAAAAAATAATTACTCATTATATATCGCAGATGCATATTATTTACATACATAGATGTCATTAGATATTTTAACTGCCTCCAAAAAGCCTAAATGAATAATAGTATAAAATGTGTTGGTGCATTTCACTGACTCATCCTGTCCCAGTAAAGTCTGGTTGATGCAGTTACATAGAGTAACCAGTAGATGGCATAGGATGCTCTCCATTGTAGACTGAATACACACGCTTACTCTCTCAATGCCATTAAACGTGTCCCACCATACTTTTACCACAAGTAATATATGTCCACACTCTCAATCAATCAAAGCTGACATAGGAGACGGTGCACATCACGATGAGCGATGCCCAGCATGACTGTCATTTCCTGGCACTCGCGGGCACCTTCTGGCATGCTCCTCTGTCCCCTCGCTTTGTCAGACTTCCTCTCAAGACTCGAGTGTTGCCCATCAATACCCCATTGTTCCAAATATCACATCATTCGCTCATTTGTCTTCCTCCCTGCTTTCATAAGCACACCTGCCAGACAAAAAAGCTTTTGCTGGATTGATATGATGTCCATTGTACTGCACTGAGTCTATCTCATAAGCAGATTATCCCACCTGTGTCAGTGCATCACCCATCACTGAATTCATGTCTTTCTGCTTACCATCATTTATCCTAGAGTAAGTAGGGGATGAAACTGGATTAATATCTCAAAGTAAAATGATATCTGCAGAGAAACAGCAGTACTCACCTGATAATCTATGGTATGGCATAGCATTTCAAACTACTGTCACAACAAACAAACATTATGGTTTATTTTAGAAAGTGAACACAGAAGTTAATTTTAATATGATCTGAATTATCCTGGGGCTGACAGACTGATGCCGCTGGTTAAGCAAGGCCCTTAACCAAGAGCGTAACTTTGGGTTGAGCACAGGGGGAGTTGAGGCCTCCACCCATTTAAAGGGGTCCAGGGGGTTGTATTGGCTGGTTTTGATTATTGTCAGGATTACAACCCCCCCCCCCCCATAATTTACACGCATGCCTTTAACCCAAATTGCTCCAGGGGCACTGTACTCTGGCCAACCCTGAGCTGTGACCCCCAAACTTGCTCCCACCAGTATGTGTGTTTAAGTGTCTTATGGAAAGAAAGACGCAGTAGCTGCAAATAGAATTTCCCCAGGGGAAAAATAAAGCGTCACTATTGTATTATTATTCTATATTCCGTTTCCATTCTTTAACAGCATTTGTTTAATTGCTGTAAAATATTGATTTATTCACTACACAACAAAACATAAAACACACACGCCTTCCCTGCTATGCAGTGTCATCGGCAGTATATGTTCTGTGGCTAGCTAGTTTTAAAAAGTACGTGATAAATTTACAAATAGTGCCATTAATTCCCAGCTCAATGCAAATTTGATGTAGATATGGATCCAGTATGCAACAAAATGCAAATGACCTAAAAACAGAATCAAAGTGTTTTTGTGTAACATACAGAGCAAGGCTTGTTGGCTGAAGTCATTTGGATATGGCAGAACACAAGGAACCAGCGATGCTTTGCATCATTATATCTTAGTTCATTCTGGTTTATTATTTCTAACAAGCACACGGAGTAGTTTGCCTATCTAACAAAAGTAACCAGTCACCAAACAAATATTTAGAGTATTTATAGTCAATCGGTCCAATAAGAACAGAGAGTCTGACAATCAATAGAATTGAGTTTGGTTCCATCTTATTTCTACCTGTTAATTCTGTTCAATCGACCATGTTTCCATCATTCAAATTGCCGGTAGCATTTATGGCAATAAATGTAGTTTCGCAGTAGCATCTACTTTGAGAAGCGCTTGTTGAAAGTCACACAGGAAGGTGCGCCTTCCTGTAAAAGCAGCTGCTTCAAAATAGACATTAATAACTTGCACTTTAATCTGCTTAAGGATATTCCTAATATGCATTTAATAAGCACCAGAGCTATGGCGTGCTCAACAACAACTGCATGAATAGGACAGACATGTCTTTTCAGGATCCTTCAGAGATCAGGACACTTTGGTATGGGATCAATCCTACAGATGGAAGTAGGAAAAAAAACATCAACAGCACCCAACATAAGGAAAAGAGAGAAAGTAAATGTTCTGTTATGCCTATTTAATGGTAATATGTTGATATGCACTCCCGAGTCTCCCGGTTACCACATCATGAGGTCCATCTGCCCAGCACCAAGTAGGACCCCAATCTGCCCCATAACAGCACAACATAATGCAATTGTCTGTCCAGCGGAGCCTTACTGCATGCCACTGTTACACTCAGCTGTTATTTTTGCTCTTCTGGCCTTCCTGTTAACATTAACAAGTGTGTCCACTCTCCTTTAGCCACTCACTAAAAAGTTTATCACACTGAACTATCACTGACTGGATGCTTTTGATCACCACAACAGTTTCTGTAAACTTTAGAGCTTGTAAAGTCTAAAAAATCCCAGGAGACTGGTCGAGATGCTGGAACCACCACATGCTTTAGTCACACGTCATTCCCATTCTAATACTTGAACTGTTACAGCATAGGGGGTGACAATCCACTGGCAGCTCCAAGAGAACAGGGGTTTATCAAATAAATGGGCCACATGGGGAAAATCACCAACAAAACAGGAACACAAGAGGTCAAAACAAACTAGAAAACAGAATAAACTTAAAACCATTAACTAATTACACAATGACTGACTGGGGAAATAAACAAAGGCAGGCCCTTAAATACACTGATACTGAGGACTAACCAAGCGCAGGTGTGAAAAGGCCATGGAACAGTAAGATACAGGTGAAATAATTTACAATGAACAAGATCAGGAACCAGGGAACCTAACAAACATTAAGGCAAACACTAGAAAAAGACTAGGAACAAGTACAAACAAAAACCCATAAACACATAAGACGGAGATGGACTATATGACAGAGAGGGGGAAAGGTGGAATGACCAGCAATGACTGCTGGCCAAAAGGGGAAAGGTCACAGAGGGCGGGGTCAGGCAGGGGCTGACCCTAACAGTGACCAAACCTCTTGAGCCTATATGTGTTCATCATATATAGTGTTACAGCCATGTGAAGGAACTGTTTAGAGGAGCAGGTTGTTTGGTGAACTGAGCAATAATGTGGAAAGATCTTTCATGATACATCCATACATGTTAATATGCCTCTAGCCTCCATTTAAAAACATTTAAGAATTACAGAAAATACCAATGCACATCCTCTGTTTCTCTAATCATATTTGCAGTACAAGGGTTTAATACATTTACCACAAAGCTGAAAACTTTTGATATTTTATTGCCTGCTATTTTCTCATTAAAGTAATAAGTTAATCATATAGGAATGGTAATTGTAAGTAGGCCACAGTAATAAAAGAACACATGAGCAGATGAAGAGAAGATCTTCAGATAAACAGATTCATGCACACTGTGTACAATGGTGCATAACAAAGGTTATAATGACCAGAAAGGGGGAATAGGCAGTACCCATGCAATGCTATATACAAAACAATCAGTCATTATCTGTCTTTTAAAACAATCATCCTTGGCCTGTTTTTCAATATGGAGAATATCTGATTTCATCATCACCTTATCATCAATTTATTTATTGAAATGTCTTATGAATTAGGTGAATTGCCACATATTAAGCTCAGGATAGAACATGCACAATTACGCTTCCTGGAGCACTAAGCTTTTGTCCATTTACGGACACAACTTCCATACATTTTGCAAAGTTTTCAGTTATAGGACATATAGGGTTTAACGTAGGGAGCTGGGAAGTAGCAAAAATGTGGATTTTCTGGCAGGGAGCTCGGAGGGAGCAAAAACGTAGAGCGGCTCTGGGTCCCCGAGGAGCGGATTGGGAAACTGGAGACTCGGTAATTAGCTTCTTGACCTTGTAGGTCTGTACACCACTTCTCACTCGGGCTTCTTCTCTGCATATTATTTTTAATCTGGCTCATTATACAAATGCGGTATAAAAACCCGGCGGCAGCGTGTGCTGCATGCAGACCTTCACGCAGGGAGATTGATATGGACGGCATGAAACGCATAACCATCAAAATAAAAGTCCCGACCTTACAAGCCCTGAATTATTTACAGCCAATATAGTTGACCTTCATTTCTCTTTAGCCCTACAGGGGTCCTTACCAGTGGAAAAATGATTTTAAATCATGAAACAGTGTAGTACCTCCTCTAGTTCGATAAAGGAATCTTTGTGATACATTAACACATAATACAATAAGTGCATTGAATTTCTCGCCATTTTGCAGCAAAAGCAGGGTCTGCTGCTTACATAGAGTAACCTGTTCCTGTCAAAAGGGTCCTGGGATCTACAAGAGCAGCATGAACCTGAAACACAGGATCTGGGGGCATTTATCTGGGACGCCGAGCCCCTGGGATCCCAGCGCAATGCACCGTCCCTCCCTCCCCTCTGCGTCTACAGGCTTGACCTACATCTGCATGCTCTGCATCTAACCTAGAGCCTTTTTCCTTTCCAAAACCATTTCCACAAAGTGACGTCATTCCGCCTTCTCACACTCGAGATTACTGTGTTTATTTCAGAGTTTTCTGGGTTGGACAGTCGACTATCCTGTTTTATCAATACGATGCACCCTATCCTTTTTTCCGTGCACACCACAAGGATTTAATGGCTGACGGCAATGACGATAAAAAAATATTTGTCTTGGAATGTAGGAAAGGATGTGGCAATAACAGATCAAAAGGGGCAATGCTCGCTATCTGACAGGAGGAAATCTGCCTCCCCATGTCTACTGCTCTTGGTTGGCCAAGATAAATATTTTTACTCCCAAAATCACAACAGCTAGTTATAGCATCCAATGGTACTTTTTTGCACTGTGATTTTGTCTTTGCACATTTGAATATATATGCCTGTGTGCTTTACATATCTCACTGCTGTACGAAAAGAATTTCCAGTCCTATATAGACCTATATATTATCTTATTTGGCCTTATCTGGCAGGCACTAGTGCACAAACAGTGAGACTTTTCACCACCATAGCAGACCACACCCATATGAATTAGGGTACCTGTGTGATCCCACACTTTAGCACTAGTTCATACCTGAGACCCTGGAAAAGAGAAGGTCACACAAGATGTGTGCATGTACCGACATTTTTTTCTGACACAATATCAATGACTGTTCATTGGTTTCCCCCAGAATGCCAAAAATGAAATCAAAGATGCATAGATAGTTTCAAAAGTAAATCAATATTTATGACTACAAAAAGATAGAACTGCCAGTGCCCTTTTTGGACTCCAAAACACATGCATGGAGCCCTGTGTTTAGCATAGATTTCAGGCTTTTTTGGGAGAGGGCACCTCTGTTGGCCAAAACCTCAAAGCAGCCACCTGCATACATATAAAGTATGTCATACTAATTATAAACCGTGCATGTCACTGTTTTCGTGAACAATCCTTCTTTAAAAATAATGAGCATACTTCCTGAGTTGGTGATAATTTTATGAGACATGTCTAAATGGACATAAAGCAAGCCAAAGCATTTTACTCTAACAAGGAGGTCCCATACACTTGAAATGCAAGAAACAAACTCAGCTCTGTTCTGTGTACTGTGATAAACAAGTCTAAGGCATTCATGACATAGACTAACTCTACTGAAGATGATTCAACCAACTTTAGACGACCATGGAAAGACTTCTGAAACACTCTCATGAAGCACCAAGACATACATACATCAGCACCATTGTTCACAATTTAAAAAGCTGAGGGCATTATGGATGTAACTAATATTTGTAGATACTCCTGTCTTCAGATGTTTTAAGCAGGTCCATTCTGACAGATACTCAACACAGGAAAATAATTAGTATAGGAAATGACTTATCCTGGGAGTGTTTCAGTGGAAAGACATTGTGTGGTTCCTGTACAAGGGCTCGTTCCTTCACATCCTGTAAAAGGATACCGCATATAACCCATAGACTATGTCTGCACAATCTGGACATCAACTTAGTCTGCAGTTAAATGCATCTATAGGCAGGTCAATTATTGTATTTTTCAGAGGAAATACATATGGTTTTGGGGCCGGTCAGCCACCACAGACATTTTCTTGTTAGCCTGATAACTCAAAAAGTGTTTGATGGATCTTTTCCAGACTCTGCAGACACATTGTATGGGTGCATATCTGGAACTGAACTAATTTTGAGATGGGCTGCATCAAAATTAAAGCAGTGCCGCAGAGAAAGGGCAGTTTCAGACACGTATCTGGTTAGAGTGATAACTCAAAAAGTGTTTGATGGATCTTTTTCTAACATCCCAGTAACACTGTATTGATGATCATCTATTTTATTTTAAGACAAATTCTACCAAAATTAAAGCAATATCACTTAATGGCGACAAATGAAAGGACAGCCAGAGATGCAGATTCGGTGAACCTGATAACAATGAGACATGATAACACAAAGTTAGACTTTTTATAAAGATTTTTTTGAAGAAGTGGGGACAGTGTGTTGGGGGACAGATATTGTAGAGGTCGGGGGTGTGGGAGCAGTTGGGATGAGATGGAGGACAGGAGGGTGACGGGATTGTCTGGGGAATATGTTGCCATTCTGAAAGCATCTAGTTTTTTAATGATAATAAATGTTCTGGTCATCAGGGAATACAGAAGGAATGACACAAAACCAGAGTATGGAAGAGAGAGAGAGAGCTTTAATCTCCCCCAAATATCACTCTTACACACACTACCTCAATCAAGGTATTGAGCACCCTGATTTACGTTTTACAATACTTGCATATACAATTCCAACTATATTGTCATCTGTCACCATCACTTGGTTTCAGAAATGGGAACTTCATATTAGCCATGAAGAAATCCAGAAAAAAAAACTTTTGTGACAAACTCTAATGGTGAGGGGCTTTCAATCATTGACTTAAATTCTGTTGGGATTTTCATTAATGTGCATTCAGGTCCATGTCACAGAGCATGTGAACAACTGTTGGCATATGGAACAGCGCAACACTAAAACGTCCAGAGCAGCAGTTGAAGAGTCACATGACCCAAGCACTCACCAGCACAGCACAAAGCAGGACTGGTGTCACATAATTCCACGACCACGTAATAAAACACACAGTGACATTTTAAAATATGTTTAAATTTCCATTTCCATCTCCTAAGCTGCATGAAACGTCCATTGTTTGATATATTTACATACTTGTTTTACATGTGCTTTACATCGTTATATGATTATGCTAAAATTGTTTTCTCATGCCAGCCCTGGCACACTGTAGCATGCATACTGTCCATAATGTATTTTAAGTGTTGCTGTTCCTCAACATGAAAATTCACGGAAAGAAAATTGTTTGATTTGCTCACCTTATCCCACAATAATTACATCAAAAACAGCAATGATATATTTTCCAGTGGCAGATTTGAGTTTGGTTTCCATAGTCTTCTAAATTCTAACAGCCATGTTTTAAACCATCTAACATGTCATAACCAAATCTAAGCAATTTAGAGACATGTTTAGCTGATGTTAGATTCGATACAGACAGACAGACAGACAGACTAAATAGATAGATAGATAGATGGATAGATAGATAGATAATCTAACACTTTACCATTTTAGACAATAGCTACCCTGCCTTCTTCCTATAGGATACAACTGACATCAAAGAAATCAATATCTCTTTTAAAACTAAATATTGTATCACTATACAAATATGAACGGTAAGGGCAACACCACAGCGCCACAGAAAGGGGAGTTAGTGCTCATGGTGCACATGAGACTATTAGGTGAGATAAAAGGACGGGGCAACTTACACGTTAGCGAAGAGTATAGACACGGGACTTATAATCAGCCCAAAGCAACAGCCTTTACGCAATGATATTATATTCCGTGACTTAACCCCTGAAGTCTTTATGCAGTCTCATGCAGTGTTCCTTGGGGGGGCTAATCTATGGTACACTTAAGTGATGAGTATATTTTCTTACTTGCAGTAGTTTTCACTAGACTCCTGGAGGCTAGTTATTCATAGTTCCAATTCTGTTACCTCAATAAACAAAGACAAAGCTGTGTTTATTTTGCCTTTTGCTGCTGGAAAACATTTTGTAAAGCGTGTTCTTGTTTTTGTCACAGTGGTAAATGTGCAATTTCAGCATTGTTTCCCATCTACCTGCAGGCAGCGGGGGAAAATGCAATTCAGAGCCACAAACGAGCTATTTTATTACCAGCTTTAATAGCCAAATAAGTCGCAAGAAAATAAATGTAGGCCCAGCATGGAAAAAGATTCCTTTTAAAATTACTGAACACAGTTTATGTTTTTTTAAATATATATTTGGAGAACATAACTGGCAACATCTTGCATAAATCTGTCTTCACTTTATATAATCACAATGCATGTATTTCTCATTATATTGATACCGAAGACAACCTCTAGGACGCGGGACAAAATAATAGAGGGACAGGTTTAATTGCAGTTTACCCCCCATTTAAACCGGAGGCGGAGCCGTATCACTGACATCACACCTCTATATAAAAGCTACAGCTGTGACTAAAACTCCGCGGTCTGAGAGTAGATGTCGCGGATCGTGTGGCTCCACAGAAATAAGCCAGTTTCCTCCAGCACCGGTAAAACCTAATCGTTGTCCTTGAGAAGCAAGCATCATTCCTCTTCCCTTCCTAAACCTCCAACGACCATGACGGCGAATGGGACCAGTGAAGTACTTCAGATCCAGCTTGGACTCATTAGTTGCGGAAACAAGTATCTTACAGCAGAAACGTTTGGGTTCAAGATCAATGCCTCGGCAACCAGCATGAAGAAGAAACAGATCTGGACGCTGGAGCAGGATGGCGATGATTCTAACACTGTAATGCTGAAAAGTCACCTGGGCAGGTACATCGCGAGTGACAAAGATGGTAACGTTACAGGTGACAGTGAGACGCCCAGCGTGGATTGCAGGTTCACGATCATCGCCCACGACGATGGCCAGTGGTCCTTGCAGTCCGAGCCTCACAAGCGCTATCTCGGTGGCACTGAAGACCGGATCACTTGCTTCGCCCAGACCATAACCTTGGCCGAGAAATGGGTCGTGCATTTCGCAATGCACCCGCAGCTCAACATCTTCAGCGTTATCCGAAAAAGATACGCTCACCTGGTCGCCGAGCAGGGCGAGATCGTCATCGACAAGGATACCCCATGGGGCGTCGATTCAATGATCACTCTGGTCTTCCAAGATCTGCGCTACCATCTGCAGACCTCCGATAACCGGTTCCTCAAGAACGATGGCACGCTGACCTCTTGCACCGACAAGACCACGGGCTACACCTTGGAGTTTAGATCGGGGAAGGTGGCCTTCAGAGATTGCTCGGGGAAGTACCTGGTTCCCAGCGGTCCGAGCGGAACCATGAAATCAGGCAAGAACTCCAAAGTCGGGAAAGACGAGCTGTTTGTATTTGAGCAGAGTCTCCCGCAAGTTGTGCTCACGGCTGGTAACGAACGAAACGTGTCTATCAGACAAGGTAAGAAAATCAACATTTTTCCTAGTGTCCTAGTAATTACTCCCATGCTATCTGCTTTATTTTCTCATCAACAAAATTCTTGCTAAAATGTTGATTTGTAAATATTTAGTCGTTTGGTGCTTATGCATGTGTAAGAAAAGTGGTTAAATTGAGTCTTCAGAAGTTAAATCTAAACAAAACGAACTCCTGTAACATGAAACTTTAGTGTTTGGCAGAACTATGGAGGATTTAATTGATAGTTGTATCACTGGAACTAATTAGTGCTTAAGTAGACTATCAGGCTGAGAACTGTTCTGGAGGCAGCTTGCGGCATTAATGAAATGTCTCACTTCTGTTCAAGGAACTCTTTCACAATCAAACATTTTGGAAATTAAGGCTTTTAAAATCTGAAGATCAGAAATGAGTAATCCTGTAGGTTTCTGTGTAGGAGGACTTAAATCCAGAATCCTTGAAAGCACCTTCATGCCCGTTGAGTGTTGCAGTGAAATTGCTGGCGATTAGGATCTTGCTCAGTTCTGAGATGCTTGTTTAATTAGAATCAGCTGCTTTGTTGTCACACTGCGGTTTTGCTTCAGTTATCTGTAAATAGATAGAACTTTCATGCCACTATGTTGGTTGTTTAAAATTAGCATAAAACTGTGCAAATGTCCTGCTTGCAGACTAGTGACTAGAGGTGTTCTTTTTATAGGGTTTCTCTAAAACATTTCAGCCAAGCTGGGGCAGTATTTCTATCTCTCCAATTGTGACAAAAGCCTGACATGAATTCTTTCCTCAGGCTGATCTAGCTGCCCTGAAGTTATCCAATATATAACCACATGGGTATGCTTGTGCCAAAACTACCTTATTTTCCACATCCCTCCCTGCTTGACCTACCTTTCCATCTTCGTCTGAGCGCTTTATACATGCTTGCATGAAATCCTGCTCCTTAGTGCTGGCAGATCTAGGCTCTTCTCGGGTTTTTAATTTTTTTTATTTTGGAAATTGTTGCATTTAAATGCAGTTTGTGGCTAATTTCTTGGCAGACGGATTAGCACAATTTTTTTAAATTTGTTTGAAATACAATTTGTTTTTCTGCATCTGACAACTATCACCTCAACTCAATTGGCATGCATCTGTTTCCTGCTTCAGGCATGGACCTCTCTGCAAACCAGGATGAGGAGGGTGATCAAGAGACCTTTCAGATGGAAATCAGCAAGGACACAAAGAAATGTGCTTTTCGCACCTGTGCTGGAAAATACTGGATCTTAACAGCCAATGGGGGCTTACAGTGCACTGCCGACTCAAAGTGAGTTTGTCATGCTTATTGCCTAGAAGTAAGCAGCAAATTTCAGACTCATAAATGACTCCTGTAAAAGACAAGAGGCTTCTGCAGTTAGAACTTCAGGCAACAGAATTGTGCCTTATATGAAATGAACAAACTAGAATCTGGGTTTTACTTGGCACCTGTTAGCACATCACTGTTCTTTATCAATACTATGTCTATCATACCCACTCAATCCCCACATGAGGGAAGTGATTTAGCCATTAACATTTGTTAGGTGCCTATATCGTCAGGGAAGAGCAGTAGTAGAGGATGAGCAAGCTTTCAGAACAGGATTGTGGGTGGTAACGATTACTGAACAATCTGAGAAGTGTTTGGGCTTAGCTGAGATGCTGAATGTAATTGGGTGCAGGTAACACATTTCAGTGACTTGTCACTCAAACCAGGGAGTGCATTTGTTCCGATTCAAGTCCTTGTTCATCCAGGTCTGACAGCTGTTATTTTGACGTTGAATGGCATGGGAAGAAGATCGTACTAAAAGGCTCAAATGGAAAATATGTGTCTGCCAAAAAGAACGGTCAGCTGGCTGCTGTTAATGACACTGCAGGTCAGTTATGAAGGGCGTCTGCTGTCTGATGGTGTTGTCTGTACTGGTTGACGTACAGTGCCAATACAGGGCCTGTCTAACTGGTTGAATTTGAGTGTTTACCTTTTCTATGACCACTATAGTCCTGTACAACACGTCTTGTAAGAGGTATTTCAGTGATGTTGGCTCATTATGACATGGAATTAGGTGAGACGGAAGAGTTCTTGTTGAAGCTCATCAACAGGCCAATCATTGTGCTCCGTGGAGACCTCGGCTTCATCGGCTGCCGGAAGCTGACGGGGACCCTGGACTGCAACCGCTCTTCGTATGATGTCTTCCAGCTGGACTTCAACAATGGATCCTATAGTCTCAGAGGTTAGGGCCAAGCACTTGTTTGGGGGATTCTGTGAAAGGTTACTTCCCTTTTTGTTTTGGCCTTCTAAAGAAGTTCAGGTTTTTTGTTGCATGTTGGGAGAAATGGTGAAAATCCAAAACTCACTTGTGCAATGAAGGACAATGTCTACAAGTAGGTACACAAATTCAGTGCTTAGTAACCTAAGTAACACTAGGCTGGTTTATACTTTCTTTTGTGGGATTTTATGATTAAAAAAAATCTATACAGTGGCTCCAGTGTTCTTTCCCAGTCATCCCTGAAGTGGAGAAACCCCTTACTCTTCTCCAGATTCTACTGGGAAATACTGGACGGTGGGGGAGGACGCGTCCGTGGTCAGCGGCAGCGACACCCCTGTGGACTTCATGCTGGAGTTCTGTGACTACAACAAGTTGGCCATCAAGTCCATGGAGGGCAAATACATAAAAGGAGACTACGCTGGTGCCCTGAAGGCCAACGCAGACGGCACTGACAGCTCCACTATGTGGGAGTACTAGATGTACTTCACCAACGACCAGCCCTTTCTATAAATTCAGTTTGCATGCACTTAAGGTTTCAGGATGCTGACCTGCAGAAAAACTGGTAGGACTGGCTCTGCCTTAAGCGCTGTTCACATGTACTGAACAGGGTCATGTAGCACGATGATACAAGCCATGCATTTTCTGGAAAACTATAGCGTGACTCTTCCTTTTTGCAAAGCTCAGCATTTTCTAATACTTATTCTTGCACAAGACCATGGATTCATGAATGCATATTTGTTCAGGTTTGTTTACAGTTGCATCTTTTTTTTTTTTTTAATTCAGCGTTGCTTTGCATTGTCTTTCATGCAAAGCTGTATGTTAAGGACGGCTTAACATTTCAGCATCACACCTGAGCCGGTGGTCAATATTTTGTAAATGCTAGTTTTACAGTGTTTTCTTTTAGCGAGGCCTGGCTATTCATATCTGTAACTAAACTTTGAAATTATCATACAAGAGTAGAATTATTCCACAACATCTGTGCTCTAGATTTGTATGGCTGTGCTTTGTGTTGACCGTGGTAAAAATTTAAATTAATGTATTTGAGAAGTGATTCATCTCAACGATGCTGGTGACAACATAAAGGTTCAATTCAAACTCGGAGATCTCTGAAGTGCTGATGTTGTAGGTACAATGTACAGTTTAAAAAAACACGAACTACTAGTTCATGTTGGTGCAAATGCTTACTTGTGTGTTGCAGTATTAATGCACAACCATGAGAAGCAGCTCCTAAGTATGGACAATCCTTTTACAGGCAATAGTTACAGCACATATTCACTTTAAGGTACATATACTAGCACTGGAGGAGGAGGGTTATTACTCAAGGGTAGAGGGACCTTGAACTTTCGCCCTGGGGCATTTTCTTAAATGACTCCTCAAATTACAAACAGGGTCTTTTAGATGGTGTAGCTAATTAGGTAAGACATGAGTACTTTGTGTCCGGACTTAGAAGTATGACTGGAAATAAGGTGAATTCCGTTTCTTTAAAATGCAGGAATGTGAGAAATTATTTGAATGACTATGCACAGAAGACTATTTTTAAAAATCCACTGTCATGTTGACAGAGCATCTTATTAACCAAAGAGCACGTATTGAAAGTTTGGTTTACAGCTAATGCTCCAAAGCTACTGTCACCTTTCAGAACGGCCCTTGTCAGCTGTGGCCCTCGTCGGAGACTCACTTATTTTTTATTTTTTTTTCTTCGCTGAGACAACCGAGGTCATATTTAGCATTACTGAGCTATGGAACGGCTCGATCTTAATTTTTTAAATGATTAGGATTTTTAGAAGTCTGAAAAGAGGATTCCTTGATTTTTGGTGCTAAACCAAAAAGTGTTCCAAATGTCTAGTTTTGTCCCCAAAAGTGTTTTGTTTTTATTTAGCACTTGTCAGCAATTTTCTTAAATGAAGCATAACAAGAAGCATTTTCCATAAATGTCAGATAATGGGAATATTTTATTAGCATAAACACACTTTACATAAAAATTCTGGTTATATCATCATTAAAATTAATATGAAGTGCTCAAGTGAGGTCGCATGAATTGTATCATGTGACGCCCTCAGTCTCAATCAAATCAAAAAAGCTCAGCTGGGCCCATCTGCTATGTACTGCAAAGCCCACAGTTAGGAAACACTGTGTTGTGAACATACACATGCTTGTGTGCTGGGAGGTAAAGTGCCACAGTGATGGATAGGTGATTGATGGGACACCTGAACCCATGACAAAGAGGATGATTGTATCTTGTTCAGACTACAGGCTTTGGTTACCCCCAAAAGAACCAATTAAATAGGAAGATGGAAAATGTAACTTCTTGATTTTGTATTTTTTTTTTTTGCTCCAAAGCGTGCCATTTCTTTACCTTTCAATGCTAAAATAAAGTTTGCATTTGAAATACAGAGAACTAGTTTCATCATTTGCTGTTTCTATGAACTAAAGCATATACTCAGTGACTCGTGTATTTTAAAACCGTTTCTATCTACCACTAATACTGTGCCAAGCAACTCCTGTCACAATTAAGTCTCAAAATGTAGAATCTTAGACACCGCCTTCACTCAAATTTCAATGATCATAAAACAATACATTTGTTGCTAATTGTTATTTTTCAGGGCAGGGGAAACATCCTCACAGTAGTTGCTAAGTCAGTAGTCCTAACGCTGACAGTCCTTTGACGGACACTGGGTAACACTCACTGAGCATAGCCATCTGAGCTGCCTTTTAACTGCATCAGATTTATAGGGTCCTTCAACCTCAAGTCTAATGAGTCAATATCTTGTATTTAATAATCAATATCTAATATTACTTATACTATTAGCTGCACCAGGCAAGGGTAAGCACTAAATTGTGAAGATTTCCTTTAGCAAAAGAAATATCAATGAAAATAAACTCTTTCACTTTGTAAATCCAAGTATCGTACATTATCACTGTCCTAATTGTTCTCTAAGGCTTATATAGAAGTCAACAACAACAATAAAAATTGTTTACTATCCATCCATCCTGTCACTGCTTTCTGGTCAGAGTCGCAGGTCACAGCAGACCTGAAGTTCTGAAAGCTTTATCAGTAAAATGAAAGGTAAAGATTTCTAAGTCTTAGTTTTCACATATTAAGTCTGATTCCAGAAAATATGACTAGAATACGAAGGCCAACTTATATATTAATCTGGTATTTCGATCATGCTACCCAGCCCCAGACAATGAGATACCATATACTGCTACAGCTCTATAGAGATTTCTGCCAAGGAGTTAAACACTCATATTTAGTAATCATTGAACTCGCAGATGGGTGGCACAGTGGTGCAGTGGTTGGCACTGTCACCTGACACCTCTATTACCTGGGATCCATGTATGTGGAGTTTGCATGTTTTCCTCATGTTGTCATGGGGTGCTCTGGTTTTCCCCTACAGTCCAAAAACAATCTGAGGCTAATTGGAGTTACCAGATAGCCCATAGGTGTGAATGGTGTGTGAGTGTGCCCAGTGATAGGTTGGCACCTTATCCTGGGTTGTTCCCCACCTTGTGCCCTTAGGCTCTGGGCCCCTTGTAACCATGAATAGGGTAAAACCCAGGAAAATGGATGAAATCACAGAACCACTCTCTTTATCATACTTAACAGTGGGGATCAGGATCTTTTCAGTGCAACCATCCTTTTCACCCCAAACCCACCTCGAGTGTTAGTTAAACTTAATTTTCATTTAATCTGACGATAAACATAGTCACAAAGTTCTAGTAGCGGTTGGCAAACTCCAGGTGCTTTCATTTGCTATCAGATGACAGGAAAGGCCCTTTTCTGGCATGCCTTCTAAATGATCTGTTGCCAAGGGGGGGTCTGATGGTGGTTTTGGAAACATGGTCACCCCAAGATGCTACTCTTTCGTATAATTCTCCAACAGCGGTCCTTGGGCATGGTTATGCCTTTCTTACATTCACAGGATTTGAACCAGCACCACCCACACCTTCACCAGGAGCACCAATGATAGTGGAGGGTACTGTAAAGTAACCCCAGTACTGTATTTTGTTTGGGACTGACTCAGTGAACGAAACCATTATAACTTGAATTCAAGATCATCATATTTAATATACCGTATTTTTCAGACCATAAGACGCACTGGACCATAAGACGCACCTAGTTGTAGGGGAGGGAAATGAAGAAAAAAAAAGATTCTGAACCAAATAGTGTCCTACAATATTTTACGTCAACCATGTACAGTGAACAGTAGTCAACAGCAGCATTAAAAACCATTATCACTGTTATTAACAAATAAAGTCAGTAAAAAACAATAAAAGTACAAAGAAACAAGGAGACACTTCAGTAACAAAAAACTTTCATGTGTATGAATGATCCATTGACACCTGGCCACATCCCTCCCCCCTTTTATGGCGCTGATGGGGATGTATCTGGATCGCGTTTCACCGCTGCGTTGTTCACCAAATTACCATGCGAATGCGATTTGAATACGCGCTAATGCGGCTATTTAGAATGTAAATAGCGATCTTCGGGTGACAGCGGTACTACACACCCCCGATGCAGGTAAAACAAAGTAAGGGGACATAGGTTAAATCGGCAAAAAATTAAACTAATTTTAAAAACTGTAATACTTCCGACAATGGACGTTTTGAAAAGAAGACAGATTACGGATTTAGCCAGCGTTTTTTCATGATTCTACATTAAGATTTCAGCGAGAGATAAACTGAAATAGACGCGAGAAGTACGCTGCGTCGCCAACTATGCATTCGACCCCAGAGGGGGGGGCAGAGCAATATTCGGACCATAAGACGCAGTGACTTTTTCTCCCCTCTTTTGGGGGAGGAAAAGGTGCGTCTTATGGTCCGAAAAATACGGTACTTATACCTTGAATGTATGCAACATACTGTGGCTTTTGTTCATATTCAGAAACAGAGTAGCTAAAGTCACCAAGTTGATATTCATAGCTGCTAGGAACAACTGTTGCTTTAAAATGTCTTCTGTGCACAGAGCAGAAAGCTCCTAATTACTTCAGGAATACAACGATGGGTGGAACAAGTTCACCTCAAGCACATTGCATTTAATGACAAAGACCCAAGGCCTGGGCGAACAGACAGAGGCCAAAAGACGGGAATCTCACAGCACAGCCTCATAACTAAGTCTTTGACAAAGCCTCAAGACCACAGGCTGCTCTCCTTTTAATTTCCTTTGGTACTATCCCGCCGGTCTCGGCATCCAACCAGGACACGCTTCTGCCAAAAGAAGATGCTGAGATGCTGAAAGAGGCGAGACTGAGCACGGCGGGAAGGTGGCGCCGTGACCAGCGAATGGGCGTCATGCCATGTGGAGTCAATCGCAAACACTGCCGTCTGCTCACAGAGGACACACACGTCTCGGGAATGCTGGGAAAGACCATACAGCTGGGATGGGCACATCCTTCAGTATTTCACAATTTCTTTATGAAATCTAGCATCGAAGCTTCTTTCAACAAATCCAGCATTCCTAACAAAACCAAAGAGTCAATAAATACAAAAGAAACCTGTTACCAATTTTGTCAATCTCAGAACAGAGAACCATAATGGCCAAAATGAAATCGGATGAAGACCACAAAGCGTGCCGTTTCATACTAGGAAACACAAGCATGTTTTCCTACAAACAACTGCACAACAAAACAATGGTCAGTTTAAATTTAAATGTGGAAGTTCTTCCGCCACTTCATTAACAAGCTATAATGTGAGAAAGCTCCTTCCTGTTTAAACTGCGAGCTATAGGAGGTCCCTCTTCCTGGTGTTTGGCTACAGTGAACAATGATACCAGCCCGTTTTTCTCACTGAGGACATTGCTTGGCTGAGGCACATGCTCCACAAAGACACACCTGGCTTCACGAGCCTGGGAAAGAAACACTCAAGACTGCTAGACTGTAATTTAGTGAATAGTCAACATCTGGGAAACGCATTGGAGCATATTATCATTAAAATGGTTCAAAGAATGATGACCCTGCACTGGATAAGCAGCAGAAAGACAGCTGATGGATGGATTCACAGAATGTTCAAATTCTTATTAAACTTTTTTCAAACTTCTGGCCCAAGTAAAACAATTGTGCAGAGTAGATGTTGGTTTGCTGGCATTTAACAGAAATCCAATCAATCATAACCATTACATAAACACCATGAATCTGAAGTTCATTTGAAAAGTATGTAATTTTCAAGAAAGCTTTACAAAGGACAACCTTACAAATTCACTCACACAAACCTGATTCCACACCTCTGTGCTCATCCCTTTCTCTCCACACCACTTCGCTTATCGATCTCTTTATTGGTACTTTTCCACTGCCAACAAGAACTGTTAGCATCGGACATCATGATATATTCCCGATAATTTCTACTTGAAAATGTTCGATGCACCACCTGAACAGATTGGATTCGTAATGCAAACTCATGCAAGCTAATGCTAATGACGTTTGATGCGAACATAAGGCGGGGTTTCTCATAGACGGAAATTAGGGGACAGATAATCGTGTTGAGCATTGTATGAACACTAAACAAGACAAACCCCAAACCACCGGGCTCTCATTACTCCATCTGCATTCAGCCTTAGTTTATATCAGTTTTTTTTTTTTTTTGTTTAAATATGCTTGTGTATGTAACCCCAGTACTAAAGCAACCCAGCTTTCCAGTCAGACACCATTGAATCCCTACCTCTCACCCACCGAGCAACACTCCTCCAGGTCTGACATCAAAAATTAGGAATTTGGACCCCAGCGAGACTCAAATAACCCCACAATATTATAATTCAACACCCACTGAGACTCCACCCAAATGAATAACCCCACAGCATAATCATTCACCATCCACAGAGAGATTCAACCCATTTAATAACTCCGTCCAAACGAATAAGCCCATAATATAAATCAGTCACCACCCACTTAGAGACTCCATACAAACTAATAATAATCATTCCATAAACCATTCAGCTGTCAGCGTCTTCTCTGGAGAATGCTATTGTGGACACACTTAATAGTAATATAGGGAAATGAAGCAGCTGGAGATTTCTTGAGAGAGATAGTTACAGTAAACAGCTCCCTCTGACATTTGGGTTTGCTTTCATCAACCCCTGCACCTCCAGCCTAAGTTACCGATGTATATGCTGTTCATGAATATCATAGTATGCATTATGAACTCACTAAATAAATCTGAAATTTTGCTTATATTCTTCTTATCCCCCCCCCCCCTTAAAACTTTAGACTGTATGTATGCAATGTCCCCACTGATTATCAACAGTAACAGCACAATTTTTAAACATATTTTGTATTTATTTATTCAGTACAACTTTATTAAACATTTACTCCTTTAACATAAATCGTTCGTGCTTTCCATTACTGTAAGATCTGCCTTCTAAACAGTGTATATAATTATACATCTTGTGCTCTTTATCTGTAACTGCAAAGAAGGTCTAAAAATCTGCAGGCACTCAACGAGGATTAAAGTCTTCAGGAGTGAGTCTTTCCCCCTTCTGAAAATACCAAGCCAAAGGCTGTCACATTTCCCACATTCCCTGGATCTCCCCTGACAGAAGGGCAAAAATGGAGAGTCGGGACCCAGGATCGTCCGCATGGCGGGCAGGACCAGGTGCTGAACATCACATTGGTCATAAGCTGTGGCCCAGCCTCTGGAACACGGCACCCCTGACGTGCTCATCGTCACGGTAGCACGAGCCTTCGCTCCCAGCGTCCAAGGGAAGACTGCTAACACGGCCGCATCAGGACCGCCCACGCTCAACTTTGACAAAAGGTACTCGAGAGAAACGGCACTGGTGGATTGCGCTCAAGGAACACGACATGGAACGGCACTGGTGGATTGCGCTCCTCTGGAGTCGGCGTAGAACACGTGAGACATGGTTACTAACACTGAGCCGAGTCCGAACGTGCCAGCAGCGGGTTTGGCAAGTCAACGCATTACTACAACTGCGAGGACGGAGGACAAGAGGTTACGCTTAAAGCACTTCTGCTAGGACCAATGTACTCATCCTGTAAACTTTAAAAGCAAGATAAATGACGGGCAGCACGGGTGTGTGCCGGTTAAAAAACAAACCAAAAAAAAAAGTCCAACTTGGCGTGTTGTGCCCCTGTGGGCAGACGGGGTTCTCAGAGGGGCCTGAAAAAGCGGTGATGAGGTCCGTAGTGCATAGGCATGTTGAAGTCCAGGTTTATGTTGGGGAGCTCATAGTTGAGGGGCAGGTTGGGCAGTGGCGGCACATAGGGGGCGGGGATGGGCTGCACGTGGAGGGGCTGGGGGGGCAGGCGAGGCAGCATGATCTGAGGGGGCACCAGCAGCCCCGGGTGGTGGCCGTGAGGGGGGCCTCCTGCCGGCAGCGGGGGCTCCAGATGCACTGGCATGACTGGAGGAGCAAGGCGAGGAATCTTGTCTGGGATGGGTTCTGAGGGAGGGCCCACGCGCTTCCCTTTGTTGTCTGGGAAGGCAAGGAGAGTGCGGTGAGCAGGTGGGGGGGGGCAAGCAGGCTGGAGCGGGTGGGGGGTGGGGACTCACCGGAGTTCTTCTTCTGCAGCTCAGCTTCAGCCTCTCTCTGAATCTCCTGGATGATGCGCTCATCATCTTGCTGCACATAACAAAACGTCCTTTCAACAATCACGACTCACAAATTAAAGACATCAACTGTAGAAGTACTACCACAGAATGCCACAGAACAGTGCTGCTACATCTGTATAAAATTACCAAAGGGACAGTTACCGTCAACTACTGCAACATTTCTGTAACATTAGCAGGTAACGCTAATATGCACCCTCATACGCACATATTAGAGCACCGTTTTCGCTTCTGACCTGGTATTACTGGTGTGATGCCTCTTGATGATGATCTTCAATCTACCACTATCTATAAAGATATGACCTATTTTTTTGTATATATTAACAGTAAATATGACGAAGTACACTGTCATTGACAGGTTCAGTTTCTGATGCTCACCAGTGAGCCGGAGATTAAATATCTCCTGTCTAAATGTCTGCCTCGAGCGATAGATACAAGACTATTTCCGGACAGGCCTTTGGGAAACCAGCCTGCTAAAACTCTTCCATTCGTGAGCTCTTTAGCAATCGAAAGTTTTCACTGGTTTATGTGCAACTTCCCAAGCAAAGCTCCGGGTCGCTGTTGGCATGTCGGACAGGGCCGCCTACCGTCGGGTCCGTCCACAGGGAGCACTTCTTGCAGTGCCGGCACTGAGCCCCGGGGGAGCGGGCGTGCTGGCAGAAGTGGTTGTAGCCATTGATGGGCTCTCTGCAGAGGTAGCACATGAAGGCCCCGCAGCGGCACGACATGCGGTTGCAGCCCTCGGACTTGACCAGCCCCATGCCACATTTGTGACACTTCCTGACACGGGCGGCCGTCATCTTCTCCTCGCTGGGGTGCACATGGAACAGGATGTGGGATATTTAAGCATTCAGAACTGCCACACCAAGACACTGAAAGGGTCAGTAATATTGCTGGAACTTCAGCTCAAGGTCTATTTTTCTTTTTTTTCTTAAAAGGACTTTATAACCCAGTCAACCTATTAAATCACACCTATAAGCCACCTAGGGTGTCATCATTGGGGAGGGTACTAGCCAAGCAAGCTGCTGACGTTGCCCGCCCCCCCCCCACACAAAATTGGGCAGGTAGGTTTGCCCTGGTGACTGCAATACAGGGCCATGATGGAAGCACGATGGGGGTTTCCTTCACATCACAGGTAATCCAAGGTCTTTCCTGTCTGTATAAGGCAGGGATCTGACAATACGAAAACGGCCAGAGCAAAACAGGAAGTGCGTTTCTCCATGGCAGCTGCTTCCTCCAGCTTCAGGAAGCCACTGCCATGAAACTAGCTTCCTGGACTCAATATAAACTGTTTAGCTGTTGTGCTGGTTAGAAACAAAATATGACTTTAAAATTCTAAGACAATGCTTCAGAAGGTTAAGCAGCGAAATCTCATGCGTACAATAAACCATGACTGTGCTGCATACAGAAACGCACAAATATACTCGCACTCTGTGCCTGTATCTAGCTGCAGACTGAGGCTCCTCACACTCTGTGCCTGTATCTAGCTGCAGACCGAGGCTCCTCACACTCTGTGCCTGTATCTAGCTGCAGACCGAGGCTCCTCACACTCTGTGCCTGTATCTAGCTGCAGACCGAGGCTCCTCACACTCTGTGCCTGTATCTAGCTGCAGACCGAGGCTCCTGGCACTCTGTGCCTGTATCTAGCTGCAGACCGAGGCTCCTGGCACTCTGTGCCTGTATCTAGCTGCAGACCGAGGCTCCTGGCACTCTGTGCCTGTATCTAGCTGCAGACCGAGGCTCCTGGCACTCTGTGCCTGTATCTAGCTGCAGACCGAGGCTCCTGGCACTCTGTGCCTGTATCTAGCTGCAGACCGAGGCTCCTGGCACTCTGTGCCTGTATCTAGCTGCAGACCGAGGCTCCTCACACTCTGTGCCTGTATCTAGCTGCAGACCGAGGCTCCTCACACTCTGTGCCTGTATCTAGCTGCAGACCGAGGCTCCTCGCACTCTGTGCCTGTATCTAGCTGCAGACCGAGGCTCCTGGCACTCTGTGCCTGTATCTAGCTGCAGACCGAGGCTCCTGGCACTCTGTGCCTGTATCTAGCTGCAGACCGAGGCTCCTCACACTCTGTGCCTGTACCTAGCTGCAGACCGAGGCTCCTCACACTCTCTCATCCAATGTCCTGCTCTTAACATGCTGACAGCATTCAGACAGTGATTATATACAACAGGTACCTGCAGATAGTTTAAACATATACTCAAGTTTGACTTGGAATAAATAGCAATATTCAAGCCTGACCAAAGAACGAGTTTTTCCAAGAAACGAGTTGTTCCAGAGGAGCTTGAAAAGGCAGTCTGAAATTTACAGCCCCCCCCCCCAGATGCGGTGCAGGCAGGTCACAGGGATGACATCACCGAATCTTCCCAGGGGACTTACAAAGTGACCCTAAGCCGGATCTCATCCCTCTCCTGCACCTCCTCGCAGGTCTTGTCCACGTGGTCCTTCCACAGAACGTGGCAGTTCCTGCAGGTTTCCTGTGGGCCAGAGTGACAGACAGTGAAGTCACACACGTGTCTGCAACACAGGTACCGCCTAGTCGGAAGACGACAGCGACAATGCGGGTGCTGGCCGGCCCACACACGGACTGCCAGACCCACATTCGTGACCCAGATGCGGGACGAGGCAGCCTGAGGGGCAGAGATTTCGAACACTATGGGAGGAATCCAGCAGGAAGCGCGTGCAAAGCTTACAGGCCTGAAAGTGTCACATGGAAGCAGTGCCAGACAATCCAGGTCGCTTCTAGTACTGAAGTAATACAGGAAGAATTAGATGAAAAACACCACCACCAATCATTCGCGCTCACTAGAGACAAGTCATATATTGGGGTCACCGTGGATCATAAAGTCATCATTTGTCTTTCCAAACAGACACATTGCTGGTAAAGGCAGGCAAAGGGTGTTTTTAAGGCCAGCTACATGGAGACAGGGGCGTTCCCCCTCCACCTCAGCCCCCCCCCCCAGAAGTTGGGCAGTTCAGTCGACTCGATGCCTAGAACCGCATTTCCCACTCGCGGGCCACGCGGAGGACCCGGTCCAGGCTCCGTGTGGCCTGCCCTTCATCTCACCACTAGGGACACCAGAAGCAGCCTGCTCTCCCGTAGCCACACCCCCACCCCGCCCCAGGCCAGGGACGACCCACCTAACTGGTTAAGGTTACAAGAGAGTGAGCCGGCTGATTGCTGGGCACCCCAACATAACCTCGCCTCTCCAATGCTGCAAGCGTCCAGGCAACAAACTCCAGACCATCGATAAGTATGTGAGGACTATGAATAATCAAAACATCTGTGAATTTGACCAAGACACATCAGGCACCAGCTGCCTAATCACAGGGGAAAGAGTCATCTTATCCCGTCCAGTCAATAAACACCACATTACTGAAATATCACACATTTCTTAAGTGCCAGTCAGTGACATTTGCACATCTGATTAAGCATGCAGACTAGACGATGATTTTTACAACTGTAATAAATAAATCTTCCACCACTTACCAGGTATTGGGCAACAGGAATATAAAGCGCCCTACACAATTATTGGCATCACCTTGTAAAGATTTGTAAAAAGGGTTAGAAAAAAGAAAAAAAAAGAAAAAAAATCTACCTTTGTGAAGTAGCTTCATCTCACTGAAAAAATGAGGAAAACACCTACCATTCCTTTAAAAAAAAATTATTGAAAGAAAAACAAATCCATCGAGAAATAATTATTTTCAACAAAAACACATGTGCCACGATTATTGGCACCCCTGCTTTTAATATTTGCCAGTATAACAGCACTGGAGTCTTCTCCTATAACATTTTATAAGGTTGGAGAATACAGAGCAGGGCATCTGAGACCATTCCTCTGTACAGAATCTCTCCAGGTCATCCAGGGTCCTAGGCCCTCTCGTGTGCTCTCCTCTTCAGCTCAGCCACAGGTTTTCAGTGGGGTTCAGGTCAGGGGACTGAGATGACCATGGCAGAAGCTTGATTCTGCAGTCAGCTAACCATTTCTATGTTAATTTGGACATGTGCTTAGGATCATTGTCCTGCTGGAAGATCCAATGACGGCCCAGTTTTAGTTTCCTGGCGCAGGCAGCAAAATTTTGATTTAAAATGTCCTGGTATTTCATGGAGTCCATAATGCCATGTACCCTAACAAAATCTGCAGGGCCTTCGGAGGAAAAACCCACCTTGAATGTTTATTAACAAAAAGCTCTATTTTTGTTTCATCAGACGAGTCAAAGTTGTAGTAGTGTTTCGCAAACTCCAGGTGCTTACGTTTGTGGTTAACTGACAAGAAAAAGCTTTTTCTGGCATACCATCCAAATAACCTGTTAGCAAGAAGGTGGCATATGATGGTTTTTTGGAGACGTGGTAACCCCAAGATTTTACTTTGTCTTGTAATATGAGAGGTTTTTTTTGCCTCTCTTACAATCTTTCTCACTGTATGTGGGGGGAAAAATAAACTTGGGTGCCCTTCCTGGTTTGTAACAATTCTAGTTATTGTCCAATTTTTTATTATTTCCCTAACAGTAGAAATGGGCATTTTCAGGCGAGTAGCTATTTTTTTAATACCCATACCCTGACTGATGTAGGTCAACACACTTCTCCCTCATTTTGTTTGAAAGTACTCCTATCTTTCCCATGTTGCTGGATGAAGGGAATTTGGGCTTTGTGTCGCCTCATGTTTGTACCCCAGTTAATCAGGAAGTCATGGACGACAGCTTGAAGGTTTTTTCACTCCACTCAACTCAAAGATGTACAATTTACAGGGGAAACATGCTTCAGTTACATTGTGTTCACTCTAATTTCTAGGGATGCCAATAATCGTGGCACATGTGGTTTTTGTTAAAAATAATTCTTGATGAAGGATTTGTTTTTCTTTGAATAAATTTATTTCAAAGAAAGACTGGAGTTTTCTTATTTTCAGTGCGAGATAAAGCTACTTCACTGAAAGGCAGATCTTTTCTAACTCTTTTTAAAAATCTTTATAAGGGTGGAGGGTGATGTATAATATACATAAGGGAAATACGACAGGCATGTAATCAGAGCCAGAAAGTCAGAGGGCAGAACAGCTCTAATCAGTGACAATTGTCCTGCGGGGAGGGGGGGGGAGATGAAATGGGGCTTTGTGTTGAGAGGATAAAACAATGGTGAGGCGTGATGCACGGAGGGGGTGCATCCAAGACAACGGAGAAAGATCACACCCTTGTGGTGACAGAAGGACCTGCAACCAGGAATGAGAGCACACACTAACCAACCTAACAGAACACAGCGAGACATTGTATTCAACAGTTTATGAATTCCTCATAAAAGATAACGGCTGCCTGTCTGGCACTCCAAGGAAAGACGACATACGGAAGAGGGGGCAGCTGTGCCAGATCCCTCGGGCACCCCCCTGGCACAAACCAGAAGCACACCTCTGCCACAGCGCTGGGACCAGGAGGAACAGGAACAAAAGTCCACTGTCCAAGCCCTTGTATACATGTACACTGGCAGGTTGTTAGCTCTGATCCCAAAAACAGACACATGAATCATCATATACACATGACCGGTGCACTGCGGGAACATGGAAACATTAAAATTCTGATATGGCGCTACATAGCGTGTGGTGTAAATGGCATGATGCAGGACCATTTCTAATTCATTCATTCATAAAAGTCTCCTGTGCCTAACAACTCATCACAATTAGCTAATGTCGAGTTAGAAAAATGCACTCTCAATGTTGTCAAAGCTGCTGACAGCACATTTATAAATGATGAATTATTAAATAAAAATGTCTATGGGGGGCGGCTGACGAACAGTTAGGTAGCAAAGGGTTCCTTTAGTTACAAGTACAATATCAACATTTCCAGCTGCTCCCAGATGATCTCTCTCTTATTTGGAGAGATCATTTTCTCTGCAATTTGGCAAGCTATTTTAATTCCGTACAGCACACTACACCGCACACAATTATGATAATGCTTCAAAACAATACATCTAACTGCTAATCATTTCTGGTAACCCTTTGTGAGGGGAGACTTAATGACACCTTAGGTCTTATGTCACTGGTTTAGGAAGGCTGACAGGTAACCCTGGTTAGAGTCCCCCAGCCACAAACCATAAACGCTGTAAGATGATTCTGCCTTGTTTGTTGTGCTCTGTAGGAATGTCCTTCAGTTACATGCATGCAAGCAGGCGCTCTTATTGTGAAATGTCTCATCACACTTATCCTCCAGGGTCTTATCGCTGTGGCTCAGTGCCGTTGTCTCTCTCTCTCTCCCCCTCCCCCCCCCCCCCCGCCTGTACAGGAGCTACAGCTGCCCTTATAAGGCAGTGATACGAGCCACACCGCCCCCCCCAGACCGCTTGGCTGAGCCAAACCGAGTCCGCAGTCTGACTCTGGAGATGCCACCCCTTCATGTGGCAGGCTGGCACAGCACCTCCCGCCTTTCTGAGGGTGGCGCGGCAAGTGTGAGACCACTGCCTGAGGGCCAGGTAAGCTGCAGTCAGCTGACAAGCCGGGACCTTGAAAGCAGACCATCTAACAGGAAAGGAACGCCTCTTTTAGAGTCTCCATCCTGGGTCGCTTGAAAAGGCCTGACAGCACTCTGCAATCACCTCCAGAAAGGCACTGAAGAAACAGGACTTCCCTATAAGCCAGGAGAATACTTTGTAGGCACAACAAAATCCTGTGATCCAGCAAATGGAGGAAGATATCTGTGCTGAGTAACAGTGTATGGCACAAAAAAATGGCAGGGGGGCCATGCCAAAAACACCCCCCCTCCATTTTGTTTGTCCAGCTGTATGAGCATAAGGGGAGACCAGACGCCTTTGGCTTTGTCACAAGTCCTCCCTGAGCCGATAGCTGGCCCACTTGCTGAAACGAGGACATTAGAATCCGCACACATCGCTTCCAAGAGCCCAGCCTCCTGGGAGCAGGTCCGCCTATCATTAAGCATGGGCTCAGGCTGAGCACAGGGCGTTCCCCACGGCCCGGCTGCACAGACGCACGTGGCACCCCCTGGGGCCCACTGTGTGTCACTGCAGCCCACAGCGATGACACTCCAAACACAGCGTGATTAGGGCTCTCAAAGATATAATGCATAAAGGAAATTGCCAGTTCTACATAAGGAGGATCTTTCCCGAATCGTGACAGACACTTGGATAAAACACAACCCACACACACTGCCGAAGCTCATCTGCCACATCCATATGTACCAAATTCCTCCCAGAATGGATTTAAAATTAGCATCACGCATTGAAAAATGAACATAAATCCATAACCTACTGAAAAACATGAACAGAGAAATCAAATTTTTCAAAATGATTTTTGCAGAGTCCCAATTCAGCCCAGAAAACAGCTTGGCAGTGGGCAGAAATATGAAGTCACCAGAAGGCAACAGAAAGTGTGTCACACGCATAACCTTCTTACAGATTTTCTTTAAGACTTCATTTGTACAAAGTACATAGGAATTCTTTGGTTTTCAGGGGCATCATTTTTGCCGGGATTTGAACCCACAACCACCCCCTGACCTACACAGTGCAATGAGCCATGCCAAAGAGACGCACCTAACAGAAGGGACCCATTCTGTAGGAGTCTCAGTGACAAAGATGTCTAGATGGGCAGGGTCTAAATAGCGGCGCTCACCTCCACCACAAGGTGGCGGAAGACGCCGCCTTTGACCTATGGGAGAGAAACTGGAACAGAGAGGCCTAACAGCATAACCCAGCTTCCTCTGAGGAGGCAGGCTGCTACAGAACCTGCCCTGCTAGGCACAGCCCATCCAGCAGGTGGCACCCAGCACCAAACAACCGGCCCGTCCCAATCCAGATGCTGGCCATCAACACAGATTCCAGGAACCATAAATCTACATACAGTTGGTCTTTTCCACTATGGTGCGGTGACCATTAGCTCAAGGTATGAGTGTAAAGACAATACAAAACTGCCCAGGTCGGATGTTACTTCAGAAGAGCACCTTAAAACGCCAAACTCAGAACCTTACAGCTGCTTATCTAGTAAAGAAAGCGAGCAAAGATCCCATTGAAGAAAGCACAGCAATTACGGCAGGGGACACCCCAGACAGGACACCAGCCCGTTACAGGCCGTGCAGTTTTCAAACGTGAACCTTCAAGTATCTGTAAAATCTCACTATTTTTAAATAAGAGAAAACCTCAGCTTAACAGTGGACAGCCTTCACAATTCCAGCACACACATTCTAAACTAATGCTAATCCACTATATAAACCTCCGTACACTGACCTATTGTCAAGTTCAGAAACTGATACCTCCTGTGTGAGTATTTCAGGGCTCTCACCCAACATTTTAAATGTTCCATCTGTGAGTTTTAATGGAGTATCTAAGTTGTAGGTGTGGTTGGCTGAGGTCAGTAATGATTCCTTAGCTCAGCTAAGTGAAAGAATGAGAGAATGCTCCAGAACATACCATTGTGTTAGTCTATCAGGCGTCTCTGAAAGTATAGTTTGTGGCTAACGGACAGACAAGAGGAACAGAGCAGAAAACAGGCCACATTATGACATCATAGCACACTGTCCTGGATTCTCATCCCATCTGCTACAGTTCCACCAAAACAGGGGAGGGAAAAGAACATTTGGATCAGTATTTAATGGCCTCTGATTTATTAAGGCCTAGAGAATACATCTGAGACCCCCCTCTCCCAGCCTCATATTTCGCCATTGCGTCATGACTGGTGTCAAAGAAAGATGACATAAGGCACTTTCCCATCGAAGTTCAGGAACCTAGTTACAGTTTTCGAGTTTCTGGGCTCTCTCGATCGGGAACTTTTGTATGCACGGGAGATGCGAAAATGAGGGTGACCAAGTCATTTTGTTAGTTATTGGTAGAGATGGGCGATCCACGTTTTTTCAGTTCCGATCCGATTTCGATACACAACTGCCGATACCGATACAGATTCCGATACAAGAGCTCTTTTTACTTTGTTATACTTTACATATTATTTTTTTTAAGCTAGTAAATACAGATGGAAAAAATGTATGACAAAAAATATTTAATTAGGCTACTACAAACATACATAACGTACTGTTCCACCTCATTTGTTTTAAGCGTTTTTGAGGCATTTGCAGTTCAATATGAATATCTTCAAAGCAAATATACACAAGTGGCGAATGCTTAAAATTAACAGTTTTTCTCCCATTGGCATCAGCGCAGTTACACTTTTGTTGCGATGGCAGCCCCTCTTGTATCTCAAGCAACGAGTTCGCAAAACAGTCCAATTAAGTTAGCGACTCCCAAATCATCCATTGCTTTGTTTTGTCTCGCAGTTGCGTGCGCTTTGTTAAATGGGATTTTCCATTAAACGCTATTCCCACCTCAAAACCTTATTTTACATAGATTGCAAAACGCTGTGCTTCCGATTTCTGTTAAAAGCCTAAAATACTCCCAGATCACGTCTTATCTTATGCTCCTCGTACTGCGAAGGGTATGCGCATGACCTCACAGCAGGCGGAAGTCACTGTACTCACACCCACTGAGTAGCAAAAAAGACTTAGGGGCAGTGATAGCGTTCGATTTGAATTCCGCAAAAACACAAATGTAAAATGGGAAAGAGCTGTCGTGCGATTGATTGCCAAAAACTAAATAAGTAAGTATAGGGCGTGGATCGGTCACGCATGGCCGATTCCCGATCCATCAAATAGGTCTGGATCGGCGCCGATACCGATCCGAATATCGGTATCGGTGCATCTCTAGTTATTGGTGGGATTGGTCACAGGACAAACACAGGAAAAATCACATTGTAATCATAAAGCCCATGACATTTATAATTCACTATTAAATATGACCAGATGATTATCATTTTGGTTTCAGAATAAAAACAATGTAACATAATTCTGCTAAGTGCTGGCAAGTTTCACGGCGATTTTAGATGAAAGATTGTAGTCAATTAAAAATTTCTGATGCAGAAATACGTAAATGCAAGCAAAAAAGGCATTCATTAACACTTTAAATGTAATAGATATAAAAATAAATTTGTCTGCTAAATTTTTGCTTCGGAACCATCTTTTTTTACCCGCATTTCAGTACAACTTCTAAATTAGCACCAGCGCTTCTAATCAACCAAATAAGCCAAGTTTATTCGCTATAAGCCCCATTCAATAGTTCTTGATCCACAGAAAAGTACCTCCTCCAAAGTAAGGATTGAAAAAAGCATCAGGAACTCTTTGCGGAATTAGTCAGTTCCTGCAATGGGAATGCAACAGAAGTTCCTGGCTCCTGAAAAAGGTTCCTGCGATGGGAAAGCGCCTATAATAAACAGTACCTATGAGGGAGGAGGAAAATAAAAACTGGGGGGGCTGCAGACAGGCAGTCTATTGCTGCCATCTAATGGTCAAATAGGACAATTACAGGATATATATATTAAACACTACTAATATGACATATATATAAAATTTAACTATACGACCCAGGCATATATCGAAAGCACTGCAGATCTGAGAGGGATCTCTTATAAAACTGCCCAGAGGGGTGACTCCATGTCCTGTCCTGCATATAACCACATGCATGCTCACAATTCTCACAATGCTCACTACCCAAGAAAAACATTAGATACAAAAATCACACTTATAAGATCTGGCCTGGTTAACTTACTGCTGAGTGATCAGAGGATGCAAGGAAGTGACCATGAAATATTTCTAGCATTAAAGTCTAAATACAGCTGACATGGAGAGAGATGCATATAAATGGTATAAGGCTGTGGAGCTCAGGAATGGTCAGCACAGCGCCAGAGCTGCCCGCTTCAGCCACATCAAGGACAGAGGGGATCACAAACTCCACTAATTATTCTGCCAAAGCAGTCAGAGGGCTAAGCTTGGAGGAATCTGCAGAGAATAGAAGGTGTTCAGCCCTCGTGAATACAGACTAAAGTATCAGCCTGATCCTGCCACAAACCCCACACTGTACCGGTGTCACAGGTCTCACCACAGCTCAGAGGCACGTTAAGCACACGGACAAACACAAAAAAAGTTGATGATATTTCAATGCACCTTCATTGCTCTATTCGGTGGCAGAAAGTTGGACAATCTATCCAGATACGCAAAATGTATTACAGAACTGTCACAGAATGACATGTAGAATCGCAAGTACAGTAAAATGACAGACTATGATAAAGTTCACACACATTTTTCAGAAAGTCCGCGGGAAAACACTGTGGAAACAAATTCTATGTCAATGACCTCAGACTAATCAATGATAATTTGGGGATTTTATACATAGTACAGGTTTGCCCTGCTATCCAAAAGTAGAACATTCCTATGAAACCTTTCTTAAGCCAAACTGGCAGAAAGGTGAAGAAACTATTTATATAATAGTTAGTAAAAACAAGAATGATATAGTCACAGCAGAGAGAGAGAGACACACACACACACACACACACACACACACACAAAGTACTTATACAAACCTCACCTAGAAAACGCTAAATGCTATTTTCACTTTTCTTGATTTTTGCTATTAGGGGAAAAACTCTTCAGGCATCTTAGCGAAAAAAGCTGCTAATGTAGTAAAGCGAACTTTAACACAGTGATTATAGCCTCTCTTTATTGAGTGGCTATAGCACTGCATGCACTAAAATGATTGCCATCACGCAGTGAACATTATGCATAATTGTACACTGGTGCAGGGAGGAGTTCAGGGGTAAAACAGCAGAGTTGCCTAATGAGACTCGTGCCTCATATCTCTTAGCATTTAATTTTGATACTTTTTCTTTTGATCCTCCCAGTTCATTCTTAGAATACTGACTATAAGTGAATGAATTCTGTCACAATACCAGGGCAGAGACAGCATCTCCCCGGGAAGGCCACCCACTGCTCGCTGCATGATGCCAAGGTGCAAGGTATGAGGCGAAGCCTGAAGGAGGATCTACCATGCTGCCGTCGTTCCCGTCGTTTTCTTACTCGGCTAAAATACACTCCCCCCATTTGTTTGAAGCCACCACTGGGATGCCTGCAGTGGCATCAACAAAATGATTAACAAGCTACGGCACATGGATTCAGAGCCAAATCAGGGGAGAGTGTAACAAAGGGCGGCCCAGCATTCAGATGCATTAAGGGTTGGACTTCATGATGGGCCATCCAATTACACTCACAGCCCCAACACCAACGGCTTAACGATAGAGTACAAACCCAACACGGTGTTACCCTACGATCACTGCTACACTGCCATGTCTTGCATTAACCTGGCAGAAACTGAACCAGGAGAAGCAGCTTAATCTGGAGGCCTTCTGAGAAGCAGACGGAGCTTATGAGAATCACGTACCCTCCAGCTAGCCGGTCACCTCGCAGGGTGACCAATTTGCAAGACCATAAAAGGCCCTTTTGTCCTTGCAGCTCAATTAGGAAGGAGCTGTCAAGCCGGCTCCCATGGGCTGAATATAGCTTCTGCTTTTTGCCACCCATCAGTTGCTCCAATAGGGTCAAAACCCCGCGGTGAAGCAGGCATGGCTGAGCGTCACGGTAATCAGAAACGACACTGGTATTGTACGCAAGATTGCACTCATTTTCATAAATGAACCATCTCACTAAAAAGCACACTTGAGGGCCAATTTCCTAGCAGTTGTACTTGTTCTTCTGGTGTGTTACACCATATGTCAGGCCATCTCTTAAGCCTTTGAAATGAACAAAGTTAAAATCACTGTCTTTTTAAACAGATAAACCCATTATGGCACAGAAAAGTAATATGGAGTCTTGACAGTGAAATACTTCAGAGTCATCAATGGACTAGAAAGTGGCTGTGAGTTCAGGTTGTCTCTGACAGGCCAAACAGTGGGGAAAAGCCAGCCCAGACTCTGTAGACATGTAAACAAAGAGGGTTATTTTCCACAGACTGAACTCTCCCACAGCACACAAAGGAGGCGTTGCCACAGATCCAGACCGAGGACGCCCAAGTCAGGGACCCCAAGCCCCTAGAGCCGCCATTTAACCCACTTAAGAGGGAGCTGAGTGTCTTACTTGATGTTTGAAGACATGAACTGAGGTCCAGGCTCATTCGTTTGAGTCACGCATTTGTGTGGTCATAAAGTGGGGGACCTTGAGTGCCAAATTTACCTTAGAAATGTAAACTGACAGAGCGTTACAGGTTTCCCTGGCAGTTACCAAAGGTAACTGTAGAGTGATTTCATCCCTGGGCACTTAAGGATGCCTGTGTAAGCGGTATGTTACCTATAAGGACATTCTCATAGACAAACGAGAACAAGCATTGCCCTCCTACAGCAGTCCGCTCAAGTTCTGTCTCACATTCAGCTGGAATTCTCTTGAAATAAGATTTGACTTACAGAGGATTAACAAATTTACACAAGGTGCTTTCTCCAAGATTCAAATTTTTGGCAATTAAATAAAAAATAAAATAATAATAATAAAAAAAAGGGTAAAAATTCCCCCTCACGGAAAAACCAAATAATGGCACAGAACCAATTTCTGTTATTCTCACTAGAACCACATACTTCACAGAAAAATTCTCATGAATGACATTTTGTACTTTAAACAGGCGTAAAAAGAGCTTTCTGTGCGTCATAAATCATTGTAAAAGCCCTGACCATAAGCACACTGTAAAAGTCATGAACTGTGTGGTGGAGAGATATCCATCTGAGGGCTCGGGGGCCAGGGCAGGGCTGGGTTCATCAGGAGAAGCTGGAGACTGCAGAGAGAGTCCCGGCTGGGAGGGCGACAGCGAGCAGCTCAGGAAAGCTCACACGCTATCAGTCTCAAACAATCGGTCACAAAACCACAACCAACAAGGAAAAAAAAAAAAAAAACCTAGAATCTCTTCCATGCAGAGAGTGCGCAGATAAGCAGAAAGGCGTACCCAAAACCTGAGGCAACAGGCAGCAGAGAAGCAAAGTACAAAACAGTGGATTTGTTTTAGTTTAAAAACCTTAGGTGCCAGGCTACGATAAAACGCTGCTCAGGGCTAAGAAAGTCACCGCTTACTTCCCACTCTTACAGAGAATAGGGGAAAGAGAGCAGGCCCAACCCAGAAACCGAAAGCGGCCTCCACGTTCCTGATTTTACTCGCACACCAGCAGCTTGCGGTGGCTGAGCCATCATCAGCTGCCATGGAAACACGTTCCAGCAGCTCCATGATTGGACGGGGCTGGCATGTGGTTGGAGGACTGAAGCCCACGTAACAGCGGCGCCGTGTTAAGCGTTCAGCTACTATCGCTAGCATTATTACTGTATTGCTATGACAGTGGCCACTGTTCAGGCTCTTAAGTAGCTGCAGTGTTCAATTTATTACCAGCAGCAATGTATTTATGTAATTATACAAGGAAATGCACGAGACCTCATTTTTTGACTCTATTTGAATATATATAAAAAAATATATATATTACATTATATATCTATATATCTGAAACTTAATAGTAGAACTCCCGGGGAGGTGGCAGCCTAGCTGTATTTGCAGAATGAACGCCCCTTGTGTCACCCACGGAGTCATAGAGCCATCCTGTGGACACTAGCGGAATTACAAGGGCCGAAGGAAATGAGCAACTTCTGTGTTTTGCATTTTCATTGTTCATTAGAGATATTAAATGCAACCTTTTATTAAAACACCGAACACTGGAGAATGCTCAAAACGTGCGATTAAGAACACAAGCTTACCAAGAAAACCTGAAATGAATCATTTGCCAAGCTTGTAAATAATCACAAATTGTCAGCTTGTGTACTTCTTAGGTGCAAAGACTGTTCAAAATATTCTACTGTAAAACACACCACAAATCTCATTAAGAAACTTTAAATTAACTTTAAATACTTTGAATGTTCAAGGAAATTCATCCAAATTCAAAAATGTAATTTGCTCCAATGCTTGCTTCTCTTTCTTTTTTAAAAATCATTTTCAAGTGTATTTAAGATATTTTTATGTTTCCAAACATTAGGATAACAGCTGGCTTTAACAGTCACCAGGGAGCCTCCTGGGATTGTGTAAATCAATCGCTCTCATAGTGCCATGAATTTACGCTTAATTAGAGACCAAAAACAGTTACTGGTGACCTACGGCACAACACAGAAGGGGCGTCTTGCCTATATGAAGAAAGGGATCAGCAGAAAACTTTGGATGGATGCAATAAGCTCTGGTATTAGAACAGGTTTGGAGTGCACACACATTTTCCCCATATACCATGGCCAGCAGATGAACGTTTCAGAGACAGGTAATTCAATTTCCTTACAAAAATGAATTAAATTCGTATAATTCCTCAGTGAAACTGGCCATGAACTCATATGCCCCAGTCAACAGTGAGTATACTGACCTTCCTGCAGCGGGGGTTCGGGCAGCTGAAGAGAGAGATTCCCTTGTCTAGCAGAGCTGGGAAGTTGCAGAATGGACACCTGGGAAAGAGATCGAGACAGCTTCAGGTCTCTTCTAGATATGCTCTTAAGAGTCAGCTGGAAAGGCGAGGTTAAAATCGTCATGGTTACACTGCATCACAGCTCAGAGCAGGTAGCACCGCCTGACTAAATTACACAATGGAAAAACAAACTAGCAAGTCGGAATTGGGCGCTGTGATTCAGTGATCAGCGGTCCCATACACTGCGGAAAAGAGCGGGCAAGCGGCAGCGAGGAGACCCAACCTGACAAGCTCGTCTGCGCAGGTGGCGGCCACGGCCTCCTCGGCCTGCCGCTCGTAGTACTTGTACAGGATGTTCTCCGGGAGAACCTTCTCCAGCTCGCTGGTAGGGAACATGCACGTGCAGCTCCCGTCCATGCAGCTCAGCTCCGACTGTGGGACAAACATTTATGTCTCGTTAGTTAGGAGATGCTTTTTAACCAATAATTCAATCATTTTGGACCACCACACTTCGACTGGAACAGTGTCCTGGGAAGAAGAAGAAAAAAACACACACAACAGTATTTCTGGGCCAGGTGTTTATAAAAACAAATAGTTTGTAAAATGAAAAAGGAGTTTGTTAAAAGGCTAACAGTACTTAGTACTTTAGACTAAGAGTCAATTACAGCATTGCACAGAAACAGAAAATTTCATCTCGATATGGTCAATCACTTACAAGATGAAAGCACATAATGCAGCACAGAAGAGTATAATGACCAAACGGCTCTCTGCAATATGGAAAAGACGACTCTTGTTTTGCAGCCAGATTAAATTTTAATGGCACACACTCAAATAGCATGAATCTAATTCAAGTTAAGGGCTATCATTTTCATATGCTGCCTTCTGACCGCACCAAAACCCACGACTCCTTCACTGTCTGCTGATACTTGTATAGCTAAAAAGTGCCTGAAACAAGTAGACGCTCACCTGGACTGAACCAAACTGAAAGCAGCAGCAGTACAGCCAGTCTTGAGACATGCACCGGAACCTTCCGAGTAACAAGCTTACTGCCAGGTTTAATTTACTGCCAGGTTTTGGTATTAGGGTTCTCAGGCTGGGTACGTGACTCCAAACACACTGTGACGCTCCGTGTCCCCCCCCCCCCCCCCCGATCTCACACCTCGCAGCAGACACTCACCCGGCCCGAACCGAACACGGCCTCCTGAGCGTACTTCACCAAGCACTCCTTGCAGAAGAGATGCCCGTCGGTACACTGCGTCAGGTCCTCGAAGGCGAACTCGCCATAGCAACAGCGGCACTCAATCAGCTGGCCATCCTGCAAAAGAAAGGGCGGCCCGTCGTGCTGGTTTACAGAGTGGCCCGGCACCGAGAACCTGCCGAGACGGTCCGCGGGCACCGGGCTTCCGGACCACCGCTTACGGAATAGCAGAACAGCAGCAGGGACAGAGTGGCGAGACCCTAACATCAGCTTGGTTGGGAGTCCTTCCCCCACGACAGAAATGACAGAGCTACGTCAAACATTTCAAAAATTTCAAATATTTTTGAAAAAATAAAAAATGTATACCTTTTGATACTGCTCTTCATTCATTTGCAGAGCTAAGAGGAAGTCTTCGTGCTGCCAAGAAAAGTATCCAGAACCATTAATTGCACGCAGATGTATTGTTATTAACAGGAGCTAGTCTCTCTCTGACATTGCTCAGAACAAAAACCACTGATCGGAAATGTCTCAGTCCTGAATTTGATAATTAAAGGCACATTTCACGGGACTCGTATACCGTTCAGAATGCTCAATATTTTGAACTGAAACCTGAAAGGTCTTTAACGTATTCAACATATTTGTACCACATGTTGGGACCAGAAGGCAACTAAATACATATTTAACAAAAAGAATTCAGGGTCAAAAGTACAGAACGTGAAAAGCGGAGCTCACCTCAGCCATCTCTTTGGCTTTCTGCTCGTAGAACTTTATTTCTTTCTGCAAACTCGGGTGGAGCGACTTCTTGTCATAGGATCTCCAGTACCTCCTCTTGTTTTCCAGGAAGAACATGCGCCGTTCCAACTTTGTGGAACCTCCAAGAGGATTTGGACAGTCAAAATTCATCCAAATATAAATTTAAGACCAGCAGCACCACATTAGCCAATTACTAGAATAGACATGGCAGAATACTTGGGTAAAAACTTTCCCATGGTATAGAGTAAGATTATAGATTATAGTTCAAAGACATTTTCTCCTAGATATTTCACCTTTGTCAAGGTCAAACATTAATAAAATGTAAAGGGATTTAAAAAAAAAAAAAAAAAAAAAACACACAAAATGAGATACAGGGTGAAACAGGCAAGCCACTGGTTTGCTGGAAAGCATCTGTAAAAACAGCGCAAGTAAAAATGCCTTTCAGAAAGCACCCAAAACCAACATGAAAAGTGTTAAAAGTTTCTCCCCATACCGCACCCTGCCCGTGCCCCTCCCCCCCCCCCCACTCACAAGTCCTGCATGCAGCAATAACATGGAGACAAAACACAGACACGAGGCAAGCTAGAGAAGAGGAGCTGGCTGGTAAGATAAAACATGCCAGGAGTTTATTTCTGAGCCATTTTTTCATGCACATGTACAGCTGTCTTAATAAAAGTGCCTGTGAGATACATTTGGCTCTGAATTGGGACCGTCTTTTTGTTATTTATGTGAAAAAAATAGAGATATATTGAATATCATCGTTCAGCTAAAAAAAAAAAATAGAGATATGATTTTTGGTGCATATTGGCCAGCCCTAGACTGGCACGATCGGGAGCGTCACATCTGGCCAATAAAATCATTAGTAGTTGTACAGTAGGTCACATACTTTCTGCCACCAAATTTGTTTTATTGGGGAAACAAAAAGAGTAAGGATTTCTTTCTGGAACACGTGCTGGAGTTCTGAATGGTTCGCAACGTGCATCAGCTCAGCATATAATGAAGGTGCAGAAAATCCACCCTACCAATGACACAATGGCCGTTTCTCAATATGCACACTTGACCACACTCGTGTTCTCTTGTACCCGTTTTACGCCATCTTCCACTGCCAAAGATCACTTCCAATACTAAAGGACAGAAGTCCAAACAACGGTAAAAAAAATCCCTGGATCAAGGATGCATCAGTTGCATCCTTGTCAAACAAGACCAATCCCATGATTAACTACGTCCCAAGTTCACTTCTGAGAAACAAGTTAGCAAGACTGCTCTTGCCAAAACCAAAAGTAAGATCTTTGCGTTCTTGGGATTGAGAAACACCCAATGATTCCACCACCACAAACACTCTTCCCAGACCCAGCTGCCTTCGCTGGCCTAGCTTGTTTTCGGAAGTTCCGTGCTCAAGCCCCAGCGTTCACTTTCCCATCATTCGACATTAACACCTGGTTAATGCTAATTAAAATAAAACTCAAACCCGCTGGTGGCCAATGGTGCCCTTTCAGACAAACTATTTTCCATTTTTTAATACTTTCAGCAGCTTCTCCACAATAATGCATGAGGAACACGTCAAAATCCCTAAATTAGGTTCACTTCCCCTTAAAGCAAGACACCAGTAACTGCCAGTGATCTAAGAAGGCCAAAGCAGTCAGACTTGCTCACTGGACCTTTTCACACAACCCAGGCTTCAGATGGACATCAAACACACAGTCACCTTGCTCAAACTTGAAATCTATATACGAGAACTGGTTCATTTCTTTCCTCCTCCTCTTCTTCCCCGATGGTTCAGCGGAATGCTCACGCCACTTCTTTAGGGCACCAGATAAGGCCTGGTACAGAGAGAAAACAGAGCCGCTGAAATCACACTACCAACATTCAGCAACCCAGTGTCCCCGGAAATGAAGGGCTCCCCTGAAAATTATACAAGTATCCTCAAATTAATAGATGGTGGGAACACTTACTAGGCATATATACACACACACCACCACAAAACTAGTTTCCACTTCTGAATTTAACATTCAAAAACTATTTGTTCATAATGTTCACTTCAGCTTATTTATAGAGCTGAAAAAAAATAACTAGACTGAGCCAATTTGAGTTAAATACATTACTCAAAGGTTAAACAGCTGGTTCTCCCTTGACCATTACGCTACATGCACAAAGTGTCAAAGGACAGCTCATAATTTCTATTCAATGGAGGGTGGCATTAGCAAAGGAAGAGACTAGCACAGACCTCCAGACCAGAGGTTTTCAAGCTTCCTTACACTCCCAACTGAACACAGACTAGTGCTAAGGACCCCCTTATCACTAACATCACAGGAACACATTCCTATTTCCCATTATGCAGCTATTCTGCGTAAACAAGATTTTACTGACGTTTCAGGAATGCATGATTCATTTCGGTGAATCCCCGGGTACGGCTCTATAGTCGAGCTACACGCCACAGAAGGGCCTACTGAGCATGCTCACTCAGAACTACACAGAGTGCTAGGCTAAATGCCGCAGAGTCTCCTTGAGCAATGTCCTCAGTCAACAGGTTTGGAGCAGCGCCTGCCCCCCCCCCCACGCCCCAGGGACCCATTTTTGCATCGATGAGGACCACTGTCAGAACTGTAATACTGGTGAGAGAATCCAGTACCTTGCGAGTGATTGCATAGTGTCCTTTAAGGGAATTCAGAGCCCATTTTATGTCCAGGCTGCTCAGCATCTTAAAATCCCCCATGAGAAGGTCTGCGGCTTGCAGGAGGACGCGGTGATCAACCGTGCCCAGCTTGGAGAACTCAAAATAATTCTCTTTTTCCTAAGAGCAGGAAGGTGACAAGAACAAAATGATGTTAGAGGAAAAAAAATGTGTCGTATGAGGTGCTCTACCATGTTCTTCAATTCGACAGTCGCTGAGGACTAAGTGCTCAGACTTACCTGCATTTCATTATCATTTGCTTCTAGAAGAATACTGGTGTGCTGATTCAACACAGAAATCCTCTCGTTCTTTGGATATTCAGGGTTCTCTAACAAAAAGTTGCAAATTCTGTAAAGATAAGCACAAATAAACAAAGCAAACTGCACAGTAACTCATAAACGGCACGCACATCCGCAGTGAAGGGGCACGCCTGAAACGCCACGTCCCTCACACTTACAATCCGTAAGCTTGTATGAAAAGCACAATACAAAAAACCACTTACAAATTTAAATCTTTCAAGTCATGTCTCCTTATCAAATCTGCTATAAAGGCTTCCTCTACATCCGGGAAGAGGTCCATCTGCACAGAGGGACAGATGTAAGCAACTCATTCACACATAATCAGTCCCATTACTGTACATAGCATCCAACAGATAAAAAAAATAAAAAAATAAAAATTACAATCCACCATTACCCCAAGACAACTACAATATCCATGGGTAGTTTCACATTTTTTTGGATAAATGATTTTACCTTTACATCATAATTGTAGAAATTCTATACAATATGTAGAATTTATTTAGCTCTAATAATATGCTCACAAAGACCACCAAGAGCACTTGTGTATCTCACACACACACACAAAAGATTTAACAGAAAATATTCATTCGCAAGTGGGAAGGTGTCAATAAAAGATGGACACAGCAGTTGAATCAAACAGAATATTCAGAACTGCACTTATCAAAAAAGTACATTTAATCTCCGGGCTGCTTATTCGTGCACTAGGTACATTTAGTTAGGTATGGATTCTGAGGCACTGTTTGACTGGCTGCTGGTTCCACCTCAGCATCACTACAGTGACTGGCCTATTCAGAACACACACTGCTGCATGCTTAGTATGGTTTCATTTTGTAACAGATTGCAAAAACAGAGCCATATATGCGGGTAAGCAAACAATGTGATTTTAGTGTGATTTTATTTCTAAGATGAGATGCTAAATATAAATACAGGAAATTCTGCATCACCTGGTTACACAAAGGTTTTTGAGTGACGACAGGTCTCTGTCTCTCTGTGCCACTTATCTAGGATATAGATATTCTAATCATGTTGTGAATAGAGTTTTGGCTTAAAATGCCCATAAACCATGGGAAGGTGTGAATGTTTTTGTCAGACGGGTGACATTAGGGGCCAAAGCCTTCAGCTCATGTAAAGTAAGTTGTGTGTGTGTGTGTGTGTGTGTGTGTGTGTGTGTGTGTGTGTGTGTGTGTGTGTGTGTGTGTGTGTGTGTGAGAGAGAGAGAGAGCACGAGAGAGATAGAGACTGGGAGCAATGACCTGGCTTTACTTTTTGCTTGTGTAAGTTACAGGGCAAACTGTATTTCTATGTTGTTCAAGTAGCCAAAAAAGTACCACAACCCTGCCAAATAAAACCACCAGTTCCAACTTGCCAGTCCCTTTGTACTTCGTATCTACTCACCAAAGCCAAATTGCCACACTAATACTTCCCAGACCACAAATTATTTCCTCATGGAAATCTTTGTCCCAATGATATCTCCACTTACCACTCCCTTCACCAGAGTGCTCAGGGTCTCCTGGTCATACCAAAGTCCATGATCCTTGTTAGCAGCGGATGGGCCAGGCCTCTCGTCCTCAGGCCTCGCTTCTGCCCCTAGAGGATGCACCATGGCAGGCTCTGGTAAGGCGTCCTGCTGGGTGGCTGCTTCAGCGGCATCTGATGCAGGGTGTAGCAGTGAGGGTGGGGTGGCAGGGGTCTGCCCCACCTGCGGCGGCTCCGCGGGGCGTTCCTGAGATGGGGCTGCTGCGATGTCCAAAGATCTGCCAGGCCTCGGCTGGCTGTCTGCTACAGATTCGAGTTCCGCCCCGAGGGGGCCAATTGACTCGGGTGCTGCTACACCGAGGACTTCCCCGTGTGGATCGGCGTGATGCCCGGAGGATGTCGGGTTCTCCTCCTCCGGCGCCGCTCCACTCGCAGGAACCGGGTCGGGTCCCGGAGTGAGTCGTGCGTTGGACGTGGAAGGTGCAGCATTCCGGTCTTCAATTAAGACACTGAGGGTGTTGCGTCTGGGCTCAGGCTGTGCATGGTGATTGGAGGACTGCGCCTTGGATTCGGCAGAGGCCTTATCCTTCCCGTCCGCTGGCCGCGACCTCTGAGAGCGCACCCTGCCCCAAGGAGCAGCAGGACGAATGACACTGGGGCGGAGGGGGGCTTGAGGCTGAAATGCAGCATAACAAACTGCTTTAGAGGACACAGAGCTCTTACCCTCTGACGGCAACCCAAATAACATCCACACGTTTCTTTATAACGGATGTTCCTTGACTGACATCCAAACCAAGTCAGTGTAGCTGTACCAGATTAGAGAACACAACCTAACAATAAAAAAAAAAGCTAAATTTCATATTACCTCCAATATCACCACATCTTCCTCCTCATCCTCGTCCTCAGCCTCCGATTTACTTTGAATCGTGTGATTTGTGGCAAATGTAAGCAGCTCATCATCCGAATCGTCAGATATGGTAATAGAAGTGTCGAACTTGGCCTTGCCATCTGTTAAAACATTTATGGGTCAACAGGTCAAACATCTGATTCTAAATGGCGCCTAAAGGGTTAAAGGCGTCACCATTACCTACCCTGTCCACGGTGCGTATGGAAACTAGCCAAATGGATAACTTCTTCTTCATCCGCTCCATCGGCCATCGTCAGTTACGCAGAGGCCACAGACTTCCACACGCTTACGATCGCAGGAACTCAGCAAATCTGCATGATCCTAAGTGAGAAAAGCTTTCCAGGTAAGTCTGCCACTGCATAAAATTTTTGCGTTTGGCTTTTGGAAAGAGAATCCGAATTATAAAAGCTTAGTGACAATGGCACTGTATGCTGCATGATAAATAAGGGGCGTATTACACAAGAAAAACAGAAAGACAAAAGCTAAAATGGGGACTGAACTTGTATGCACATGCAGCCACCGTACATGCATGAATAGTGCATGAAATATGCAGATCTCTTACTGAAGATTCTCAAACCGCTGCCAAAATCACTTCTGTTTCAATGAACTGAGAAAGGTTACGCAAACCAGGCATCAGAACCATGACGTGTCTGAAAGCCCAAGGGGAAGAGGAGGAGCTTAATGCCAGACTTAGGCACCCCACATCAAAACTACCAAAAGCACAGGGTGGGGAAACAAAAAAAAAAAAAAAAAAAGTTTACTAGAACACCTGGAAATGCCTTCTGCAGTGGAACTGGGCCAAAGATCAGACTGCTAAGAAATGAAAGAAATCAAAGCTGACTGACAAACCGTCCTTCGACGTAATCTCGACAAACCACTTCCCCACACACAATTTTGCTCCATGCCACAATGTATCCTAGGTGCTCGGACAAAGGCTGGCAAACCAAATGCAATCGTAAAACTGCGTTGCTCTTTTGTCCTTTTCCTGTACATTTACAGCAGGGGTGGGCAATCTTATCCGCAAAGGGCCGCTGTGTATGTAGGTTTTCGCTGCAACTCCCTCATTAGGTCACTAATTAGAGGACTGGTTGGCTGAAGAGTCCTCACACCTGGGTTTGAACCGCTGACCTAAAGGTTATCCAAAAACCTGCATACACACCGGCCCTTTGCGCATAAGATTGCCCACTCCTGATTTACAAGATGACTGAGTGACAACCTAAACATACCTAAAAAAATACCTAAACATAATTAGCAGTAAGATCAAATTCAAATTAAATAACTGCACAGGCCCCCACACAACAGAGATACAATAAAGGAAAGGGCAATTACTCATTTAAAAATAACAACTTAACAGGTAACAGAGGCCAGCTAACAACTCCAACTTCTTCATCATACGACTTTGAATATCCGATAGCGGATACAAATTGTGTCATTAATGGTTTGCAAGGTGACATTAACCAACGGCCCATGCAAGGTCCAACTTAGGTCAGACACATCCCTAACCGATCGAAAACTCGGAGAGTATTTTCAAGCAGACAAACTTACTACTGCAATTCTAACAAGAAAAAAAAAACTAAAAAGAAGTTATTAGGATGGAAAACTTATTTACCTACGCCAATACAATAAGTCAACAATACACTGTACTGATTGTTAAGAATGGATGATAATTTAACACAGCATTAATGACTTCAACATTGTCTGGCCAAGCAGCACTCAGTTTAAACTCCGAAACAAAGTAACCCTGTCACAGGTACAATTGTCAGACAGTACGTAACATTTGCAGCCTGATCACAAACCCTGAGACAAAGGACAATTTCACATGCATTAAGCGCAAAACAGATTTGCTAAGGGGGCGTCTGTGTGTTGACATACGTATATTTTGCCCACATCAAACAGGCATGCCAGATAACAGATACGCATCAAACACTCATGAGCCACGAAAATGAAAGAAAGCTTGTTTTCGGGAAAAGCTAGGTGACATCTTACGGGAAGCGAGCGAGCCGAATCGGCAGCACGAACATAAACACGGCGCCCCGCGGTCCGTGAGGAGTGCGGGAGCCTCGCCAGTGCGAGTCGTAGCCGCACCAACTCCACAAATTTACCACTTCAATTAACGCGTTTCGGCAAATGACAGTCCAGACTGGGTCTACGGACCTGTGTCCGTGTGGGGGACAAGGAATCGCCTCGTCCCTTTTCTTTTCCCCGTTTCCCTCTCTACTCTCTCACCGACTCTCGACACCCACAGATTTCCCCCGGACCGAGAAGGAGCGGACTAGCTTAGTGTCAACACTTAGCCAGCGAGCTAACTTTTCCTGCGTGCACTGCCTTCAGTACATACACACCTCTCCGACTTTCTACCGGCGGTAATATGGGCTACGGCAATAGCTCGTAACGAACATACCCGATTCGTAAAGCGGCTTCAAGAGGCTTCCCGGACCTGCACATACACCAGTCGCTAACGATAGTTACACTTTATCGACCGGAAACCAAAGCTAGTAGCACGTACAACTATATAGGACACTGAACGTGCATACGCACGGCCGCACGTTACGTGGCGAAGGTGTGTGGGAGATGTAGTTCTAACCGCCGGCATCCCTTGTAGGCCAACACTGACTCTAGGTGTCTCTGTTGGTCTGAATTACTTCTACCGATAAAAAATAATGTTGCCGGGCTCACTTTTACTACTACTACTACTATAATAATTATAACAATAATAATAATGGCCTGTGTGGCTGTAATCACAAGGTTGCCGGTTCAAACCCAGCCTCAGCACATCTGTGGGTCTTTGAGCAAGGCCCTTAACCCCCAGCTCCCTGGGCGCCCCAACAGGTGGCTTGCCCTTCGCGGACAGCTTACTCTACAAAGAGCAAGTTGAGGGAGGCATAAAAAAGACTTTCTCCACTGGGACGATAAAGGATCGATTATTATTATTAATATTATTATTAATGATATTAATAATAATAATAATAATAATAATAACTGCAACAACAATAATAATAATAATAATGTCACTCTGAGACTGATTGCAAGATTTAAGCAGGTGTACATTAATGGCAAAAACAGTGGTTCATCCAGACAAGCAGAAATTAACTAAAAATGTGCTGAGTGCGCTGTTTCCCATTGGCTGTTTGAAGTTGCCTCCATACTGCAGTTTACTGCAGAGAGCGGTGCTCTTTGGATGTAATTCGTTTTCTTTCCATAGTAAGGAAATGTGCTAAGGATGCCGCAATATTCTTGATCGATCGTTTGAATACGGACAGTGTTAGCAAATTATGATCATGGAGGAAGTCAGGGAGAGAATGAGCGTTCCAGTCAGCATCACTGGGGTGATGAGAAGCCACTGACTTACCAGTAGTCAGTTTCCATCCTGACTTGACTCATCCCTGCCTCAGACTCCTCACACATAAAAAGGTTCTTCTGGGGGTATAAAGGAGCTAGAGATCTGTCCTTAATTTGTATCTGACTTGCCTTCCAATACCCCGTGTATGTCTACACTGCACACAGGGTTTTATTATGGCCTAGAGGACAGTATAAGTATATGTATGAGAGAGAGATAGAATGCCGCTTATGTCAAAGTGACAGGTTGGGTCAAAGGTCACAAAGGTCAAATAAATCAAAAAGTGACAGGCGGGGGCTGCAAGCCGGGTGACGTCATGAGGTAGTGGGAGGGGGGGCTTTTTTTTTTTGGCTGTGAGCCAGTTGAGCGTTGGGATAGGGGTTTATTTGTATATAGTTTATTTATTTATTATAATTATTATAATTTAATTATGTATTATTATTTAATTATGTATTATTATGTAATTATTATTTTATATTGAGTAGAGTGCTTATGAGTGTGGTGTTTTGTCTGCATCCAGCGGGTGCCGAGCAGGGGGGACTGAGCAGGGGGGTTGGTGCGTTAAGGTCCCAAACACTGGGTCTGAGTGGGGGTGGGTTACCTGATGGAGTGTGAGCGTACGCTGTACCACCGTGGTAAGGTCCGTGGCTTTGGAGAATCTGTAGAAAAGGGCTCTGAGAGAGCGATGCTGTGTCTGTTGCGGTACCGTGGTAAGGTCCCATGGCTTTGGATAATCCGCAAAGGACTCGGAGAGAGCGATGCCGGAGAGCTGAGAGTTGTGCTGCGCGAGACTGAAAGAAATCCTGTGAGAATGACCAAGTTGGAGCTAAGAATGAGAGGAGGAGCTGGGTCTGACGTCCAGTAAAAAAACGCTTAGCAGTAGTTTGACCGTCTGTGTGTGTGTGTATGTGTGTGTGTGTGTGAAAGCCGACACCCCCCTGCAGCAGTAGCAGTTTGGCCTTGTGTTTTTCCTCATGCAACCTATGTACATCCCGATAGGTCAAATCCCGGTCAAACTGTAATTTCGGCCACAGATCAAGTTTGACACTTTGTATTTCAGTAAATTTTGTTAAAAGTTTTGTCTTTTCCCCCCGACTCCCCGCCACACATCAAGTTTGACATTTTGTATTTCAGTAAATTTTGTCTTTTCCCCCCGACTCCCCCCATACCGTCTACGCAGTTAAAACGTACATCGAAATAGACAACAGATAAAACTTGACAGGACGTATATTTCTCCTTAAAGAATCCTAAAAAGTAAGCAACCGGTGAAATTTTTATTACCTTGAGAAGGGTCCCCCTCCTTTGGTAAAGAGACACAAGTACCCCACACCCCGTATCATCAAGGCATTGCCCTACTGGAAAGAGAAAACTACATGGGACCTGCATAGAGTAAGTATATTATTTCTTTTACGCGTGTTTTATGATATTTTACGCGTGTTTTATGATAAACACAATACAATAAAATAACTTAAAATAATTATTTTATTTTTAGAGATTCAGCTATTTTGGGTTTGTTTTTTTTTCTCTACGGGAGACACTGCGGATAGAAAACTCCATATAGTGAGTATATTATTTCTTTTATACATATGATAAACGCTATACATTAAAAATAACTTATTCTAATAATAGGTATTCTCTATTATTTTATGTACAAGAGAGACGGCACGGACCGGTCAAGAGAAAATCTACGCAAGACCTGAATCAGCAGGTATGGATGGAGCAACACCCCCCCTCCTATACCTGAAGCGCTATTAAATGAAATAGACAACATCAACAACGCTAATAATGATGAAAATGATGCGGTTTACTTTGCTCAACACGACTCGCCACCCGCAGCGTCTGGTGAAGCGACGGCCCAAGAGCCCTGTTTGCTACCATCCTTAGAGACATTATTAATAACCTTCCGGTGCTGATAGGGTCGGCACCGACCCATTTTTAAGTTTAACATGCATAAAAGCACCACATATATTTGTGCATACTCTTAAAACAAAAGGCTCCATATTGAACCTTTTAGCTTGGTACATATATGACACTCCTTGGACATTCTCAATTAAAAGAAATGGCACCTTTTTGAAGGCAATGGTTATATTTCCTCTGGTTAGAACCCCTATAGTTCTATATAGCACACCCAAGAACCTTTTTTTTCGAAATATATACTGCATCAAAGTTTTTTGACTTTGTCAGGAATCTCTATTTAAACTAAATAAATTAAAACAAAATCAAGGTAAGGCATCCCCACACATGTAAGGTAAGATAAGACCAGTTCAGTTTATTTATATAATTCTCTAGAGGTTTATTTTATCATTATTTTTTATTGAAAACGAGAGGAATGCTGTCAAAAGAAAGGTCCAGAAAGCCACACCAAAAATATTAAAACCAATCTTTTCATGGATAAGGAAGCCTAACAAGGTAACCAAGAAGTAAGAAACAAATTGGATGATAAATAATTGTTTTGAGGGTATCTTATGGCTGATGTACTGTAAGACACGTGCTGCTTGACACCGACCCGTCTAACATAAGAGACAGGAACAGAAAGCTAACATAGGCCGAAGGTTAAGCGTGTTAAATGAAAGGCAGCGGGATAATTCCCCATAATGCCGCACTATAACAAAATCAAACGCGACGTGAAAACGTTTAATAGACCTCAATAAAAATGTCAGGGACGTCTACGACAAACGCAGATTGTTGCCTAGTGGGGAAACTGCCTTTTGGATACCGAAATGTAAAACTAGCAGCATCGCAAAAAGGGTGTTGTAAGTCTTTAAAAATATTTCATCGAATGAATTTGTTAGTGTAACATGAAAGTGTTTCAAAGATGTACAGATGTTTTAAAATGTAATATGAAAGTTTTTCAAAGTAAGATGTACAGATGTTTTAAAATGTAACATGAAAGTTTTTCAAAGTAAGATGTACAGATGTTTTAAAATGTAACATGAAAGTTTTTCAAAGTAAGATGTACAGATGTTTTAAAAAATGTAACATGAAAGTTTTTCAAAGTAAGATGTACAGATGCTTTAAAAATGTTCGGGTGTTTTATTTTCTAGACGCGTTGTACAAAAACGGTTTGTTATGTGTACGCAGCGCAAGCATGTTTGTACAAAGTTTTATGCATTCATTTTGCGAATCAGTTTTGAAATCTAATATGAACGTGGCTTTTATTTTACAAAAACAAAGTTGCAAAAAATTTGTAGGCTCTTTATCAAAGCAGATTTTGTTAATATAACATGAAGTTTTTTTTTATTATTTTCAAAGTTGCACAAGGGTTTTAAAATGTAACATGTACACGTGTGTTTTATTTTTCAAACTTGTACAAAAACGTGTGTGTACATTTATCAAATGAGTTTTAAAATGCAACATGTACAGGTATTTTATTATTCAAAATAAAAGTTGTACATACATTTTGTTATATGTATGCAGCACGGTCATGTTTTTAAAATGTGCTAATATTTGCGGGATGGTGGGAATAAAGCGTATTTAAAAGGGGTACCTCTCGTGGAATCTACCAATCTTTAGCAGCTTTTGAACCCTGAGCCACACGGGGACTGGGGTTTTTAACCGTGAGACTCGACACCTAGCTACGCATTAGATCCTTACTTCAGCAATGGTCCCCATGTACCCAGTGTAGGGTCAGGTCCATCGCAAGAGAATGTCTCCGCCGTGAAAGAACGATCCACCAGCATTTTGTGTATCAACGAATCTGTAATCATTCTTTCCATTCATTATATGCTGAGTTTTCCAAAATTGTTTTTTAGCTGAAGCATCAAAAGCTGTAACTTCGAGTGCACCTGGTTTAATAGCATTTTATTTATAACAGTAGGAGCTTGTAAACTGCATTTAGCGGTCGCATGAAAACACATTAAAAACTTTAAAGAATAAAGCTTTAGTTATTTTTAATAAAGACGGCTTTCTAGTAAATGGTTTTCCTACAAGGTGACCCCGCGGCCTATACTTAAGACATCCGGGCGCCTGATTTGAGATGTTTACTGAGGACGGTATGTTAAGTTAACAGTGGTGACTGAGCTGCACCGTGTTTGACTCTTAATGAAACTTAGACCTAATTCAACAGAACCAGTCGTCATCCACTTTGCAGTGAGATTTCTGTGCGAAATGTGAACAAAGATTCATTTTCTTACTTTACCACTTATCGGATAACAAGGGAAATGGCAGCGGCAATAACCTACACAGTTATTTGTTCCTTCCATATGTATATATATAGCACCGCAGAACGTTTTGCACTTTTTTGCACTATTTGTTTATTGTTTGTTGTGTGTTCTACATGCATGTTTGCACTGGAGGATCTGCTTTTTATTCTCATTGTACATGAGTATAGTGACAATAAAAAGGCATTTCATTCATTCATAATATGTCGGACACAATGGCTCTGAGCACCAGGGAGTCCGCCGTGAGGCGCACGAGCTGCTAGCTGATGTAATGCTGCGAACGGTCGGGGGTCTGACATTCTTAAGGTGCGGCTATCTATCCCCGAGACACTTTAGCCAGGAGCGTGTATATTTGCGCTTATTAATGCTGCAGTGTCAGGGTTTTGCTGACTCTTATAGGAAGCTGGCTAGCAATAACATTTTTAGCTGGTCTTTTTCATTTAGTACATACACGGTTTAGAAGAAAACCTAATCACCATTAAAAAAAAAAAATAAATAAACGTACAAAACTATTGAAATCCCCCAGAAGCATGTGCATATTTTTCTGGTTTGCATGTTGTGTGTGTGTGTGTGTGTGTGTGTGTGTGTGTGTGTGTGTGTGTGTGTGTGTGTGTGTGTGGTTACCTAAGCACAGTCGGCCTAGTGTTTGATAGGTGATGGAGAAGCGTACGGTCGTGGGGACAATAAACTACATGCGCCTATGCCAACATGTGTTTAAGTATAGCGACAAACATGGACGCTTTCTTTAACGTAAAACAGTTAAAGGCTCATACGGTTTTGTTTACATTTTTATTTTTTTAATTTCAAGTAGCCTCTAATCACCTTACATTAGTTCTGATTTACTGTAGTCACCAATCAGAGTATTTTAAAACAATGGCACTGAAATGTCACCACATGTTAAAGCTAACAAAGTAACATGATTATATCAGCGGAACAAACCAGTCGCCGGTACGTATAGACAGATCATGTGTTGCTCAACAATCGACAGCATTTTGAAATCTATTTGTATTTAGACAAATATATTGGGAATAAAGCGTTGTGTTTTAAAAGGCAGACATTGAGGTCGAATTTAAATTGGTCACAATTGTATTGTTTTCCGCAGCTAGAAGTGTCGGCTGAGGTTGATTTTAATTGGCATGTCAGTTTAGGATTCTTGCAGTAGAAGTTATGTAGTGAATTGCGGTACTCTGAAATTAAGTGATATGTGTATTAGAATCGTGAAGCGTCATCTTCCTTTGTTTTAGGTTCACCCCGGGCATTTTATGAATTGTAATGTAATATCAGACAGTGTGTGATGAATTTCTGAAGGCCTGTTATAGGCCTATATGACAATTTCGTGGAAACGTCTCATGGAAAAATGTAGTTGCAGTTTGTCAGGACTAAAGACTGGCTAATGTGACATGGTGAACAAGTCCTGTGGTTAAAGAATGCCGGCCTGTTGCTTAAAACATTGTGTTGTATGCCGAATGTTTCTTGCCCATAGACTACATGTTGCTATACTGTTCCTTTATAATATTCAACTATTATTTTTTAAATCATTTAATGAAATAGGTAAATACCTCATCATTGATGACTATGGTCCACCTGAGTGACAAGTAACCCGTCCTGGACAGAGGTTTCTTCAAGGCCTGTTGTGGGAACCCCATGGTGTAGGATTAAGAGAAAGAATACAGGGAGTGGTACAAATGAGCAGTTGTCCTGCCCCCTTTTACTCATTTTGGATGCTTAAATTACTAAATTGTGATTTTAATGCTCATCTGTATGATTCTATGGTCTGAGCGAGTCTCCAGTACTACATGAATGGTAAACTTAAAAACTCTACTTCTCTTAGCTTAATGATATTTTCTTTTACTGTGTACGATTGGTAGAAATGAAAATCGTGATTTGTCTCTCAGCTTGTGTGTGTGTGTGTGTGTGTGTCTGTGTGTGTGCGTGCGGTGTGTCAACAATGGCAATTATTCACTAAATTCTAAACAAACCCACATATAAAACCCCCTCCCCACCCACCCCAGACACCTATAAAACACAGCATTCTTGCTCTCACCCCCCACTCATTTTGTGAAAAAGCATGTCTGTTGCCAAGACTACAGCTCGTGTCTTGAGTCGTACATACTATGACCCCAGCCACCCGGGGTCATACGGAGGGGCCTCCAGACTGCAGAGAGCCGTGCAGGAAGATACGGGGGAAAAAAGTGGCTACTGATGACATCAGAGAGTGGCTGTCTATGCAAGACAGTTATACTTTACATAAGCCGGCTAAAAAGAATTTCCCCAGGAGCAGAGTGTTTAATACCGAGAGCCATGTATCAGCGGCAGGCCGGTTTATGCGACATGCAAGGGCTGGCGATGTACAACTACCCCATTATGTCACCCTTAAGCAGGCAACATGTGTACCACCCTGTATAATCTATCTACGCCACCAAATGACCCAGGGTTTTGATGGCGTAAAATAAACACGGTCAAGTACTTGTTAGCAATAACGACACAATGTTTTCATGACTCAACTCATTTTATTTAGAAAGCATATAAAAATGAGCAGCCAATCACATTTTGACAGACGTTTACACACCAGCCATAGGGTGCTCGCATGTGTACAAATTGCAGAAATCATTAAACGCCTCATCTACAGCATACTCACAATCACCGTCTTCAGCGAAGCGTTTCAGCTCGCGCAATTTGGCCCGTACATTAATTTGGCCTTTAAGTTCAGAAACTAACACATCGATTGATGCATGTATTTTTACAGGAGCGGTATGAGGGTGAAACATGGCCACCGCCTTTGTGATAATATGTTTAAGCCGTGGCCTATACAGCTTTTTGAACAGCTTTTCAAAATTGTTAAAGAAATAAAACGGTACAGGTTCATAGCGACACGTGTGCTGAAGCAGGCTAGGGTGTTTCACAGTACAGCCGATACAGGTCGCCTTCAAGTCATCTTCGATTAGCCGATCCAGAATAAAGGCAAGTGACCCTTTGATTATCTTCATGGCAGCTACGGTGATGCCGCCACACCCAGAATCTCCAGATAATGATGGAGCCGCAAAACGATCGCGGAAATCATCCAACATCGATGCAGTAACCCGCGATGTATCCATTAGGGCAGAGTCCGCACGCGGAGGTTGTGACTGGAACAGAACCCCATACGGGCACCATGATGCGGCCTGCCGCGGAGTGTATTGAGGAAGCTCTGGTGGCGTTGTATCCATTCGCTGTCCAAAAGTATAGAGGGTCATGGATGGGGATCGCTGGGGGTTAAGTTGAGGAGAAGACTTGTTGTGCTGTATCGACCCAAAAGTAAATTCAGACATGTCCTCCAGGAAAAGGGCTGGTGTCTGGGGAGGTTGGGGAGGGGGTTTTATATGTGGGTTTGCCGTAAGGAGATACTTTAACCCGTCGTTGTACATCGCCAGCCCTTGCATGTCGCATAAACCGGCCTGCCGCTGATACATGGCTCTCGGTATTAAACACTCTGCTCCTGGGGAAATTCTTTTTAGCCGGCTTATGTAAAGTATAACTGTCTTGCATAGACAGCCACTCTCTGATGTCATCAGTAGCCACTTTTTTCCCCCGTATCTTCCTGCACGGCTCTCTGCAGTCTGGAGGCCCCTCCGTATGACCCCGGGTGGCTGGGGTCATAGTATGTACGACTCAAGACACGAGCTGTAGTCTTGGCAACAGACATGCTTTTTCACAAAATGAGTGGGGGGTGAGAGCAAGAATGCTGTGTTTTATAGGTGTCTGGGGTGGGTGGGGAGGGGGTTTTATATGTGGGTTTGTTTAGAATTTAGTGAATAATTGCCATTGTTGACACACCGCACGCACACACACAGACACACACACACACACACACACAAGCTGAGAGACAAATCACGATTTTCATTTCTACCAATCGTACACAGTAAAAGAAAATATCATTAAGCTAAGAGAAGTAGAGTTTTTAAGTTTACCATTCATGTAGTACTGGAGACTCGCTCAGACCATAGAATCATACAGATGAGCATTAAAATCACAATTTAGTAATTTAAGCATCCAAAATGAGTAAAAGGGGGCAGGACAACTGCTCATTTGTACCACTCCCTGTATTCTTTCTCTTAATCCTACACCATGGGGTTCCCACAACAGGCCTTGAAGAAACCTCTGTCCAGGACGGGTTACTTGTCACTCAGGTGGACCATAGTCATCAATGATGAGGTATTTACCTATTTCATTAAATGATTTAAAAAATAATAGTTGAATATTATAAAGGAACAGTATAGCAACATGTAGTCTATGGGCAAGAAACATTCGGCATACAACACAATGTTTTAAGCAACAGGCCGGCATTCTTTAACCACAGGACTTGTTCACCATGTCACATTAGCCAGTCTTTAGTCCTGACAAACTGCAACTACATTTTTCCATGAGACGTTTCCACGAAATTGTCATATAGGCCTATAACAGGCCTTCAGAAATTCATCACACACTGTCTGATATTACATTACAATTCATAAAATGCCCGGGGTGAACCTAAAACAAAGGAAGATGACGCTTCACGATTCTAATACACATATCACTTAATTTCAGAGTACCGCAATTCACTACATAACTTCTACTGCAAGAATCCTAAACTGACATGCCAATTAAAATCAACCTCAGCCGACACTTCTAGCTGCGGAAAACAATACAATTGTGACCAATTTAAATTCGACCTCAATGTCTGCCTTTTAAAACACAACGCTTTATTCCCAATATATTTGTCTAAATACAAATAGATTTCAAAATGCTGTCGATTGTTGAGCAACACATGATCTGTCTATACGTACCGGCGACTGGTTTGTTCCGCTGATATAATCATGTTACTTTGTTAGCTTTAACATGTGGTGACATTTCAGTGCCATTGTTTTAAAATACTCTGATTGGTGACTACAGTAAATCAGAACTAATGTAAGGTGATTAGAGGCTACTTGAAATTAAAAAAATAAAAATGTAAACAAAACCGTATGAGCCTTTAACTGTTTTACGTTAAAGAAAGCGTCCATGTTTGTCGCTATACTTAAACACATGTTGGCATAGGCGCATGTAGTTTATTGTCCCCACGACCGTACGCTTCTCCATCACCTATCAAACACTAGGCCGACTGTGCTTAGGTAACCACACACACACACACACACACACACACACACACACACACACAACATGCAAACCAGAAAAATATGCACATGCTTCTGGGGGATTTCAATAGTTTTGTACGTTTATTTATTTTTTTTTTTTAATGGTGATTAGGTTTTCTTCTAAACCGTGTATGTACTAAATGAAAAAGACCAGCTAAAAATGTTATTGCTAGCCAGCTTCCTATAAGAGTCAGCAAAACCCTGACACTGCAGCATTAATAAGCGCAAATATACACGCTCCTGGCTAAAGTGTCTCGGGGATAGATAGCCGCACCTTAAGAATGTCAGACCCCCGACCGTTCGCAGCATTACATCAGCTAGCAGCTCGTGCGCCTCACGGCGGACTCCCTGGTGCTCAGAGCCATTGTGTCCGACATATTATGAATGAATGAAATGCCTTTTTATTGTCACTATACTCATGTACAATGAGAATAAAAAGCAGATCCTCCAGTGCAAACATGCATGTAGAACACACAACAAACAATAAACAAATAGTGCAAAAAAGTGCAAAACGTTCTGCGGTGCTATATATATACATATGGAAGGAACAAATAACTGTGTAGGTTATTGCCGCTGCCATTTCCCTTGTTATCCGATAAGTGGTAAAGTAAGAAAATGAATCTTTGTTCACATTTCGCACAGAAATCTCACTGCAAAGTGGATGACGACTGGTTCTGTTGAATTAGGTCTAAGTTTCATTAAGAGTCAAACACGGTGCAGCTCAGTCACCACTGTTAACTTAACATACCGTCCTCAGTAAACATCTCAAATCAGGCGCCCGGATGTCTTAAGTATAGGCCGCGGGGTCACCTTGTAGGAAAACCATTTACTAGAAAGCCGTCTTTATTAAAAATAACTAAAGCTTTATTCTTTAAAGTTTTTAATGTGTTTTCATGCGACCGCTAAATGCAGTTTACAAGCTCCTACTGTTATAAATAAAATGCTATTAAACCAGGTGCACTCGAAGTTACAGCTTTTGATGCTTCAGCTAAAAAACAATTTTGGAAAACTCAGCATATAATGAATGGAAAGAATGATTACAGATTCGTTGATACACAAAATGCTGGTGGATCGTTCTTTCACGGCGGAGACATTCTCTTGCGATGGACCTGACCCTACACTGGGTACATGGGGACCATTGCTGAAGTAAGGATCTAATGCGTAGCTAGGTGTCGAGTCTCACGGTTAAAAACCCCAGTCCCCGTGTGGCTCAGGGTTCAAAAGCTGCTAAAGATTGGTAGATTCCACGAGAGGTACCCCTTTTAAATACGCTTTATTCCCACCATCCCGCAAATATTAGCACATTTTAAAAACATGACCGTGCTGCATACATATAACAAAATGTATGTACAACTTTTATTTTGAATAATAAAATACCTGTACATGTTGCATTTTAAAACTCATTTGATAAATGTACACACACGTTTTTGTACAAGTTTGAAAAATAAAACACACGTGTACATGTTACATTTTAAAACCCTTGTGCAACTTTGAAAATAATAAAAAAAAACTTCATGTTATATTAACAAAATCTGCTTTGATAAAGAGCCTACAAATTTTTTGCAACTTTGTTTTTGTAAAATAAAAGCCACGTTCATATTAGATTTCAAAACTGATTCGCAAAATGAATGCATAAAACTTTGTACAAACATGCTTGCGCTGCGTACACATAACAAACCGTTTTTGTACAACGCGTCTAGAAAATAAAACACCCGAACATTTTTAAAGCATCTGTACATCTTACTTTGAAAAACTTTCATGTTACATTTTTTAAAACATCTGTACATCTTACTTTGAAAAACTTTCATGTTACATTTTAAAACATCTGTACATCTTACTTTGAAAAACTTTCATGTTACATTTTAAAACATCTGTACATCTTACTTTGAAAAACTTTCATATTACATTTTAAAACATCTGTACATCTTTGAAACACTTTCATGTTACACTAACAAATTCATTCGATGAAATATTTTTAAAGACTTACAACACCCTTTTTGCGATGCTGCTAGTTTTACATTTCGGTATCCAAAAGGCAGTTTCCCCACTAGGCAACAATCTGCGTTTGTCGTAGACGTCCCTGACATTTTTATTGAGGTCTATTAAACGTTTTCACGTCGCGTTTGATTTTGTTATAGTGCGGCATTATGGGGAATTATCCCGCTGCCTTTCATTTAACACGCTTAACCTTCGGCCTATGTTAGCTTTCTGTTCCTGTCTCTTATGTTAGACGGGTCGGTGTCAAGCAGCACGTGTCTTACAGTACATCAGCCATAAGATACCCTCAAAACAATTATTTATCATCCAATTTGTTTCTTACTTCTTGGTTACCTTGTTAGGCTTCCTTATCCATGAAAAGATTGGTTTTAATATTTTTGGTGTGGCTTTCTGGACCTTTCTTTTGACAGCATTCCTCTCGTTTTCAATAAAAAATAATGATAAAATAAACCTCTAGAGAATTATATAAATAAACTGAACTGGTCTTATCTTACCTTACATGTGTGGGGATGCCTTACCTTGATTTTGTTTTAATTTATTTAGTTTAAATAGAGATTCCTGACAAAGTCAAAAAACTTTGATGCAGTATATATTTCGAAAAAAAAGGTTCTTGGGTGTGCTATATAGAACTATAGGGGTTCTAACCAGAGGAAATATAACCATTGCCTTCAAAAAGGTGCCATTTCTTTTAATTGAGAATGTCCAAGGAGTGTCATATATGTACCAAGCTAAAAGGTTCAATATGGAGCCTTTTGTTTTAAGAGTATGCACAAATATATGTGGTGCTTTTATGCATGTTAAACTTAAAAATGGGTCGGTGCCGACCCTATCAGCACCGGAAGGTTATTAATAATGTCTCTAAGGATGGTAGCAAACAGGGCTCTTGGGCCGTCGCTTCACCAGACGCTGCGGGTGGCGAGTCGTGTTGAGCAAAGTAAACCGCATCATTTTCATCATTATTAGCGTTGTTGATGTTGTCTATTTCATTTAATAGCGCTTCAGGTATAGGAGGGGGGGTGTTGCTCCATCCATACCTGCTGATTCAGGTCTTGCGTAGATTTTCTCTTGACCGGTCCGTGCCGTCTCTCTTGTACATAAAATAATAGAGAATACCTATTATTAGAATAAGTTATTTTTAATGTATAGCGTTTATCATATGTATAAAAGAAATAATATACTCACTATATGGAGTTTTCTATCCGCAGTGTCTCCCGTAGAGAAAAAAAAACAAACCCAAAATAGCTGAATCTCTAAAAATAAAATAATTATTTTAAGTTATTTTATTGTATTGTGTTTATCATAAAACACGCGTAAAATATCATAAAACACGCGTAAAAGAAATAATATACTTACTCTATGCAGGTCCCATGTAGTTTTCTCTTTCCAGTAGGGCAATGCCTTGATGATACGGGGTGTGGGGTACTTGTGTCTCTTTACCAAAGGAGGGGGACCCTTCTCAAGGTAATAAAAATTTCACCGGTTGCTTACTTTTTAGGATTCTTTAAGGAGAAATATACGTCCTGTCAAGTTTTATCTGTTGTCTATTTCGATGTACGTTTTAACTGCGTAGACGGTATGGGGGGAGTCGGGGGGAAAAGACAAAATTTACTGAAATACAAAATGTCAAACTTGATGTGTGGCGGGGAGTCGGGGGGAAAAGACAAAACTTTTAACAAAATTTACTGAAATACAAAGTGTCAAACTTGATCTGTGGCCGAAATTACAGTTTGACCGGGATTTGACCTATCGGGATGTACATAGGTTGCATGAGGAAAAACACAAGGCCAAACTGCTACTGCTGCAGGGGGGTGTCGGCTTTCACACACACACACACATACACACACACACAGACGGTCAAACTACTGCTAAGCGTTTTTTTACTGGACGTCAGACCCAGCTCCTCCTCTCATTCTTAGCTCCAACTTGGTCATTCTCACAGGATTTCTTTCAGTCTCGCGCAGCACAACTCTCAGCTCTCCGGCATCGCTCTCTCCGAGTCCTTTGCGGATTATCCAAAGCCATGGGACCTTACCACGGTACCGCAACAGACACAGCATCGCTCTCTCAGAGCCCTTTTCTACAGATTCTCCAAAGCCACGGACCTTACCACGGTGGTACAGCGTACGCTCACACTCCATCAGGTAACCCACCCCCACTCAGACCCAGTGTTTGGGACCTTAACGCACCAACCCCCCTGCTCAGTCCCCCCTGCTCGGCACCCGCTGGATGCAGACAAAACACCACACTCATAAGCACTCTACTCAATATAAAATAATAATTACATAATAATACATAATTAAATAATAATACATAATTAAATTATAATAATTATAATAAATAAATAAACTATATACAAATAAACCCCTATCCCAACGCTCAACTGGCTCACAGCCAAAAAAAAAAGCCCCCCCTCCCACTACCTCATGACGTCACCCGGCTTGCAGCCCCCGCCTGTCACTTTTTGATTTATTTGACCTTTGTGACCTTTGACCCAACCTGTCACTTTGACATAAGCGGCATTCTATCTCTCTCTTGTATGAATGTATAATGCACAAGGTATGTTGTGTACATTGTATGGTGTGATTCTGTTGAATGCAACGAATGTTATAGAATGCAGTGGCTTGGAGCCCAAGACAAATTTCCTCTCGGGGACAATAAAGTATACCTCAACTTACCTTTGTCATGCCCCGCTCGTCCGATCCTCCCGTGTGCCACGCCCCCTCATCCACCCCGTGTGGAATCCCCGTGTTACCAGCTGTTTCTTGTTGCTGTCATTAGTTCAATGTATTTAAGTCTGCGTTAGGTATGTTTTCCCCAGTCCGGTCATTGACATCCGTATTTATTATGGTGTATCGTGTTCCTTGTTGTTGTCTAATTAAAATCCCTCGTTTGCCTGATTTCCCGGCTCCTGCACTGTGCTTCCCCTGGGGACATCACAGCGGCTGATTCAGTTTGACAGGCAGGAAGGCGAGGCTCAGAGCAGTGGTCCCTACTGCCACCTAGAGGTCAGTGGAACAATAGAGCTGATCTAGACCACAAGCTGAGATTCCCACAGAACACCACAACCTCCCTACAGAAATGGAGACTACCTTCCAGAGAAAGAAGGAAAATAACACAGAGCTGTCAGTGGTGTGCTTACAAGCAGGGTGGAGGGATTTCACCTATCCAGTGGAAGTTAGTTGCAGAGGCTTTGCTGGAACATCCATGCAGTGGTGCCTGAAGTCTCCAAGATGAGGAAGGCGCTCAAAGACCTGGTGGAGGAGGCAGAACAAGGGAGATTCTGGCTCTGGCTCCAGAAGATGGACAAAGCATGGAGAAAACAAGGAGTCTAGGGCTGACTCCAGGGGGCTGTAGGGAGACATCCCTACTGCTTCTTCATCACCTTGAGATGTTCCAGGATTACAGGAGCAGAACATCAGCTGATGGCCCTGTCGCTGGCAGAATGGCCACCTGTGCTTAAACCTTAACGGGTGATTAAAATGAATCTGGAAATAATGAGATATAATTGAGAGGTAAAAACAAAGAAGATCAATTTGCAATATCTCACGAAAATACAGATACTGAAACTTTCTCAATAGTATCTCTAACAATACACAGTACTTGAAACAATATTTTAAAAAGCAACAAGCTCATTATTTTGAGGTAATGGGGAACACATATTAGACATCTGTGTGAAATGACATCATAGCCTTTCAGTTACTAGAGATGTGGGTGTAGTGTTTTATATCTCTTGTATTGTGCATGAAGGTTTAGGAGCTTGAAGGAGGTATTGCTGCTTTTTTGCAAATGCTGCACTTCCTTGGAGAATTTTGGCTCCTCCCACTGGGCAGAGAAGAAGTTCAGGACCTTCTGCAGGGAATGCTTGGCCAGTCGAAGAGCACCTTTGAGTCTCCTTGAAAGACCGACTGCTGCTACTTTTTATCTTAACCTGATTCCACTGCAAACCTCAAATGAATAAATGTAATAGAAAATACAAACCTAAATGGATGGGTGGATTTTGTATTTCAGCTATTCTCCAGGAATTTCTGCAAGTTTTGATATGCAAAATGGGGATGAATTTGTACATTCTAGGAATGAATATTTTACATATAAATCACCTCAGCCAGTCAGTGTGAGAAAATGTGGTATCTTGCAGAACAGAGTACTGGAATTTCTCACCAGATATTATTTTTGTTATGCATATTCCTACATTCCCTTCTCAGTGATGAAACAAACAGGGCTGGGGGAATTAAAAGTAACAAACAGGGAAAAAAAAATATTTATATATTTGATAATACATGAAAATAAGAGAACAACAGAAAATAATTATATTTTATACACTGTGATCATGTGCTGAATTAGTGGATGTACATATGTCCCAAAATTCACATGACATGTTACCACTTATTTTAATTTATAATGTTCAAATAAAGTATTTGCATGTCTTTTCCATTTCCCAGGGGTTTTCTCCAACACTCTAAAACACTGTAGGTGGTTTATAAATTTTTTGTAATTTGTGATTGTCAGTGTGTGGCAGTGTTGTGTTTCATTCACCTTAGTCAAGTCTGTGTCAAGACCTTATGCTTAATAAATCGAGTCTGAGCCAAGGCTGTGTTCAACAGGGGGTGAGTCCAAGATGAGACTATTTCCATTACCTGACCTGGATGAATCCAAGTCCAGAAAAACACGAGTTCAATTCTGGATTCCATTTGAATATGAGGTACACTACATGGTCAAAGTTGTGTGGATGCCCTTATTAATTAGAGAAACTGCCTAATTAAGCCACAGTCGTTGCTGACATAGATATGTAGTTAAGCTCACAGTCATGGAATCTCCTGTAACAAACAGGAGCAGATCCTTGTCACCATCACAGGACACCATCCTTCCCATTCAGCTTGCCACACTTCTGCTCTGCTAGAGCTACCTTGATCAACTGCAAGTGAGGTGATTGTGGAGGTCAAAATGTCTGGGGGTAAATTCAGTTGTGGTGGTCAGTAGAGTCTTGCATGGGAATGGGGAAGGCATTAATCTGTGGGAATGGAGAAAAAAATATGAGGTATGGTAACCCCGCAGTAGCGGTAATTAAATTGCTCATATGAAGTGCAAGCGATTAACAGGCATTGTTGACACACCGGAACAAAATGTGTCTTTTGCATTTAATCCATATGTTACATAGCAGGGGGCAGCTAATTCACTGTCCAGAGAGGAGTGTTTGGGGGTGATATCTTACTGAAGGCAATCCCAAATGGGTTATTCTAACCATTAGGCCACCACTGTATACACATAAGCTTACATATGCAATATTAATTATAATTCCTTTTCTTCTGTTAACTTATTTATTCTCATGCCAACACCATATAGTGGCAGTGTCAAGTGAGTAATTTCGTAATCAAGATATTTAAGGGTTTAATTTTACACTGTGCTGTCGATGTGCTGGTGAGTAGGCCTACAGGGTGGGATGGGGGCGATTTACACCACCATTCAGAAGTTTGTGGTTACTTAGAAAACATACATGAAATGAGTTTGAATAGGAAACACAGCTAAAAAAATAGGAAGTAGTCAAGTCTTCAAACTTTGCTTGCGTCAAAGAGTCCTCCATTTGCAGCAATTACAGCCTTGTTGACCTTGGGCATTCTAGATGTCAGTTTGTTGAGGTAATCTGATGAGATTTTACCTCGTGCTTCCTGAAGCATCTCCCACAAGTTGGATTGGCTTGATAGCTACCCCCATAACAGCTCTTTGTGACTGTGCTGGCCACTCCATTGCACACAGAATACCAGTTGACTGCTTCTTCTCTAAATATTTATTGCATAGTTTGGTGCTGTGTTTAGCTGATTGTCTGGTTGTAGTACGAAATTGGCTCCAATTAAGCGCTGTCCACAGGGTATGGCATGGCGTTGCAAAATGGAATGATAGCCTTCCTTCTTCAAGATCTGTTTTACCCTGTACAAATCTCCCACTTTGCCATCACAAAAGCATATCCATCACATTGCCTCCACCATGCTTGAGAGATGTTGTCAAGCACTCTTCCAGTATTATTTAATTGTATCTGCATCTCACAAACATTCTTCCTTGTAATCCAAACACCTTAGACTTAGATTTGTCTATCCATAGCACTTTTTTCCAGTCTTCCTCTGTCCAGTGTCAGTGTTCATTTGCTCATCTCATCTGGCTATTCTGAGACACAATTTTTTCTTTGCAATTCTACCTAGAAGGCCAGTGTCATGCCCCGCTCATCTGCTCCTCCCGTGTGCCACGCCCCCTCATTACTTTGCACCCTAGAATTCCCATGTCATCAGCTGTTTCGAGTTGTTTTCATTAGTCTTGTGTATTTAAGTCCGCGTTAGAGTATGTTTCCCCAGTCCAGTCATTAATGTCATGTGATGTCATTACGTGTTTCCCTGTGTGAGATCCGCATTAAATCCTGTGTTTACCCGACTGCCAGTCTCCTGCGCCTGTTTCCTTGGTCTGTACCAGAGCAAGTTCGTGACAGAATGACCGGACTCGTGAAGAAGATGCCTGCCCAACATTCAAACCCTCAGCCCTGGATGTGAGCTTTCCATGATTACCACAAATCACGTTTATTCCAAATGAAAGAGAAACTTACCTACAACGGTTCTGCAGAAGTTGTGAATAATTTACAAAATTCAAGTCTGTCAAAAGGTCTGGAGTAGGTTACATATTGATAAGAACATGCCAAACAGTGCCATCTGTTGTACATGCCAAACAGTGCCATCTGTTTCAATAAACCTTACATTTCTAAATTAGCTTTTTCATCTCGCTGTCTTCTAAATAAGCCTCTTCAGACTTTCTATAATTATCTTCCAAGCTTAGAGTTACTGAAATCCTTATACTCATTATGGTACATGGTAAAATATTTCTCAGCCCTGAAAAGTAATGTAACAGCTAGAGTGCCAAGTGGAAAAAAACAGATAAAAAATGCCAGTGTTAGTAAAAGAAACTTGCCTGTGTCACGCCCTGCCCATTTCACTCTCCTGTTTTCTCCTTTAGAGCCACGCCAGTTACACTTCTCTAACCTCTTGTCCTACCCATTGTGTGATTCACTCCAGTTGCCTCTTGTTTGCTCCCTCATTAGTCCCTGCTTCCCAGTCCTGTGCTCCCCAGGCCTGTCACTGACATCATTCCTTAATGTTGCCACTCCTGTTAGCCTGTGTGTTCTTCGCTGCTTATGATCCCCCACAATCCTGTTGCTTTCTAGCCTGTTGCCTTTTTGTGATAAAACTCAGTTTTGTTTGCCCCGACTCCTGCTCCCACTTCATTTGTCCCATATCACGTGACAGAATGACAGGAATTCGTAACCTGCCTGCCAGCTGCTCCCAGAAGCCTCACATGCTACATGTTTCCGTGTGCATTATTTTTTTCGGCACCCAGTTTCCTGACTCCTTCCAAGCCCGTGGTCCACATGCCTCGGTGGTTCGAAGACAACCTGCTAATCAACCTGCTTAGGGACAGCGACTTGGAGGAGCCCAAAGAACCTCCTTCCATGTGGGTAGCCCCTCCAGTGCTGACCTTATACTAGGTATGATGCTGGGGAAAGGGCCCAGGGATTCAAGGGTCTATCCATGTGTGGGGAGCGGAGCCTAGTGGACTAGTGCACCAAGCAAGATCCCCAGTTCCTGGATTATCTGCCCTCCAGAGCAGGTATAGAGACCTGCTTGCAAACCCATATATTCTGAGTTTTTTTCCGGCTGGTGAATGGACTCATGCAGGTTGGAGATTAACTAGTGGAACTTCCTCTAATAGCAAAAGCCAGGGAGGTAGAGCTCCTTGAGGGATATCTGCTCACCTTGGAGGAGATGCTAGCCACCGATCCCCTCACTGTTCTGCTTTGCAATACTGACAGATGACTGCATTTCAATCACCTTTAATGTAAAGTGCTTCCACGCAACTGATGGTTCTCTCTTTATTTTTGCCTTCATCTGCTATGCACCGTCTCCCTTCCGCCATATTGCGAATAATCAAGAAGGACAATTTTAATCAATGCTTTTTAGTAATCGATTTTAACCAAGTAACCATGACAGCTCTAATCCACATACAACTGTAGAAGAATTGAGGGAACAGAGGGAAAAACAAAAGGACCATGAAGGGTCAAAACTAAAGGCAGGGAGAGTGGATAAGGAGGGATACAGGCAGACCTACATAAAGGGTTAGACAGGTGAAACAGTAACAAAACACTAATATGAGCTGGAACCAACATGGAGCTCATCTACAATGACTGACAAGTGCAGGTCATAACAATTAACTAAGCACTAGGAATCATGTGTAACAAGCTACAAATGGAAAACCAGTGTGGATGATAGAAACAAGAGAGGAGCACACAGGATGACTAGCAGAGACCTCTGCTGGCCAAATGGAACAGGACGGGACTGATGGAGTCAAATCCTGACACACTGGCCCCAAGGCTGGAGACTCCCGGAAGGCATGTGAGTCTATTGCCGGGCTTACATACACATAAGATTCAATCTATATATAGAAATGCATCTACCAGTATGTCTTTGGGAAGCTGGAGAAAAGCTGGGTTTAGGAAATCTTTTCCTGGGGTCTCTGTTATAGTTATTTATAATATCTGACAACATTTTCATTTCATTCACTCCTATTGCATAAATGCACCTATCACATATAAAGCAACAAGCTTAGTGGAACTCAAGGCAAGGCAAAAATTAAATGAAATCTCTGGAATGACCATTGCAGGTCAACCACAATGGCCGATGTAGGCGTCCGCCTAGGCACCAACATCTCAGGGGCCGCCCACTTGCCAGTCAATTTCACTTTGCCTCAGACAGGGGGCGCCGGTGGTAATGCTCACCTAGGGCACCACATGGCCTAGGACCGGTACAGGGAATGGCACTAAACATGGCCGAACCAACCATTGAGGACACCAAGGTCAAGTCCTCAGGATTTTTTCTGCAATTCAAATAATCATGATCCATTCCGGGGCTCACCTAGGACGAGCTAACACTTTTACCTTTGGTGTTTCAAAATATATTTTATTAGGTTTTTGAGTAGATTCATCATTACATAAAATGAACAAAAATTAAGTGAACGAAAATTAAAATGCACAAAGAAGATTAACACAAACCCTGATGAAAAATGCAAATTATATTTTTTTAGGTAGAAGAATATACTGTAGATATGTGATGAAGATGCAGTGATGTGTTGAGTATTTAGAAGTATTTCTACAAACCATATTATTTTATAAATAATAAAAACATATTTGAGATTTCCATTAATGACTGCGACCCATTATTAAACCTTAGAATCACTGGGTATGTTGCTTTTCACTGTAGCTTTGATGGAGTTTCACCTGGCCTGGTCTTTCACCTGTTCTCTACATATAAATTCTAAAAACTGATTGCGGATCTCCAGGACCAGTGCTAATCCACGTTGGACTATAGCAATTTTTGTTATTATAATTATTGTTGTATTTTCTAAACCAAATATGTTAAAAAAAAAAAAAAAAAGGTCAGTTCATTTAAGCAACTAACAACCATGAGAAGTATTAGGACAAATTGTGCATCAGCAAGCTTTCTCCTACCAAGAAATTCCTAACATTCCTTGTATCTCTGCATTATAAGAACATGGAATACCTAATGCGAGGCTAGTGAAGGATGTACTACAATGATGTCATTCAGACAAACATCGTATTTTATTAAGTACTGACTGGTAATATTTTTCCACAATTCTGCAGCAATGCAGCATAATCTCCTTAGAAATGTTGCACCACTAGTGACTCAACACATTCAACACATTCAAAAACGATGGCAAGTTTACCTGCAGAATATGAGCTAAATAATAATAAATCAATGATTTTTACTTAATTATTTTTACCTTAATATTCGAAACATTGTAATTTTAATTTAATTTTGTAATTTCTCTTTACCTGAAAAGAAAAAAAAGTCAAAGTGCTTTTAGCTAAGCATATTTTGGATGGAAATACAGTATTGGCAAAGATCCTTCGGGATTTTTAAGAATCTGTACAGTAAGATGTCTTTAGTACACATTCGTAACTAAAACAGTACACAGAGACAAGCATTACATACAATCACATTTTGGTAACATAAAATTCTTTTGTCATTCTCGCTTGTTAAACATCCACCTTAGAGTTAGACTGCCAGACATTCGTGAGGTTCCTTCAAAATCACACATACAACACATTGCATACCGTAATTCATTTCAAAAGAGGGCACTTTCTTGCAACTATATTTTACCTCCATACTGTATGTTATGATTATACTACCGGTACTTTAAGGTTCTTCAAAAAACAACAATATAGAAATAATTTTGGAAATCGGGGTACACAGATTAGTCTATTATTTTCTTTATATTGTACATAAGACTTAGAGGATTACATGAAAGACACATCCTTATCTCCTTTAAACTGAACGATGGTCATCATTTCTGCGAACTGGTGGCTTCCAGATGACACAGATCTTTGCGACGGCCGCTTTTTCCTTCCCGACACCATGCAGACCTTGTTCCGTCCTTGCAGGTACTCGCCGTAGTTTTTCGTCAGTAGCGTGTATAGAAAAGGGTTGATGCAACTGTTGCTGTAAGCGAGACACGTCACGATGAAATTTATGTTTGCCATCGTTTTATGCGACAGTTTCCCATGTCCGAAGTAAAATATGCTGAGCAGCTGCCATAGCCAGAAAGGGAGGAAGCAGGTGCAATAAGTGACCACGATACTAAAGATCATGTAAATAACTTTCTGCTTGGGGCAGCGCTTCATACCCTTTTCTGTGAACTTTGCAGTTTGTGACATCCAGTAAGTCCTTGCTAATCTAACATACAAACATCCAATTACTATACCGGGAGCGAGAATGCTGGTGTTGAACAGCACAGTCAGGTAGATCTTATATGCTTTTATCTGCCAGTTTGGGTGACACATACGCTTGATCATCCCGTTTTGAACCGTCCTTTTTAGATCAATCATAATCATATTAGGGAGCGCAAGAAAGAAGGACAGCAGCCAGACGGCGCAGGTAACGGTTCTCCTGTAGTGCCTCGATCTCCCAAAGGTGTCCAGAGGTTTCACCACGGCTAGATACCGCTCCGAGCTCATTATGGTCAGAATAAAAATACTTGCATGCATCGTAAGGAAATCCAGACTGAAGAGAACCCTGCAGCCAATTTCTCCAAAGTACCAGTCCTTCACAAAGTACGTGCAGACGACAAACGGGATAGTAGACAAGTATAAAAGATCAGCCACGGCTAAATTGACTATATAAACGTGCACTGAACACGAAACCCTTACCGAGATGTTCATTACAACCAGTGTGTAGACATTTCCGACCACTCCAACTAAACACATCAAGCTTAAAACGATTCCCAGCGAAGCCGTGATGACGGTTTCTTTGATAGACACTGGGGGATCCCGATCGGGTACGAGAGAGGATGAATTTAAAATGAAAAACGAAGAGCCATTCATCTGATCCAAAGTCACCGATGCAACAACACCTTCAATGGATCCCATTGCCCTAAATAGTCTAAATGAGCTTTTCAATTATACTGTTAATTCCGATTCAAAAAGAATGGTGCGTATCGCTTCCCTGCTAATCTTCTTTCAGTTGATAAGCACCGTGGGTTTACTATATTTTGCAATTCATACTCTCAATACTGTCAGTTGTTTCAAAATCCAATAGCCTATATTTTTAAAGATAAAGGAGGCATCTCTGCAAATCAGACTTTTGAGTTCATGGAATATCCAGGCTATCATGCTATATTCTATTCGATACAGAAGATAGTTTTTTTTTTTTTTTTTAAGTAAAACAAATAGAATTTTTATTCTAGAATAAATAATAACCCCTGGTAATTGTTATCACTATAACTGATATATATATCCTAATGAAGAGGACTGCTTTACTTAATAACAGCCGCAGGATACTTCGATTCCACGAAGCGAAAGCAGCTACTTGCATCAGCATTTGGCTTCTTCAGTCCAGTTACTGAATCCATAAAACCTAGAAAAAAGGCATTACAGTCGTCCCTCGCCATTTCGCGCTTCACTTTATCGCGGTTTTTTAAAATACATTTAGGCCTATTCATTAAAAAGTTGATAGTGAAAATGATACAGCGAGCGCTCGGTTGTCTGAGTCAATTATACACCTCTGTATTACAATTGAAATTAAAATTACTGTACGTATGAACTGTAGGCCTATGTAATCGAGCACCCGCCCAAAAAATCCTTCAACGCCATGCAGGTGCAGCCAAATAATAAAGAAATAAAGAATCGTATACTTCGCGGAAATTAACCGCGATAAACGAGGGACGACTGTATTTCCAGATACAGGGTGGAGATTATACTCTGGAAAAAGGTAGCGTAGTTCATAGAAAGAGTAATAGATAGCAGACGAAATATTGCCACTTGCTTTCCCATGTTTCAGAAGTATGCATTTTTGCCAAATAAATTATACCCTTTGAAATTATCCATCTACAATATAAAAAGCAGCCTATCCACACCAGTAGGCTATATGCTCATTTACGTAACACCTTAAAATGTTTTTAGTTAACAAAAATCTAAAATGCCACAGAAGGGAAAAACTGCGTCTCCCAATACAGGGAAGGCATGATTTGACAATGGTCGCATTAATTAATTCACATATTAATTTATTAGGCTATTAACTAATGCCGCATGAAGATCTAATTGAAATTAGGAAAAGCTTACAGGTTCCAGGGGCCGCGTTTTGATGTGTCCCTGAATGAAAGTACGTGCTGCAGCACCATGCAGTGTTTGTAAGATCAGAAACAGAATCAGAATCAGAAAAGATCCGTGGCTGTGCAATGATTAATGAATGATGGCTGCAATTATGTTCCTATCTAATAGGCATATATGTAGCCTATGTTCATATTTAGCTGCAGTTTAATGTACACGTAAAATTACAGTAAAATAAGCGGAGTTTGATGTTTGTGCTTAGGGGTGGGGTGTGTGTCAAAAACTGCATCTTGCTTACCTTGTGTTAACGCACGAAGTTATCTGACGTACGAATAACCTAGCTATTACAGTGGTACCTCAGAACTCGAAATTAATCCGTTCAGAAGTCTGGACCGAATCCTAAAAAGTTCGAGTTCTGATCGAATTTTCCCCATACGAAATAATGGAAAACCAATTAATTGGTTCCCGCTCCCAAAAAATTACACCCAAATATAGTTTTTTTTTTTAGCATTTAAACACAAAATGAACCGGACAAAACAAGAAAAGCACATACTGTACTAAAGACATCTAAGCACATTTATCAAAACAGTAATTTGTAAAGTAAGAAAATAAATGTATCCAAACAATGTGTAAAGTTAAAAAAAAAAAAACAATGTGTCATGCCCCGATCTTCCGCTCCTTCCGTGTGCCACGCCCCCTCGTTAACCCCGTGTGGAATCCCCTGTGATCAGCTGTTTCTGGTTGTTGTCATTAGTCCTCTGTATTTTGTGTTTCTTTCCCCAGTCCGGTCATTGTATTGTCCGTCTGCGGTTTGCCTGCCTTACCTTTAATTAAACCCAGTATTCCCCGATACCCTGACGTCTGCGCCTTTGTCTCCGATCTGTCCCCGCTTGGCCTGACAATATTATTATAATTAAATATATTAATGGTTTATTATTAACATTAAAATAATTAATAAGAAATCTTTATTTTTTTAATGTATTTTATTATATAATAATAATAATTACTGTTACTGTCTATCATTGTCTAAATGTATTTTTACTGTCTAAATATATGTATTCAGCTAGTGTAAACATGCACGATGCTATCACAGCAAATGCCAGGCTGAGACTGAAGCATTACCCTTTGTTTCCGCTGAGAGACTCATTTCCCCGCGTTTACAAGTTATCTTAGGTCGGCGTTCATGGTTTGACTTCTGAGATTCAGATCGAGTTCTAGGTAAAAAAAAAAAAAATCGGACTGGTTGGTTCGACTTTTAAGAAATGCTAGTTCTAACGAGTTCGAGAACTGAGGTACCACTGTATTTTGTTTAACTAACAAACCGCTCATGTAAAGGTGCAGAGTGCCAGCGCAGAACATGTGCTTGCCAATTAATTGAAATTTCTACTTGAGGGGTGGCAGATAAGCACAGTAATTCAGTAATCCAAACTCCGCCCATGCATGGCGAGACAAAAGTTGTCTCTTGCGGGGTATTTTTTCCAAGAAGTGACTTTTATAGTTAATTCATCAAACCTAAATAAAGACTATTAAATTTAAATTTGTAGCAGTTTTTACGTTTCTCCCGATATGAATCATTAAATATACAACGAAAAGACTCAAATAACTTTGTCATTGTAAAATCGTTATCATCTTCATTATCGTCGTCGATCACCACCATCGTCGTCACCAATTAATAAATTAATAGTTATATAATTCCCTCTTTCTGGCCCACCATTTCCATGTTCAGGTGGTCTTCCTCCTTTGAAAGTAACCTGAAGAAAATTAACAGCAAAACTCACAGCAATAGTTATACAAGTAGTTAAGAATCATTTGAGCAAAGTCTCAAATGATTCTTGGTTTTAAAAAGACGAATTTGTGCACCTACCAAACACGACCTTATTTCGATCCAGGATCACTGCATAAATTCAATGCAGTTTCTAACAAAAACTATCAACTATTCGTGACTTTTCTTATGAAACTCAAATGACATTAGTTAGGCTATGCATGTAGATCACTACTCTTCATCTTATCATAGATGACATCACATTATTTCATTGCTTAAAGTGGTTCCCAGCGATCCCCCATTTTGTCAGTCAAACTTACTGACAAAGTTAAAGCTCAACCTGCTATAATTAATTAAAACAAGAAAGATATGCACCACCTGCATCCATATTCTGTCATAATCTGAACAAACGACTACCGCGCCGGGAGAACCTGCATCGCTAGTAGAAAAAGTGTGTTCTTATCTAGGTATATTTAACATTTTAAAGGTGAATAAAAGTAGGTTAACATTGTGTGACAGCGTGCGGGCAGGCTTAAAGGCTGTGTTTGTATGTATGCTGTTTTATCGCGAGTTCCTAAGAAATTCAAACAGCAAAAACATTTGCATTAATCAGGGTAAGGCAGTTTGAATGTCACCATAGCCAACGGATGCTGCAACCCGAAACAAATGAAGTGAATGTTTGACAAGTTAGTGGAAGACAGACTTAATAGATAAGTTAGTTGAAGACAGACTTCTTAAGTCTTCCATTTTATATATTGTTTGCTGTACGCCTTGGATCGTGCTGACCGTTTTCTGATATAACCATTCCACAGTTTGAATTTTAGCGACCCTATGCACTAATTAACTACATTTTAATATCTCCTTGTTAGTATAGTGGTGAGTATCCCCGCCTGTCACGCGGGAGACCGGGGTTCGATTCCCCGACGGGGAGAGTTGGGGGCTCTTTTGTCTTATTGGTATGTCAAATGTCTGACTGCACCAGAGCATATTACTCCGACATGTGAATTCGTTTGGCAAAATAAATAATTTGGGTTCGAACTAGCAAAAAACAGGAAGAACGAAGCTCCCCCAGGGTAAGTTCGTCACAAAATTAAACAAACATTGACATCCTGTGTTGTGAGACAGAAATGCACACACAATGCGGTTCACAATTTGGTATAGAAGTACTGTTGTTCATTTTCTGGTCTTTTGTTAGGAGTAGAATCTCGATTATATAGAATATGGATATGGATACATCAGCTACTTCCATTTCTTGGTTGGTTTTATTTACCTTTTTTCAGGCTACCCTGAATGGCCATTTTATCAGGTAACCAAAAGAAACATTCTGTGCACCGCTGTTGTTTGGATGTGCTATTTTTGCACTCGTGGCCTTCCTGTGAGCTTTCATGAGTCTGACCATTCCCCTTTGACATTTCATATTAACTATGCATTTTTGGCCACCGAAATACCCCTGACTGGATCGTTTTTGTTTGTGTTATATTTTCTCCCCCATCAGTCCCTGCCTGATATGTCTGTCCTGCCTTCATGGGATTGTCTGCTTCCTGAATCTGCCCCAGCTCACCAGTCATACCTGAAAACCCCGTTCTACTGGATCGTAATCACCATTCCCTGCTCTCCTGCCAGAAGCTGTTGGAAGAACTCGTTTTCTGTTTACAGCCATGCTCCTTCCAGATGTGACTGATTCAGACTGAGTAGGAGCTCTATTTCAGTATGCCGTAGGCTACCCTCCATTTGAAGAGGGAAGTTGGAATTTCCGAGTTCCTAGTCAGAAATTTCAACTGGAGCGCCCCCTGAAGTTGGAGAAATCACTACAACCCCAACCTCAGAATTCAAGATGGCTGTGTACTTCATCAACAGAAATGATAGCTGTAGTTATATATTGTCTAGCAGGTGATGGAAAGTAACAAATTACAATTACTTTGTCACTGTACTTAAGCAGATTTTTCACAAATCTGTATTTAAATAGAATTAAAAGTGGACAATTTTGACTTTTACCCTACTACATCTTACAGGAAATATCTATACTTTCTACTCTGCTACATTTTGACTTAGCATTGTGTTACACTTTACAATCACATTGCTGTTTTTTAGTCAGATGATAGGTAAAAGTAAGTAATGAGAGGACAGATAATACCAAGATTTCAAGCTTTTCTTGTTAAAGTGAAGCCCAGCAGCTCAAAGTAGGCATCAGAGCTTTTGAATGCTGTCAGCTCTTAAATTTATAAAAGTGAGATGAAATATTTAGGTGTTTTGGCTCTTTTCGGTTGGAGGGATTGATTGGTATATGGTTTGTACTACATACAAAACCTTTTGATTCATTATGGAAAGTGACTCTGGAAATGGCAAGAGGTGATCTTCGGATGTTGGTGGTCAGGCTAACTTATTGGTGAATTGTGAAAAGCATGTTAATAATGTCATGCCAAAAGTGTTAAAATCCACATCTTGTGTCCATTAGCTGGTATGTTTAATTAAATAACACAGACATATAGGGCTTTTTGATATGACCAAAATCTCATATCCTGACAATAATACACGATAATCTCGATATAGCACGATTTCCGTAAATTCAATGAATAAAAGGTTTATATAAAATGACATGTAAAGATCTATTTCTTATTGCATTTTGAATTGAATCTACAAATAAAAGATACTTTTCCGTATTTCTTTTTTTCCTTCTATTTAAAATCTTTGCGCAAATTTCCAATTAAGCACGTAGCTGTCACACCTGCTGGAAGTGATCTCAGTGCGCGGTTTAAGTATCAATGTGGGCGTTGCCTTAATCGATCGCAGCTAAGTTGATTGCTGCCCTGCCTGCAGGTGCGACAGAAATAAAATATATGATATTAATGTGTAAAATATATCTAGGTAAATAGAAAACTGTTAACCGTTGGAGCATGCGTGGTAAAGATCAGATAGCGCTGTGAAATGTTTCATGGTGTACGCATGCGTAAAATCTAGTGCGCATGCTGCTGCAGACTGGGCAGTCACAATTTCCTGCTTGTATCCATGCCGTGTACACCTATATGAGAATGATTTGCAACACAATGATTGGCATCTTTCTATTGTTACATGATGTATATTTACAAGAAAATACTTACGTTTACTTAAGTAGAAAAGCCAATGTGGTACTTAAAAAATTACTAGAGTACATTTTGCCTGTTTATTTCTACTTTTACTTAACTGAATTGAGTACTTCTTCACCACTGCTGTTTATTAGCACTTTGTCTCATTAAATCAGTCGTACATGCAGTACTCTCAACCTCTGTCTGTGGATGTGTTGCTACAATGTTTGTTTGCAAAAAATACTGCATAATGCATTGTATTAAACTGGTATTGCTAACAATGGATAACAATAAATTTGGTTAGAACTGGTGTTGCTAAATAACTTACTGACTTGCTTTACTCAAACACGTTTAATTGGGTATGATGTCATTCCCAGCTCTGACTTCCGACCTCCAAAGTAAATGGATCTCAATATTAGTCTGCTGTTTGGTGCAAGATCTTCTTAGTTTGCTGTGAGTTTGAGTGATTTTCTGTCCTGTTCTACTTTTTTGCCTGTGACCTGTGTTTGTTCCTAGGCCCTGATTTTTGCCTTGCCTTGTCTGGATCCTGATGCTGATTGACTGACTCTTTCCCTGTTTCTCCAACCACCCTCCTGCCTAGTAATTTGGATCCTATTTTTGCCCATCTGGTTTTGACCCCTGCCTGTTTTGACACTGAGTTTCCCTGCATTAAAACCCCTTTTTGCTGAGGACATCTGTGGTCTGCATTTCTGTCCTCCATACCTGGCCTGTTTGTTACAGTTTGTTCATCACACAATTCTCTGCAAACTCTAGACAACGCAGAGCATGAATATCTGACGAGGGTGGCTGTTTCTCAGATGCTGGAACCACCAGTAATCATACCACATTTAAAATCATTTAGATCACAAAAATAGCTCCTGTAATGCTTAGCGGCACAGGAGCTGGTCTTTCCCCATGTTGTATCGAGTCAATTACAGTCATGTAATTTGCTGTTGGATGGGAGCAGGCTGCTTGCATTAATAAGCAGGTGTACCTAACAAACTGAGTACTGCATGTATATTGGGCACAAACAGCAAGGTTACTCGTGTGGGAGACTGGAGTTCTGTTTCCATGGAAACATTCTCCATCCTTGAAATCTGTCAGAACCAACTTTAATTTAACAGGAATTTTAAAGATCTTAGAACATACCCTCATGTTGCACTTTGTGTTTTATGTATCATAACATAGAGCTCTTAGGTATTACACAAATATTGCATTTTAATAATTAATTACTTAACTGATATGGCCTTCAGGTTAAGGATGCATCCTATTAACTCACCATTGTGAAGAACCATTTTATTTTTGTAACAACAAGTACACATCACAAATTGAAAATATGACGTCCCACAGGTGGAGTATGAACTTCTGGTCTAGGGAACATAACTCAAGACATGTGCTTATTTTTGCTCAGCAGTGGACCCCCTGTTTTCAGATATTGTTAGAAGAGCAATCACAACCTCCAGTCATTTTCCAATGGATGAAAGTCCTCTATGTTTAGCATGTTAACGCAAAAAATCATTACCTGGTTGCTGAAAGCTAATTAGCAATCAGAATTTCAAATGAATTTTTGTATTTCAACCAGACATGAAATGTATAACTTTCCATGCATACAATACAAAGTTTACATTGGTGTCGATAATTTTTTTTTCAGACATTTCAAACTTCATGCATTTGTATAGAGGGCTTGAATTTCAGTGCAGGATTGCAGGTACTGCGCATAAAAATTCCAGAAGATGGTAAAAATCCCCGGATGTTGTTCTTGCCCCGCCTCAAATATCAAGGATACATCAGCGGCTTCCTCGCAAAATGAGACCAATCCCATGATTCATTGCGCTCCAAGTTCTTGGAAGGCAAGTTAGCTAAACCAGTCTTGCCAAGACCTCAAGTATGACCTTTGCACTCTTGTTATTGAGAAACACCCATGATGTAAGTTACCAACATAGCAGTGTTGCCTGATTGGGTGGGTTCCCGCCCAGTCGGGCAGTTTTGAATTTGATTTTGCGAGTCAAAATTGCTTTGGGCGGGTGAACATAATTTGGGCTGGTTTGGGATCAGTTTGGTGGTTTTTATACATTGTATAGGCTAAAATCTACTTCCGGAAGAGTGTATATGCTCAATCCTATCAGTCATCAAGACATTACTAGACCCTCCTTACAGTATTGGCTGGTGACGTTAACGCGTCCCCTTCTCCTGCGATTTTTACAGCTCGTTATGTATTTAAAGGTAAGACCTCATGCACACACACCTGTCTGTATGGATTAAAGTGTAATAATTGTAACGTCTGAACTTAAGGTGCTTGTACAATGGCTCAGAGTGGTTCACCACACACCCTTTCAATAACCTTTTCTTTCCTTTACAAAAAGAGCCCTTCCAACAACACATGGCTGACTCCCCCCGGGCAAGTGCCATCCACATTAGTGTCTACCTTTTACGTAATTATAGCAATCATTAATTAATCATTGTGCATGTAAATAATTCTTAAATCTTTAAAAGAATTTAACTGCATACTGTGCATACCTCATTTTTGAGATGCACGTGATGGGTTGTTGAGAAAGGAAGCTTTGTTTCCAAATATCACGTAACGATGTCATTTCAGGTTCGGCTCCCAAGCTTTGCTTCCAACCAGTGGCTACATCCCATTGTGCCCCAGGTTCCCCTGATCAAGGCAAACTTCAGCTGGAAGCTAGAAGCTTTAGCTAGAAACTTCCCTGGTCAGCGCGTTGGTGGAATAGCGAAAGTTACTGAACAGGATGGGTTGGTGACATTTTATGAACGCGAAATATGTGTTGCATACACCGATTCCTAATAAAAGTACACTATTATAGAACTACAAAGATGCAATTCCATGCTGTAAACTGTCTCCGGAGCTTCCCGCCATGTTGCGATGTTCTGAACCATCATGGAGTGGGCGTGCTCAGATGGTTAAAGGCGTGTTCACTCCAAATTCTAGCTGACCAATAGACGTGTAAGCTGCTAAGGCCCGCCCACCCGTTAAAACAGTGCCAAAAGTCAGAAGCAAAAAAGCATTCCAAAGGCAAAGAAAAACATTCCAGAAGCAAAACAAATTAGAGAAGAAGAAGGGAAAAAAAATATTTTATTCGACTTTTTTAATATTTGGAAAACATATTTTCATTCTGATACTTAATGATTTGCTTGCGGTTTTCAAAAATTTTTAATTAATACTTTTGACACAAAATTAACTCCATAGTTTTCCCACAAGTTGCGGTGGTGGCAGATATTGGAGGGACTACTGTGGATGAAGCTACAAGAAGAATGATGGCCTTACTTCTGGACCACCCCTTGTCAAGAGAGTACAACTTTGTTGGGCGCCATGGAAAGCGAGAATTTCGGGGACTAAAACTATTTGAGGTTATATACGGTATGTACAGAATTATCTGTTAAATGTTTATATCACATTGGGGGGTATTCGGCATTTAAGTTGCCTTTAAAGAACAAGCAGAAGTATGGCTGGGCAATTTATCAAAACCAGCATTCTGAACCTCTAACAAAAATAATCTTGCCCATGTCATTATTTTGTTTTCTTACGGAACGCTTAAAAACGTATTACCTCTTGTGTTGTCATGAGACCCCACCCTGTCCAGAGTGTGACATGGAAGGAACATGGAGGAAAATTCATAAACTCGAGCAGCTTGTACCTTGTAAAAGTGCACACTTAACAAAAGAACAGAGTAACCTATCCATCCATTTTCCAAACCACTTATCCTTATGGGGAGTCCAGATCCTATCCCAGAAGCTACAGGCCCAAGGCAAGGAACAACCCAGGACAGGGGGGCAGCCCATCGCTGGACACACTCACACACCAGTCACACTCATGGGCAATTTAACAACTCCAATCAGCCTCAGCATGTCTTTGGACTGTGGGAGGAAACCCCATGATGACATGGGGAGAACATGCAAACTCCACACACATATAACCCAGGTGGGGGCTCGAACCCAGGTCCCAGAGGTGTAAGGCAACAGTGCTAACCACTGCACCACCCTCAGAATAACTCCTTAGTATTGTTTCACAAAGTTTGTAATCATGCCTGTTCATTTCCAGTTTTTTGAAGAGATTAGTCTGGCTGTGGCTCTCGGGTTTGGTTGCTTGACGTTTGGTTGCATATTTGGACAGTCAGTGACCAAGCAAGTGATGTTGGCCTTGATTTCAGTTACATTACATCAATAACTTCAAATAGACATCTCAAACAGTTTCCTTAAATTATTTAAAAACCACAGATAATATATGCACTGTTTTATTATAACGAAATATTCAAGTTTTAATAGTTGAGCATATTTACATATTAACAGTACTAACCTTGTCAGTGAACTGTGAGGGAGAAAAATTCATTAATCATAATTGAGGTAAAATTGTTTAATTAATCATGATATTGATTTAAGGTCATATCGCCTAGCCCTAAGTAGAATCTAAATCTTAAATCATATGTAAGCAAGTGTTGACCTATACACTTAAAAATACTTTGGCGAAATATTAATAGTAATAATATCTTATTGCTCTGTTATTCACAGGTGGCTTGAAAAAAATACTCTTCCAAGCAACATTATAAGAAAAGATGCTGAAACGACGGTGTCTAATTGGTGCCCGGGACGGGGGGAATCGAATTGCAGGGGCCCGAGGTGGCGACCAAGATCGGTAAGGGTCAAGCTTAATTTGAAATGAAAACATGAAGCACAAAGATTTGATAATAATAAATCCTAGGAGCTTTAAATCCCAGACCTGCCAACATGAGCCAGGCAAGCATTGTGACATCATAGTACTCTAGTATGGAGGACAACAGATGTCACTGAAAATAAGTAGTTTTTTTTTTTTTACTAAATTATAACTAGATGCTCAGTTTTAGATGCATTTATAAATTATTTTATTAATCTATAAATTAATTAATGCTGTTAAGAGTCACCGTAGAGAACAAAATTGAGGAAATCAAGTAAGTTATAATTGAAGAGTGTTTGACTCCTTTGCGGGCTGCATGCAATATATCACAGACGTTTCAGGGGGCCACCGAAAATGACATGGCAAGCTGTAGTTTTGAGACCAGTGATCTAGAACATGTTGATGTGAGGCACCAAAATTATAAAGTTAACCAGACTTATGCGAATTAACTGAATGGAGTGAAAATGTCACGATGTACGCACCCGGAGCGCAGACAAACGTACTGGAAGCCAGGATTTGGGGAATCCAAATCAGACAAAAAGGCAGGCAATAACGCATAGACAATACAATGACCGGACAGGGGAAACAAACGCAAACGCAGACTAAATACAATGAACTAATGACAACAATCAGGAACAGCTGGTAAACACGGGGAATCCACACAGGGTTAACGAGGGGGCATGGCACACGGGAGGAGCGGACGATCGGGGCAGGACAGAAAAGCTGAATGGTTAATTATTTTGTTCTTTGATTTATTTCTTTTTAGGGCTGTTGGAAGAGTGAGGAATTGCACTGCATACAGGTCCCAATCAACTCCATTTTGGACTCTAAACCTGTGAAGTTCATCTTCCCCCTAAAGGAGAAGTAGTAGTAAAATGTATGCTGTTAACATGATGGTTAACAACATTTGCTGTTTTTTTCCATTTGTATGTTTGAAAGAGATATTGGTTAATTAAAGCATTAATTATACTACTGATCTCTCTTCATTGAAACAATCCAGTTTAAATTTCAGTGTGCTATTAAATACAGTAGGTATTTAGGTTTTCTGTGAAATGACTCAGACAAATATGATGTACCTACTTTAGCCCAAATGAGCATTAAGACCAAGCTGGGTTACCCATATAGACCTTATATGGAGCCCATCAAGGGCCCATCATTAACCCATGTGGGCTAACCCATGTGGGGCCACCATGTCAGCCCAAGTGTTCCCATGCGGGCCCCGCATGGATGTGCTGGCTGGGACCCTGCTCGTCCAATCCTCCTGTATGCCACGCCCCCTCATTAACCTCGTGTGGAATCCCCATGTCATCAGCTGTTTCAAGTTGTTTTCATTAGTCCTGTGTATTTAAGTCCACGTCAAAGTATGTTTCCCTAGTCCACGTCAAGTTTTGTTACCTGTTTTACCTCATATACCACTCCGTTTCCCGATTAAAGTCCTCTTTCCCCGATTCTTCGTTACCTTCTCCTGTTTCCGAGGTCCGTGCCCTGCGATAGCTGACAACTGTCTGTCATTGCAGGACTTTAAATAACAGACTACGGCTTTTTGACACTATACGGACATTGTTTTCCACCACAGTTCGATAAGCAGATTGTCTCCCTAAAATAGTAATGAGAGGCATATTGTGACACCCAAAAGTTAGTAATCTGTATAAATTTGGCGTATCCTTATGCTTATTAAATTTGGTTAGCAGAGCATGCCATACTTGTATGCTACTGTTTTGGTAAATCATGGAAGCGATAAGCACTGAAATGACGGTGAAGAAAGGGAGAGCTCAGCAGCCATAACAACTTTTTAAAGAGGAGATACTGTGCATAAACAATGTGAAAGATATTGGTGGTGTGGCAATACTTTTTGCAGATTAAAGTCCATCACATTTTTTCTTTTTGTAAATATATATCTTTCATTTTTACTTCAGTTCACAAATTATTTTCTTTTATTTAGTGTCCATTTGTTTCAGTTGTAGCTTACGATAACAAACACTAGTCCCAACAAGCACAACACACACACTGACACGGTCAATCAACAAAGAATTTTCACAAACACTTATTCGGTGGAAATTCTGAGGTAGCAGGCAGACAACTTTATGGCTTTAATAATGAGTGTATTCAGCAGCTAGAAGGACAAAAAATATTTAAAAACCTTTTGCCTTTTCTGGCGGTCCATCATCCAGAGCAGCGCCTGTGCCTTTCCTCTTCAGGTACTTGTGCATAGCGCTAGTACTTCTAATTAAAATATCTGGAAAATATGAGGAACCAGCATCCATTAAAAAGGAGATTTCAACAGGTGGGAGGTTTAGAAATTATTCTTGCTTGAAAAGCCTTTTATTCAGTTTGTTTAGTTTGTAAATTAATGATTAAACAGCATTATCATTTCTTTGAGAAAGACATTTTGATCAGGGCATGCTTCCTTGATTCTCAAAAATAACTTATTATTATTATTATTATTATTATTATTATTATTCAGTTCCTTAATTTAAACGTGAAATGTTAGCAGCAATCCTGAAGAAAGCATTCAGCCTGCACTTTTGTGGTCATTTGTCGTCAATCATGAGTTCACCTGTCTTTATGTAAACATCTGCGTGATTTATGAAGGGGATGCAGTTAAAAATGGATTAGAATAGCAAAAAACTCATAGCGCACTTTTTATAGCTCATATAAATTTTATAACTATAATTCCCTTTTCTTATGTCTTCCATGAATAAATTTGATATAATTCCACATTTTTAAATAGTGGCTCCATGATTATTTCATTATGGCATGCCATTAATAAATTCATTATTCAGGTGATAAATATAATGAACGATGATAAACAGCCGAGGATGATATGTGGATTTCATAAAATTATTTTAGATACCCTCAACAACATTTACCTTATTCAGTAAGGGGAGTAGGTGGTCCACAAAGTTCTACAACCAACTGCCTGATGATCACATGCCAGTGGTAGTCTTATGGTTCTTTTTCTTTTGGCGTCCTTAAACCCCAGGTAGGTGGATCATTATGCAGACTGGTATACAAAAGAAACAGCTCCTTGACTATGTGGTTTTGTTCTGGGAGCAAATAGAAAATCAGGTTCCAGTGACTACTGGCTCTAATTTAAAATGTCTCCCTCAAGTTCATTGTGTTTGTTATGATTACTTTTGTCCTGAATTACCTGAACCAGAATGTTTTACTTTCACTTTTCTCCATCCTGCCAAAAAGAGTGGTTTTAGTTTGTTCTCCAAACCTATCTGGCAGTATTAATTTAGGTGCCTCCTCTTTTTTCACCAAAAACTTAGGAAATGGAACATTGTCCTCTAATATATAATATGACTCTCTTTGTTATCTTAGCATGCGATGCCTTTACATGTTAATATAAGCTACAATAAATTAATATAAACTACATGATAATTAACCAAGAATTTAGAACAATTTGTGTACTATATGTAGAAAGTTATATTGTTGTCGAGGCCTGAAATTGATGGTATTTTTTGATTAAACCTTTTAGCTGTGCTTTCCTACAGTGATGCGCTTCCAACAGAATTTTAATAATGTAAATATTTATTTATACCAGACATACATCTGAGAGTACTTTGATTTGGTAAACAACTGATTAAAGGATATCAGATTTCAAAGCATCTAGGAGCTGGTGGGCTAAAAAAATAATGACTGAGGGCTGGGAAGGACTTCAGTAAGACTGAACCCAGCTGACCACATCTGTCCTTTTGATCACTTATTCAGGGTTAGTTGGTATAAAGAGAGTCACACACAGCTCACAGTGAGCTGTATGCGGTTTTGAGTCGGCTGTAGTCAATTTAAGGTGATTTGTTTTTATTGTGTTATAGGTGTTTTAATACTTGTCCAGTGCCATTTTATGCACTTTTGTTTAGGTCTTTGGGGAATTAAGCTTTTTGGTCAAACGTGTTCCAGTCCTTCTCTCATTGCAGACTTCATTCTCACAAGGCAGCAGTAAGATACAGTTGAGGAGCTGACGTATGATTGCTGCATAGTGACTCTCCTAAGGATGTTGTTGACAGGTTTATTGTCAGAAATAAAATCCAGAGGAGAAGCGAAAGATGTCGGCTAGCTTTCTAGTCACATCAGATTACCCAGGTTGTTCCGCATATTTTTTATGTACTCTTGTTTATAAAATGCTTGCGTTACAACGGACTACGAAACTCAGTTAAGCCTATGCCCCCCTATTTGAAAATAGCACAAGTGATCAGACCAACCCCAAATGGAATACTTAAAACACCCAAACAACTTCCAGAAACTTGCCCAAATATGTTCTAGTTTAAATCCTGACAGTCACCAGATGTAAACCAAACACAAACCAATTTCCAAAAGTTTTACTTACACAGAAAAACAGACTACATTTGTAAACAAACTTGTACTCACAGACATGTTAATGTGACATTCCCTTGGCATTATAAGCATTTTGGAGACTTCTGCCCTCAATAAAGCATATTATTTTATAAGCTTTACCTCTTGGCAACAATCAATATAAATCTTGTTTTGATCGGTTCAGCTACTGTGACATCATCAGTTTTTCCCATGCCACCTCTAGTTTATGCAGTCTTGAAGACAACAAATAAAAGTACAAATAAAGTGGCTTATCTGTGTTTAATTGTTGTTTTTTTATGAATTCCATTCCTGGCTTTGTAGCCTATGTTTTAAACCAGGGATACCCAATCTAATCCGCAAATGGCCGGTGTGTGTGCAGGTTTTTGGGATAACTTGTAGGTCAGCTGTTCAAACCCAGGTGTGAGGATTCTTTCAGCCAATCAGTCCTCTAATTGGTAGTCTAATTAGGGAGTTGCAGTGAAATCCCCACTGTAAGGCATGGTGGCCAAGTGGTAAGGCGTCGGTCTCGTAAACCGAAGATCACGGGTTCGAACTCTGTCCGTGCCTTTATGGGGCAGTGTGTGGCTCAGTGGGCTGAGCCTGTAATCAGAAGGTCACTGGTTCAAACCCTCAGCTCCCTGTATGCCCCAACAGATGGCTGCCCTTTGTGAACAGCTTACTCTACAAAGAGCAAGTTGAGGGAGGCGTAAAGACAATTTTCTATTTTGCGGCATAGCTTTACAATAACGTGGGGCTCGTGATATGTCGTTGAACTCATCTTTTTCCAGGATATTTGTTTCTTCCTGTTTCAAGGAGCTGCATGTTATTGGGTGGCTGAGACAAATGTCAGAATGGAGGGTCAGTAGTTCCTGTGTTCTGAGGTGGTTGACTGGAAACCCTTTCAATTCAGCGAAAGCCAAATGGATGGGGGGGGGGGGGACATGCTTAGAGGCAACCATCTTGCTCAGAATAACTATAAGTATTTTGTGAATACATAACTTTCTGTGGGGTTGTAGTGATGGCATTGACACCTTATGCCACCAACCTTGTGATTCCAGTTTCCTCCCACATTCCAAAACATGCAGTCAGATGAACTGATGACTCTAACCTGCCCCTGGTGAGTGACCTGCAACCTGTGATTACTAGGGTATCAACTGCCCTGTGCTTCTTGGTATGGGCTCCATGCCCACTGGAATCCTGTACTGCATCAGCGGTAAGGAAAACTGATTAAGTATTTAATATTTTTATCATTTAAATTGAGCACTATATTATATGTATTTGGCTCCTGTAGGTGTTTGAAAGATTTGTAAAATAGCTTTCTAAACAACTTTGAGAACAGCAAAAAGACAAAACAAAATAGCACAAAGATAAACTAACCTCTACTTCACATGCCTGTTATATAATGCTTCATTCCAGACCATTCATACCATTATAGATGTCACATATAGAAGTCAGGTGACCAGCCTATGAGAAAAAGTAAAGTCCTCATTCCTTTACATCATGTGATTCTGTCTGCCAGCCTGACCAATGCAAGTCTCACATCCTCATCTTGGTATTTCCTTTCCTATTACCATCTGAGGATGTCTATATCAATTTCTTCTGCAGCTATAAATGAATGTTGACTAATGCATCAAACAATGTGGAGTTGTGGACTTTGTGTTATGGGTCCTCTAGGCACAAAAATATACTAATGACCAGGAATTTCTGTTCATGGCCAGCAGGAAGCTTTCATCAGACGTGAGAAATCTCCTCCCATTACCAGCAGAACACTAAATCTAATGAACTCACGCTAGAACCTGTATGATTTACACAGATTGTAAACAAAAGCAGAACTAATATTCATGCATATACTGCAATTTTATATGTAGCCCTTAACATGAATATCATTTGCAGTAAAAGCATTAAAAGGATAAGGAAGTGGTTAATCTGTTGCTTTAAAGTGGACACAACTTTCTAACTTTCCTTGTAAAGCCAAGTGGTGTTATGTCTGAGGATGAAGTGGAATACACCAGAAAGTGTATTTTATATTTCAATGTATGAATTTGCATAATTTTTTTATATTAAAACATCCCACTAGAAAACGACTCCATTGTGTGATTCCTATTATGCGCATCATTTTGAAATGAAAGCCTTTTACTGATTTTATTCTTCAGAGAATATCCAATGAAACTATTCACCTAGTTTTACAGAGGCTTGTGAGACAGATGGGTTGCACAAATCTTACCAGATTAGCATTATTGTCACCAGTCCACGGACAAAATGGTCTAGCTAACCTTTGTCAGACTGACTGAGAAATGGAGAACCAACTATCTATGTAAAACAGCAGGCAAATAATCAAGGCCGAAAGCCCAAACTGTCTGCCTGAAATGGATTAAGAAGCTCCCACCTTGTCCCCTGGCAATAAGGCGTTTAATATATCCCAAAATCAGACACACCTCAGGTTACTAGCATTGGCAAGGACATTTTTTTGCATTCATACTCAACAGACCTTTAACCATAATTGCTTTTCACTGAAGGATTGAAACTGCAACCTATGCCAGGAGGCACAGAGCCTGAGGCAGGGGGCAGGGGGCACCCTGGGTGAGATGCCAGTCCAACACGGGGCACCCACCAGAGGGCACCCTGGGTGAGATGCCAGTCCAACACGGGGCACCCACCAGAGGGCACCCTGGGTGAGATGCCAGTCCAACACGGGGCACCCACCAGAGGGCACCCTGGGTGAGATGCCAGTCCAACACGGGGCACCCACCAGAGGGCACCCTGAGTGAGATGCCAGTCCAACACGGGGCACCCACCAGAGGGCACCCTGGGTGAGATGCCAGTCCAACACGGGGCACCCACCAGAGGGCACCCTGGGTGAGATGCCAGTCCAACACGGGGCATCCACCAGAGGGCACCCTGGGTGAGATGCCAGTCCAACACGGGGCACCCACCAGAGGACACCCTGGGTGAGATGCCAGTCCAACACGGGGCACCCACCAGAGGGCACCCTGGATGAGATGCCAGTCCAACACGGGGCACCCACCAGAGGGCACCCTGAGTGAGATGCCAATCCAACACCCTGGGTGAGATGCCAGTCCAACACGGGGCACCCACCCACACCCATAAGCAAGGACGTGAGCAGTACACACGTTCCATTCCAGACAGACTTACAAGTGAATACTACACACAGTACAGTGTGGCTACGTAAGGAAGCCCCATTAAAACACAGTGTGCGTCCTCCCAATTCCTGTGTCTCTCCCAGCGTTAAAAATACGATCAAGTCGATAACTTTTCAATCACAAATACCACAGCGTTGTCCATTAAAGCACATTTTGAAACTAAAACTTAAGTAAAGTTTTGACTCTCCCCCAACCCTTCTACTAAGCTCAACAAAGAGAATTTCATTTGGTTTATGATGCATGAACGGCACTTCACAGCTTGTAGTAGGACAGAGCACGGAGGTCAATAAGCACAGCGATATTCACGGCGTTTGCTGGCCGGCTTCCCGGGCTTCCATTACCTAGCTGTCCTTGAGATCTTTATTATTAGAGCAGCAGTGTAGTGCAGTCTAGCTTGGAAGCTCTACTGCTCCAAGGGTACACTGTGTATCAGCAGAACTCCGCGATTATAAGGCAGTGAAGAATCTTTATTGTCATCATATCCATATGAAAATATATAGGACCATGGTGTAATTTATTAGAAGGATGGTGCTATAAATAGCCTAGACTACATACAGAGCAGATAACACGGTAGTATGATGAAATAGGGAAACCACCCAAGGTAAAAGGCACCATGCATTAAATACACAGGACAGTAGGGATTACTACAGGTTACACTTTACGGGACTGCAAAGGTTAAGCCAGACATTTAATCGTGAGAGACTGAGTGGTCTGATGGTGCAGACCTAAACCAGCAAGGAGACAGGAATTTCAAAGAATTTCATTTAACTACAACTCTGAATGCTCTGATACATATTCTCTGTGTAAAATAAAGACAATTGTTTAGATGAGTGGGAAATAAGTAAATGATCAAGGTTAAATTATCTCCGAATCTGAACCAAGTACGAGATTATAAGGACATCCTTTTGGTGCAGGTGGTAGAATGAGGTATAAAATTAAACATATAATCAGGACAGAAATCCATCCGTCTTCTGTACCCGCTTGTCCTGTGTAGGGTTACAGGGGTTCAGAGTCCAGAAGCTACAGGCATGAGGCAGGGAAAAACCCAGAATAGGGGACATACAGTCAGAGGCAGTTTGGCAGCTCCAGTTAAGGTGAGTGTGTTTTAGGACTGTGACGGGAAACAGCCAAAAAGCCCATACTGACCCGGAGAGACCATGCAGACCCCGCAGATGTAGAGCCTGAATGGAGACATGATCCCCCATCCCAGAGGCCTGAGGCAGCAGCCCTGACCAGTGTGCCGGCCTGCCCTCTGACAGAAATACAAAGGAATACTAATAGAATAAAAATACATATAGAAACAGAACTAGAAATAGAAATCTAATTATGAGATGATTCCACTGGGGAAAAAAATTGTAAATTACACATGACTTATGTATAGCCTAGTGTTGGAAACATCACTGTAATTGTAACTTATATGGCCTGCACTGTAATTAGTGAGTTATTAATGAGTCTTTACTAAATCTTTGCCTTGCTTTAGGAATAAATCATTGATGGCAATCAGTTATAATTTGGTGAGGGCTGGAAATATAAAAATCTTACTGTCTGGCAGAATGAAGATTTCCATGGATATGTTGATGTTTACGATCAGACTTGTTTGTCCATCACATCCCACCCATACTCGATTGGAGTGAGATCTGGGGAATTTGGGGGCCAAATCAACACCTTAAACTCTTTTTCATTCATGAACATGTTTGCAGTATGGCAGGGGCACATTATTAACATAATGACATTACATTTTTTTTGTCCTGGGTAAAATGAAAGATCGACCTATGGGCCAGATTTAATCATAAACATACTGCAGGCCAGTACTTTGAAACCTCATCTAAGGGGAGAATTAGCTGATGAAATCCCTTGTTCTCCAATAAGGAAAACAGCTGATTATCCATTGCAATCATCTCCATTATTTCAGTAGCTGTGTCTTTAGCTCCTCTGTGAACTTTGATTACACTGGTCAACAGTGAAAAAAAGGTCTAACTTTTTATAGCTGATCTAGGATAATTTTAATGCGCTAAATCCAAAAATCACATTGGTTTTGCGCTACCAGGTCAACTTTTTGATCTATTGTCGAAATTAGATAAACTGATGCCATGCAAAGCATTACGTAAACTACATTGTCTGCGTGCGTGTGTGTTTCTCATTTATAGGCCTATACTTAAAATTTTGTTGCTGCATATTACAAATATTGTTATTTAGAGTTTCAAAGTTAATGAGATGGCATCATTAAGAAGATCTTGCAGAAATAAGCCTGATGTCTTTTGTTACATTTGCGGCGAATACACTCTTGTTCATAACAGGAAACCAATCACAAGTTTCGTAAAGCGTGCATACCTTGCTTATTTCAGTATGGCACTAGGTGACCAAGACAAAGCTTGGGCACCACACATGGTATGCAAAAACTGCACTGAGTATCTGCGTCAGTGGACCAAGGGTAGTTTGGAATACTCATGGTCTGGAGGGAGCCGAGAAACCATGGCACTGATTGCTACTTTTGCGCTATTGATGTGACTGGGATAAACAGAAAAAACCGGAACAACCTGACATATCCTGATCTTGAATCAGCACGTCGTCCTGTAGCTCATTGCGATGAAATCCCAATACTTGTCTTTGGAGAACTTCCTGTAATTAGCGACCAAGACTCTCCCAGTGCTCATCACAGATCCTCAGTTTGAAAAGTCAATGAACGAAGTGGAGCTGGAAGCGTGGAAGGCTTTTGTTATGGTTGTGAAAAACTTTCTGGGCAACAATAAGGCCCCTAACTACGCGGAACTTGTCACGAATATGTTGACTGCTTTCAGGAACCTCGGATGCAACATGAGCATCAAGATGCATTACTTATACTCACATATGGATCGTTTTCCGGAAAATCTTGGATCTATGAGTGATGAACAGGGCGAGCGTTTCCATCAGGAGATGAAGGAGATGGAGAACAGGTACCAAGGTCGGTGGGATGCAGTAATGATGGCGGACTACTGTTGGAATCTGACTAGAGACATCCCTGCCGCTGGACATTCCAGAACTTCAAGGAAAAGGAAATTTAAGCCCCAAGTTTTGAACAGTGATGATTGAACATACAATTTGCATATATAAAGTTAATTTTGTGGTAAATTAAAATTTTTCGAGACTGAAAATCGCACTATTTTAAAATCAACTTAGCTGAAAAACCTGACCTGATCTACAAAAACTGATGCCATATTCGTGTTCTGTGGGCCAGAAATATATTAAATCAGCAGAAATATATTAGACAACTCACCAAAATTTTTTTTTGTAACCCTGTGTTATTGATAACATTTGAATATCAGCTGGCAGTATCGGTAGTATATGCAGACGGATATATCGTGCATCTCTACATTGTTTGCTCCATCTTCATAAAAACAATATGTAATGCAAAATAATAATGAGAGAAATATTTTGTTCAAGAATTGTGAGAGAAACTTGCAATCTCAAACATGGGATTGCAAGTTCTCAAAAAGCCAGTGATTCAGATTTTACCTAGATTCATGCAGCCCTACTCCTCTTTTTACATTTCTGTGGCAGACATAATGAGACAAAAAAACAAGTCTAAAAGCCAAGGGTACGAACAGTGCATACTAGCATACAGCTGCGGGATCCCATGGCTCAATTAACATCACAAGTCATATCAATGACAAATATGGCCAAAGACCACACTGTGTGATTACATTCACTGATCTGTCATGCCAAAAGCACATCACCGACAGTCAAAGTCTCTTAATCAGGCTATACCATTACTACTATATACACCAAAAACTTGTACCTGTGCCACAAGATAAGATTTATTTACAACTGATAACAGAATCCCTGCATTTGCCAACTGTTTTATCCACTACAATTTTTTTTTGTCAATGTTCAACCCAATGACTGGTACCATTTTAAAAACCCACTGTAGGTTTATAAGTAATTATAAAAATCGTAAGAACAGTATTTGTTTCTCTGAAAAGTCATTTAAAAACCAGGTGGTGGATTTACAATACTGTTGTGCAAGTAAACATGTCCATAGGCTACATAGTAAAATGAAACATATCTACTCTGGGCTCAATTAATATGCATTGTGAGAAAGCCAAAGATAAATGGCAGCCAGTCTGGCACCATTTGCTCCTGATATCTGCAAAATGTTTGTTTGCAGCCTGTTTCAATAAGGCTGAAGTTCACTGCACAGACAGGACAAACATACGAAATGAAACGCAGAGCAGAAATGGAACAGCACTTCAAAAAGCCCAGCATACAAATTACATCCCAGGAGCACCAGACCCTAGAATCCTCAATATTCTCCCCTATTGTTCCAATCTGATCCCATTTATTCTAAGCAAGATAATTAGTCCAATCACAGTCAGCCAGGTCTGACCTAACCATTCATGTGGAACCATGGGTTTCCATACCATGGTTCACACATGTAAGGTTTAACGCTTAATCCACACTGTCATAATTAGCAGTACTGTGATTAATAGGCCTGCTTCCATTCTGGGTTCCTCCCTGTGTCCAGCCACCTCTACATTCAAGCCAAAAAAGGGTCGCACTTGTGTTCCCACACTTCCTGTTGATGCCAGATAGGCATGGGCATTAGATTACGGGGGGGATGGGTGGGGGTTATAGCCCCCTCAATAAATCAAAACCAGCTAATACAACCCCCCCAATAATCATGTTTCCCCCGTAATGGGTGGAGACCTCAACCCCCCCAGTGTTCCAGCCAAAGTTACGCCCTTGCGGATAGGACATTATATGTGGGCCCATCATGGTTTTAGACCATTCAAACGATCTGGAGGCAGAGTGTCCAGGGCACTACTGACTGCTACAGGTCGGTACCCCTTTAGAAGTGCCTCACCACACCCTGAAGGTGAAACTATCACACGTCATTCTGAGTCACAGGCCTGATTCAGTGCTGACACTTTCAGTCCTTCAATTACAGACACTTTCCGGTCACTGTGTCCAGCGGAGCTGGTGGAAGCCCGTCGTGCAGCTGTTCTGTTCCAGCACCGCTGAGGGCGTGAGGACCTCCAGAAGCTTGAGGAGCATGTACAGTGCCACTCGAGACAAAGTGAAATCGGCTAGCTAAGTATGCACCCACTCAGAAGGTTGTGCCCTAGGTGGCCGTATGTCGCCTAAGGGGTTGGACTGGCACTGGTGTCTTGCCAAAATGGAGTCCTCCTTCTTGCCGAACTGCTATGAGCAGTTTTTTTGTGCACAGAGACTGCTGTGGCCACCCATGGGTTGTTGGGTTACTCTACTATACTGGTGAAATCTTATTAGCATTCAAAGTTAGCAGCAGCATAGCTAAAAACACAGCTACTTAGGCCTAAGCGATGGAGATACCTGCGTTTTCCATAGCAGAGAATGAGGGATTTCGTAATTCACCACATAGAATAGCTCTCAGAGTACCGGCCCAAATCGAATATTAAATCTGGGCCACAGATCAATCTTTCATTGTCCACAGAGTAAAAAAAAAAACCGATGAAACGTCATTCCATTAATCTGCACCAGCAAGCATGACAAGTATCAACATGGGGAACCGCCCTCCCCACTCGGCAAGTGGCTGGGAGGCTGGTTATTGGTATTGGCTATATTAGATTTTGGATATATTAGATATAAATATTTTTTTAGGACTGATGATATTCAATTCTATTATGAATTCTGAAGTTGTTATTATTGGTGAGCCGAAAGCAGACAAATGTATAACGTATAATAAACCTAACCTCTGCTGGCGAATTCTGGTATATTTTAAGCTCTTCTGTATTTACGTAGCAGTTTATATCAATGACAAATATGCCCAAAGACCACACTGTGTGATTACATTCACTGATCTGTCATGCCAAAAGCACATCACCGACAGACAAAGTCTCTTAATCAGGCTATACCGTTACTACCAAATACAGCAAAGACTTGTACCTGTGCCACAAGATAAGATTTATTTACAACTTATAACAGAATCCCTGCATTTGCCAACAGTTTTATGCACTACATTTTTTTTTTGTCGATGTTCAACCCAATGACTGGTACCATTTTAAAAACCCACAGTAGGTTTACAGGTAATTATAAAAATCCTAAGAACAGTATTTGTTTCTCTGAAAAGTCATTTAAAAACCAGGAGGTGGATTTACAATACTGTTGTGCAATACCGTGTTACATAGCAGTTTATGACCTGCAAGTGTCAAATACATTTCTTTAAGAGAAAACATTAAACTTTCTGTCAATGATCCAGTTGTACCAGGCACAGCCAGAAGGATGCAGAACAAGGTTCTTACTTAGGATCTCACTCTTAAAATAGTGTTGAGATTTTAGCAAAATCGAATCGAACAAACTTCAGCAACTTCATGAAAAAACTGAAGTAAATATTGTCATTACAGTAATTAGATGCATTGTTGACAGAGTTGGGTAATTCAGGGCATGAGAGTGAAAATCCAGACCAAGATTTTGTTTCAGCCAACCAGTTGACCATAAAGAGTCACATTCACAGAGAACTCAGCTGGTTGGTTGAAACAAAATCCCGGTCTGGACTCTTCCTGGAGATTTACCAGCCTGCAGAGTTTAGGTACAGCCCTAGTCTAATACACTTGATACAGATTATCAGGCCCTTCAGTAGCATCTGTCAGCTATGTTGAAGCTTAGCTGGCTGTAATACTGAGATACTGAAGTAAGAAAAAAATTAATTTATTCTCAATGATAAAGCCATGTAATCATCTCTCATTCAAAATTAGCTCATGAGTTTCATTGCAAGTAATTAGGAGCATAGTGCTGAGTTAACGAGGTGCTGTCATCACAAAGCTGATGTTTCATTCCCATTTATAATGACCGATAACGATGAGGTCGGGGTGTCCTTCCAAAAACAGCAGTGACTAAGTACTTCACCAATTTATTTTCAAATGAATAACTATTATGATATGAAACGGCCAACTGGGACTCTCCACTGGATTAATGGTGTAGAAAATGCATAGATGTTTGAAGTTGTTGGTTAAGGAACATTTCATGGTAGATATGTTAAGGACAATAAGATATCAGCATGTTGAAAGGTTTTCATCAAACCATCTGCCCCATGAGCTGAATAAGGAACTGAACACTTTACACCCATGGTCCATGTTCACCTACGTTATCATTAATTATACCTGGAAACCACACAGCTAGGATCTGATTTAGAATCTTATACATTCAGGATAAAGTAAGATGATCAGCAAATAGGTCCATTGCTAAAAGATCAGTGTTGTCCATAATCTTTAAGTATGCATTTACTAGGCGATGTCTGAACTGCGTCTAGCAGTTATCTAGTTGTCTTTTATTTGGGAATTCATTAACTTGTTTTCTAAATTCTTGCATAAAGATGGAAAGCCTATAATAAAGCATTAATAATCTGCTCAGTAGCATCTCCTGCAGGTCATTTGAACATTCTTTTTGTGGCTTTGCATAAAAAAAGAGTTGGACTCAACACAATTCATGTAGCTACAAACTGTTAAATTGAATCTTATGTACTGTTCAGCTGTGACCTTAATTTGCCACCTGAAAAAGGTTGAAATGACTGTATTGGACATTGAAATATCATCTATTATCTGATATTATCTGTTTTAACTCTTACATCTGCTATCAGTGTGACGTCCAGACACCAGAAAGGAGGCAGACCCCGTAATGCGGGAGAAGGGTTTATTGGACAGGAAGCCGAGTGCACCAAAAGCCAAAAGGGAAATCCAAGCGGGTAGTCGAGTCGAGTGCGGAGAGTCGAAAGCCGGTGAGTTCAGTCATACAGGCAGAGACGGGACGTGAAGACGAAGGGTTGGGATAGAGGACGAAGGCAGATCAGGAAGGCAGGGTTGACAAGGCAGGCAGGGAAGACACGAGACAATGAACCGCTGAAGAGATGTCATTCACATGGCAACAATACTTCGCACTGGGATACCGGTGGATACGATTTAAGAAGCGGGGCGATTAGCCGTGAATTAGCTGCAGGTGCTTGGTCCCGCCCATGTGGGCGTGACAATCGGCATCAGTATTTATCAAAAATAAAAAACATCAAAAACTATGTTTTTCAAAACATTTTATGATTCTGTTATAGGTTGTAAATAAATCTTATCTTGTGGCACTAGTTCAATCACATCAAGAATTAAAATGTATTTATCATATTTGTGTTATATGCACTGCTGGGCAAAAAAAAAAGAGGCAAACAGTGTTTATCACAATTTCTATATAGAACAGTGTAAGCAGGAAGCAACTGTGTAACACAATATTGTATACATCTAGTGCACATTTTAATATGGAATGACTTTTCCAGAACAGCCTTTTGCAGTGTGCTGCTCTTCCCACAGCTGGTCATGGTCCCCAATTTTCTGCCAACAAGTTTGGCCTTGATATGCGCCCATATACTCTGTATGGGGTTAAGATCTTGTGACTGACCAGGCCAAAACTTCACTGTCAGGGAATGGTGCTCCAACCATGACTTAGCTGTTTTTGCTCTGCGTGCTGGTCTTTTGGTACTTGGCATTAACAGACTTTTCCCATTACACCAGCTCACCAATACCAGATGCAGAAAACACCCCCCATGCCATTATCCCACAGTGGTGGACAGGCATTCTGGGTTGAATTTCTCACTTGACCTACAAAGACTGCATTTGGGACCATCGGGGCGCAGCTCAAAACATGACTCATCACACCAGAGAACAAGCTAAAAACCACTGAGAATCATGGTGAGCATGAAGTGCCAAAAATCTGAGTCTGTCTGCAACGTTCTTTATTGACAGCAATGGTTTCCTTTCACAGCCTTCTGATGGAAAAACCTGCCTCCTTGAGGCGTCTTATCATTGTTCCTTGTGAAACAGCCTCATTTTGCTCATTTCTGAATTCCTGTGAGAGGCTTCTTAAGATTCTTCAGAACAGTCATTTTCTGTCATCTCGACTCGTCACTTTAGGTCTTCCAGAACCTGCCTTCCGTGCGACAGATCCTGTCACTTGAAATGTGTGACCAGTTCTCTGAATTGTAGACCGTGGGATCTGGATATTCTCAGGCTTCAGTCAGAAGTGAATGGAACAGCAGTGATGCAGCACACTGTGAATGGATGTAAGGCAGCTGGTCTACAGCACTGTTTTCTAAAGAAAAACAGGGGAACAGCCATTCCCTTCTAAATTGTACACTGGCTACAGTCAAGGCACACAATATTGCAAAACACAGTTACTTATTTCACCTGTATTTTTTATAGAAGAAAAGTAATCATAAAACATGTAATAAATCATGTTTGCTTCATTCTTTTTTGTAAAGCCGTGTATGTCTTAATCCTTAAGGTAAAAATATATTTCTAGTTAGGTTGCACAGATACTGAGACAGACAAAAATACAATAAGCATAATATTTATTTATAGTTATGCATTTATTTGTAACCCCTCTTCTTCATAGTAATTTAATCAATACAGTAGTTGTGAGATCTAAAAAAGTCCACCAGGGGGAGGTATAGCACAGAGGCGGGAGTAGAATAGTTACAACTAACCTTTGTTACATACACTTCTGCTGACTCCTTCCATTTAGATGAAGCCCATACAGTACGTCAAAGCATTGTCGTTATCCAGTTTTTGTATGGTTTACGAGTTTACTAAGTTGACATTAAAAGCAGATAATACAAAGCAATCAGATAGCTGTTATTTGCCGTTGCTAGAAGACCAAATTTCCAAGGATATGTTTTTAATTGATAAAACACAGAAAGCTCTGTGCTACCAGCTGTGTTTCAGAACGTCTACCTCACAGGCCTTTTTCTTATTCGATAACACAGTTCCCACCCTGAGTACAAACACACAAGCGTATGAGCACCATGAAGGAGAAAACCAAACAAGTTTACCATGAGAGCGCCTCACCCTGGAAAGCCTCTTTAGATTCCTGGCCTCGCCATTGAGGAGACGCTCAGAAACAAATTAAAACAAACAGTTTTCGCTTGAGAAGTCCCCAGTTTTCCTATTACCATTTTCCATTGTTATTTTATCCTACTATATTTATACCCTGCAAGGCCAAAAAGCAGAATTAAGCTTGGAAATTTGTTTTAGACTGTATGCTCAATCTTATTAGCTTCAGCTCTGGACCGGTTTTGCATGATATAAGATGTTCAATTCAATAAACAACAATTCTAAAGGATGGAAAGTTTATTTTTACTCATTACCTACCTAGCAAATTTCATCCAGAAATATTTACAGAGCCTAAGTGAAATATTAAGGCAAACAATATAGAGCATAATTTTGAACTTATTGTACATGGTCCAACCAGCATCGGTTCTGAGTATATAAAAAAGCAGTATTGCTGATCAGATCAGCAAGAATTTTGTTGATTCATCGGTCAAAGACAAAGTCACATCAGTAAGGGCGGGCCGTCACTGACGATCCACAACAAATTTCAGAGCACAAAGGGGAACTTTAAGAACAAGATACAAAAAGGGACCACAAGGGGTTAAAACAAAGGCAGATAGGCAGAAAAAGGATCGGCAAGGGCTAGAACCAAGGCAGAGGGAACACTAGTGAGGACTCAAACATACATGTAACAGCTAAAGCGCAAACAGACCTACTGAAGGTACAGACCGCACTAACATCTAGTTAGTTCTAGTAACGAGCGGGGATGAAACACAATGACCAACAAAGGGCACAGGCTCATACTTATAAAGACACTAATGACAAGGGTAGACTCTTGAATCCTCTGTTACTGCGATTCAGCTTAACTGGTTGGTTGAAACAAAATTTTGGTCTGGATTTTTACTTTCTGGATCTGAAATTTCTATCCCTCTTCTCATGAGCAAAAAATAAAAAATAAAAAAACAGAACACTGATGTTACTCTGACCCTAATGACTAACAACGATGCAGCCAAATGCACCTGTTGCGTTATGCTGAAAGGTTGGGCCTTGGTTATATGTTAGCTCAATCACACATAATGCTCTTTTGTCTGGTTCCTTCATGAGTGGTTACTCTTTGATTTGTCTCCAAATGATATAGAAGGCAGCTTTGATAAATTGAAATAAAATCCTTGGCTATATCACTTCTGAACTTACCTCCCTTCACTAGATTTCTGTCAAAGCATGAAAACCTCACACTTTAAACCCTAAATGGGCTTGTTATCTGAATTGAAATATGATCACCACAGGGTGGATTGTCGGGTGACACTGTTGTCTCACACCTCCTGGGTAGGATGTTTGAAGTGAACTCTGTGTCTGTGTGTGTCTGTGTGTGTCTGTGTGTGTCTGTGCATTCTCTCCAAGTCATGTGGGCTTCCTCTTGTAGTCCAAATCTATGCAGTTTGGCTAATTAGTGTCCTGAAAATGGCCCATAGTGTATGATTGTGTGTATGTCTCTGTGCCCTGTGATAGACTGGCACCCTGCCTATAGTCCACCTCTGCCTTGTACCCTGTGGTTCCTGGGAAAGGCTCCAGACCCCCGGGATCCCTGACCAGGACAAGCTGTTTGATGATGAAGGGGTGGATGGTCACCAGAAGATGTAAGTTATTACAACTACAAATTGCAGCAAAGTCTTTCCATATACAACTTACGTTTAACAGAAAAACTGCACAACACTTGTGTCTGGGATTCAAAGTGCTTTTTTATTCTGTTTTCCTGGGGTTTTACACTAAGTGAACTGGTACAACTTCTATCTACAGTGCTGGCCTGAGCGAAAAAGTAGTTAGATGACTGAATAGGTATCTAAAGGTTTGGGAAACATTACCTCCAACAATTCATCAGGCTCACCCTGATAATCTTAGTATCACACAATGAGTGGGGGTGTGTTTTGTTTGCTTGACTTCTGCGCATGTGAAATCTCATACACACTGTCATACACAAACATGAGGTACATTAAAAAAACCCTGAAAAGATAACCAGACCGCAACCCCCTCCATTTCAGGTCTCATATCTTACTTTTTACATTTTCATTTATTTTCAGGTAGCAAACACTTTTGCCCAAAGCGAGGAAAAGTGAGGAAAAAAAACACATTGCAACCACAGAGTTGTCAAGGATTTGACTACAGATGAGTACAGCTTGGCTGAGCTTCCAATGAATGCCTGGGTATGAGTGTAAGCAGTACTGGAGCAAGAGTTACACAGCATCTTCCAAACTGAGGTAGAACCCAATAAGATTTTATGCAGTGACCTGAAGTGCAACACAAGATCATTCAGGGAATGGTAAGAGGTATCAGGCTAGTAGAGGAATCACTAGGACAGATTGGTCTTGAGGCATTTTTTGAAGGTGGAGAGGGACCCTGATGACTAGACGTGGCTCAGCAGCTTATACCACCATTGAGGAAGCAGACATGAGAAACATCTGGAGTGAGACTTCTTGCATGGTGGTTTCAAGCCTCAAATGGTTGCCTGTCCATTTCTAAAATATGGGTGTAAAAAATGTGACAAGTACTATAATAAAAATAGAACCAGATGCAGAAATTACATTTCACTTGACGTGAATACCAGTAAGACAAATCAAATTTTGAACTAAGTTTAAAAATGAAGATTGTGTTACCACAGAGCGGCATGGTGGCTAAGTGGACCCAAATCCCGCCTTAATTCAGCCAGTGGGAAGCTAGCATGCCCTCCCTGTGTCGTGTGGGTGGGGTGTCCTGCCAGAGACCGAAGACACGCAGTAAGACCCTAAATTGTCCCTAGTGTGCGAGTGGGCGCATGTACGTGCCCAGCGACGGCATCCTGTGCTCGCCTTCTGCTCCACGCTTGGCTTCAATCCCTCCCCATCCTCCCCAACGACCCTGCTTATAACAAACAGCTGAAAGATGGATGGATATTTTACAGCATAACATCAGCAGCAGATTTGTTTGCACTCCTCTTAAAGTTTTGCAGATGCCTGCTGTGGAAGTGTTGAGTCATTTTTATGATGTTAGTTGGTGCAGCAGAGCACCACGGGCCCCTCATACAGAGAAAAAAACATTATGGTTCTTATATGAGTACTACTTCACATAGAGGATTGTCACCCCTTTCATATATGATTCATACTTGTACCATATATGATTGTGCATCTTGATGTAAGACTTTATCGTATGGGCTAACACCTACCGGGTCGTGGGATCGATTTCTGCGTGTGATGGGGTTTGTGTTTTCATCATCTGGATGGGCAAATTCCCTCCATACGCAGTTTAAGGGAACAGACTCACTAAATGGCCCACAGTGAGTGTGTGAACTGTAATGGACTGGTGTTCCATCCAGCCTACAGGATCTCTGTGGCCTTGTAATGGATAGGCGGATATGGAAAATTAATGCATAAATTGAACCATTTGTGGGTGAGACCTTCATGACCACTAATGCTTGGTTATATGAAAAGAAAATGGCCCTTCTGAATTAACAACAACACAGCCAGGGCTATAAGGCTAGCGCGTGATTGATGTCACTTTTATCAGGAAATGGAAGTTTTTAAAGTCATTATGTGTTACATATACGGCAAATCCAATTTTAAAAGCATATCTCTTGTAATTGAGCATTTACTGAGATTTACTACTCAAGAACATTTCCATCTGCAGTTCAACAGTCCAAGATATTAACTAGATTCTTGCTTTTTAGAACCTTTGATAAGACCAGAGTCATAATGACATAATATTACTATCTCCATTAGATACGAAAAAGTTCTAAAACTCAACCACGGCCAGAGGGACACTTGCACAACCTCGTGAGGCTGCATTAGCGACATACTGTACCACATTTTCCCTCCTCGTCTTCCAGGGTGATGCCTCTGCATGTTTTTTTGATGGATTTGTTTCTCTATGGATTGTGATTTTCTGAAGCCAGTCAACAAAGCGAATTCCTGTAGTACAGTGTCAAAGCATGAAAGAGAATGGCTATTATTTTTAACTCAACAATTTAAAAAGTAGGTTTAAGTTTTTGGTCTAGTCTTTTGAGATTTTGAGACTCCATTTCGATTATATCCTCCTGAGACCCAACCCACTCATTTATCTCGATTGTAGTGGACATTTTGTTTTTGTATCTATCTTTTCACTGATGTAAGGAAACATATTTATTCCTGTTATACACTAAAGAGGACATGCTGTGCAATTAAAAATAAAAATAAATTTGAAAAAATCCAAATTGTAAGATGCAATTTCCTCCAAAGACAAATAACCTAAAATTGAAGGACATTTTTTTCCTTGGGTCTCAGGAGGATATATTAACCTCATAATCTATGCTATCTCTACAAAATGCAGGAAGCCGAAGTCCCTGGGACAGCTTTTGAAGAATCCCTTATCTAATGTTTACCTGCATCACAAAGTACATGTGAAGCCTCCTGACTTTCCAGCTCTGTCTGGTTATTAGCTCTTAAAAGCGATTTTGGTTCTCTGTTCACCATGTAAATCTGAAGGAAAGCAAAATTAATGTGTATCACAATTCAGATGTAGGTTGATAGGGTTCAGGGGACAGGAAGACATTTTCAGGGAACTGCGCCAAGATCAGTACAGTAAATGTAATAAACATCAACTACAAGCTACTCAACAGTCAGGAAGAACTTCTGTTTTCAGATTCCTCCAAGTCACAGCAGGGGATGAGCTCTTGCCAACACTTTGGCTTGACGAAGCACAGCTGTAGAGGCCTCTGTGAAGAACATAGCTGCAAACAGTTCTCAGCTCAACATGAAACTGGGGAGCAGTTTTACTTGCACTAGAAAAGTGGTGGGTACTGAACAGTTAGGAAGAAACACACTTTCTCTACAGACTGGTGCTGCAGGAGCTGGTTGGGTCTTTAATGTACTAAAATAATTTTCAAATGATAAAAACAAGTCCTTCAGGTTTGGTCATTTGAAGCTGGTAAAGGTGGGTAAATTTTAAACTTGCTCTATTAGAGATAAGTATGTCAGTGAATGTTGCTGTTTATTTCTCTTACTATGATAAAAGTGGAGAAACACCAAAATCATCAGGCAATGTTCTTGATAAGTGTAGTTTATGCAAAGTGAGCTTGCCCTGCATCTAAAGCAAATGTAATTCTTGTTCTGAAATCTAGTCACAAATATCTATGTCTTCAACAGTCGTATGGCTTTCCTGACTGATAATGTTGGACTGTCTTAGCAAAGAGGTCATGTGATTTCATTTTGAATTATACCCACTCTGATAAACAGGAAGTGCTTATCAAACCTGCAGTGCTTCAGTGAGTCCCATGAGCTGGGGTCAGCGTCATTCCTACTCAGTGGTGGTTGTAGACCATTTCAACTGGGGGGGGGGGCAGACTGCAGCCAGTTGTTGTATTGAGGGGCAGATGCATTGGACCTTAATGTCCTCCAACTGTTACTTACACTAGATTGCCAGCATTAAGAAGCAAAACACAATTTTGAAAGCAAATGTTATTTATGCAATGCCTTACAGTCAATACGTAACTCACTCTGAGTTCTTGTCTTGCTCCTCCACAAGCTTGATTATTTTTTTCTGTCCTTAACGTCGCTTTTCACCAACTGAAGCAACTCGACCATCCAGTGCCCCCACGTTCACGTCATCTGTCACGATGTCCCATCCCCATTCGATACTTGATGGGTTCGGAAGCTGTTTCAAGGGCTGAAAATGTGCTTACATCTGTGTTTTGCCTGTTCCCAGCACACAAAGTTTTAGCCCACAAACATGAATGTAAATAATAATAATAATAGCAATAATAATACATTTCAGACCCAAGTAGCATGCATATTTAGGGGGGGCACGGTGGGGGCCATGCATGTTGTCATGGGGACACTGGCTCCCCCGGTCCCCCCCCCTCCTAGAGCAGCCCCTGTTCCTGCTGGTCACAGTACAGCTACAATGAGCCTTGCCCTGCAAGAAAAGCTGTGGAATGTTTAAACTGCTGAAATGCATCCGGTCTGCATCACCAGGGAGTTTTATAGCATCGGCGGCTTTGTGGGAATTGGTTAGGTCGCATTGCCTTATGCCCACTTGCTTGGTAATAGCGATAACTGTCGTTTAGGGCTTAACTGCCCTCAGATGTCCCAACTGCCCTCCATACTTGCTGGGTCTAGATCAATGAAGCCTCTTGCTGTCGGGTGTGATGGGCTGTAAGGCTGGAACAGAAACCTAGCAGGATGCTAAGCTGTGGCCTCAACAGAGGCGTCTGGTCTGTTAGTTCAGCCCACTGAGTGCTGCTGCCCAAGCCGGAAATGAGAGTCATTGTCAAAGCTGAGCTGCACTCCAGGCAAAAACACATGGTTTGCAGGTTCAGCTGGAGCTGGCTTGTGATCCTTGCCCCCTCATCTCCCGATCCGTAGCGTCTTCGGAGAAACAACCTGCAGTGAAATGTAATGGAGAAATCGATACCGTAGCCCGTTCAGCTAAGGACGTCAGCCTTAGCTCAGGATAGGCAGGAGCTGATAAGTTTGCCAACCACTCATGGCACTTAGTAGGAAGCAGTCAGATGCGGCAGAAGGTTCTGTTTCTAGGCCTACAGGACAAATGTTGTTTTGTGTGTGTTTTGTGGTGCATAACCTGAGGAATTATGGGAAAGTGTTAAGCGATTTGCGTGCACTTTCTGATACTAAACAAAGCAATCGAAAGAATGATAATCCTAACTTCAAAGTAAATTAAAGCAGTTGAGCAAGTCAACAACATTCTTATTATAGTTGTAGAAAGTGGCTTCAGGCAAATCCTCCTATAAATGGTTGCATTGACATTGCCTGGAGAAAATGCATGTGTTTATAAATTGTATCTTTGTGCACCTCACTTGGAAAGCGAGGTCTGAGCTTATCTGTTTGGCATAAGACCATTGTGCCACTCACCAGAACAAGAGATACGAAGATGTCACTGATAATGATGATCTTCATGTATTGAACGACAATGGGTAGAGCAGGTCAGGCAGATGACAGAATCAACAGGATTTAAAGGTGAGCAAAGAAAAATAAACTACATTTCCCAGAATGTCATATTGTATATAAATGTTGTTATAAATGGACTATGGAGCCAGGACACTGATCCAAACCTCAGAACATTCATGGACTGAATGTTAGAATGAAAAAATGATTAATTAGAGAAGTACAGTACTAGTCAATTGGTTTTGAGTGCCACGCTCAAGGGCCCAATGGCGGGATCATTCCACCGACCACATAATTTGAAACTTTGAATGAGCTGAAAAAGCTGCTCGAGCAACCCAGAGAGGTGACCCACCCCCTAACATTTTTATATACTTTTTGGTGCATATTCAAGTACATAATCCATATGTGATCGTATAGTTTTGATGTCTTTATAATTATCCTAAAATGTTGAGAATAGTCCAATAAACTTTTCTATGGGTAAACTTTTGACTGGTACTGTATATCCCCAATCTCATTAAACAATGGTTGTTACTTTCACAAACCGAAAATAACAACAGATTCCTGGGATCAAACAGCAATCAGCATTTCAGCACGTGTAAATGGTGGTGACCAAATCAGTTTAAAGCTTAAAAGAATTTCACAATAATGTAGTGTTCTATTCTCCAACACTGTTGGTAAATGTTATTATGAGAGAAATTAATGATTACCAAAAATATAAAACAAGAAAACAATGGGACAATTTTCCTGTACTGAATTCTGAGGTGTTTGTCAGCAGAATAAATGGCCACTGAAGCAGATTTAAAGTGCTCAGCTCTGATGTGGAGAACAGATCAAGATTTTGAAGTTATTCAAAATTTTTCCTGAAAACCTGTAGTGTAGCTACAGAAAAAAACTAAGTACAATAAACAGAAATTGGACCTCCTAAAATGTAAGTAGTGCAAGCTTCAAGTTAATTGAATCCAAAAATTAATATTAAACCCCAGGGTCCGGATTAAAATAAGCATTTGAGATGGATGAATTAATTAATAATAATTAATATTTATAGCCTGTGCAGAACTGCCCATTGCCTCACACTGATGTGTAATTCACATTGTTAGGTTGCGACATCATAGATTATTCTATGTCCAAGACTGGCTTATTATATCGTCCACAGTCTGCACATGCAACACAACTTCCATCATACATCCAAAACATATTAGAATTGCAAATCATTCACTTTCTAGTTTTTTAACGTGCTTGCTGACACTTGCATTAATATTTATCTCTTCCTCAAATACGCTTTCAAGTGATCACTAATTATTCAAACACATTAAGACAAATGCATTTGTTTGCTTTAATTTACTTATAAACTCTTCACGGCACTGGATGCCAAGATTATAGAAAAACGCACAGGTAACTGCCAACATAAAGGAAAGAGCAGCAAAATTCTTTATAGGGGGTTGGCCAGTCACACTGCCAGGATGGCCCAGATGCACCATAGGATGAGTGTAATCACTCAGAAGGACTTTGTGCTTATTGGCATTAACCTCACCCTCCAAGTGGTTAAGTGGAACTAAAGCACGCCAGGAAAATGCATCCCGTACTGCGTGCGAGCTGCCAGAAAGCTTCACTGTAGGGAACGTCTGCTCAGTCCTGTACGCTTCTTTTGGCCCAGTGCATATGTACTCATCTGTTTGTCGAGAACAGGGTGAAGGACGACTCGCCTGACTATTAATTTTTTTTCCACTGCTCAGGAGACCACCATCTGTGCTCTTCCTTTTGGTCTGCTTGCAGAAGTGCACTATTAGATGAAGTAAGGATATTATGTACCCCGACCTGACCGTAGAATCCCAACCCTGTCACAGGGAGACAGGCTCAGACATCATGACAGCGTTTGGATAAACATGAGCAAAGAATCAGCAAAGAAGGACAGCGGTCAGAAGTTACATATATATATACATACATACACACACACTTAACAGGATACTTGCTAAACATAATACAAGTACAGCCTCAAACCACCACACCCTCACTTCTGTGACCCAACGAGGCATATAGAAACACACGTGTGGGAAAGTGTAGCAGAACATCTAAGAGCAGATCAATTTTGAGGCCGTAACACGGCGTAGGGCCACTGCCGGCTTAAACACAGCTTCAGCCCTCCCTGGAATGCTGACAGACAGTATAGTGCACACTACCATGTATCCCCCTAAGGCCTAATTAGTAAGCACAATTTAGCCAAAATGAAGCCTAACTAATGGTTTATTACATTACAACTATTTATCTTAGCAATGTCTGTAGGCAAGGTTTCATTTGCTGTAACAGAGAACGTTAGTTAAACTTGAAACTCATTAAAATCTGTTTAGTCTAGAACACATCTAGGGTACATCATGACCATGTTAACTTCAGCACTTGTCAATCAACCCAAAAAAAAAACTTAGGAACTAAATAAACTCCGGTTATGCTTGAAAAAACAAAAATGCATTTTAGCGGTCCAGCCCTATCGTCATTATATCGTCATGTCATTACTGAACTCGTGCAGTGAGCCAAGGACAACTTGTCAAAATCAACTCTCTGATATATTGCAAACGAACTATGTGATGCAAGTGTTCAAAGGTCTTGCCACAACTTGTTCAGCCAGTCTTTCACTTTATAACATGGGGGGAAAGTCACTCCCCATACAAGAACCATTCATTTGATAAGAACTGCTTAAACATAAACCACGTGGGAGAGGAGGGGAAAAACACTTCCTGCTGAAGCACATAAAGTAAACAGCAACCATATGAGACAGTTAAGAAACCTACTCTGGCTGTTGCTACTAGAGACATCCTACGTAAATAACAAGAATGGCAAAATGCAGAATTTTATGGATATTGATTTGTTTAGTCCTTTCCACAGATTACAGGCCTGTGTACACTGGGAAAGTGCTCACAGTGCCTGTGGATGGAAGTCATTGGAATACCATGAAGGTTTTGATCCTGGAGCTCATGGCAAGGGGCCACAACATCACTGTGGTCAGATTCTCAAACAATCTGAACATCGATGCCTCGTCTCCTGACTTCAATGTTCTCACGGTCCAGCTCCCGGAGAATCAAGCAAGGACAAAGGAGGAGAAGAAACAAGTCGCCCAGTCCTGGATATTCCATAATGCCTTCAGCAGAAAGAGCTGCTCGAGCACTAGCGTCTGGCAACTCCTTGTGTCCATTAGAAGAGTAAGTGGCGATTACAGGCTTGCGATTGAAGCTATGTTTAACAATGTCATTTTGATGAGGCAACTCCAACAGACCAATTTCGACATTGTTCTAGCAGACCCTTTCTTTCCAGGGGGGGTGATGCTGGCACGTTACTTAAACCTACCCATCGTTTTGTTCGGGAGGTGGATGCCTACTGAAGACATTCACTTCAAAATTGCCCCATCTCCTCTGTCATACGTTCCTGTGCTGAACTCCAGACTCACGGATAGAATGTCCTTCACACAGCGACTGAAAAACGTCATCATGTATGGATTTGGGAATTTAGTGAACCACATCTTTATCTATTCTAGTTATAATGATCTCTGCTCACGATACCTGAAATCGGACGAAAGCATCTACACCCTTTACACGCGGGCCGACATTTATCTGATGAAATTCGACTTTGCACTGGAGTTCCTTAGACCAAGCATGCCAAATGCCATCTATATCGGGGGATTCCACACTAGGCCAGCAAAGCATCTTCCTCCAGATCTCAAGGATTTTATGGATGGTGCAGAAAATGGTGCCATCATCTTCTCTCTGGGAACAATAACCAGCACTCTGCCTGCAAATGTGGCCACAGAGATTGCAGCTGGACTGGCTCTGCTTCCACAAAGAGTGGTGTGGCGTTACTCTGGCCTTCCGATTCCTACTTTAGGAAACAACACCAAGCTTCTGAGCTGGATACCCCAGAATGACCTCCTGGGCCACCCTAACGCAATGGCGTTTATCGCACACGGAGGGGAAAACGGCATCTACGAGGCCATCTATCACGGAGTCCCAATTGTGGGCTTCCCACTTTTTGGGGACAATTATGAAAACCTCCTTCGTCTGTCAATAAAAGGGGCAGCCGTCCTTCTCGAGAACCTACACCAGCTGAGCAGGCAGGACGTTTATGCTGCTGTTCGCACGGTCATTGAGAATCCATCTTATAGGGCCAGCATGAAGAAACTGTCACGGTTACATAGAGACACTCCGATTCCCCCGAGAGATCTGGCGGTCTTCTGGACCGAGTACGTAATACGAAACAAGGGGGCTCAGCATCTCCGAGCAGCAGGCACCGACCTGCCATTCTACCAGTACTTCCTTTTGGACGTGATTGCTTTCATCATCCTTATGTCCGTTCTACTCTGCTATTCATCTTGGACTCTGCTGAGATTTTTTTGGAATTCATTAAACAGAAATAAAATTAAGAGGGACTAACCGATAGCAGTGGAATCTTACACAGGAGTATCTTACGAGTTTAAGGAAGAGGATTCAGATGTACCTTGGTAAGGCATCATTATAACAACTAGATTGAACATTTTGGTAATGTAAATAATGTAAATAAAAGTTATAAACAAATGAAATGTAGATTTATATTAATTTATTTCAAAATCATATTTACAAAAGAAATGTAATTGATGTTCAGCAAATTTAGAGGTTAGACGATTTCTGCAAACACAAAAGCACATAAAAAAAACTAGCTACAAGTGCAGATTAATAATGCATTTAACAAACTATATAGGAATGTATTTTCTGAACGCATCTTGTTACAAAGGCTACATTGAACAGTCCATAGGCACATTCCATTTTAGTGTCCACCAACGTTCAACCTTTATAACAAATCCAACTGCAGAATTAAACGTTTCCAAACAAGACCCACTATCATTGTTAGATGAGTTTTGCAAATACAGAGATACTACGGAGGGGAAAAAAAAAACAATAATGGCATTTTATTTTAACCCAAAGGTTAGTATATAAATGTCACTTTTTATTGCATATATGACAAACACGAACATCACGGCCTCTGGCGCTAGCTCCATTCATCTTTAAGGATTTCTACGAGCTTCCTTAGTGTATAATAGCAGCAGCTTTTTTTTTTATTATTCAGACATACAGACAATAACTTTCTTTAAAAGTATACAATGGTGATAGCAGCAATATAAAAAAAGAATTACGCAATTAATAAATAATTAGTCCAACATGATGAAGTGGTTGCAGAACATTTAATAATAAAGTTGGCTTATATATACACAGTTATATATAAACCAAGTGTCAAACTCTGAAATTTGACCTAATTTGCTCCCTCCAGTTATAATGAAGTCACAGGGGAGACAGACTATTTAAGAGTTAAAATTTACCACTTTGTTCACAATCAAGTGGCTAAAGCACCTTTTTCACAGTATTTCTTTGCCGAGAAAAAAATGGTACTTACATGTCTGATGAAATAGCTAAACCATTGAGCTATTACTCTATAAAACCATTCCCTTAACAGGCCTAACAAACATCAAGCAATACCGATCAATACTTGGCCGGTTACGTCTCAAAGCATTCAGGGCATTGTGAAATACTTTTCCTACTGCTCCCCTCGCAAAAGAAAAATACAAAAATAAACTATTATATTACAACGACTTCCAGAAAGCGACTGAGGTATGGTTGCCAGTATGGATTTAGAAAGAGAAACAGAATTTTCTGTAGTTTGTACACTGTAATCTGACAGCTTTTTGCATTTTTAAACTTTTGGAATCCATATTAGTTCAAGGCTTCATATAGACACGTTGTTTTTCCTTGTAAACATTGAGTTCTTATATCAGAATAGATGCTATTCAGTTTATTATATCCAACTAAGCCAGTGTACCTTGATTCTGCTGTGAATTTCATACAGCATAAAATCACTGCTGCCACCTTCCTCCAGCATGGGTGTCATACATGTATATGTCTATAGGAACATTCTTACATGGACTGATCTTGAAATTGTAAAAAGTGTGGATCCCGCACTGCCCTGCGTCGATGTCGCATCACCTTGCCCATCGACATGGCGCGATCGGCCCTCTTCTGCTGTGCTACTCCGTCACATCTGCGGCAGTCTAGGGAGGGCGGCTGCCTTGGCCGAGATTCCCTGTCGATATCTCAGGAATGGCCTGACATGAGAACATCCTTACTGCGATAAAAATACCTTCTTCTTAAAACACATTTTACACGGTAAACCACCAAGGACAAACATCAGGGGGGGATGCAAAGTTACAGTGACCTAAAAAACAGGAGCTTCGGGCCGGAAGCCTGAAACGCACAAAGCCACCCTCCTCCTAAAGGGATCATAGAAAAATATTGCGAGCCGGCACGAAGGAGACGATACATGTATTAATCTGTGTTACTGAAGCGTTTAGTGTCAGTGCCACTTTTTACCCAGCATTCCATGCTCTAGATGGGCCTAAACCAATCAGACGAGAAGGTACAGCCAAAAGCAGTGGTGGTGACCTCCCTCTGATACAGAGAGCAGCTGATGTATGGTAGGGAGGCAGCTCCAGCCTCCAGGGCCAGAAAGATCTGTTCTCCGCAGGTGCAGGCTGCACTCTTCAGGGGGGACGCTTAGGCTTGGTAGGAAATGCTGAAGACATGGCCCCCACTCTGCACAGATGAGAGGGACTCCTGGCTTGCACACTCAGGCAGCCACGCCTCATTGGGCGGTTCCGGTTGGCCCGGGGACGGTACTTCCAGGCCCAGCCCCGTGTGGCTCCCTCTCCAAATCCAGCTGGGTCTAGCAGACAGACCCCTCTTGGCCTCCTCGGTGAAATGGACCAGCGCTCAAGCTGACGCCCCTCACTCCACGGCGAAGCCACATGTCTCCTCCACCGCCGTCAGGAGCTTCTCGTAGAGCTTCTCGTACGTCTCGTATGGCGGCATGTCAATGCGGTTAAAGCTGAGGGGGGGGAAAGGGGGGAGGGGGGGGAAGGGGGGGTTAGGGCTCACGTGCCAAGACCGGCTCCCTTCTCTCCAGCAAGCTGGAACCAGTGATCCCAGAAAAATCCATAGAATTAAATGCCTTTTGGTTCCTTAAATATTAAAGTACAATGCAAATTTAAATATGAAGTTGAGTAATTCCCTTTTTTTTCCTCGTGTGGACAATAAAATCTCACCAGGTGTGAGCTTTCGGCAAGTTGTCCGTGTTGGCATCTATCAGGTGGATGGTAAACAGTCTTGGTCCTGCAGATCCTGCAGAACCTTGCAAACATACATTCTAGTCAACGCTAACATGGCCCCTTTTGAGAAATGTATACAATTTGGGCAAAAAAAACAAAAAACAAACAGGAACGGCAGAAGACTTATGCCTTGAAAGCGACAGTGATCCTTCAAGCCCGGGCTAAAATAGGAGTCATTTTCTCTACAGTGAATTCCCAACTTCCGACATTAATTTCATGATTTCTTGCTAAGTTGGGAAAAATGGTGCGACTATAAAATGTAAATTTACTATATTTTGATTTGCAGAAAATATTAGATCACACACACAAACCTAAAACAGAAAAACTAAAAATAATCACTCACATGCATTTTAATGGAGTTTGGGAAAACTCACTCGACCTCTATGATTAATGTATGAAGGCCCCCCAGGCTGCCTGTTCTCCACAGGATGATGATAAGGACAGTGTCCCCCCCCCCCCCCGTCACACAAACAGGCCTCGGCTTGTACGGCAGCCACCTTGTAGTGCTTTAAACCCCTGCAGGGGCACGCGGGTGGAACCCGTGACAAACTGCAGCAGACGCCCCCTCCGCTCCTCGTCGAAGGACTCAACCGTCTGCCAGAACCACTTGACCACGTTGCTGTCGGCCACACAGTGCTTCAGCCTTGTGTTGGCCTTCCAATCACTCAGGTCGATCTTGCCCAGGCCGCCGATGATCAGCTGCGACACGGAGGCAGGTTAGGGACGGCGGCAAACGCGGGAGGGCAGCCGCAGCGTGTGCGACCGGATAAACCGGCATTACCTCCAGCTCCTTGTGATCGAACGGCTTTAGCAGATGCTGTGGGATTAACTCATTGAAGCCTTTCTGCAGGGCTAGAAACTGGGCTTCAATGCCTCTCATGAAGCGCCAGTTCACATAGAGCCTGTGAAACAGACATAGCAGAGAGGAGCAGGGCTGAAGGAAAGTGAATGAATCCACTCATTTCATAACACAGGCCAATGAAAGCTGGGGAGACCTTCTGAGAGGCAGGAAACAGGACCGTCATGTTTCGTGCTTTGAAGGAGGAAGGAAACTTGCAAATTTCTTCAGATTCATCCTGCTTATGCTAAAATTATGTAAAGCAAAGCATGCAACCTGCATTGCAAAACATGTCTGGAACTTATTACATGTATTCTTAGAAGAACAAGGCATTTTTTCCACACATAATGTCGCAATGGTCTAAGAAAAACACTAAAGCTGTCACACCAAAAGCCTTAGCATGCAAAAGTGTCAGAAAGAGAAGCGTCCATTTGAAATCCTCACCTCACATACTCCTTTTTGTTCTCTTCTGTGACGGGGATGTTTCTACCATTAGGTTTGAGTTCATACTGAAGAAATTTACCGAAAGAATTATGTTCCACGCAAAATGTGTGATCCAGGACAGTCGTGATATCATTCTCTCTGTAAGGAACAAAACACATTCTTAGCTTATAAATTATTGCAAACTAAGTGCACTCCAAATTTCCATATGCATTTGAAATCATACTTAAAATTTATGTGCATCCAAATGATTCAACAGGAGACAAATTTGCAGAACAACAGAACCAGATTCAAACTCAGACGTAACTATCCTTCAAAGGTAGTTACTACCTCAGTGGTCATTAGCTATACGGTGTTTAAGTCACACAGCAGATTGTTTAGCCTAAAGCGAGGAACAAATCGTAGTTTCACACTTGATTTATACAGCTGGAAACTTCAGGCGATCTGGGCTGATCATCTCGCTCACAGGTTTAACCAGAGTTACCGCTTCTGTAAACACTTGATCTGTAAAAATCTTGATTTAGTCGCTGGACTGGTACGTTTTTTTGGACACCGGTGGAGTTGCTCAACATTGTGGCTGGTGAATGAGCAGCGAGTCTATGGTGAATAGATCATAATGTAGCTCAGTCACTGAATGTCACAGAAAAATACCTGAGCGATCACGCAAAACAGCACTGTGCAAAAACGTGATGATGATGCATGGCTTGGCACTTAAGCCACAGGACACCACATACTGTAGCGCTCCTTTGAAAACTGACTTCCCTGTTCCTGGATGCTAATTTATCCACGTTCCGAGCTGTGATTTATTTCCTGTTAAGCTGAACTGCACGTATGTGTATATACCTGCTCACTGTGTCGATTATCTTTAAGCACAAGGGCGTCCTGTTTAACCCCAGAACTCCATTAAATCTGCTGGGAAGCTGGCGTTCCAAAAATCCAGGTGCTGTAACCGCTTCAAATTTCATGGAACAAATCTGCTCAAAACTAAAACACTTACACCTCAGAGCGTGATAACGATCGCTGGATTGCTGAGAATGCGTGACAGCCTGCATAAACACAGCAGTCACGTCTCTTCCAAAATCCCAGGCCCTGCAGCCCCTCCTTTCTCTCATATTTTTGCTGGCTAAAAGACCCTCAGGAACAAAACTAATACTTCATTACTCTTTTGGTCAATGTAGTGTTTTAAAATAAAAAAGCGGAGCTGATTGCACTTATACATAACATATGAACACAATAACGGACCCACTGAAGCGTCCAGAACAAATAACTATAAATGTAAAAGCTCACAAAATATCAACAAAACTTTAACCTATTTTGGAAGAATTTGGGCAAAACAAATTGTCTTAGGAGAAAAGAATGTCTTTTCTTCAAAATCTACTCTCCTAACTTAAAGAGTACTGATCCATCTGTCATATTTAAATGATAAAAAGTATGTGGGCTTTTTGCAAATATTGATCGTATATGAACAAAATGTCATTGGTCCTCTTTCAAAAAGGGAACTTCTCAGTTTCCTACCATTAGAAGACTACAGAAGCAGCCCTGTATGTCAGGGCAGTGGGCCGCACATAGCAAACAGGAGTTCACAGATTTCTGAAATGTAATTTGTAAAATAATGTGACTGGTAACTGAACCAAATCAGAACATTGTCATCATGCCTACTTATATTAATTCAATTAGGGGATAAATGCAGTGTATGTAGGAAGCGTAAGGCTATATAGTAGTGGTTTCACGTTTAGCTGTGTACATGGTATAGTAACTAGTAGGGGTGGAGACGAACCCGAATACGGTATTCGGAAAGGCACAAATAATGTGTTTTTTACGAATACTTATTTCGAACAAATATTTGTATTCGGGAACAAGAAAAACTTTATATCAAAAAGCTGCGTTTCCTCTTGAGACCGCAGTGCATGCCCGGATGAGTGAGTGAGTTCAGGAGTCGGGGGGGCGGTTGTAAAAGAGGTGACTGACACAGGCTGCTCCACACAGCAACAGAGAAGGCTCGGCTGAGCGAAAAAAGACTTAACTGTATCACTATTTTTGTTGAATAGATTTTTGTACCTTAACTGGGTTCCGGAGGCAGTTTATAACTTTCGGGAAGCAGAGTTTGATCGGGAGATTATTCCATTACGCTGCATTATTGACGTCTGCAGTCAGGTGCTCTCATGTTCGCTCTGTTTACGTAGCTCTGTTAGCTCGGTAATTTAGACAATAGGCTGTTGACAGAGTAACGTTAACGTTTGGTTAAAAAGGTTAAAACAATGCTTGTGTAGTTGTGTCGAATTGTATGCACTTGTAGGAGTTATATGGTACGTTTAAGTTACTCTGTCTACTGCATATCCATAATTATTATAATGGATATAATTAAAGAATACTTACACTATAGTGTAAATTAGAAGTGCAACGCAAAAAAACTGGATTTTTACGCCTATTTTGAATTTTACTCGAATACGAATACAAATACAAATACTTTTCCCCTATCAACAAATACAAATACAGATACAAATACCGGCTGCTTTGCACACCCCTAGTAACTAGTAACTAGCCGGTCAATCACCGTTAATATATGGACACTGATAAAGGATAAAATGTACTTCAGATAAACTTCAATTCACCTTGAGTGTGTGACTGCAGGCTTCTGGGAAGTGATGCCTCCACCAATATAGTTCAAATTTAGTCATAATCTTTTCAGAATAGCGGGTATTAAAAAGGATTGGTGAGAAATACCCTGGGATAAATTTGATGAGGGTTTTTAATACTTTATGTAAAGGTTTCCTTGTAAAACCCCTTAACACTGTAGCGACGCACCAGCAGCTGCTGGTCCCAGCATGTCTGAGGTATTGTTAAGGCTCTCGAGACCGTGCCTAATGCTTATACGGTGCCAATGGCCTAGGCGGCTCCGCGGGCCGACGGCAGCCATATGCCGCAGTCGTGCCCGAGTGCATCGCTGCTTACATTCCGCCTTTGAAGAGTTCCTAGAAATGACGGTGTTAATGAGGCCAGGAGCATCCCGAGGCCTCGGCAGAGGAGCTCAGACGCCGGGCGGCTAATCCCAACGAGGCGGAACTCACAGGATCCACACCAGGCTCTTGTGCAGCTCGGGGTCCACCGTCTCCAGGTCGCACAGCTGGATGGGCTTCCCCAACAGCTGCTTGTAGAAGGGCAGCGTGAAGCCGCCGTTGATGTAGTGCCCGTGGAACACGGCCAGGCCCATTATCCGACCCACAAAGTGGAAGTAAGACAAATGGTCCTACGAGAGACGAGCCCTTTCAGGTCCACAGAAAAATTCAAGCGCTTGACTTACATGATTGAAAGAATTGCATAAGGATCACATAATTCCGTCGATTTAAGACCATCTTCTGTCAAGAGGATATTTTACTTAAGCGGAACAGACTTAATACTTACAGGGTTGATGGAGGAGTCAGGATTAATTTGTAAGGTGTATATGTTATCAGTTGAATACTGGAACAGTCCGTAGTATGGATTCAGCATCTCATGACAAAGGAGATACAACCACTCCCTAACAAAGCACACAGAAATTATTCTGGTAAGAAGTATGCAATGCATCTGTTTTTGCGACAATAGTAATGAATGGAGCAGTGAGATGGGCAGTCTTGTCATGTCTTTCAGCTATCTAGATTTGACTTACCTTGCCACACCACCATAATCGAGGCCTTCTTCTCCACGGAATTTTACCATCAAACGCTTCTTCAGATCTTTAGACCTCATCTTCATAATCTGCCTGTAAGATTCCTTAAAAAAGAACAAGACTAATAAGTAATCACAGAAGGTTGTGGGGTCAAACCCCATATCTGGCAGAGTGACCATGTCACCCGTGAGCAGGGCCCTTAACCCCCAGATTCTCTATGCTGGCTGGTCGAATGGTTTCCTCACTTATACATAGGGTGACCACCAACATGACTAAAAAGGAGGACACCCATGCCCAAAATGAAGGACTAGAGCTTAAAAAGGAGGACAGCTGTGTCAAAATAGGACGACTAAGGCTTAAAAAGGACACCCATGTCCAAATAGGATGACTAAGGCTTAAATAAGGGGACACCTGTGTCCAAAAAGAATGACTAAGGCTTAAAAAGGAGGAAACCCTTGTCCAAATAAGAGGACTAATGCTTTAAAAAGGAGGACATCTGTGTCCAAATAGGAGGACAAAGGCTTTAAAAAGGAGGACACCCTTGTCCAAATAGGAGGACAAGGGCTTTAAAAAGGAGGATACCTATATCCAAAAAGGAGGACAAAGGCTTTAAAAAGGAGGACACCCTTGTCCAAATAGGAGGACAAGGGCTTTAAAAAGGAGGATACCTATATCCAAATAGGAAGACTAAGGCTTAAAAAGGAGGACACCTTTTCATGGGACACCTATGAAAAGCTATTGGGGGTGTACAAATACTACAGATGCTCAGAATGGTATATCTATCACAAAATGTATCTTTTTATGTAGAGAGAACGGCATAAAAAAAATGTATCTCAACCATGCTTATTCTTGGTTTCCGTTCCATGTTATTTGTGCTATTGGGGGTTGAATTGAGTGGCGCCAGTTGGTGATTGGGAGGAAGGTAGGGGGGGTGGGAAAGAGGTTGACAAGGGGGCCAAAAGGAGGACACCCAACAGCAGTCTGGATAGAGTGTGGAAAACACTGTACTGCCCCGACAAAATCCGGACAAGTGCTTACCCTACGTGTATGTTACTTTTACACAAAACAGTCTGCTAGATAGATTAGATAGAAAGATAGACACACAGCACCATCTAAATTATTATTGTACTCCTGTACTGACCATGAGAGAAGGGCTCTACTAGTTTATATAGTACCCCTGAGCATCAGTGAGTCTGGTGTTTGAGGTGCAGTACACTGACACCTACTGGGCACAACCAAGACCGCAATTAGCAAAAAAAAAACTGAATAGAGAAGCAACATAGCTTGCAAATGCAAATGAAGATGGAAGGAGGGACACAATGAAAGGCTTGTAAAGCAGGTGATGTAAGAAGGTGGAACAACCGGAAGCAGAGAGCACCGGTACATTTGGGGTTCAGATACCTCAAAGATCTCCTCGCGAGACACCTCGACGCGGCAGTGGCCCGCCTGGGGCTGCTGCAACGACAGCTCGTGACGCAGCACCTTCAGCTTCTGCACCAGGTCACGCTCACAGCGCACGGGCAGCTCGCCCTCGGGCCCCTCATCCACGGGGGTCTCCCCCGGCGCCGGGAGGGCCTGGCTCGACTCCTTCGCCTGTGAATGTTGACTGGCATGCGAAGCACACGTGGGTCACGCTGGGCTACACGCATTGCAGAAGCACACATGTGACGGTAGCAACTAAAAGGGCACATTAAGGTAAAGTGTCTGATCACGGTATACGGTCCAATCAAGATGAAGCTCCTTAATTCTGCTCAATCCACTCTGTGTCTCTGACACGACTGACACACTACTGACTGCAGGGCCTCTGACAGTCATCGCATAGGCAAGAAGCGGGGGACCAGTGCTACCATTTCAACCAGGGCTCCTACAGGCAATAATCACCTCATGATGTGATGCAGCCGGGGGTCTGTGAACTGTGTCGTCCGGTTGTTATGGTCCACGAAATAAATCCTCCCCGACACTGTGCTCCTGACCTCCCAGCCTGGGGGAAGAGGACCTAGGTCTTCACAGCTCACGCTGTTCAGGTCCCTGAGGGAGAAGCTGGGTTGAAGCTCCAATACAGCACTCTCTGTGTGTGTGTGTGTGTGTGTGTGTGTGTGTGTGTGCGTGTGCGTGTGTGTGCGTGTGTGTGCGCGCACACGTGCGCACCCTAGCCCCCTCCACCTTTCAGACATGGTACTGCACTCCAAGCAGACAAAACGAATGAGTTTGTGAGCTTAAATGGTACGACGAAACAGCGGCCAGACTGAATCAAACACCAATGTCTGTAAATCATCTACCTTAACAATGAAGTCAGAAGTTTTTGTTTAACTCAAAGCATAAGATATTAACATCATGGCACACACTTTGGATAAACTGGTCTTTAGCCTACCGTGGTATTCTTGGGTCATGCCAGGTGCTTACGCCAGTCTGTGTATGTAAAAAATAAACCTGCCCTTGGACTGTGGTCCTTTGCTCTGTAGAAAGAGGACAGAAACACAACATCTCAGACAGAAAACTGCTACACGCCATTACTAACTGTGCTAACATCTGAGGCCATAAAACAAAATCAGCTGCCAGAGGTGGCTTAGATTTCAGGAACTCTATACAGTAAAAGGCCCTGAGAGAGAATGAGGCTTTTGCAGCATCTGACACCACCATCTGCTCTGCAGGAGGTCCCTCCCGTCCTGATGCAGGGAGCCCGACGGCCCACCTCACACGTACTTCTCAAGGTTGGGGACCTGAACTAGATCTGAGGAGCTCAACTTCCTCATGGCACTACAAACTCAAGAAAGCAGGGCAGCGTGAGCAAGGTTCAGTGGCCAGTGGCTTTCCAGCCATTTAAGGGCATGAGGCAACACAGCACTTAAGGAATTAGAATGCTGTTGCTTTTGGTTACCTTGAACTACATATTTTAAGCGATATGGCACCATAAAACATTGCTATAAAAGGGATGAAATTTAACGTAACTACACAAACTGCCATTACGTTCCAGCTGGCCTTTAGTGCAAGTGAACAGGAACAAACAGTGTCTCTGTAGTGAGAAGAAGCCAACTTAAATGGCTTTAGGCGAGCAGACGGCCATTTTCCTGAGCAGCCCAGTTAGGCGGGCATCCTCTGTCGGCACTCACCGTAGCCCTCGGGCAGCTCCGGAGACTGGTGCCCATGTGGCCGGTTCTGAGGTGTGTGGGCGTGGCCTCTGGCTTCCTGGCTCCTTATCCGCTGCACCTGGAGCCGCTGCTCCTGATTGGGTGACTCCGGGAAGCGGCAGACGCCCCCGCCTGCCGCCCCCGTGCTGTCAGTGTAGGGCAGCGGCTCCTCCATGAGGCAGCTGGGGGGTCTTCCTGGCCCAGAGTCTTCATAGACTGGCCTGATGGACAGGGGGCGCCACTCAAGTCACAATACACCTACCACAGCCTAGAGTACAGAATCCCCCCTCCCCTCATCACCCTTGTATTTTAGAGATAAACATCCAGGGCTGACCCAAGGCACAAGTGATCTAAGCGGCTGCTTAGCGCCCTGTGGCCACCAGGGGGCCCCCCACATCAGATCAGAATGAGAAGGAAGATGACAAATGACAACTAGCTTAATCATATTTTGCTTAGGGCCCTGGGAAGGGCTGGTGTCGGCCTGCCCCTCATACACGTTCATGTCAATCATATTCTGAAGGGAGTAAAGCGGCACACAATCATCGGCACACTCACCCTTCATTTTCTGAAAGGCCCCGGCAGTCGACGACAGGCCCGCCGCTTCCGATCCGATCCCGGGTCTGTAAGCTCACTGCGGGCGCAGAGTGGAGGGCGGCACGTTACAGACGGCACAGGCGGACGGGAAGGGGCCTCCGAAAGCGGCCCGTGTCGGGGGGCCCTCCTCTCTGCCCTTACCTACTATTTGGCCACGCACAGCATCGCTGTCAGTGAGGTTAAGTTTGCATAGATCCAGACGCTGGTCTGCGAGCAGAAAGATTAACGGTTAAACGCGTTTGCGGTTTAAATCTAAACGGGCGTCCTATGCTGTGACAGTTTCCAGGAAGGACTTTGTTTTTCTACCTTACAGTCATTAGAGACAGTGACCCGGTATGAACTACAGACTATTTTTAAACTTGGGTCTAGAAAGGGCTGGCAGCATAAAAAGTGATGTAGTGGCAGCGCTTGCAAGCATTTCCAGCCACGGTAAATGCCGACCCCCCACACATCCATACTTAAGTGGCATTTTTTTTGTAGCGTTTGCCATTAGAAACACAAACATAAGTATCGTTTGCATCAAAATAAGCATGTAAAAAGTAACTACCCCCACCCACATTTATTTTTGATGCAAAGCAGTTAATAATCCACCAACCATCTCCCCCATGCCCACTAGGACAAGAAAAGAAAATGAACCCATGTAAAAATCAGTCCAAATTCTGAACAAAATAAGCAGAACACTTCTTAAGAGAGCTTTATAGGAGCTAGTTTCCATTCACGTTCATCTCTTCAAAGTAGAAATGTTGCCTTAAATGCAGATTTTATGCAAGCTTGTACAAGCGGGAGGGCTGACTGCAGTGATGGCGACAAGTTCGGCTTGGTTGCCATTGCAGTGACTACAGGAGACGGATGCACTTACAGCCAGTATCCTTCAGCCTGCTGATGGCGTTGCACAGCAGCTTGACACAGCCCAGGAAGCCGGCTCCCTGCTTCTTGTGGATTTTCCTGTGATTCCACACGCTGATGGTTATGGAGTCGCTCTTCCCAACATATCTGGAGACGGAGAAGGAGAAGGAAACGTGTGGCCAACCAGCTCCTAGCTGGGATCGCATGTCATGCAGCGTGGGGAGTCACTCACAGGTCATAATACTGGTTCCACTTGGGATCCAAAGTGCTCTTCACCGTGTCTGTGGAATGGCACTGTCCCGATCCGTCAACTACGACCTTGGCGAAAGGGTCCGGTAGACCTACGGGGTGAAACACACAATGGAAGGGAACTCTGAAAACTGATGTCGTTCACTAGTCGACTCCAGTGTCTAAACATCTGCTCAGAATATAGAGAACAGACCACAGAAGCCCTGAAGAGACAAAAGAAAAAAAGAAGGCAAGTTGATAGCGAAGCTGCGGTTAACAATTAAATTATGGGATAAATTATGAGATATATTTCAGTAAAGGACAAAAGTAGATGGGTGTGTGTTCTCTGATTTTGAGACACCTAATCGGGTTTTAGATCTGGAATATGGATTTTTTTGAAGTAGGCAGTGGGAATCTCATGACACCATTGTGCTGGAGAGCTCATCCTTACTGACTTTGAGCATGCATCCACACTGAGTGTGAGAGAGCACAGTGCTGGGAAGGCTCTTCTGTTTCAAAATGGTCAGCTCAGTTGCAGAGATTGCTGTGGCCTTATTTTAAAAAATCTAGACCACAGAACATTACAGGACTACATGTGGCTTGTAGACCGCAAGCTTGAGTCAGAGTTCATTTATCGTTTCTATGTGATGCTAGTGGATACTGCCTGAGCTGTTATTTTAAGACTGGGAGGACCTTCTGTCAGGATTCTAGCTACAAAAAAAATTGTCACTCTTATTGCTGACTGTCCCCGATTTTGAGAGGTGGTGTGTTAACTGAATTATTTTGACCAGTATTATAAGATCCTTAAGTAAACCGCAAAATGCATTAAGAGAATCTGACTAAAAGAAGGAGACATACAATGAGCCAATACACCACTAAATGAAAGCCACTGAAATAATCAGCTCCATAAACAGGGTAAATGAAACAGGAGAAATGAGGTTTAGTTCCATGTTTGTAGGGTCCAAGTTTAAAAAAAAAAAATTAAAAAAAACATGTGAAATTTTCAATGACATGGTCTGTTCTTCAGAATGCAGGTTTGTGGAAATGAAAATGAGCCAAGTGAAATATGAAATTTGCCCAAGCTGCTGATGCTCCTGAGGCTATACAGAGTTACCAAAGCCTCTCCAAGGACCTGCATCAGTCCAAGGGCAGGTAGTTTACAAGCAAATGAGAACGAAGGGAAGAAAAACACTATTGCTTCCAATAAATATCACTCCAAGAGTCAAACAACAATACTCCAGGACAGTGTTTCCCAATCTGGTCAATGGGGACCCATGGACAGCCCACGTTTTTGCTAGGGAGCAGGGGGAAGCAAATACCGACTGTGGGTCCAGAGGACCAGATTGGGAAACACTGCTCTTCGGATGTCATGATCAAGCCCAGTGTAAGAGCTGCAGGTCTACAGGCGTCTTTGGCATTTTCAGTGCCAATCGCTATGAGTAGCTCATAATTAAAAGGTTTTAGAGTTGGAGAGACTATACGTCAGGATCTCACTAAAGTTGAAATGACCCAAAGTGAGCAGTACATGAAAAAGCCAGTTAAGTTTTAGGTCCACCAACAAGACTGGGTAATGTACAGGAGTGTTCCTCAAACCAGTACTCAGGGACCCCCAGGCAGTCCACGGTTTGCCCTTTCCCAGTTCCTCGTGAGTGTCTGGGGGTCCCCAAATGCAATGGAAAATGAATGGAAGTGTCACCTGAAGTGTGTCATACCGACCCCCCTCCCCCTAAAAAAAAAAAAAAGTCAACTCAGCCTCTGTTATTTCTTTATTCAAATTCTCTTTGTATCTAATTTCAAGTTAACATAGTGCAGGAACATGGGAAATTCTGTTCTGTGAAAAAAGGCTGTATGAAAGGAGAACCCTGACAGGCAGAACACTTCCCACACCAAGCAGCAGCAGAGCACCAAAATAGCAAAGCATTTACTTACGAAAGAAGTCCTTCTTCACCAGGTTCTTGGCACATAATACTAAAAGGAAATAAGAAAATGGTTAGAGGCACTGTAACACACACATGGCTGGATATCCAACGGTGGTTTCTGCAGAAAAACATCCAGCAAAAACCTGAAGCAATGAGGTAGTTTCAGGACATTTTGGCCGGCTGATGAGTCCGCGTGTCTGTGTGTTCTACCACTGGTAACTGATTACCCTGATATATCTGAGCAGTTTTTAAAAATCGCAGACTTTAAAGAGAATGTGCTACACACTGGTCTTCAAACAAATCATATAACAGTAGCATACATTAATAAAAATATAACAGCCTGACACTTGTGGGCATTTCATATCAGTGTCTACTGTTGAAGTCAGACATGCAGATTGTCTCTGGATAAAGTGAAGGAGGAAATTTCTACAAGATAAACTAGGCAACAGATACTTCTGTTCCAACACAGCAGAATGGAAAACAAGGCTGAGGAAACAGAGCATTTAAGTAGTATGTAAATTGTGCAACAGCGTATGCAAAGTTATCCTTTTATTTGGGCTTTTATTTTTTACCGGCAGACACCCATTGTTTACCAGAAATCATATCCCTAAATGGGGGACTGGGATTATTAATGTAAATAGATAAACAGCATCTATTCTGACTAGCTGGTTTTCCAATGGCTTACATGACCTAAAAAACAAAAATTTTAATTATTCTCCTTTAGTGTTCAAAGGATACAAAATGTAACTGCACCTCCATTACAAATATTATACCATAGCTCCTGATGAGTTTAGGGAAAACAGTATTCTGCCTGTTAATTAAGGAACTTTCGGTTATCATATTCTTTACAGAGTGAAATCCTGAAGAGAGGCACTGTCTAAAGTCCTAGTTTACACAGTGTAACCTACTTTAGGCTGACTGAGCAGCCCCCCCCCCCCAGGGAAATACGGCCATCTCTGGCTGCCTGAAGGCTGAGCACGGTCACTTCCTGTCTGCCATTCAGCCGCTAGTTGTGGTATGTGTGGTATGTCTCATAAGCCCCCAGCGAGCCTCTGTCACGAGCCCCCCCCCCAGCTGTGGAGCGCTGAGGCAACCGGTGCCACGTCCTGGTGAACTGAAGGTGAGCTGGACAAGCTAGCCGGCAGCAGCTTTAACGAGCCCCTAAAGTCACAGTCCTTTTCAGACTGACGTTACATCGACCGTTCATGCAGAAACGCAAGTGGACTGTGCCTCTGCAAAAATGAAAGCTAAGGCAGTAATCTAACATTTTGTGTTTTATGGCTTGAAGGGTCCCAGATGACAAAACTGCATCCTAAAACATGCGCCACTAAAAAAGGGCACAAGTGAATGAAACTGAAGCATAAAGAAAGTGCAAATTTTGAAATTTAAAAATGATTGTGAGCCACACCCCCACAGAACAGAACAAATCATGGGTCACTACCTGTCCGCTAAACGAGTAATGAATCGGATTCCAGCGTAAGCTGGAAAATTAGGGAGGCATCTGACAACCTGCATGAACACTTCATAACGAGGATAAAATAAACGACATGTTAACCTCATCCTGCACCATCTCCTCTAGGGTTTCACCGATACAGGCTACAGGTGGTTACAGCTTTCTTACTATTAACAGGGGAGTTATTCAACTCAGTGGTTCACAAAGCTAAATTAACAGTTACATTAAAAAAAATATATTTTACATAAAACACCCTTTTTGAGTGCATCCCTAACTATAAAACCATATAATATCTAGAGGACAATGTTAAGACAAATATAAAAACCTTACCAAAAGCCATTAACCTATAAAACAAATATATGAAAGAAATGCATACAAAACTAAGAGTACCCAACAGTATTTCCATGACCAATAACCAAAACAGACACAGAACATATGGAAAATCTACACATGGTTTAAAAATTCAGCTGCAATTACAGTCGGACACAAACATATTATACCAGATGGATTTTACCTTTATTTTGACATTGTACCAGACAACATTTAGGTCAGAATCAAAAAACCAACACATTCAGAAAATTTATTAAAAATAAAAGTAAGATTTCCATTGGATAAATGTGCACACCCTCAGTAACAGTCATCATTTCAGATACGACCGAAGGCTTAACACATGCCAAGAAGCTAATTAGCCTCCACCTGTGCTCCATTGTAATGATCACAATTTGTCCAGAAAAACGGCAGCTGTTAATAGCTTGATTTACTAGGTGGGGCTTCTCACAGTACAGAATTACACTGAGCTACAAGCGCGATGCTGTCACCTTACTTAGATTACACTGCCTCACCATACGGAAGTGAACGAGGAAAGAATCCGATGGTCATTTTGAAGGCCTTTGTGTCAACAAATCAGCAAGACAATCATAACTCCAGACAAATCTAGGCTCTACGAAAGGGCGCCAGGAAAAGCGTTTTTATTTAAAAAGAGGGGTCCACAGACTCGTTTAAAGTATGCAAAACATCCTGGGATTTCTGAAACCATGTGGGAAACAGAGGTCTCATGAAAGCAAGATGATAATATTTTACAATAATGACAAGAAGATGGTGAAAGCCAATAACTGCATAACTTGAGGCACAGAATTCTTACAGTAAAGCCTGGCTGTAGCAGTACCCTTTTACCTTCATTAGGCACTGAGATGCTTGTTAGGATGAAAGAGAGGCTTGATGGTGCCAAAAAAAAAGACGAAAAGATAAAGGGAAATCAATTAAAGGTATAGGCAGCTCATTCAGAGCCCCGATCCCCAAATCCAACCTTTGGTTTACCAGAGGTAGACAGTTCAGGTTCAGAAAGGAAAAATCCGGACCAAGATTTTGTTTCAACCAACCAGTTGCGTATAAAGGGTCACAGTCACAGAGAACTGAACTGGTTGGTTGAAACAAAATCGTGGTCTGGATTTTTACTTTTTGGACCTGAACTATGCACCTCTGCACTTTACCAAGTCTCCCAGAAATCTAAGCCACCCCATGCTAGCATACACCAAAGCATTTCAGGCATTATGTGCTTCTAACAAGTGCTAATCGAGTACTGTGCATGCTTACCATGTTCCCGTCCATGTATTTTCAGAAGTGTGGAGCATGTGTTTTCTCGCTTGGAAGGTGGGTGCTCCCAATGTAAATAACAGGTAGAAAATCCAATTCCTATGCAATGGGAAACCTCCCATCCTAGTTGTATCCCTGCCTTGTGCCCTCTGCAGCCTGGGATAGGCTCCAAACCCTCCCACACCCCTGCACTTGATAGGTATGCGGAAGATGGAAAACTGGATTTATTTTGAACATTTCCGAACATGCAACAAAGACCACATTCAGCCCATTCATGACAAAAGCATTGTGCAAAATTGTAACAGTCCTATAGGTCTAGTCATATAATTCTGGGCCTTCAAAACTAAATTCAATTCAATTTCTTTTTATATAGCGCCTTTCACAACAGCGTTGTCCCAAAGCGCTTTACATGGATGTCTTGTGATACATTAAACATCATTAGAGAGAAGTACAGAACGGGAAAAAGGAAGGAAAGAAATTAAATAAAGAAAGCCGGAAGACAACAGAGGAGAAGAACCAAAAACTCCCAAGTAAGGAAAATTATACAGTAAAACCTCAGATTTTGCGAGCATAATTAGTTCCGGAAACGTGCTCGTAATCCAAAGCACTCATATATCAAAGCGAATTTTCCTATTAAAAATAATGGAAACTCACAATCCAAAAATATTAACATAAAAATTATCAATACAAAATATAAAGTAAAAATACATTAAATTAACCTGAACATGACCTTTGAAAAGAATCGTGGATGGTGTGAGGGAGACGAGAGAGAGGGGAAGAGGAGGGTTATTTTGTAGGACGACTTTCACTATAACTAATGGAATCACTGCTCTCTGTTGGCTCACTGGAATCTTTTTCTTTTTGTGCGACTTTAAACAAGGAACCTATCCAATGACGCCCGATTTTGCCTCCTTTTCGATTTCGCGGAAATGTGGACATTGCATTGTCGTTAAACAGATTCATCGTTTACGCTGCTACACCCTTATTATACTAAATTTGGACTATATACAGTACGAGTGAGGCACGCTGACTGAGACTGAGCATGGGAGATGATTACCCACAATCCCACACCTCGCTCGTTTATCAAGTTAAAATTTATTTTAAAATTGTGCTTGTCTTGCAAAACACTCGCAAACCAAGTTACTCGCAATCCTTTCCAAGGTACCTAGGTGTCATCAGAGAATAATTTAAAGGTATAGATTCCTTATCATAAGTGGTTTAGTTTTAAGTCAGCCATAGTTAGAAGGTTCCGAACCCTTTATATATATATAGTATATGAGTTGACATTAACTAATAATGAAATAGAACATTTATATTAAAGGGTTACTTTAGATTTCGCGGTACACGATCTGATAGCCAAGATGGCTACTAAGTGACTCATGGGAGTGTAGCATATACAGAGTGGATAGACTGGACAAAGGGATGATTCACATCCCTGGTGGTGCGAGATTATCATTATACTCAGAACAGCGCTCAAATTAACACTTATGAATTATTTCTGGAATTTTCCATAAATATTTTTGGCAAATGAAACCGCAAAAAGAAAATCTGCTATTAAGTGGGGGACCACTCTATGTGATTAGAACCAAGAACATACTGAGAAATACCACTACTTATAAGCAAATTATTTAAAAGGATCTTATAATCCCACTTTTCTTAAGGCTCTAAGTACACATACAAACCTGTTCGCCTAGACAGAGGACCAAAGCGGGGGTGGTGTTCATTCACAAGCCATATCGATAGCTGGCGGCCCTTGGGAACGATCCTAGCAACGTCTTCTGACTAAAGCTACTGGCCGCTTGCCAAACCGAGCGCGTTACGGATTGATCGGCGATTGTCGCTGGCAGTGTGGAGCGTTATGGAGAACGCCTTTGGTTTAAACATTACCTCAGAGCCAAGCCCGTGCAGAGCTATTTTCACTAACTGCCACAAATTCCCCTGATACAAGTACTATAATTATTTGTGGAATATATCTGTTGCAACCGTCTGGCCCTGAAACACTTGCACCGTGATCAAACTACACTTCAGAGAGCATTTCCACCCCCCAAATGGAACGAGTGCTGAGAGTCCAGCTCAGCTCAGCTCTCTTCCATCACAGCTCGCTGTCTAAGGACAGGAAGGAGGCCGAGGGAGCTTCAAGGCTGTGTTTCCACTGGAGTCAGCAGGACTGCTGAGATACAAAGGTCTGCTACGTTCCATGCTGCATTCGCAGTCCGTCTGCTGTTCAAGGCCAGCCATGTGCCGTTGACTCACTACTAAGGGAAGTATGGTCACTATGGAATAGGTGAAGTTACCGTTTCTGGTCTTGTGAATGCTACTTCATACTGTATGACTCATTTCTGACCACAGTAATGCAAAGCAGAGATCCAGGGGCATTTGGCAGGACAAAGTATAATCTGTACTTTTCACAGAAAACTATATTACTGACCTTGTAACTGAGCAATACTGAAGTCATTTAATCTAGAAGAGAGACTTTCAGTGGAAATAAATGACAGTTTCATGCCCTGCTGTCTACATCTCTACTGTTCTTTATCTGACCTTCTGACAGGAACAGCAGAGAGTGATAAGACCATTTCCTGTAGTGCCAAGTGCTGAGTTACAGCAGTAGGAAATGCACATAAGGTGTACAGCCCCGCTGTTGTTACTAATTACACTGCAGTGTTTTAGGATACATTTGTGAAACCTAAGAAACGCAAACCCCCTGAACGATAAATTTCCTCGAGCCATCAACCTTTAGAAACAAAGACAACTCTGTTTACAATGTATATAGACAACTTAAAATGAAAGGGATGCCTGTTCATTCAGACAGCGACACTGCAGCGAGCTGAGCCTCTCGGAGTAAAAATTAGCTGTCCGTCCAGTAGCTCTACAAAAAAAATAAAAAACACAAATTGATTAGGGGAGAGCAGACTGTGACATTTCCAAAGGCGGATACACAGGGAGTCAATGAGCATGTATCCAAATGGGCACCACAGTGATGTATCCACAGGAAATCTGCTCAAATTATCAGTCAGCGATGGCAAACCTACCTCTTAAAGCCAAGACGATGAAGAAGTGTTAAAGACTCACTTTGGCCAAAACATTGACCAGTGACCAGGCCTTTTCATTAACACGTGAACACTCACACGTGAACACTCACACGAAATGCTATGGGGGTATTTATTATTAAAGAAGAGGAGATACTTCCCAAACATTAAAACATCACTATTATCTTGCAATCATGACCCAAATTATGCAAACCCATTTTGCACCTGGTACATTGTTTTGCAATTGTATTTATTCTTTCCCCCCAAAAAGTTCCATCTAATCTACCTTACATTGTATTATCCATCAGCTTTGTCAATAGGATGTTCCATTATTCAAGTTTTAAATTCAGATTTAAGGAAAGCAAAAGGAATTTCAGGAGTGAACTTATCCTATACAGTATTTGCACTTACACTTGCAACACCAAACAGAGCACACACCACCAAAAACAGACATACTGGCTCCAGTTCAATGAACAGGAAAGGTCATCGGTCTATTATTCAGACACCTGGTTCTGAGGCTCTCACCCCCAAAGCTCATCTTCTAGCCCAGAGCCTTGATTGTCAACTTCCTGAAGGGTTGGCTGTAATGCATCAAACACCCCCCTCCCTTAAAAGTTATGCAATGCTTTTAAAAAAAACTGAAAAACTCAGACTTGTCTGCCAAAGGTACTGGCACTCCTTACTAAAATAAAATAAGGTGTTAATAAAGCAAACCAACTTAGTTTAATAGCTTGATTAATTCTAATTACAGTGCAAAATTCTATCATTTTTTATTTTTTCCCAATGAGAACATAAGCGGTTACAGAAATTGAATGGATGGATGGATAGGAACATAACATTCTAAACAAGACAATTTCAAATCAGAAATGCTTCCATCTTTTTGTTTTTATGTGCCTTTCTAATACCACTAATACTAATTTAGTTTTCTCCTCAAAAAGCATTTTGTCAGACAGATGCTGAAATACCAAAACAATGCCATTTCTCTGAAAGGAATGGAATCATGATCAGAAGAAGCTGACCCTTATGAATGTTTGATGAACATCAATTTTTCAGAGACAGCATATACAGAAAAAGAATTAAAAGCTTAAACAACTTGAACAGATTCTGCTCATCCTTGACAAAGGAACCACAGGAGACACTAAAGAACCCGACAGTCACACTGGAAGAAACCTAAAAAGGACATGGGAACGCTGATGTCCATTACCCATAATGCCCCTTCTGCTCAGTGGTGCACTGTACATTTAATCTGCCGGCCAACTTCGGCCAGCTGTTCAGATGTTTTTCATACAGGTGTACAAGGTCAAAGGATGTGACTCATCAAATGAGCCTTTACAAGCCTGCAGCACTACTCGCTCATTTCAAAATGTCACTAGTCAAGGTTATGCATTGCTGTGTCTGAGAGGAAAACACTATTTCTGATCATCTATGAGACCCCAAAGCCCGCTTGGCACTTTCCCCACTGCTACCAACCATATTGTGGGCTGAATATTTCCATCCACACTTGACTATTTAACAGAAATAAAATCAATTTTTCACTGCAGCTACTCCTTGGTGGGAAACAGCACGACCTGAACAGATTTTATTTGGTTTTATGAAAAGGAACACGTTGCCATGGAGAAGTGGATGGACATTTTTCTAAGAGTCACATCCCAAGCAGCCAGAGTTGGTTTTTCAAACACTTCCTAGAACAGCAACAAGTGGATCGACTAGGCAATGCTCTACGACATTTCCCAAATGTTAAGGTTTTTATACAGAGAAAAATAACTTAACATGGCTCATTTTTAGTAAATGACACAGTAAAATAGGAGTAATATCAGTCCCTTCAAACAACCTATACCGAAAATATGCAAGGGTTAATGCATAACAAGATGTGCACTGTACATTTTTAAAACACACAACTGCGGAGGTGAAGACCCACCTGACACAGTGTATACTGCACATCTTGGAGTGCATTAAACCACTATTATCACAATTACTACACATCCGGCATACGTTTGATCCTAAAGACAATATTTTCACATTTAAGCCGAAAACACATTCATTAGAACTATTTTCTTCCACCAAAGATTAAACATTTCCATTTAGCTTCCATTCATTTAAAATTGTATTCTATGCCTGGAATTTTAAGTAAAATTTGTTAGAATTAAAGATTATAATAGTGCCTTGATTTACTACTGTGATTGACCTGGCTGGCACTATGTGCGCAGGTATAGAAAATTAATCACCGCTCTTCTGACCAATCAGATTTGAGAATTCAACAGTGCTGTGGTATAAAATGCACAGTATACGAGTCAGTAAATAAGAGATGAATAACAGAAAAATGACCCACTGTCAAAAGGGGGGGTGTACATGGGTATGTCAGGAAGGAGAGCCCTGTGACCGGTACTGTCCCTTTTTCAGTCTAGTTATCCCTTATTCACAAGCAGGCATATTAAATTCTTCTTTCTTGGCTCCAGTGAACCTGAGCAGACCACAAGTTCCACCTCAATCCTTTAACACATTATTCCTTTGTCACGAAGTTCCAAGTTTAGTTTATTTCTGTTGCTGAAATAGCTCTTATTTTTCTTTCCTTCTTCTGTCATATTTATCCAATCCCCAGCCAAATGAAGAATTGCCTATTTACAGACTTCAAAAAGAAAAATCCAGTCTCTAATAAACCAGTTTCTGTATGCCCAGTCCCCAAGTTATGCAGTAATGTTCACATTACCCAAGCAATTCTGGTAGAGTTTCTTTTTTTTAAAAGAATACATCCCTAATTGTTCATCTTTGTGTGCAAATATTCAAAACTTTCTTAATGCCAAAATCTCTTCCCACAGGCCAGGTAGCAATTGCCGTATAATCAGTTCTTTCAGTTTACAAGGCATAGGACTGCAGATGGCCACAGTATACAGAGCAATTAACAGAACCCACTCCTGCTACCTCCAGCTGAGTAACACAATGGGGGGGGGGGAAGCCTGCCAGCTTTGAGAAAACACCCCATGCATGGGAAAGGCCTGCAGCACCTTCTTCTGCATGGGGAGGTTCAGGTTTTCTGGGGAAGTCCCTGGAAATACCATAAAATAATAAGACTAGGAAATCAGCCAGCATGCGAGTCACCAAAGCACTAAGAGGATTAATCCGGATACGTGCCTCAGTACATGACTGACTAAGCAGGATTGCCCCCATAACTACCATGAATGAATGTGCACTTAAACATGAACTTTGACCAATGCTCCAGACTATCAATGTGTGCGTGGGTTGGCTACTTGATGAAGTGGGATGAAGGCCAAATAACAGCATGAATGAATATCAAATGTTTTCAAAGCTTTATTCACACAATACACTCCACCAAAAAAAATATATATCAAGATCTAAGATTATATCATTTAATACTATAGCTTTCACTATGGGCTAATCCTAGACTAGTGTCTGTTCCTGGAAGCTCACTGTGTTGACTAGGTTTCAATCCAAACAATCAACCTTTAACAAGCTATTACAAAATTCAGATGCGTGTGTCTGTGTGCATGTGTGTGTCACAACAGTTACAACTCACAGGTACTATTGCCTAGGTTTTTATATTTTTAACTTGCAGTTCTTCTTTCAACCATCCATCCATCCATCCGTCACTAAAAATTACTAATCCATCTTCAGAATTATTGGGGGGGCCTACAGCCAATTATAGGTAGCATAGGGCATAAAGCAGAAGTACATCCTGGATGGGACTCCAGTTCATTGAAAGGAGAATACACCTACAATCATACACTATGGGCAATTTTGTGGCACCAATTAACTTAGCTACATGCACACTCCACCCACAAAGAGCAGAGGTAGGGTCCAAACCTTGGAGGCGTGAAGCAACAGTGTTACCTATGAAGCCACCATATTACCATAAACATAGAATACATTCTGAATAACTTAGTTACATAAATTATGATTTCAAGCAGTAATTAGTGCTTTTCTCAAATGCAGATTTTTTTTCCCACCCAAGACTGTGATAAACAGCAGAGTGATCACAGGATCAAGTAAACTTGGCAAGTATCTGCCCAAACTGCTGACTATTTAAGTTGAATCCGTGATCAGGGCTGACTGGGCCAAACAGAGCTTGCCTGACTGCAGCCCTGCAGAAACTAAACTGCTGCAGAAATATTTCTAACATTGTTTTTTCTTAATGAAAAACACTCAATTTTAAAGCAAAGTAAATCATGCATTTCTCCAACAAACAAGAAATTATTGACAGGGTCTTAGCACTTTAGCAGTAGATAAATCTACAGTAATGATACTTGAAACTGAATATTGATATTTATAAATTAAATTGTGAGTACATCCCATTCAGGGTATACCCCAGTCTTACACTGTAAGCTGCCTGGGATATGATGCAGGCCCTTCAATGACCCCAACCAGGGTAAATGGATGGATGGATGGAATTTTTAAGTTGTTTAAATTAGGGATGCCAGCAAAAGTGAAAACATAATAACAATCTTAACAATCCCATTTTACTGTTTAACATTAAAGATTAACAACAATACTAAGTAAAAGAATTTTCATTATTAATCACTTTAGAGAGCAAAAAATACCTAAAGTCTCTCTTAAAAAGACTACATTCATCTATACAAAACTTTTCTGTGAAAGATTTTAATTTCAAGGACATTTAAATAATTTAACTAATATTAAGTAAGGTCTTAATTAGGGGTGTAACAATACATCGATTTGTATCGATATATCGATTCAACGGCAAACGATCCGATGCATCGATGTGACCGCATAAATATCAATACATGCTTTTTTATTTTTTGGCCTGTTCCAGTATTGATTTCATGATCCACTCCGACGTATACATGGTCTACACCAGGGCTGCCCAATACGTCGATCGCGACCTACCGGTCGATCGCAAAGGTAGTGTGGGCAGATCGTATGGCATAAAAAATAGAGGATGGATGACGCGTTCAACCGCGCCAGCTGCTGCAAGCTACCGAGTGGCCTAGTTAGCCTCCAATTTATTTCTACTAAACTTAAGAAAGGGTATAAAAATGAATGGGGGAGCTGGACCAAGTAAGAAGCCTCTAGCACACAAGAGGGTCATACGAGCAGCTCATGACAGTTATGGACATACTTTTTGTTACACTTTTGTATTTGTCTGGAGAAGACTTGATTCAAAATAAAAATTATTCACCATGTTAATCTACATCCATCCAAAGTTTTTATTTTTACCTTATTGCACTTTATTTTGCTTGATTTATGGGACATACTTGACTACAGTAGATTTTGTTTACAGTACCCGATAAAATATGATAAAATGCTAATTATATTTGCCTTTTTTAATCCATTGAAATGTAAAGGATTTTGTGAAATTTCATCATTTCGAATACTATCCCCAGTATCGAACTGAATCGAATCGTATCATATTGTGGGAATTTCTGAGGTATCAAAAAAAAAATCGAACCGTTGGCTTAAGGAATCAATACTGTGTCGTATTGCGAGGACAGCTGTGATTTACACCCCTAGTCTTAATAAATTAGGCCAATAGTGATCGATAAAATAAAAACACTCGAAAGAAGAAGGTTTCACATGTCTGTCATTCAAGTCTACATTAGCAATTGCATTTAATGGACTACAAAGAACCTCCATTCTGGCAGCTAGCCTGTATACTACAAGTGCTACACCGAGAAGATTAAATGAGAGTGTCGTATTACGTTGCAGTTGCTTCCAATATATTAAATAGCTACCCTTCTTATTACAACTATATCACAGAATTTCTATGGCTTATAAGTGAGCGACTGGTCATGAGTTGAAGCACACTGCACTGGGAAGAATTTTAGATTTGATGGTGCCATGAAGCCTGAACCTTAGGAGAAATCTCATTAAAGTTAATGCATTCTGTTAGACTTACATTAAAGACCTGTAGCCACAAACATTTCCCCCAAAATCTCAATTTTTCAGAACTCCCCAATGCATTTCTCATTAGAGTTCTAATAAAAGAAACCAGAGACTAAAGTATTAAATACCGTTTTAATGACAATGGTAAAAAGCTGGGAAGTTAACCTGACATGACATCTCTAGCTCTGTATGTACCCCGAGGGTGTACGTATGGTTGTTTTAATAATATCAGCAACAGGGCTGGTGATATAGTCCAAGAGAGCCTGACAAAAAGGCCAGCAACAACAGCACTTCTGATGCTTAAGTACTGTGAGCTCCACTTAGAGTAGCGGGTTCCCAGCCACTCCGCAGCCAGCATTCCTCCGGGTCCCAGAACACTGCGAGTAGAGTTGCCACCTGTTCCATAAATTACCAGATCGTCCCATATTGAAAAATATGCCTGTACCCCCCCCCCTCCCCTCCCAATTCAGCAAATTTCATCAGTCCATAACATTTTTGTATGATGATCCACAAACATCAAAATGTTGGGAACACCAACCTTAGATCATCTCTAACAGCTGAGACTAGACTTATCAGTACTATAAGATATTAGCAGACTGGTTGAAAAATAAATCCTAGCTGCTTCCCAAAAGTCTTTGGAGAACCCACTGGGAAACTTGTAATTGAGAAAGTGAATTATAAATGAGATTCAAAGCTTTTACTATTTACATTATTACATAGTTGTAGCATTGTCGCTGGACATCGCCCCGGTAAAACAAGGCAGCTCAGCTCATACAGGCTGTGTCAAAACTTTTTTCCCCTTTCTCTTGGTGATCTCATGCAAGCATGTAATCCCAAATTACAAACCCCACACTCAGGTGCCTAGAAAATGTCTGCATCAGAAACAGAGAACAGCTGGTAATTATGACTAATAACAAGTTAGTATGCTTCAGATGGTAAGATATCTAAAATATATCACAGAGGCTGTTTTTTGAGTGTACGTGGCCATACTCTAGAAATTACACTGTCTATACTGACTGCCACATCTATTTGTAATCTACCATGAGGCTTTCTATGCTAAAACAAAATTATTTTCAAATCACATTTTTCTGTTATTTGAGACTGGCCAGCTCAGAAAGGATGACCTACATTCCATGATAAGCATCACGGCAGAATCTTTTATATTGCGATGAGGACAAACAAACTACCATTAACTATACAGATACAAACCCCCAGACATGTTTGGGTAGACAAGACTCATTCACACCACTTTACACTACATCCACACTTCCTGCACATTTTATTTTTACAGGGGGGAATACATTTTTCATTGTATGAATGAAAGGGTAATTGTATGAAGTAATAAACCAAGCAAAACACGTTACACACAGATATGTGTTTTCCTATATAGTTTCCAGCGGAACATAAGAATTTGGTGATTCTGAAACCAAGACTGAAACCATGATACAACATTCACAATGTTCCAGAAGACAGACATTCATCCCCACTCCCCCAACCCGCTGCCACAAGTGCAGTCTGTTGAGCTCTCAGTTACATTACTAATATTACATAGGGATGGGCCGATTCACATTTTTTCAGTTCCGATCCGATTCCTATATTCAGCTGCCAATACTGATACAGACTCCGATACAGATCTGAATATCCTCCAAGAGAGAATACGCAAGTGGTGAATGCTTAAAATGCCCCACCATGTTTCTCCCTCTGTCAACAGCGATACTCACACTTTACTGCAATAGCAGCCCCTCGTGTATCAGAAGCTGTAGCGAGTCCGCAAAACGGCTCAAGCTAGCAACCTCCAAACCATCCATTGCTTTTTAAATATTACTTGCGTTGTCTCGCACAGTTGTGTGCGCTTTGTTTAGTGGGATTTTCCACTAAACGCTGCTTCCACCTCTAAAAACTTAGTTTTTTACAAAGATTGTGAATCGCTGTGCAACTAGTTGTTAAAAATGTAAAATACTTCCAAATCATCATATTATCTGATGTTCTTACGCTCCTCCTACTGCAAAGAGTATGCGCATGATGTCATGGCAGGCGGAAGTCACTGCACTCATACTCAATTTTTACTTAAAAAAAACTAGGGTAGTTTCATTACCTCAAGATGGATAATAGCCCTGACACTGCAGAGCACCGGTGCACATTCAAGTCAGCGGTGTGGGAACATTTTTGGTTATCCAGTGGAGTATAGAATTTTAATTTACTTTTGTTAACTTTACATGAAATAACTATGTAAAGGTAATCTAACATCTTCTTTAGTGTTCTTCTCTTTAGTGTTCTAAATTACTGGTGATTAATAAAACCCAGGCATTTCCCCCAGTTTTTCTTATTCCCCCCATCCCCAGAAGAGTGGTATAAACCGAGCTGTGACTCAAAAATGGAAAAAAAAATGCCCCTAAAGAATAAATTTTAAATATTTTGTGTTTTCCACTCATTAAAATAAACAACCCACTGCTGCAGGTCAAATAATACTTCTGGCTTTATGAACGATGTGTTAAAATGTTCTAAGACGCTTTAATGTCTGCAGTCGTAATGTAAGAGAATTCACAAAACTTTTTTTTTTTTTATTCCCATAAAGTATGTCATGAAGTTGATTAATTTTCTTCCATACTATAAAATAATTCACAGTAAACAGCCCAAGAGAAGAGAGAGACTAAATATTAGCTGGAAATTACTGCTGATCATGCAGCATTTATGTTCTGATTGAAAAGTGATATTACAATCAAAACCTTATCACCTAAACTGGCATATTAGTACAATTAGGCTGTGTTTCTGCAGTCCAAATACATTTAATTCTAAAAGCTGCCATTTCTTAGCATAATAGCATGAAATCAACATGAGGGTAGTTGGCCAGTAAAATCCAGTGTCAGTTTCAAGTCCTACAAACTGATTTTGCTACAATATATTCAACGATGGGGGCGGCATGGTGGTGCAGTGGATAGCACTGTTGCCTCACACCTTTGGGACCAGCGTTTGAGTCTCCGCCTGGGTTACATGTGTGTGGAGTTTGCATGTTCTCACCATGTTGTCTTGGGGTTTCCTCCCGGTTCTCCAGTTTCCCCCCACAGTCCAAAGACATGCTGAGGCTAACTGGAGTTACTAAATTGCCCATAGGTGTGTATGTGTGAGTGACTGGTGTGTGAGTGTGCCATGCGATGGGCTGGCCCCCCGTCCAGGGTTGTTCCCTGCCTCGTGCCCGTAGCTTCCGGGATAGTCTCCGGACCCCCCACGACCCAGAAGGATAAGCGGTATGGAAAATGAATGAATGAATATATTCAACGATCCTCTTAGCCTGAAACTAAAAAATTATTTACATATATACAACTGTTTAAAATTGGGTGTATTTATTAACTCAATGAAACATCAATTTCCTGAAATCCATTCTCTAACAGAAGGCAATCAAAGCAGTATATCAATGAGTCCTGTTGGGTAGGCCTGTCACGATAAATTTTGCTGGATGATAAATTGCCCCAGGAATTATTGCGATAAACAATAATATCGCAGTGACGTCATATCCGTCAGTGCGAAATACGGCTCACTTGCTTCCGGTTTGAGTAACTATGAGCGCAAGAAAGAATAAACTTGTGTTTCAGAAGCTAAAAAAACAATAATAATTTCCTAAGTGCACGTCCTCAAAATACAATCGAGTTTTAAGTTTCCACGCACACCTCTGGGAAATTCGGCAAATCCAACATATTTATACTCACATTTCATATAATAATTTATTGCCACATTTTACTTTACCACTTATAGTGAACACGTCTGCCTGGGTGAAATTGGTAACCGGATGATCATCATAACCGATTTTTTCTTCATGTCTCAGTCTAATTGACACGTGTATATTTCTTACATGAATAATAGCTGACAAAACGGACAGCGTCACTAATTTTGATTGCAAAATATAGTACAACCGTTTCAAACGCTTTTCAAATTACAGTACTGTACAAATTAAATTACTGAACTGTGTATAATTAAAATACGCTATATAATACCTTATAATACTTTATCTAAATATTCAATTTTATTTATACAGCGCATTTTCACAACATTGTCTGAAAGCATTCGCTGCAGCATCTCCGTGGCTCGTTTTATGGTGGTTTATCTTAAGCTTTGATGAGTCTATATAACACAAATCTGAATATTGAACAGCTTTAATTAGAACTCTGACAAATTACCAGTGCTGCCATACTTTTACACTATGATGTTTGTCGTGCTTCTTCATGGATCTGAAGCAGCAACCTCTCCTGTTCCCGTGTTTCGGTTTGACACTATGAATAACAAACGCAGATTAATGCAATGTGTACTTAAGTACATATAGAACATACTAAGTTAAACATTCTCCGCTAGAGTGACTGGGGATGTTCATAGTTACTTCATTGCCACATGCATACACTATCACTGTCCGGGGGTAACGTCTATTAGCGTAAGCTATAGCTAGCGCCAGCCACTAAGTTGAACGAATAAGACTCCCCTTTATATCCGTGGATGTAAGACAAGGCAAACATCTTAAAGCCCTTCTCTAATTTACTCGTTGGTACTTTGGAGAAGGATTTACAAAAGCGATGTACGTCGTTGATCATAAGTTTGGGCAAGTCCTATAAACGGCATGTATAAACCAATGCCATTTTTCACAGTCTGGAAATGAGCGAGCCGCATTTCCATGAATGCGAAAGCTGACGTGCAAGGAGCCCACTGACACGAGAGTTCACGCTTATTACTAGTGATGAGTCGTTCGCGAACTAGACGGGTCTTTGAGCCGGCTCCTCTTCAAGAGCCATTTTACTAATGTTTATAGAATTGTCCGGGTTTTTGAGCTGCCTAAACATTAAGGACGACAGTGGCTGGAACATGTTATCTTCCAAAAAAGCCCGCCCACGAGACGGTGTCTTATTTTTAACAAGTTCAAATCAGGTCACTCTAATCAGCATCAGGTTAAACGAAGAGAGGGACGTGTTTTTTAAAAAGAGCCGTTTTGGAGCCGAAAGAGCCGGCTCTTCTTGGTGAGCTGAGCCAAATGAGCCGGTTTGCTAAAAAGAGCCGATATTCCCATTTGGTAGAGAGAGACACGAGGAAAACAAACAAGCGTGCAAATGAAAATTATCGCGGCCGGAAAAATTATCGACCTCATTTTAATTATCATGCAATTAATTGATTTATCGTTTATCGTGACAGGCCTACTGTCGGGTGCTATAAATATGACCTAAGCTGAATGGGGTGCAAACAGTGCTTTACCATAAACTTTACAACCCAAGTAACAAGTTAGTAACGAGGGTGTTAAATGTCAGCATATCAACCCACTGCAAACACCATGATGATCTACTTAGAATTTCAGAGCAACGAAGAGCAGTAGTTGTTGAGCTTAAAACTGTAACATAAAAGCCCCTTATCCTAAAATTACACACAGTGAACATTCTACATGTACTGTATGCACACACAGACTGAATTGGTAAATATTAATATGTAAATATTAGTAATCTTTTCTCACAACTCCAGATAACAGGTAGGGAGGGACAAAAGCAACACAAAAGGTTCCCAGTACTCAAAGAAAGACTCAAGAAAATTCAAAGTCCCCTACATCAGGACTAATAAGGTAAAAGATATCAAATGTAAACCAAGCTGCCAACCAGGGTAATGACTTAAAGGCCACTGTTATATGACACTGCAGACAGTCTTCAGCCTATCAGAATGTCTTAAGGGGAAAGCACAACAGTAACTGGTAACCAAAACACTGGTCCACAAGGCTGGAACACTCTCCTACAAAGGGGGGCATTTCTTTCCTGACACATGCAATAGTTAAATGCAGAAATCCAACAGAGAAAGGGGAACATGTGTACTACTGCTAACGCAAATGCTAACCTGCTACTGGCGATCATTTCTTTGTAGTTACGTACTGTTTTACGGTGCATTTTGGGACTCGTGTTAGTTAGAGGTTGTTCTTCTGGCTCAGTGGTATTTTAGAAGTCAAGAGGAAATCATCAAGATGGTACTCAGAGTTCATCCTAAGAATAAAGGATACTTTCCACCAAATCAACCATGGAAAGAAAGCTAGTAATAGGGCTTTTCACGTTGCACTGTTTGTTGTGTATTCGCCTGCCCAGGAGAAAAAAAACTGTTTTTATTGTGACGTGGCAAGAAATCTTCACTATCTTGTAGCCACAGTCAAAAAATGAACGAAGTATGAAACATCAAATATCAAGATGAATCCCAGATTATAAAAGCATGTCGTTTGACATTTTCTTCATCCAGTACTTAACCTGGCCATTTTCATTACTGCATCCACAGATCATTTTGGTTCTGTATTAACTAAAAGAAGCTTAAATTTCAAAAAACGTTCATAAAACAACAGGCAAGTCAAAGACAAGTTTGAAGTTGCTTTTTTTCTGCTTTCATCATTGTGCTATAACTGCATTTTTCTCAAGCATAATGCACAGATATGGTTTTTCTTCATGAATATGATTCCTTTCACATAATAAGTGATTCAGGAGACACTGTAAAAATGTCATTATAATATAGCAAATGTAAGTTCAACACGGAGATTTGCATGTGCATAAAAACTGAAAATTTGGGAAAATGTCTCAAATGCAAAGGAAACCTAAGAATCTGACATAGGAAATTTAGAAAAGAAAACAATATTTAAGATGAACAATCTGAATCTGTATGCAAGGCAGAGCATAAGTAACTAAGAATTCATAATATTAAACACTGCATAACAACGGTTATATACAAGAATGTCAAAGTTCAAACATGAGTTACCAAGCATAAAAGTTAAGCTACAGCTGATTTGACTTTCGGAAATGTTTCAGCCAGATTATTGAATCATTAACACTATTCAATTCAAGAATGTGACGTTAGCGAAAAAATGTTAAATACCGTTTGAAAGATATGGCTAAAAACAACTAATGTATGTTGATAACATATTGTGGCGTAATGTCAATGTTTCAATTATGACTTACACTGTCAGAATTAAGATTCTACATATTATGCAGAACTGAAAGCGATACCAAATGTAAAGCAGTGAAAACAGCCTGGCAAGAGTAAGCGAAAAGAAAAATCCGTTAATTCCAGTGTAAAGACCAGATGAATAAACGTAACCGTAACACCAAGGAGATCTGGATGCGGTCAAGGACTTAATATTGATTAACATAGCAAGTTCATAATAAAAGCATAAATCTGGCACTGGGGAATCCCTTCATGCGTCACTGGGCAATAACGTATTAATTTCCTAAAGACGAGAATTTATGATTTAATGTAGAGGAGCTTTGGGTGCGGTTAAAAGATGGGAAATAGCCTCGGAGTAGCATATTCACATTAATGTAATCCTCACCAAAGCCGCTAAACATCTGGCAAAAGACAGACAGCCCAGTCGCCGTATGGCCGCCCGTTTAACGAAAGCCAGCCGTCGGTAGGGACACCTAGATAACTAGTTACATATCACGGCCAAAGAAATAATAAAAACTAGTTAAAGGAGGAAAGTCAGCTTCGGAGCTATATAGCGAGATGGATTAAAAAAAAAAAGAGAGGAAAAACGGCGCGGCAAAGAGAGCAAAGACGTCCCCCTGAATGGTGGAGCTGAAAAACCGACTCAGGCTTTAAAACGCCCGACACGTTAAGCTGGGTAGCCCACACGCAGCCGCCCAGGTGAAAGGATTTGCCGTCGAACCCGTCGAGGTTCCCGGCCCGTCCGACGCGCTTTACCTGTCAGCCGGACTTTGATGCTGGAGCCGTTCCGCCGAGTCCCGGGATTCGACATCCCTCCAGGAATGTCGCCGGCTACTGCTGGCTTACTCAGGACTGACCTAAGACCTGAAGCTCAGGCCTAGCTGGACGACTGCGACACCGACCCGGTGTTACCGTACAGCCCCTTTTATCGCAGGTAAAATCGCATGTCTTCCCGCATTGAAGTGACCACAGCTCCGGCGACCCTCCTAAGCATTTTCGAGCTTACGGGCGCGTTGACGTCAGCCCTCCTTGCACAAGGCGTGCGCGCTCCCGAGCAACGTCTCAGTGCCCGACGCCTCAAATAATGAATTTTCCATTGCTGGAAACTGGGCAGTGCATGACAAAGTATTAATAAGAATTGAAAAAGTAATGTCGTGAGAAGCTCGAAGGCAGCCTGGTATCTAAACATTTAAATTTTAGTTTTATGCTTCATAGTTCAGGCAAGAAGTACTATTTGTAATGATAAGTTATCTTAAAAGATTTTTGATATACTATCAATAAATTCTGCTTCTAAAATGTTGCACTTCATATGATTAACGGAGTGGTAAAACGTTAACATTTTGATGTTGCTCACACAACCCTAAATACATATAACAAGTTAATCGAAATATTTTCATATTCATATAAAAATTTGCAGCGATTAGTAAACAGTTTTTTTAAAATCCAACAAACAAATCCATTGTGTTTTTAAATTCAATTTTACCTGCTTTTTTAGTTTTTTGTATTTATTTGGTGTACGCAGAACATTACATAACAACATTTTAGGATTATCAGCAATCAGTAATCAAAAAAGGAGAATTTAATCACAGTACTTTCCATCCAGGTTGTTAGCGGTTTGACCTCACGCCTGTCGGACCATGTATTTTCTTGATTCTGAATCATTTTCTACATATATTTTCCTTCTGTTGTTCATTTAAAACAATGTATAATCCAACATGTTGTTATTGTAATTTTACTCCCAGTTTACTGTGTTGATGTTGGAGCTATGTTTTCAGCTTATTTTGACACAGTATTGAACAGGACCACGATTTTTTCAGTGATGACCAAATCTTTAAAAATGATTTGGTAGATAGTCACGTGATTTTGCATTGTGCATTTCCCCTAAGTTTATCGCTGAGGTTTCTATATAATGAGGTCCTTACGTGAAGGTCAAGAACTTGAATAATTTGAGGATGTTGAAAAATGGCATTAGTGCTTGAATTGTGAAACTTCCTTTAAAATATTTTTAAAGCTCTCTGAAATGTTAAGTTATGCATTAAACAAAACTGGATGAGTTCTCCTATCATAATAATTCTAACAATTATTTTGATCATTTAATTATTGTAAAGAATGAAATGATAAAATCAGCAATGTTGTACCAATTTTATGGATTTATTGTCAGTCAAGAAGATGTTCTGCATTCAGAATAACTTCAAATTTTTTAAAGACCTTTCACATTCTTATGTTTATAAATTCATCCATTATAATTATACATGCATGGCAATGATATAGACAATTAAAGTTTTTCCAAAATTCAAAAGAAGTCTGAGAAAGGAAAAACGATGTCATCACTGGATGCATTACTACTGAAAGTGTACATTTTACATAGTAACTGTGTAGTCCATTCCACAAAAGTAATTTAACATCATAGTCCCAGGGGAGCCTCTCTTGTATGTTTACACTTTAGGCAAGTGTTCCATTAGTACCAATAATCTTTAGATTTACTTCTGTTCTCCTGATATTTATTTCAACAAAATTGACAGCAAAGACAAGTTTGATGTTTTTGGATTTGTATGTGCATATACAAAAGGATGTTATAAAGTATTGAGAAAATACTAGTGCTAGAATATTATCAAGGGCACAATATAGTAACACCATAATGTGTTAGTTCTGGGGTACATTTACAGAGCCTGGATAACTTTACAGGGAAGTCTATTCATGTTAATTTTAATAAATTGAAAAAATAATAAAAACACCTTAAAACACTACAGCGCATTAGACAAAGGCATTGAATAAAATGCCAAATTAAATCAATTTTCAAAATACTGTAAGAAACACTACACAGACTAGCCTATGACAAAGACAGTGTACCATATGGTGATTTCAGTGCAATAAATAAAAACAAATTACTACCGCTATCGACTCAAGTCTACCCCCTGCTGGAAATAAATATGTTTTTTTTTTGTTTTTTTTAAATGGATGGTGCTTTACTCATGCAATGCAAGTACTAATAAGAAGAAACGTAGCCAGTACGTCAGTCTGTACAGCACAGTAACAATGTTTGCACCTAGTATACAGCTCTAGTAAAAATTAAGAGACCACTATATTTTTAAAATATTAGTTTTAAATCCTGGTTTAATCGTGGTTCTTCTAGCAGACGGCTACGCTGAGCAGCAGGTTGCTTCCAGGTTCAAAATTTCTACGGCAGCAGTACACAAGAATAAGGTGACGCAGGAGACACTGGGAAAGACCAGAAACCAGCCAAGTAAAGGGCAGAAGCAACTTTCTGGCAGAGATGACTGTCAACTTATCCGGCAGTACCTCATGAATCGGAGGATGACCTCAAGTGACCTTCAAAAGGAATGGGAAACATTAAGTGGTGTGACGTGCACTGCTGGGACAGTTCATAACAATCTCCAAGAAGCAGGACTGAGGACCAATAAACCAAGGAAGAAGCCCTTCCTCAATGAGAAGAGCCAGACTGCAGTTAGCAAAAAATTTATATTTTACTCAGGCATATACCCATAAATTGAGAAATGAAAGGAACTAAAAATTTTGCTGTGGTCTCTTAATATTTTCCAGAGCTGTATATGGTACATCCCGCAACAATGACCAGTGGCCTGTACTACGAAGCAGGGTTACTGGTTTATCGGGGTAACTTGTTGGATTTAAGGTACCACAGTTTAAATGGACTTCATATTCGTTCACTTGCATTTTGCCCAGACTACCTTAAATCTGACAAGTTACCCTGATGAGCCAGTAAACCCGCTTCGTAATACAGGCTCCAGATTAGGCAATTCGACAAAGAATTGATTGATATGTACTATTTAAAATCTCCATCCATCTAAATACTCATCTTGATCAATGATCAACTTGAACCTGGAACTCAAGACAGGTAGCAAAGGCCACAAGGATGGGATATACCCTGTATGGGATACCAGCCCATCTCAAAGCACACACAAGTCAACTATATACAGTATATGCTGCTGTACAAGCCAAAAATGAAGAAAAGGATGCAACTTTGATTTCTATAGGGTATGAAGTTTTCAGAGATGCACTAAAACTGATGAACTGGTGTCAAATCATCAACAAAACGGAAAGCAATTTGATTGAGTCCATATTAAAGTCCATTCTATGTTGCGTGACATATTTATCATTTTGCACCAAATAGTCGGTAATGGTGTGCTGGAGGGAATTTGCAACTGCAGAAAAAACATATAAAGGAAGTGGAAAGTATCAGCCTGGGCTTGCAGAAATGCAATGCGGGAAATAAAACTCTGTGACCTTTAAAGGGACTGAAGTCCATCCTGCCATGACAGAGAAGGAAAAACAGGCAAACATACCTTCTTACACTATCCTTAGTTGTCAAACTAGCAAGTCTGAACAAAGCAAAAGAACACATAATTAAAACAAATCATAACAAAACAATCATTCGCCTCAAGAGCAGTGGACAATTAGAATGTATCTTGTCTTTGAGAAGATCATCACTGAAGGTAAAGAAGTCTAATCTTATAAAACTGATCAGAGAACTGTGACCAGAAGTGTAGATATTGAAATACATGAAATTGGGACTCACCTTGTGTAAATGTCATTCTCCCATAGTTATAGCTCTGAAGTTTGAGTAGATATGTTTTAGCCATGCATGATACACTCTGGCAGGGGCACTGTGAAAAGATCCAAAAGTGTATGAATCTTAAATGCCCCACATCTGGGACAGAAGGAGAAAAAGACTTTCACAGGAGCTTCACCTTGGAATGTAATGTATCAGAACATCAACAGAAACTCTTCTTGTCCAACATCGTAGCCATTAAATCTCCCATGAATGGTCATGTCAATGCATATTCACTGATTTTTTTTTGTAGAAAACTCTACATGACCTTCAAGCTGAACAGGACACAGTGAGCCACCTCACCAAGGATAATAGCATGCATTCAGACTCATGAGGTAATTTTGGAAACCGTTGCGTTAAAGTCATAAAACCTTTCATTCCAGGGCCAGGCTCAGCCAACTGTGATTTTTTTTTAGTTGGAGGACGGATGGGAACAAGAGGTGGAAAAAGTAAGTTGCATGGCTAGCATGACTTAAAAATTACAATTAATAACCTCAAAAAGAAGGAAAATGCTAAAATTGGTCTGGAAGTAGTAGTGAAAAAAAGTAGGCACATGTTAAAACTAAAAAAAAATCACAAAACTCTAAAAACGCTCTAAAGTTTAACATGTAAATTCAGTGTTAGTGTAGCACTGTGTCACAAATCCTTTACAGTCTATCTGATCACCCTGAATAATAAAATTGAGGACGCAACATGCATCATTAATGAGAAGGGGAGCCAGGAAGCCATCCCAGACATCAGCATTTATTTACATGCATTTACTTCTACATTATCAGTGCTCTTTATCATGAGCTATCTTAAACCAGGGACCTCAAAATGAAAGCAGCGCAGAACTTGGGACCACAAATGCGTGATAATACAAGCAAATAAGAACTAAGGAGTCAATGGAGATTGTCCCTTAAATATTATAAAGATAAAATCAACCTTTTGCTGATTTACAAAAAGTCTTTGTGAATGTTCTCTGGACCCCATGTCGAAAAGCCCTGATCGTCATAATAATCTAAATATAATCAATGTGTTTTGAATAGGAGAGGAATTATGACAAGAACAGAGTTGCTGTTTACACCTGGAGAAAGAAGAAAAGCGTTTGAGGCAGCCGGATCTCAAGGCCGACAGATGCGCAGTCCAGAAACCGCAGGCCGCAGCGAGCAGCGGAACACCAATCAGCGGAAGCACACTGAGCAAACACAGCCACAAATACATGCAGTCACAAGAAGAATGAATGGATCTTCTGTTATGTGTAGGCTGAGGAACTGGGAAGCGAGCTGGGCACAGAACAAAAGATTCATGTCGAGATCGCGAAGGCCCTGCGCCTTACTGTGCTGGCCTTCCAAAAAGAGAAGGGGCACAATTACATCCGGCGCATGCCTGTGGAGAAGTTGCAGGGCAAACTAAGGCCATATTAGAGTCAAATAGCTAAAGCAAGCACCATGTGACATCTTCCACACCTACCATCATATAGAGAATGCAATATATAGAAGAAAGAAAAGAACTGTATGGCCAGGCCAAGGCATTTTCTAGTGATTTTCATAATTAAACAAGGCAGGTATATACAGGTTTAGAAATAATGATAACTGTGTCATACTGATCAGCAGTGTCCCGGTTTCTCAATGGTTTTAGGAAAAGCAAACAAACGCAAGTTTGTCGAAGCACAGGAAGATGATAAATTAGCTGGAAGATGCTGAGGTGCTGAAACTGCTCCTGGGGGAAAAGACACTCTCCTGTGAAGACAATTTATGTGAAGCTAGTGTGTGTCCAGCTGTTTATTCTCTCTCTTTCGAATTTAAACCATGTACCAGATTTATATATATATATAATCTGCGTGTGTGTGTCTAAGCGAAAGTTTTTTGATTCATAGTCATTAGGCTGCATTCCTGCCCAGTGACATAAACTTAATGTAGTAATTAAGTTTGCTGACTGCCATCTCTGAAAGAAAATGCTGCTACTAATTACATGCAGGTAAAATTGAAAAGGTTAGATTTCAAAAGTCAGAATGTTGTGCTCCGAAACTCTTTGATGCTTTTTTAGGTATATGACTATTGGGGGCACTCATCAGTCTAGGATAGAGTTTGATATTGGTTGGGACACAACTTAATAATTTAGATGCAAAGGTTTGTTAACTGGAGGGGATGAATAAGCACAAAGTAAATATTGGGTGGTACACGTTCCCCCGGTTCCTACCACCCAGGGAATACCCCCTGACCTGATGAATGGGGACCTCACTTTCATGTCCACGATGGGTTTCGCCCTTGATTGTGCGATTTCGCGGCAAATGTATTGAAAAACTTAATTTGGTGCCTAGTGTAGTGGGGGGTTGTAAGCTCCTTTGAGAAGCTTAAGTGTGAAATTGGTCAGAATTTTTGACCCAACCGTTCAAAAAATCGTTGCATTTCAATTAATGACTTCAGTGCGGTTTTTGAAAGAAATAACAAGCGATAGTAAGACATATCCATCCATCCATCCATCCGACATATCCTTAGTTTTCATTTTTTAAAAGTGACATTTCTGATAAGTGTAACAATAAGTGTAACATGAAGCATTCTTGGACATATTTCTAGTCAAATATATAACTGATGAAACTATTCTGGAGCAATTAAAATTACTGTATGCCCTACTAGATACCGGGAGGTACATATAATTTCAATATCGGAGCGATGCGATTCAACCCTGCTCTCTGCATAAAAATGCAAAAGCTCCTGTTAAACGTTGTTGTCATCGCTAGTTGTGCACATAAAACACGCACAAATCACACCCCGTATTTCTGGAAGGGGCTCTCCTCCGAACATTGCACGCGCAGTGCTGCCCGCACTGTTAACGCCGACCACCGATTCGCGCAGGGGTAAGCGCCTCGTGCGCCTGCGCGGACCGAGGCGCGCGGCCATCTGACGCCGGCTCGGGGAGGGCGAAGCGGCGCTGTGCGCTTGCGCGGACCGAGGCGCGTTCCCCGCCGCGGCACCAATGCTCCTTACCATTTCCTGGATCTTCTGACAGTCCTTGTACGGGGTGAATTCGTGTCGACTGCCCAGAGTCCGCGAATTCAGTTCCGATTTAATCAACCGAAACGTGCTCGATTCGATAAGGGAAACCCGCCCACACCACACGAAGACTACAGCTGAGCACAGGTAAATATGGGGAGCGATGAGGGCCTACCGGAGACCGGCTTACTCCACCTTTGTCGTGCGGTTTACCGTCAGCAGGGAGCGGGCTTCTCCTCGCGGGGAAATGGCGCGGTTTAGAAAATGATGGGAGTGCGTCGGCCTGGGAATGACATGTGTTTTATATGGATCCTGCGCTGTTATTTATAGTTTAGCCCTGGCGTTGCTCCTGGAGGCTTTCCCGCTGCTCTGGGCTATTGTGCTTAACCTAGTTTGCTAACTTGCCTGCGCGTCTCTGACCCGGGTAACTCTGCTCAAATGGTAAAGTTAGCTGATAGTGTAGCTACATAGCTAACTTTCCTTAATCCTACTGTCGGTGAGGTTTGGCTTAACTGCCAGCCGGGAACCTGTAACTTTATTCACAGAATTGAACAGTAATATTCAATTTTAACTTTATTTCTGACGCGCTGAATAGCCGACCTTATAAAGTACATCGTAATCATTCGGTGAATTATAAAAGTTGAGCTGGCTTTTTTTTAACGTTTCAGTATTTATTCTGAAGAATAAACCCAGCCGATATTAAATATACAGCGGTTAAAATGAACCAGTGATCTGCGTTTGCTGTGGTGCAGAGATGAAAAAAAAAAAAGCCTGCGCTTAAGTGTAAAGGCTGTTTTGTTTCTCCTACTGTCCCCACCAGTCCTGGTGAAATGTCTCTGCACCAGTTTCTCCTGGAGCCCATCACTTGTCACGCGTGGAATCGGGACAGAAGTCGTAAGTAGCCCCACGTGACTCCTCCCTTTTGGTGCCCCACCTGACTTTAGTTGGTAACCTCCCACTGGTTTTTAAAATTCCCTGTGACAGAAATTGCAATCAGCCCAAATAATCATGAAGTCCATATCTACAAAAAGAGTGGAAATCAGTGGATGAAGACCCACGAATTGAAGGAACACAATGGCCACATCACAGGTATGTGTGTGTTTCCAGTAGCATCATTGAAAGCAATGGGTTCTGTGTTTTAACAATTCTTAACTGTATTACACACTGTTCTTATCTGTTTTATTTTAAATCAGAGTTAGTTTTAGTTAGACTTAGGTTAGCTTAAAGAATTTTAAGGGGGGCATTTCTGGTGCTTTTTGAGTAAGTTGTGCTGAATTTTGTGCAGGCATTGACTGGGCACCTAAGAGTGACCGCATTGTGACCTGCGGCGCAGACCGTAATGCCTATGTCTGGAGCCAGAAGGATGGTGTATGGAAACCTACTTTGGTGATTTTACGGATCAACCGTGCTGCCACCTTTGTGAAGTGGTCTCCCCTGGAGAACAAGTTTGCTGTTGGCAGCGGGGCTCGGTTAATCTCTGTATGTTATTTTGAGTCTGAAAATGACTGGTAAGCCTCTTTAATTAAATGCAAACCATTGTCAAAGCTTATTTTCCTAAAGTATTCGTGCCATGAAGCCGTGTTTGTGTGTGTCACTACATTTTATTAGGTGGGTCAGCAAACACATCAAGAAGCCAATTCGTTCAACTGTCCTAAGTTTGGACTGGCATCCAAACAATGTCCTCCTGGCAGCTGGGTCATGTGACTTCAAATGCAGGTGAGGACAACTTGCTATATGAGTCTTAAGTGTTAATATTGAATACATATTTCCCTATATGATGGATGTAGAAAGTACTGTTTTTGTGGCCTTACAAATTAATATAAAAGTCGAATATCATGAAGTATTGTGTTTATATTTACTGCTTTTCTAAAAATATTTGTGTAGATTTATAAAAAATTTACAAATACCCTAAAAAATGTTAAGCTTTTTAGTTATGCTCTGCACCGCTTTTGAAAGGGTGTATTTGCATGTTATCATCACTGTGGTTTAAATGGTATAATTGGGGTATTATTTCATGTCACCATAAAGATGCATTCAGAGCTGGTTTCTAAGGTAACACATCTGTAACATTCTTGCAAGTTGGACCAGGCTTGTCTTATAAAAGTGACTGATTTCCAGGTAATAAACCTACGTGCAGTTCTTTCAGATGCATGGTTGCCTGGCATATGTTTAGCATTGGACAATGGCCTTTCTCAGTGTGAAAATTATAACATGCAGTTCAAAGAGATTTTAGAAGAAGAAATGGGAGGCCTCATTCATTTATTACAGCTGATAATGCCTTTAAATGTAAAATTAAGCATAAGTAGACAGACAAAATAGCTGCTCCTGCAGATGAATTTCAGAAACATAGGATTCCAGACAAAGGCTTAATATTCATGAAGGAAAGGCTACCTGATTATTTTACCTATGATGCTTTTGGGGATCTCGCCCCTGTTCTGTAGCACAGAGAACTCACTCCAGTGGTTAAGATAATCTGCGATGATTTTATGAAATGCCTTGGTTTCGTAATGCAAAATGTTGTTCTTTTTGCAAGCTATGGTAGCAGTGGTCAAGATCCTGAGGTCATTAACTAGCACGCTAAGTAAAAAATATTATCTTAGCGATGCACAACATATTAGTGCGATCTGTCAGTGTTGGCCGATTATTTAAACTTTATTCAGAGTCTGCAGCACCAGATCTAATGACACAGTTACTGAAATACTGGAGATGATTGCAATGGACCATTTTCCTTAGTGGAGGGTGAGGGATTTTATCGGCTCAAAGTACCAGCCTGTAAAATGTTTATAATTCATTATTAAATCTGGCCCACAGATCAGTCCTTCATTTTCCACAAAATAAAATGGACCGTTTGTAACTCGAAATGTCCGTAAGTCGTTATTCAATATCATTTTAAGGGTTTACACAAGTACAAAGAACTAGGATGCTGGGAGTACGCACGTTAGGCTGTTGCACGGTGGGAGTAGCGGGCAGAAGTCGTAGTAGGCGGAACTGGCGCACAGAAAAAAAAAAAAAATGTTGCGGACAGGAAACGGGAGCCTAAGGAACACAATTTGGACTTATAGTTCTCTTCATTCGTATGTCTGAAAGTTCGTAAGTTGAAAGTCCGTAAGTAGAGGAGCATCTGTATATGGAATAATTTTAATTTTTAACTTTTTGATCCTTAACAAAAGTTACGAAACTTTTTGTTGAACTCCTTTTCAGATTTTTTTTTTTTTATGTTACAGTACTTTAACGTTTTATATATAACACATTTCAAAGAAAGTATGAAACTTCTAAAGATGCTTTTCTGTCTCTTACTAAAACGATTTATATCCCCTGAATCAGTCTTATTTTATGTGCCTTCTTTCAACAGGGTGTTTTCTGCTTACATCAAAGAAGTGGATGAGAAGCCAGGTGCCACCCCATGGGGCTCTAAGATGCCGTTTGGACAGGTCATGGCTGAGTTTGGGGGTGCAGGGAGCGGAGGATGGGTCCACAGCGTCTGCTTCTCTGCCAGCGGGAACAGGCTAGCTTGGGTCAGCCACGACAGCACAGTCAATTTTGTTGACGCTACTAAAGGAAACGCGTAAGTATTATAAAAGCATTTAGCCCTGCGTTTGTCGCATGTTACGGATATTTTTCTGCATTTAACAAAATATGCTGCCAAACAGTCACATTGGAGTTAATCCGCGGGTTGCAGGATAGTCAGAAAAACACATAATGGCTGTTTTTGACCCACTAGCTAATTCTTAAATTGGTGAAAGACGTCTGTTTTACGCTCAAAGCTTCCTTTCAGAGTGTTGTCAGTGTGCGCTGTTCTGTTATGAGCCTGAAACGATGGCCTCTGTCACCGTAGGCCTTCCCAGATAAAGACGGAATTCCTCCCGTTCCTGAGTGTCGTGTTTGTCTCAGAGAGCAGCATTGTGGCAGCTGTAAGTAAATGTTTTCCTGACGCTGTTATTTTCCCTGAATCATTCTGCTGACATAATGTCTTTGCTTGCAAACCTGTAAGTGTTATATATAGCACTCATAGTTACATACTATGCCATGTTCATTCAGATTCATTCTGTAACAATTGTTACATTATCTTAAAGCCTTGGGGTGATGATGTGTCAACCCAGGCTGATGCCTCCACCCCTTTAAATCTTTGTTACTCACCTGACTGGAAGAGACTAATTGACTAGCACTATTTGCTGGTAACTGCATTTGCTATAATAAAACTATAACTGCATTTGCTATAATAAAACTATAACTGCATTTGCTATAATATCTTATCTGTTGCTTATGATTTGCCAAAAAGCCTTGTCTTAATTTGTCTTGTAAATGTTGCATGATGTGAATTGCCTGTTTAGTTGTCTTTTCTTTACTTAGAGTTGAAGGAATGACTCAGGTTTTTATCTCCTTGTTAAACTTGTTACATGCCGTAGGATCAGTTTGAATATAAATCGGTTTTGGCACAGAATAGAATGTGCGAAAACCACATATGGTCTCCTGTCTTATTGAGTGTGTTGTTGCTTTCTGATAAGATTTGTGTTTCCAAAGTTAGATTTTTATAACATTAAAGAAGTTTTTCGTCATTATGAAGTAGCTACTGCCTCGACTATTCTGGTAATGATTGAGGGGTTCTGTGCCAAAGGCAAACGTACCGTTTCTTCCACCAGGGACACGACTGCTGTCCGATGATGTTCAGCAGCGATGACCACGGCAGCCTGACCTTCATCTCAAAGTTAGACATTCCAAAGCAGAGCATTCAGCGCAATATCTCCGCAATGGAGCGCTTCCGCAACATGGACAAGAGAGCCACCACCGAGGACCGGAACACTATCTTGGAGACCCTGCACCAGAACAGCATCACGTAAGGGTCCCACAGCCTCTCCTGTTCCCCCGTCCTGTTTTGAATGTGCACTGCTAGGTAGAACTCTGTATTTTAGGCTCAGATGCTTATGGTTCCATATTTTGGGCCCTTTCTTAACTTCCAGTGTAATGTAAAATAAAGGCTTAATATTTATGCTGCATATGGTTGAATTTTTACTGTCCAAAGATAATGCATATCCATTCGTGACCTAAATGCATTTTTAAAAAGTAGAACGGTTAAATATTTGTGCTTTTAAAAAAATCTCTTAAACATGCATCTAAAAGACTTTTTGGTCTCTAATACCATTTTCCTATCAACAATAAATTCAAAATAATTGTTTTTCTTTCCTCATCTTTGCAGCCAAGTGTCTATATTTGAAGGAGACAAAAGAGATTGTCGTAAATTCTGCACTACAGGTATCGACGGGGCAATGACCATATGGGATATCAAAGTAAATATCCTCTTCGTAGTCCAAAAACATGTTTCACTTTCTTTGAAATTTGCAAAATGTGGTGTGGAATTTTGTTGTTTTTAACTTTGGCTCTGTGCTTATTTCTTCCTAGACTCTAGAGTCCTCCATCCAAGGGCTGCGAATCATGTAAAGTTCAAAAAAAGAGAAAAATCATCAGACGATTAGCACAAATGAAAGACCAACAGAAGGTTTTCTGACAATTTTTGCAGGTGGCAACTGAAAAGAAGCACTGAGAGATGAACTGACATTGCTGTTTATTTATAAAAAGGAAAACAACCGTTAAATGACATTGGAGTGTTTTTTTTCCTTGTTTCCTTTGGTTTGTTTTTTTTTTTAACTTTAGCTGTGATCTTCTTGATTCTATACCAAAGCTGGTACCCCAGCAGTGTGGTAATGGGTGTAGGGCCCTCATCCCCTCAGGAGGAATTGTAGAACAGTAATGTAAGGGTGAAATTAATATGTAAATGGTCTGCTAGAAATAAAAGAGTACACTACAACCCCACCTTGGTTTCCTTCTTATTCTGTTTTCTTTTACAATTTGAATGCCTGTCCTTTTTATATGAACTTGTATGCATTTCACAGATGGTGTACCAACACTAGCAACCACCAGTTAAAACCATATAACCCAAATAGAGAAGGATGGTTAGAGTAGTGAGTTATTCTAAGGGTGGCAGTGTTGCTGAAAGGTCTCCTAGGAATGGTGCCCTGCAGACCTCTGTCTGCTCACCAGGGGTCAGCATTTGTAACTCCACCACCAGAAAGAGGTGCTGTGGAAGGATTTTAAGGCTGAATCCACTGCTCCAATGTATACCAATGAGCAGCTCTAATTTTCTGGAAACCTTTTCCGTGATCCTTCATGACCTTCTATAATGAGGACAAACTTCGATGATGAAGATGTCATGATGTTCAGTAAAAACATTTGACAGTAAGATTCTTGTACAAATTACTTTTAGTATTGAGAGAATCATAAATTATGCTGTACACCAGAGAATTTTGCCGGACACTATCAGGCCACTCCAGAGACGTAGAGTTAGATATTGAAGTGCAACTTGGAAATGAGGATAATGATTTTGAAAGTACAAACAAATTCACATCAGAAGACTGAACGTTTGGGCTGGACCTGTTAAAAACTAGGTGTAAATCCCACTATAATGTTGGACCTATCACAGGAAACTCACACTTTGTGTCAGGTTTTATTTTTTGAAGTCCTTTAAAGTCCAGTTAAATATCTTAGTAATTGTAATTGATTGACCAAAGCAATTCCTTTTTCCACACCAGGACATTTGTTGCTATTAATATCGTAATTTTTATATGATTATTTAATCATTCAATAGAGGACTATCTGATATTTGTGCCAAAAAAATATGAATACATAAAAATCAGATTTGTTTCAGTGTGAGGTGTCTCAGTGAGTCTGCAGCACTCAGTTTATCAAATTACATAAACGCTTCTTTTGGAACAGAAAAAGATTCAAAAGAAATGATTCATGATGCTAATTGTGGTTTCAGCTCCAATGATAATTAATACGGAAATTTGAAAAATATCTAGATGTGGCATTTGTTTTTTTTCCCCCTGTGGACAACCATCAAAAATAACTGGTATGTTTTTCTGTTGCAGATCTGTTCTTGGGAATGCAATCAAACACCACTACCCACTGCACACACCGATCTTAAGCTCATTTTAACTACTAAGCTCAGAAGTATGACTGCACAAGGGAGATGCAAAACCCAACCCAAAAATAAACAGTGAAATTTCCGAATTCTTGAGGGAAAAAAAAAAGTCTCTGGATTGCGAAATTTCTTTGAAATTGTTCCAAAAACGTTTCCGAGCATCTCAGTCGATCAGGATTTAGATGAAAAGCTATCTAAACCATATGGATGGAGGCCTTACATTTCCTCTGCACCCTCAAATAGGAATAAGTGAGGAGTTAAACTTTGTTGGCCCTATTAATCAGCTGTGAGCTGCCTGCACAAGGAAGTAGTTACAAGTCCCTGGCAGGAAAGGGGAAGTAGAGTGGATCAGAGAGAAATAAGTTTTCTTTAGTTGGTTCAGAGCTTTGTCAGAGTTCGTGTTGACTGCTCAGAGTCCATGAACTGAGGCTCCTGTTTCAAACCCCACCTATCTTCTCTATTTTACTGGGTAAGTCAAATGCTTTTTTTAACAAATGCTTAAAGGCTGAAAGTATTTATATGCTTAATCCTAATCGTGGCAAATGGCTAAACAAGTTTGCACCTCAAAGATCTTGGCTGAGATTATTTTCTCCTACATTATGCATCACAGATGCACTTATTTCAGCAACGTTCTGTAAAGTGGTGATGCCAGTTTGACGTTTAACAAAGCAGTGAGTGCAAATTGCATATTAATTTACAACAATATCATACTCAAGTCAGAATATTAGCCTGCCATTGACAAGTGAAAGAGAAGAAATATAAATCAAAAATATTTGAAATCTCTTTAACTCTCAGACAATATTTTGCACTTGGCATCATTTCTCCATTTTAAAGTGTAGCATTATGTACCAGAATGGCCAGGCACATAGCTCTACTAAGTGAATAAAATGTAAAATACTACATTCTATATATAGATATTACATTATGATGTTCAGTCTAATACATCTCTCAGGCAGGAAGTAAGGAAAAATGTTGCCTAATGAAATTTGCCTGGCTTGATTTCTCTTCCAAGACATCAGAAGTTCCGGGCGGCATGGCGTACCATAGTTTTCTGCTGGAGCCCATCACTTGCCATGCCTGGAACAAGGACAGAAGCCGTGAGTGTGCACACACACACACACACCTCCCCATTACTATTTGACTCTGGAGTCTAAGTGTCTGCATGCATATGCTCACTGGCTTATATATATTGGCTGAGGGGTTAATCATGGATTTGCAAGTGCAAATAGATAATATCAGCCTGTATGCGGTACTGCTTAAGCGTCTGTTATATAACACCATCCTGTACGTTATTATTTAATGTGTTTGCATGCTTAAGCTGGTCAAAATGTGGCATCTTTGTGCATTTCATCCTAATAATAAGCAGTTATTATTGTTTTTTTTCTAGAGCAAATTTTCTTATAACTACTGTATTGTTCATTCATGGAAACTTCCAATATAAGTAGAATCAACCAGACAGGCAAGGCACAAGGTAGACTGTCAGCTAAGAGCTACAAGATTCAGCAGATGCAAGAAGAAGTTGAGTTCATGGCCCTATAATTTAAGGGGTCTAATTTGAAAAGTTTCCTGTTTCAAATTGTTGCACACACAGCTCAGTGGGAGTGATTCTAAAGGACCCTCAATATTCTAAAAACGGCATTACTTAGTTCCTCTTTAATGTGCACTGCAACTAAGAGGAACAAGGCCCACAAAGAGGAACTTTTAATTGTATTCTGCTGTTTTCCTTGTTCATACCTACAACGACAGGAACAGCAGTGACAAATTGTACTCAGACTTCCTGTTTTACCATGAATGGTGTTTTCAGGCTGATTGGATGTGTCAGCATGGGTGGGTGGGGACTGGGGGAAGGCAGCAGATGCGAACAGCTCAGCAGCCATAGTGGTGCTGTTCATTCCCAACATAAGGAGAGAATCCACAGCAAATGTTACGCTTATATAAAGGCTGCTATGATATGCTACAATATGATTTAAGGGAAATAATGCAGATTTAGGAGGAGGTTAGGGGCATGTGCTGATTACAGTGCATTGCCACACCCACCACAAGACCAACCAGCTCAGGGATGTCTCAGCACCACACTAGTCCAAATGGAGCAGTGTGAGATTTTTCCAGTGGCTGGAATGCCAATCCTGCCACCAACCCCCAAATTTTCCCTGTAAGTTGGACGACATACTTGCAGGGCTGGATGTAGGTTAACAGCATACCCAGGACAGAGCAATTGCAGGTTAAGTGCCTCGCTCAAGGGCCCAATGGAGTAGGATCACTCCTGGCATTCACGGGATTCAAACTGGCAACCTTCCGATTGCTGGCACAGTTCCCTAGCCTCAGAGTCACTGCTCCGCCCACACTAAATGCTAAAGCTAATGCTAAAATTAGAGCTATGAATCGATTAAAAACATTAACTAGCACAGTGTTCTGTGATTAATCTCACCCAATATTAAAATTATAATAATAAATCTTTATACATCAAATCCCCTTATTAATGTAGAATTAACACAAAGCGTAGTACATGGGTCATTGTCACAAATTCATTACTGTAACACATTAATTTTCTCTAATTTTTCCTCAAATCCAGAGCAAGAGTAACTGAGATGAGAAAAAAATGACAAAACTAATAGAAAATGGCGAAAATATTACACATCTTATTATTTAAGTTGATTATCTATTGTGGGTCACATGCAATAAAGTTGAACAACTGAAAAACATTTTATGTAGGCCTAGCTTTGTGCTACTGATTTTTGGCTACCTATTTGTGGAAAATGATTTAAAATCAAATTACATAACTTTTTATATACTTAAAACGTTAAAGATAATGCCAATTACTCTACACAAAAAACAAACACTGTATTTCCACATTTTTTTCAAAAAATCAAATTTGTGAGAATGCCATATGTTTTTATATTTGTTTAATGGTTTATGTTAGGATCAGTCCCTGTCCTGTCTCAGTCTCTCCTTCGTTTCTCAGTTTCCTACTCTTCCCTGTTGACCTACATGTGTTGCTGGTCTTTTCTAGTGATCCTGGTCTATTCTAGTATAGTCCATGTCTTGGTATTCTCCCAAAGTCAAGTGTAATGTTGTAGTTCCCTATCTGGCCAGCAGGTGCCACTGGTCATCCCGTTTTGCTTCTTATGTTCCCTTAGGTTTATCCCCAGTCACAGTCCCCATAGTTCTCCCTGCCCCCTGGGCCGCTGCATAGCTAAAAGTACTGAATGTGCAGCTTGAAACAATTTACTTATGTATATAAACCCCTGTCTATGCTATTTTCCCTTGTTGCCTATTGAATGTGTGTGCTGTTAGATGGTCCCTGTTGAAAACCCTTTTCCAAATCTGTATATGTGATCTGTATTTCCTTGTGTTTAGTTTGAGTCTTAGTTAGTTCACAAATCACTTGCCTGACTCAATGAACAGATGGCAATAAGAAAAAAGGGTATTGTTTTATAAGAGCAAAGTCCTTGGCAATTAATTATATATACCAAATGTACATATAATCACATGTACTGAACAGGCAGATCGAAACACTATTGAATCCAATGTGATTGATCTAAAATCTAAAACCTATTTGGCAAATAGCTCTAAAAACAGAAGCAATGCATTAACACAATAACTTTCCCAACCCTAGTTAAAATAAATTTGTTTCAGACATCCCTGTGTAGAGCTTGTTTGCTTGTCTGCTAGAAATGCTTTGTGTTTAAAAGAGAGAGTCACTTTTTCAGCTGCAGTGTGAGGATCAAGGTCGTCCTTTCTTGTTTCTATTTAAGTACTTGGACTGCTGTTAGTCTTAAGTTCAAAACTGGGTTTCTAGGTTATACTCTGTGACTTTCAATACTGTTTGTACAATCTGAGATATAAAAAAATCAAATATTATCAGCCACTTTGGATTTTCTCATGAGAAATGTCTTGCCATTATTAGTTAATGTTTATAATATAATTTAGTCATACAGTCCATACAGTGGTTTTTACATTCAGGGATGTGTTTGTTCCTTTAAGAGATCGCTTTGTGCCCGAACAATCATGATGTCCACATTTACAAGAAGGACGGAGCCAAGTGGACAAAGGTTCAGGAGCTGAAGGAACATAATGGCCAGGTGACGGGTAAGGAGTAATCGTAGCCTCCCCAGGATACTGTCATGGTCTTTCAGAAGAAGCTGTAGAAAGGACTTTCCTTATGTCCACGGCAGGTATCGACTGGGCCCCGGACAGTAACCGCATCGTCACTTGTGGCACTGACCGCAATGCTTACGTCTGGACCCTGAAAGGAGCCCAGTGGAAACCTACGCTGGTCATTCTGAGGATAAACCGCGCGGCTCGCTGCGTGAAATGGTCCCCCAAAGAGAACAAGTTTGCCGTGGGAAGCGGATCCCGCCTCATCTCGATTTGCTACTTCGAGCAAGAAAACGACTGGTGAGCAATTTCGTAATTCTGCAGCCATCATCAGCCATTTTGTTTTTGATTACTGGGCAGATTCTGTTTTATTCAGTTTCCTGTCTTTTCAGTTCTTCCTCTGATGGACATGCAAATTATACTGGTATACAGTGATTTTGGTGCCAACAATGTCTGAACAGTTTTATATTAAGTTTATGGTGCTGATTAAGAATATGACTTCGGTTTTGCCAGATTGGCTCTAGGTTCTGAGATATTTAATAGTTAATTCATTAATTAACGCAACATGTTTGCAAAGCATTAAGAATTGCAAGAATATTTTATTTTAGTTACAACTAGTACGTAAACAGTCTAACATCATACAAAAAAAGAAATTTAAAATATCTAAGTGACAGGAAAAAGTTATGTATGATTTGATTAAATAATACAATATTAATTAGTTATTAATTGTTATTAATGTCAATGCTTCAAAAATAAAGTACTGTGGCTGGTTGAAAAAGACAACTAATGTCTACGAAGCGCGATGCGACCTTTGTAAAAAAATCATCAAACTGGCAACAATAGGCTCTAAAGCCATCGACTCACATATCAGGGGAGAGAAGCACAAGCGTTCTGTCAAAAGTCGGACAACAACTGTCCCCATTCAGTTGTTTGCCAGTCCTGCAAGTACAACCTCTACAGATAGGCCTACACCCGCTTTGGCAGTGTCTCCAGATCCCCCGACAAGCAATGCCTTCAGTACATTCTCCTCAACCGACACACTGAAAGCAGAAGTGCTATGGGCTTTGCAAACAGTTAGCCGACATCACTCCTGTACGTCCAATGATGACATTCACACTGTGGTGAGCAGTTTGCTGCGACACAGTTAGTAATTGTAGAAAGTTGTGGCCTACATACCCTTTACAAGTCATTCAAGACTGGTTTTGAAGTGTGGATGGTGGAGAAAGTGCTCAAAGGACTACATTTTCTTTTCCACTCTGCACCAGCCAGAAGAGAGGACTTCACAGCTGCAACATCATCCTCAAGATTCCCTCTACCTACATTTGTCTAACTAAATTTTTTCATGACCCTATCATGAGCATTTCAACCATTTCTGGCTAAATTCCAGACAGGTGTTCACATGATGCCCTTCCTTTGGAAGGACTTGGCAGATTTGATCTGGGTAAATATTCACCACCACAGTAAGAACAGCAATAAATTAACACATAAACACGCATATGTGAACTTAACTCTAATTTTATTTTCAGGCTCTTCATCATATATTTCATTACCTAAGACACTATCAAAGAGTCAAAAGACAGACCAAAAGCTATTGCATTTGTTATCACACACAAGTCGCATTGGGGGAATGCATTATTTTCATGGATGTTCATTATCTCAAAAACTAGAACCAATTCAGCAAAAGTAATGTGATTTTTGAATTCAGCACCCTCAAAATACCATAAATCCATTAAAAAAACCTTGGCACCTGAAAAAAAATTGTAGACCTGTGTTATTGTAAGGTTTTAAAACACTTTTAATGTATTTTTTTAATTTATGAATGAACTAACTGGTAGCACTCTTGTCATTATGCGAAATTAGCTACTATTTAGTGTCACAGAAAAACAAAAAAACTAGCTATAATGTTAATGTAAGCGACACTCTTAAGCAATGATTTAAAAACTGGTACAGTGATTCATTAAACCCGATTTGATTCTAGGTAAGAATTATTACAGACAAGTCTCAAGTCAATGTGTGTTCACTGCATGAAATAGTGGTTTCCTTTTGTGGCATTTAGGTGGGTTTGCAAGCACATCAAAAAACCGATTCGCTCCACAGTCCTTAGTTTGGATTGGCATCCCAACAACGTATTGCTGGCAGCTGGATCTTGTGACTTCAAATGCAGGTAAATGTATATCACCCTAGCTGCATGGTTGTATTTTGTCCTGAGAGAGTCTGCTGCATGTTCTTGTCATGCACTGAAAAAACCCATTAACTTCCTTCTAGAATTTTCTCTGCCTACATCAAAGAGGTTGAGGAGAAGCCTGGCCCTACGTCCTGGGGTTCCAAGATGCCCTTTGGAGAGATGCTGTTCGAGTCGAGCAGCACCACTGGCTGGGTCCACAGCGTTTCCTTCTCTGGCAGCGGGAATCGCGTGGCCTGGACAGCTCACGATAGCATGATAGCTGTGGCCGACGGCGAGAAGACCGCTACGTAAGTATCCAGTCAAACTGAACATGTGAATTTAGCCTCCTGCTATATATCAAAATTCAAAATTTTGAATTTTTGCTTTATGTTTCACTTATGTTTTTAGTTTAGTAAGGATTGAAGGAAACTGCCTGGCTGATTTACCTTGAAACATATCCCCATTTTTGTCAGTATACTTCTATGTAGGCCCAGTACATCTTCTCATGCTTTAAAAGGTTCATGCAGCCTGGCATCTGCTGGTTTAGAAGTTCAGTCAAAATACAGGGGTCCTCAGTTTTGATATTAGCAGCCTGGTTGTCTATACAGGCTTCTACTGCACCTGTGGAATTAAGTGATGAATTGAGCTAATTACCTCTTTGATTGAACTATTACAAGCTGCTCCCCCAGTAAAGATATTGTTAATAGTCTGAAAAGTGCTGGAAAAAATGCAGAAGACCAGCTTATTAGGACAAAGACGGGGGAAGTCCAGCTCTGTATGATGAAGACAAAGCGTGACCCTGGAAAACCTCAGGTGTTTGGTGGCTGGCCGCCTTTATGACGAACATCTTTCTGTTTCTGCCTGGCTAGTATCAGCAGCTTCGTCTCAGATTCCCTGCCTCTCCTGTGTGTGACATTCATCACCGAGAACAGCCTGGTGGCAGCAGTGAGTACGGCTCTCCCTGCCTCTGCGTCTCTCCGCTCTCCCGCCTGGGCTGAAACACTCGCCGATTGCACTTTCTGACGTCTTTCAGGGCCACGACTGCTACCCGGCGCTCTTTGTCTACGACGCGGGCAAAGGCTCGATCGCTTTCGGCGGGAAGCTGGACGTGCCCAAGCAGAGCGCCCAGCGAGGGGTGAGCGCCAGGGAACGCTTCCAGAACATGGACAAGAAGGCCACGTCGGAGCGAGAGGAGGCCACGCTGGACACTCTGCATAAGAACAGCATCAGGCAAGGCCAGCGCTCAGGCGTGTTACTGCTCCGAAAGGCTTCTGCAGTCCATCACAGCTGTAACCTGAGAACCCAACAGGATGCTGGAATTTCCACTCAAATGAGAAACATAAAATACTTGCAGCATCAGTAAAGAGGTTCTTATTTAGGCACATGTTAAACATCTGTAATTCATTCACATCCATCCATAATATTTCATATCAGCTGAGCATAAGCATATCAAAGACCCAATATGTAAAAATTGTAATTAAATGGCTATAATGCATTTGCTCTAGCTAGATGTGCCGGTTTATACGTTACATGAAAAAGTTCTTGCATAGACATAATGGGGGGGGGGGCTTTTTCAGGAAGCAGTAGATGGGTGCAGAATTTATTATTCTAGAAATTCCATCCCGAGGGAGTTTCCATTGGGAAATATGACTGAAATCCAATCCCTGTATACTGGACATAGTTTTGACATTAATATTTAAATGATTGTGATTTAATTATTAAAACGTTTGATTTAGCAGAAAATAACTTAGCAATATGTTTATAAGAGTAAGTTACAGATACTAAGTCATTTTCAGTTCAAAGACAACACAATTGAAGTAATCTGATGGGAACAGACATGACCAACCATAATAATCATTTAACTTTCATGATAGAATATGAATTAATCAGAGGTCACTATGCATAAGAAGACAGAAAAGAATGCTTCACACGTATGGCTCTTGAATGTAGTGATATGAGTAATATACCACCTCTAATCAGAATGGTTGGTTATTTACAGCCAAGTTTCTATCCTGGAGGGTGGGAAAAGCAAGTGCACTAAATTCTGTACCACTGGAATGGACGGGGGGATGGCTATTTGGGAGATCAAGGTAAGGTGGAATTATTCCATTGATACTGTTTCACATTTTACATTTTACTGTACTTTTCAAGGGAAAAGGAGCTTAATAAACCATGCTCTGGATAGTAACAGGCTATAATTTTATAAATGATATATATGTATATTGTATATTACATATTTTAGATATATATGTCTAACGCTGATATTTTTATTATTACAGACCCTGGAATCTGCTTTGAAAAATTTGAAGATAGCTTAACTCTGGAATAACTGATGCACCAATACAAAGTGAAAGGAACCCCCAAATGTGTGCCCAGACATAAGCATCAAAGGTGCATTTTACAATAATCATTCAGTTCTGAAACCAATAGACAGTTTCTTCGCAACTGTGCATTAAACATTACAAGAAGAATTTGAAGGAGATGTAATGATATGAGGAAATGTTGTGAAACATGCATTTCCGTGCAGTTTATGCTTTTGCAAAATAAACGGCTTCAGCTGTGGTCTCCTGTGTGCCACCCGTCTGAAAGCCCAGATGCCAGTCTCTCTGCTAGTACGACAGAAACAGCAGTTATGCCAAAGTACGCTTCAGCATCTAGTGTGCTGCTCAATAAAAATTCTAACAGAGAGCAGCAATGGTTACATATTGGAAAAATTATGCACAAATAGATCTAATTTATTTAGTAAATACTTATTCCAAAGCGACATACATTTTTAATGGAAGCAGGGTTGGAGTCCCTCGAACTGGAGATTAAGTACCTTACTCATGAGGCCACTCTACCAACCCTGGGACTTGAACAAGTAACCTTCTGATCATAAGCACAGCCTCATAAACCACTGAGCCACACACCATCCCCTGCATATCCAGACACACAAAGCCTTTGACTTACATTAAACTGGCGCTCGGTATTTTTAAAGAGAGGGTTTCAGACAAAGGGGCAGGTGATCCTTTTGGGATCTCATGCCTTGTGTTCCAAAGGGTGTTTCAATGAGTGGGTATGATCTGTGGCAGATTTGTTGTTTCTGGGGCCCTAATTAATAAGTCGTTTTAGGGCCCACTGTGGCCCTCTGGGGTGTAGTGTCTGTTTGTGGCCAACAGAGGGCCTCTATGCAACTGCATGGTTTGATTGATGGTAAACACTGCCCCTGGGCATGATGGGTAGTCAGTTACTTTATGCTGTGATGGAACAAATAGGGAAAGCAGGGCATTCAGCTTCAAAAACAGAATAAAACCCCAAACCTTTTGCAGACATGGATGTTTATTTTACTTAATTCTTTGCGTACGTTGATCTTTGTATGGAACAGATTTTCTACTTAAAAAATCATAAAAATTATATTAGCACTGGGCACAGTCCATGGGCTGTGGGAAGAAAGGAGAAATTATGGCTCTTCAAAATCTGAAGTCATTACATTCATTTGTTATGCCTGAAAGACAATTTGTTGAAATGTACATAAGGCATCAGCACATCTTGCAACACGCTGTACACTCAAAGTACCCAAAGCTCTCTGAAATTAAATAGCTTTTAAAAATCCTTGTAATTTCCATATAATTTCCAAATAACCAACTGAGGCTTTGAAATAGTCCATTATGTTGAGGAAAGCCCCAAAGAACATGTGCCTTAGAAACATACTGCAGTTACACTGCCATCGCAACCAACCAAACGCCAAGGTACCCCTTGGGGAACCAAGTGCCAAGAAAGCCATGTTTGATCAGCGGCACACAGGTTCCACCAACCTGCTGTCCTACTTCAATGGGGATGTCAAGACCTTGTCATAAGAACGTGAAATAATTCATAATTCAACTTCACCAAGTCAGAATGGAAAAAAGTTTACTTAATAGTATTACAAAATGCATAAATATTCCATGAATGCATACTGATAAGAGCGGACTGTTTTTTTTAACCATACCATGGTTGGTGAAATGGCAACTTTCTGGCAAAGTAATACTGAGCTGTGCTTAGACATGGACACCAAGCTCCAGGTTAAAAATTCACTAGTACCTCTCTGCAATTCCAACTTTCACAACCACTTTCAGTTTAATGTCACCCATAGGTGGGTAGTCTGCACACTCCACACATACGTAAGGTGACCTGACATTTCCCTCACAACCTACTGCTATTCAGATCTATTAGGGACAAATCTGTTTCTGCATAAAGTGATGCGTAGATGTCTCCTGTTTAAGAGAGATTGTCCAACTCATTTTTTTAGAGGAAGAAAGATTAAAGGTATAAATCGACATTAATAATATGACTTTCATTGTATAGTACTGACTAAATTATATCAATGTACAGGACATTCACAATGTAATCATTAAAGTACCATATTAACCTAAATGCTCATGGACACTGTGGCAGGGGGGGGAAAAAAACCTTGAGAATCATAAAGAATCAATTTAGGTTAAAAAAAACTGAAATCTGAAAAAACAGAACTTATAAAAAAGCTCTCATTAGAATAACATTAATCTTAAAAGAAAACTCCATAGGTTTTTTGGTTTGCATCTTGAATTTGAAGCTTTAGAAAACTGCATCGATCACAGAGGGATGGAAAATCCATAAAGTGTTTTACCCTTAGGGACGCCAAAATGGTGAAAAACACAATAAGATGGCATACAGAAGAATCAGAAGGAAATGCTAATAAGCAGCAGGCGTTCATCTCTCCAAGGTAGCTGTCCATCAAGACCGAGTAAAATGGTCAATGGCCTGTTTTGGTACAGTAAAGAGCAGCAAACAGATAGTTTAGCCGCAATCATCTCCTTTGGGGTACGCAGCAGGAGGTAAGAGCTCAGTGGCCCATCCTGACCCACACATAGATAATGTTCCCCGCATCAGTGGGCTACATCTGCAGAAATCCCCAACAGTCTGTGTGAAGTAACACACAGGAATTCTACCATTCCATCACAGGCACTTGTTGGCCATTACTTTTCTCCATTGAAAATGAACAGAAAATCCCAGCTATCACCGTAAGGTTCATCGTGTCGGAACCATCGATACCTACGTGACTGAAGAGATTTCTATCAGTGCTAAACTTGGCACAGGAGCATGCAAAGCTGAGGGACTTAAAAGCCACTACCATTTTTTTTTTTTAGCTGGAGAATGACACAGCTGGCATAGATTTCAAATGGTTGTGGTTTTTAAAAACAGTATAGATGGGATAAGGACAGGGAGAACGTCATGTGCTTTAATCTCTCTTCCAATTCATCACAAGTTCATAGCAGCTCTGCTGGAGCTCCGCCCTCACATCATCACCCGTCAGCCAGCAGGTCGTCACAGGGCTCAGTCACTCCAAAAGGATCATGGGGGGTTGTTCGCTCTCTTCTTCCAGTCGCAGGGAACTCATGTCATCTTCCACACCGGGGCCTCCGACAGCCCCCTGGTCCTCCGAATAACCTTAGAGACACGAATAAAGACACACCACCCATCAACATGCACTGACATAGATCTAGGCCTGCCAAAGGACATCTTCCCAGCACGAAAATACTTCCTAGTCTTCATCCGGGGCATATTACTTCAAAAACGGCTTCAGTAAGAAGTCTGGGCTTACCTTTGGCTAATGGCACACTATAGGTCTGTGCCACAAGTGGACGCTCGTGATTGGTTGGTTCCAGTATTTCTTTGGGCGGCTCCGTGCTGCCATCCAATCTGACAAAGCAGGATGGGGGAGGAAAATGGGGAAAGAAGCCAGCATGTATTTACTTGCATTAAAATGCAAGGTCCACGAATCAGACTCATTACGTTTGATCTCTGGCTTTATCACTGTTCCATGTGCACCAGCCGCCCCCCCACCCCCAATGTTGAGCTGTACCAGGACAAACAGCAAAGGATAGCTGTATACAAAGGGAGGTCTTACATAAAAATACTTTGCTTGGTGTTATTTATAGTTTGTGTCCTCTTCAGAACAGCATGCTTCAGAATGTATTGTGAAGGAAAAACAATAGACCCAATGTAGATGTATCCAAAAGAGATTTGTCCAATAAAGCCACATAACTGCTATATCATATACAGAAAATGTTGTGAATTAAAAATCCAGCCAGGCCATTTTAAACATATATAGCTGCCGATTCTCTACTTCCCATGTTCGGTGCTCCTGTATTTTATCATCTGTGCCATAAGACTTGCATTATAGCGGTCCCTGACCGTACTGGAAAACTTCAATAAATTAAAAAGTATCTGCAAAAGACCCAAGTCTTGGATGATGCCACTAAAAGCCAAAACTAAAAGCAGGTGGAAGTTTTAGAACAAGCAGAGCCTAAGGTCAGACCGGACAACCATACAAAACCTACAGCAGGAATCAAAGACTGATGCTTGACAACAGCTGAAATGACTAAGGAGGAAGGATGGGCGAAACTTAGAAAAAGGAAGTGTGGGGGGGGGCAGAGCTCATTAAAAGGGGAACAGCTAAATACTGCACACCAGCAGATATGGGGGTGGGGAAGAATAAGGCCAAGTTCTTCATCTTATTGTGTTATTTTTCTCCAATGATAGAGCATAATCATTTTATAAATGCAAAATGGAGAGAGATGTAAATGTATTACAATGTTAGATTGCAACGAAGCAACATGTCATATCAATCTGGGATGGGAGGGGTCAACATTTTCAATCCAAGTCCTTCCACAGTGTGAACACACAAGCTTCCCTAAAGACCAAATCTTCTCCTCAATACTCACAAAACTAACCACAACAAATGTCAAGCAGTGCATTTAAAAGATTAATGCAATAAAATATCATCTAGCAGTATTAGATATCGCCAAGTCATTTGAACATTTTTAGCACGAGTTTCTTAAATATGACAGTGGGGGCCAAACAGGTAAGCATGATCAGAATGGGGGGGGGCTGGTTGTGTGGTGCACAGGCGTCTCACTTGTGCTGCTTCATTAGTGAGCACTCGCCCCCCTCCTGTGGGTCCAGGTTGTACATGTAGAGGTATCCGTCTGCAGAGGCCACCAGAAGCCGGGGGATCTTCTGAATTCTGACATGGGGGCAGAAGCAGAGGCCTCAAACTTAGACCCATAACCAACGAAGTCCACACGCCAGACCTACAGGTTCACACATATTAAAAGAGAAGCGAGCGATGTGGCTATGACTTCCATACCTTACATTAGCCTTTAAGAGCTCGGTCATTTAAACTTCCCGATGTGACATATAGGTCAAAAAAAAAAAGTACCAAAACATAAGTCCAAAAATAAATGTGGTCAGAAGGGAAGATGAGCAAACTGCAGGCCATGGAAGGGCGCTGTGCAGTGGAGGAGTCCTTAGGAATGCCTAACGTATACTGCAACTACAATTAATACTGCTAAGGAAAGACTATGTTGAGAATGCAAGTGTTGAATGCAAATAAGACACCCAGGATACACTGCAAGAACCACAGTTCATATATCCTTATCATTGTGGAAACTCCCCATTCATGTCAATGGGCATAACTCTAACCGTAACTATGATAACCCTAACCCTTACGCAGGCCATAAGTAACTAAAGTAAACAAAAAACACAAGACTTTTGGCTATTTTAGTTTTTTGGTTGCATTCACAGATTTTTATAAAACTGTAGTTTATATTGCAGGGACCTGAAAAATTACTCCATAAGGTAAAAGTAACACAGGAGTGGATTGATCAGTAGGCTGCCCTAGGGCCACCACAGGACAGGGCCCCCACCTTGGGAAAAATTGAATGGTGAGACTTATTAAATCAGCCCAATGAATCTGCTAGTGTAGTTAATTTGCCCATGAACACACACAATCACCAAAAGTAAATAAATACTTCTACCCTGCTACATTGAGATATAAAGGCACACTGTGAGTAATAATGGAGTAACAAACAGTATTTGCTCACATGGCCAGCGCACAGATATTCTTGTGCCCGGAAAAGGGCAGCCTGACTGTAGCGAAGGCCCTGCCCTGGTTAAACATCTCCGTGACCTGGGCAGGTAAGTAGCTCGTAGATGCCATCAGCACCTTCCCAAAGTACCCCGTCCAGGTCGTTGGCTCCTCCTGTGGCCTAATAAAAAAAAAAATAATAGGAAGGGAAAAATATACCATCATAAAGTATGTAATTTCCAATTAATCACTATATTAAAGACAAAAGTCATTATTTTGTGAATTTTCTTAAAACTAAAATTATTTTTTAAAATGATTATGGCGATTTACCCAAGTAAACATCTACAACTAGGTCCCATCAATGAAATGTTTTACTCTGGTTCACATTTGTATAACAGTAAAGCTATTTAGCTTTATAAATATTTAACTTAACATTATCATTTATTAATGATGAAAATAAAGTACTGGAATATGATAGAAGGTTTTTCCATGTACTCCTCTATTTGTCAACCTTAATGCATTTCACAAACTGGAAAGTACCGTACTGGTTTCTGATCTTGTCTTAATTGTCGTGTGTATATGTATATAGATAACTGAAGCATTCGCACTTTTCTTTCTGTGACTCCAGCTTGAAAATATGTACAGTCTCAGTGTTGCTGGAGGCAGACAGATACAGGCCTTCCATACTGAAGGCAAGAGAACAGATGCTGACACATCTGTAACATAAAACACAGACATATTAGAGACATGAACAAACATTAAGGTTAGCAAAAGCTCTGGTGATGATGTACTGCCATCCGATCACAAACTTACAATTTTCACCAAAAATTAGCTAAAACTACCATTTCATTATTTCCTTGTATTTTCAAAACTATCCATAAATATTACTCTAAAACTTTACCCAAGGCCAAAAGCCATGATCATTAAACACAAAAGCAGGGCTGCCTTGCAGTTTAACAACTAGATCACTGGTATCATGTGTCCAGTATGACATACAAGGTTATAAGGTGACAAGAAAATTTAGCGACTCTAATGTGCGTCAGCATTGCTAGCATTTGCTCCCACCTCTTCACTCCCCTCCGGAATTCAAAGAGCTTCTGACCCTCTGGAATGGAAAACACTCGAATCACAGTCCCCTGAAACAGGTCAAATCGTCAGTCAAAAAAAAAAACGTAAAATAAGAAATAAACAATCCCCTACACCTGGAGATGGGACAACATACCTTCTCGGAGGCTGTAGCAAGTTTTGTGCCGCTCGCGTCAAAGGCCAGTGCCGCCAAGGGGCTATCATGGGCTGCGATCATGTTAGCGGCCCGCTAGATGGAGGGAGGGAACGCAGTCTGACCTCGTTAAAATGCTCAACACGAATATGACACATTTAAATAATCACCAGATTATGTAAAACCAAGGACAGAACATACCAGATTGATCGTGTCAAAAACCTGAACTTCTCCTATTGTGGCACTTCCTGGATATGCCAGATAGCAATTGTCATTGCTAATAGACAGCGCACAAAGCCCTATATAAAAAACAAACCAAAAAAAAAACCATCAAAAGCCATTCCCTAAAGTGAACTCAACAACTAAAAGAAAACCAGACTTAACAATATGGAAACTGTCAAAAGGATGCCTGTGACCTCATAAAATATCCCCACATTTCATCATTTTTATTCCTGAACAGATGCAAACATCTGTTAGGCGGAGAATAGAAATCACGCGATGTGGAAACATCACAGCAGACCTACGCAAGACAAAAGTATGGAGGCCGGAGGTTCATTTCTGCTTTTACTGTTCTGATGCTAGTCGCATGTTGCCTTCACCCTACCTGAAGGGTTTGGAGGTGTTTCCCGAATGGTGTGCAGCACTTTCATATCCCTGATGTTGTGGATATAAAGCGATTCCTCCAAACATACTATCAACCTCTGAAATGGAAATGACAATCAAAAACACATCCAGTTCTACTGGAACGTTAACAACTGGATACTTACAGACAAATAATGTAAAAATTGCTTTTAATCTTACACTTTTATGTTTACAAATTACAATTTGGCTGAAGAATTACAAACTGATATAAAGGCAAAAAAAATTAATTCAAGAACAAAATAACCAAGTGAAAAAGTAGCCAAGCGTCACATTTACCTGTCTGTTGAGCTTGACAGCCAAAATAGTGTTGGAGTAACTGTAGTTGCAAATCTCTGTCCCTTTCTTAAAGTGACACACTTTAAGCTTCCGGGGAGCTTTAAGGCTTACGATGGCAACAAGGCTACTGGAGAAGAGTCTTTCCACAATGCTCACATCTTCAGTGTCAGCTGGCGAGGAAGCACATGCAACACGTCAAATGCCAGGCTGAAGACCACTTACAAGTACTATATTTAATTCTCCCGTTACTCACATTTTAAAGGACAAAAATATACTGCAAAGAATGATCGAATGGTTGACCACCAACAAGATACACATTGCCATGTGAATTTTCCACAAGTAAAACTGCAATATTTATAAAACAAAGATTAAATAACCTGAAAAAAACTACAAAAAAACAGAGGTTATTATTAATATCTACCAACAGAGTGTGTCAAATAAGTGCTGCTACAAGTTGTCAACAGAAAAAAGCAAGGCCGACAAAAGCGATGTGATTATTGCGTATACGCACGACATATTGTGCAGCATTATTCCTGACGCCTCAGTTACAGATAGTTCTCGACTATACCAGCTAATTCGTTCCAAATTATTGCTGGTTAATCGAGAACTCGCAAAGCGAGAGGTATTTTCCCATAAAAATGTTATAAAGATGACGACTTTGGAAAAGCATTATTAGAATGAACATCTTATCAAAGATATACACATATTTAAACAAACAAAATTCTTTCCTAAAACTAACATTCATAGTAAATTTTGGTCACTGATTTTCAGCAGCTGGGGTAGTTTTTTTCTTCATGTATCCCATTCTGGCCTGATGGAGATGGTTCACAAGCAGTATGTAAAATGATCCCGGCGTATTATCGCATCAGGTTGGGTCGTGAAACAAAGCGGTACAAATCGGGCACCATTGTAAAATATGCCGTAAATGGCAACGCTGCGCATGCGCAGACGTGCAAGAAACTACTTATGTACAATCATATTTCACAAAGAAAAGTTAGTCACGCCACGGACGGCGTTTCTGGGCGACGTGCAAATTTGTTTTAAATTATGAAACACATTTGTAATTTTTGCCTTAAAATATACTCGTAAAGTCGAGAGCTGCCAATATGAGAACTACCTGCATTGGAAGATATATCCCAGAGAAACATCAGTGAAAAAAGCACCACTAGCAAAGTAAATAAATGCCATATTCAAGCTAAGTGGATACAGATCCTTTTCAGTTTCTGATGGTTATTTAAATATTAGGCTTCTCGGTGTTTCACATTAAAGGCAGAACAGCAGGGAAATACTTACTGCATTCATATATCTGTTCCAACTTATCGACTGAGGACAGTGAGAAAAATTTGTATCCAGATTTTGTTCCAACTGCTAGGGACCTATGAGGAGAAAGACAAGCATATTAATACATAAATACCAATACATATTTACATAAAACTTCAGATAAGGTAAAGTTCTTTATAAACAATTCAACATTTCTACAGAGCAGACTGACAGTTTTAAAATCAAACGTTTATATAGGGAAAAAATCCAATTCCTCAAATGACTTGTATGTCCCTATTGAATAGGCCTTTTACAAATAGTTGGGCTGTTTTAGTCGATTACAATAGAAGACATATTATATTAAATCACTTGCAAACAAACGTCTGGGGTGTCAGTAAAACCTGTACCAATCGCATTTTCCCACTAACACGACCTTAACTTGCTCTCAACTAGCACTAAATGGAGGTCAGCATTTAAAATAAGTTTCGTATAGCAGAATATCGACGTGTATTTATATTATGTGGTCAAAGTTACAGTTATATATCTGTCAGTGTAAATAATCTAAAGCACAGTGATCTGTACCATGAAGCTGGTTAGTCAGCGAGCAAGCAGAAATATATGTTAGATAATTGACCAGTATGCATGGGCATGTGGCGTCTCAAACGGATCAGACTAACTACTGTGAACTGGACTTCACGTGGGCATCATCAAGTCTGAATGTTTTGGCCATTTATTAACTGGTTTATATATATACACACACAAATTTAAGTATGCTTAAGGAGGCTCCGTCAATTTCGGACATCTTGTTAAAAAAATTAGGAATATACGATTTCACGTTTAATCGGGCACCCGCGCAGCGTAATGCTGCAAACTACACAGGAACGCTGAAGATCGCTATAGTCCCCATAAGTGTTTTTAAAAGCGTCAGGCCTCCGGATCCCCGATGTTTCTTTGCAAGCCGCCCTAATGCCTCCTTACGTGTTGTCCTGGTTGAAGTTAGCGAAGAGGAGCTGGCAGCCGCCGGCCTCCCCGCTCTGGCTGGCCAGGTTCATGAGCTCGGCACCATCCAAACGGACACCATCCAGCGAGAATAACGATCACATGAGACCGGCCAGTGACACTGCTTACTGGTTTCCCTTCATTTCTTCATGCTGCCGTTGCTGATCCACGTTAAGGTTTGTTATTTTAGCTAGCTCCAGCGTCTACCCGCCGCGGGGTTTCCCTCACCGTGCGCTTGCGCATTTGGGGCGCCGTCGTCTGGTCTCAAGCCAGCGACGTATGACAGGTATGCGGGGATATACGAACTACAAATTAATTTTAAATAAGTTTCAAATATAAGTTCTTTATCCTGGACGTTATGTTTTTGGCTTCCCCCTCCATAACCGGTATAATTTCCTGTATAGGAGCGTTTAATTATATTGAAAGAATTTCCCTCTCACTTATGGTGATTTTAAAGGTAATAGGAAGGGGGGGGGGAATGATGGTTTGAGGGACACAAAAAAGTTCAAGGTGTTGACTTGGCCCCCAAATTCCGCAGATCTCAAGCCAATTGAGCATCTGTGAAATATGTTGGATAAACAAGCAGGCACAACTCACGTGGGGGTGGGGGTGGGTGGGGGGGGCGGCTGTACTAGTAAGGTGTAGCCTATTCCAAGCAACATAAGGCTGGGGTACACCCTGCATAGGATGCCAGTCTACAGCACGGCACATATATACATATACATATACACATAGCTAGTCATGCAGTGTGGGCAATTTGGAGATGCCACTTAGTCTACCTGGACTGCACAACACGGGGAGAATATGCAATCTATAGTCACAGTGGGGATGAGACTTGACAATCAATACTGTAGCATGAAGAGGCAAAATGGAGCAATTCTACGTACTGTCATGACAGGAGTAAATAGGTGGGGCCTCCGTGGATCTGCTTGTGTATCCAACATATCTCACAGATGCTCAATTGGCTTGAGATCTGGGGAATTTGGGGGCCACGTCAACACCTTGAACTTTTTCGTATTCTTCAAACCATCATTTAAGGGCACACCTCCTGCTGAAAGAGGCCACTGCCATGAGGGAATACCTTTGTCGTGAAGGGGTGTACTTGGTCTGGAACAATGTTTAGGTAGGTGGTATGTGTTAGAGTAACATCCACATGAGTGCCAGGACCCAAGGTTTCCCAGCAGAACATTGCCCAGAGCATCACACTGTCTTCACCAGCTTGCCATGTTCCCACAGTGCATCCTGATGCCATCGCTTCCTCTGGTAAATGATGCACACATACCCAGCCTCAGGGCCTACCAAGAGGAAGGTGAGAATCGGGTCAGTTGTCCCCAGCCCTGGGTCAAGGGGGGGCCCAAAAACACCTTCTAACCTTTAAACAATCTGCCGGAATAATTTGCCAAAAAGATATTTGTGAAAACTAGACATAGTATTTATGAATCACATAAAAGCTTATTTTATATATATTCTTAATTTTCCTTGACATAGTGATCGAAAAAAAAAATCCCCTCCCTACAATGCAAAAAATGGTTTGGTCTACTTTGTTAGTGCTGATCAAACGGACTTTCCATAAACAGCGCCGCATACTGCAGAAAGAGTAACAGCTACGTATTTAGTTTTCAAGCAGATTAGCTTCCTTTGAACTAAACAGTTTAAAGGAAGCTAATGATGACCGCTAACCTTCACCATGTGAATTTAGCTTCAGTTTGGTATTTGGCTCTGAAACATACCTAGAGAGCTAAAACCCGTTTAAAACAGTAGTCCCATCTGTTGGACTAGAGCAGGGGTCTCCAACTCCGGTCCTGGAGAGCTACTATCCAGTAGGTTTTCTGTCCCACTTGGCTTCTGGTGAGCCACACCTGCTCCTGGTATTTGCCTGAGAACAGGTGTGGCTCATCAGAAGCCGGGTATGATAGAAAACCTACTGGACGGTAGCTCTCCAGGACCGGAGTTGGAGACCCCTGGACTAGAGTGATTACCAGGGGATCTTTAGGGCTATACCCAGTTGAGTATCCTTATATTCTGTAGTCTCCGGAATAAATCTGCCTTGGAGTTGTCATTCTATGATATTCCAAGATTCGCAAGATAAGCATTTTTTTCAGAAACTGGCCCAAGCTGACATTTTGCCCTCACTGAAGCCTCTTGGGGACTACAAACATGGCACCATTAAGCCAGAACTAGGAAGGAGGTCTCTGATAGTCACGACCCAGAATATACAGCTGGGGGTCTGTATCACTGAGCAGGATTTCTTGCTTAGCTGGATAATTTGTCAGATTTAAGGTAATCTGGCATAAATGTAAGTGAACGAAGATAAAGTACATTTAAATTAGGGTATCTTAAATTTATCCATCTGAGCAAGAAATCCAGCTTCGTCATACATGCTTATATTCACTGCTTAGTTCAGGGTATCCCAATTTAAAAATGACTTTATCTTTGTTCACTTACATTTAGTCCAGACCACCTTAAATCTGACAAGTTATCGACCAATCATGTTTTGTGTTTACACGTGGTCAGCCAACAGCGTGCCAGATGGACTGTTGCAATCACACTCGTAATAGACAGGAACAAATATGTACGATTTTAGCGTTTACAGAGGTTTTTGACTGTTAAGCTTTACCTGCAAAAAATGTTAGCGTATTTACAGTTAGCAGAAGTAAAAGTTCATGGCTCGCAGGAACGCTAATCCGTTAACAAAAAAAGTTATCTTTGCTAATTAGTGGTTAAGGGAGCCCTGCTCACCACTGGTCATTAGATATTGCAGCATGAATAAGATAAGGATAACCACCCCCCCCCCCCCCTTCAACTGGATTTGAAAGTGATGTTTTCCAGGAATCTCCCATAGCCAGTCACATGAACATGACCAGCCAGAAAATACGTGTAGGCATCTAAAGTTGTATAAGCTTTAAACTCGGTGACCAATGTGGATCACGTGTACCAGCCTTGTTATGTTTCAGTTTTGAGATTTATATGTTGTCTAAAAGATTACATAAAGGGAGACCACCATCATCCTCCTGTGTAAGTAAATGTGACTCATCAGACCAGGCCACCTTCTTCCATTGCTCCACGGTCCAGTTCTGAAGTCCACATGTCCATTGTAGGTGCTTTCAGAGGTAGACAGGGGTCAGCATGGGCACTGACCGGTCTGTGGCTAAACAGCCACATATGCAGCAAGCTGTGATGCATTGTGTATTCTGACACCTTTCGATCATAGCCAGCATTAGCTTTTTCAGCAATTTGTGCTACAGTAGCTCTCCTGTGGGATCGGACCACATGGGCCATCCTTCGCACCCCATGCACATTAATGGGCCAGGTAGATACTGACCAGTGCATAGTGGGAACAGACCACCAGACCTGCCATTTTGGAGATGCTCTGATCCAGTCATCTAGCCATCACAATTTAGTTGCAGAATGCAAGTCATTGAAATATTTTAAATTGGTTTTAAATGAGGAAATAAGCAACCTGGACCTTGAACACAGTGAAAATTGATACTGCGTAATGCTCACTATATTATTCAAATGCTTGTAGGAAAGCTGGTAAGGAGAGATACTTCCAGTATGATTCTGTCATCTTTGGGGAAACAAATTTCATGGGATAAATGTCAAAGTATTGGAATCCCAAAAGCAGATTCAATTCATGTTTGTATTTCAGTCATTTCAGTTTGCAAGATGGGTAACGATGCAATGTGTTTACAAAAAAAAAAAGAATAATGTAGCTGTATGAGTGAAATTGTTGAAAAATATGTTGGTCATCATAGCAGTATTACGTACATTTATAAAACACATTGACACATGACCTATTGTAATACAGTGCATATGACATGAGCAATACGATTAGAAAAATTGTGATTGCTATTCATTTACCAAATTTAAAGAACATTTTACAAGGCCCTGTGTATATAATTCTTATCCTAAATCTAAATAATGTGGGTTGTTAATGTATTGAATTCCATTAAATGTACTTCTATCAATTCTTTCAATAAATTGTGTAAACACGTCGATATATCCTATGCCATCCGGGATATTGCTGATTTCGATAAGCTTAACGAAATCAGCAATATCCCGGATGGCACAGGACCACTAATAGCACAGCCTTCCGTGAACCTAATATGAGATGTAATTGCATAAACTAGAAAGTACTTAAACATATTTTAGTAGCTCTTATTATCAATTAGAGGTTGGATATTGCTATAGGTACCCGCGACCATGTCCGTTATAAGATAAGATTGTAGATGATGGATGGATGAAAGGAAGGTATAAGATTTCTATATCACATGATGATAAATTATATAAATTAGAATGTATTCACTGCAATTGGTTTGTAGTACTATATGTAATGAGACACTGAGAAAAAAGCTTTTATATAAGTGCTGTCAAATACACGTTGAATGTTAACAGCGACTGGTTCCATATAATCAACACAAATGTCAACAGGCTCCATACTCGTCATTTTACTGTGTATATGAACAGTTTGCATTTCTGTTCATAATGTATTCGCAGGAAGACGGTGTTCCCCGAAGACCGAGCGCACAGCGCAGACTTCCGGCCGTTTGAGTGCGTTTGCACCCTAATGATTTAAAAGCGATGGTCTCCTATTGTGGCTTTTTAGGTAGGGACAGGCAGGCAGGCACATAGGAAGTAGGAGCAGGGCTGCGAGCTTATACCTCCCGCTTTTTAACCCTAACCCCACTTACAGCATCATCTCAACTGACGATTGCATTCCAATCGCACCTTTTTAAATGAATCTTGTAAGGTACGTGGTTTTATCCCCCGCTTTCTGTTCTTGAAATGCCAAAAAAATCAAGTTCCGTGCATTTCGTTATTTTATCTACATGTCTATTTTCGTGGCAAACGACTGGATGATCTGCTGCTGAATGTAGGCTATGGTAAATTTAATCGTATGCACTTACGACCATAAATAGGAAAAGCGATGCATATAATCCGCAGTTAAATAATCTGGAATGAAAACGGCGAGATTAGAAACGGTAACGCGAAAAATACTTAATATCACGCTTTCCACTTGTTTACCAAGAAATTATTCTAATTTGCATACGTATAGCCAATCGAATATAGATATGGGTTTACACATTTGGATTTCTGCGGGCATTTCTGTGTTCTAGCTGTTGCATATGTGTTGTTTGTATGTGGAAATGGAATGTCTGGTGTTGCATGCAGGGACTGCCTGCCTTATCTCCCCCTGGACGAACACAATGCATTGAATATTAAACGATGTAGTCCTTTGATATTGTCTGATATTAAAGGGAACTACTTTTGTGGCTTTTTAGTGTTGTTAGCGACAATTTCTTTTAAATTAAAGTTTCTGTTCACCGTGTCACCACTTGTTCGTATTGTTAGCAGGTATAAAAACATCTGGAGTTATAAACCCAGACCCGTGTGACTGCCATGTTTATTTTGGATGTTGTATTTGTTTAAGAAGCTGTATTTTTATTCCTCAGTACTATGCTCCTATATGCGAATGAAATCATCACGTTGTGCATGTTTTAACAGATGTATAATAAGAACGTGTTTATAGAAGATATTATTACACATCTAAACTATATATCATGAATATTTTATATAATGTAACATACGTGTTGCCTCGATGTGTAACTCCGACCGAAGTTTCCGGTTTATATGTTGCTGCATGCTATGTATATAAACATAAAGCTATTAAATTTATTCAGTTTACACTTATTTTTAATGCAAATTGTATATTACTGCAATAAACAAATGTTGTTATTGCATCTTTATTTTATAGTATATTTAATATATTATGTTTAATATTATATTTAATGCATATATATATATAAATTAATTTCACCATCGATAATTTTGTTTCTATATACCTGCCTTACCTATTATATTTCAACATCGCCTGTTTTTATGTTGCATATTGACAATACAATGTTCTTGAATTATAGAATATTGCAAATTCATGTAGGCTGATTTCTGATGTAAAGTATAGCTAATACATCTGCAGTTGTTTTTTTCTTTAATATGATATATGTGCCCCTTTGCCATCTCATTGTTTAAAAAGGCCTTGCTGTAACCCAGAGATTGTCAATCTGATACTGACCCTTTGTGTTCTGTGACAGTTGCGTTTCTCCTAACTGGATAAAATCCTTTTGATTTGTAGCTAACGTTTAGCATTTATCTTGATTGAAAGTTTTTATTTTCCCCCCCATTTCCCACTCACTTAAAGCATATTCACTCTTGTTTTGTCGTCTTTCGACAATAATATAATCAGGAAATAATCAAACATTGTTTCGCATTTATGTTTTATTCTTTTTATGTTGACTTCCTGTTTTGAATGTTATTTGTGGCAGTTACTACTGACTGCTTCTTACTGGCACAAATCCAGCACTTTCATAACATTTTGCATTTTGATCAATAAGATAATGCACTTTAACAGATGTAGAGGTTTGACAGAAGTAATGTCTTTTTCAAAGAGTTAAAACAATTTTTAGTAGATTTCAGTAGATTCCGGTACTCAGCTGACTTTACTTTATTGCTACATAACAATGTAATAATGATCCAGTCATTGGCTCTTAATTATTTGCCAATATAAATTCAAATGATGACTTTTTTTTCATATAAAAACATGGTATTACGTAAAGTGTTACCACGTTTCCTTTTTTGTAGTTAGAGATAGACGTAGCAGATACTATATACTCGTCGGCCGCTTTATTAGGTACAGCTTGCTAGTACTTTGTTGGACCCCCTTTTGCCTTCAGAGCTGCCTTGATTCTTTGCGGCATCGACTCAACAAGCTTGAAACATTGCATAAGGACTCTGCTCCATGTTGGCGTGACAGCATCTTACAGCTGCCGCAGATTTTTCAGCTGCACCTTCATGATGCGACTCTCCCGTTCCACCACATCCCATAGGTGGTATATTGGATTGACATCTGGTGACTGTTGAGGCTGTTTGAGTACGGTGAACTCATTTTTATGTTCAGGAAATAGATGATGAGATGATATGAGCTTTGTGACATGGCGCGTTATCCTGCTTGAAGTAGCCATTAGATGCTGGGTTCACTGTGGTCATAAAGGGATAGACATAGTCAGAAACAGTACTTAGGTTGGCTGTGGCATTTCAGCGATGTTCAGTTGGTACTAAGGGACCCAAAGTGTACCATAAAAATATTCCCCACACCATTACATCACCACCAGCCTGAATTTTTGATACAAGGCAGGATGGATCCATGCTTTTATGTTGTTTACACCTACCGTCTAAATGTCACGGCAGAAACTGAGTCTCATCAGAGCAAGCAGTGTTTTTCCATTGTCCAAATTTGGTGAGCACATGCCCGCTGTAGCTTCTGTTTCCTGTTCTTAGCTGACAGGACTGGCACCCGGTGTGGTCTTGTGCTGCTGTGGTCCATCTGCTTCAAGGTTTGACATGTTGTGCTTTCAGAGATGCTCTTCTGCACACGTTGGTTGTAAAAGGTAGTTATTTGAGTTACTGTTGCCTTTCTATCAGTCTGAACCAGTCTGGCCATTCTTCTCCGAACCTCTGCCATCAACAAGTCAATTTTGCCCAGAGTTCCACTGCTCACTGGATGTTCTTTTATTTTTCAGCTGCTTTCGGTTGGCTGTGCATCAAAATCTTCATAGATCAGCAGTTTCTGAAATACTCATACCAGCCTGTCTGGCACCAACAACCATGCTGCATTCAAATCATTTAAATCACCTTTCTTCCCCATTCTGGTGTTTGACATGAACATTAACTGAAGCTCCTGATCTGTCCTTGGCTGCTGACATATGATTTGCCGATTAGATATTTACTTCAATGAACAGTTGAACAGGTGTACCTATTAAAGTGGCCAGTGATTGTATATCCAATCTAAATGATTCCTTTTTGAATATCCTAGTTGTATGAGGCATTGTTTCTCACATATAAATGCTGTACTTGTGCTTTGAAGCTGAGTCAGTTAATGTTTTTATCTACAATAACTGATGTTTATACTCATGATTGACCTGTTGCTCCTGTTGGACTTTTTCGAAAAACACGCAGTTCAAAAGTGCTTTTTCCATTTCACTCAAACAATCGATATAATCCAATTATGATGAACCTAAATCAGCTTCCTGTAGCCTCTGTTCTTTATGATCCTCAGCTTGACTGGAAATTGGAGAGCTGTTCTCAGTCTGACTCCTGAACTGCGGCAGCAGAATCAAAGTAGCGTCCTTCAGTATTTCCTGATTTTATCACAACAGAAACAGGGCCTGACATTTAGGGTAAAGGTGTGAAGGTGTTTAAAACAAATGAGCTCCGGTGGAATCGTAATGGAATCTTCAGGGCAATAAGCTGGACTCAGAACATCTGCAAACATCTGCGTCCCTTTGGGTTTCCCTTTCTACTGCACCTGAATGAAATTAGAAAATTTATAAATCTCATAATTGCCACAAATCTCATAATTATCATAAACATCAGACAGCTATGTATAGGCTTGCCCAGATTTAAATTTGCCTTGGAGGTTTGGCAATATAACTTTAACATTATATGCTTCTATATAAAAAGAAATATATTGATGAAGACGTGGAATAATGATGGGAGACTGCGGCTCATTTTTAACTATTGGCCGATACCGATAGTTGGTCGATGCAATTGGGGCATCTCAGTTTTAGGGCCATATATTTCAAATACTGTTTTATCAATGGTTAACTACTGAATAGGTTGTGGTTCTTTTTTAAGCATAAAAAGCACCTTAATGAACTCTGTTCCTAGTCTATGTAGGCTGTCCTCCTATCTTGCTATTAATAGAAATCTGAATGAGTGTCAGCATTTAAATTTGGGCCATGTTAGGAAGAGTACAAGGGGATACAAGCAGGCCCATCGAGCGCTGGTTGATTTACATGGCACCTGCATATGCACAGAGTTAACTATACTCACTATATAGAAAACTGTATGTGTAATGAATGGCCTGAGATTACATTGAATATTTATATAAGACTCGAATGCTGGTGTATTATGAAAGAGCATAACTGTTCATTTAAATTGTTAATTTCCTTCCTCTCAGTGGATCCCTTAGAAGCTCATTAGCTTCTCTCTGTGACGAAAACTTTCTATTTGTACAAATGCAGTTATATTTACTATTGACAAACAGATGAAAGAAAGATAACCAGCTATTTTTTTACATAAATGTTACAGAGATGCTAGAAATTGTTTCCTGACACCTGGATATTTACTATTATGGCGTCATCATGATTTCACAGGAATGGTATAATTCTGCAGATTAATTTAATGACATTTAATTCTTTCAATTGTTTTCTTTACTGTAGTCATCATTATTTTCTGTATATCGAAATTAAATATAAGTTTACCTTCATGCGATCCTTTTAAGGCAGATGCTTTCAAGCCCTGATTTTAAATGTTTAACCTTTAGCACATTAAATCGCAGCCATATTTTGCTGAGGTCTGTAAGCCGGCAGAATGACCAGGGAGGCTGTTTGGAACGTAATTGCATTTTCAAAGGGCTCCTGCCTTCCCTGTCTGCCTCTTATGGATACAGATTCATGTCACATGACATGGACTCATGTCTTTGATTAACGTGGATCAAAGCTGAAAGCTCCGCCTCTGTGCCGGTATGGGAAGCACAGCAGATGCCCTGCCCTTCGTCTTCAGTCTCCCCAGGTTTAATGCAGACAAGAAACTCGGCCATTTACCGTAACCACACGCTGTTCTGACCTCTATTCCTCTGTGAATTTCTCATATGACTAACAAATGTGGTGCAAAGCATATAATTAATGACTGGATTAAAATGCAGTTCATTAACATTAAAGTGTTTCTGTTAAAGAGCCATGTAAATAAGGGAAAGTGTTATGAAACAGAATTTCATAATAGACCCAGATACTGTAATATGGTTCTCATTTTATGTAAGGCCTCAATAGTGAAGTGAAGGGCTGAGACTGAATATTAACATATGTAAGAATGGATTTGCACTTATTCCATATTTATTTCTGTCTGTCTTCATATTCGTCTTCCTAGCACAATCATGCTAATTTTACCTTGCAGGGAAAAAGGGAGTTTTAATAGAAAAAAAAAAGCAATCCCCAAACCCTGGGTTACCATGACGACGGTGACATCAGCACTCTGGGTCTTTCGCTTCAGTTGGTGAATATGTGTTGTAAAGACGCTCAGATTCCTGGCTGGACCAGATCATGGTTACCAGCTGTTGCCAGGCAACTACAAAATACAGCAATGTGTTATAACGTGACTTGGATTAAAATTACTTTAAAGAGGTAAAACACCTCAGTGTCCACTGATGACAAGCACTATGTATTTTCAGAATTAAAAGCAAACATTGAAAATGAAACATTGAAAGAATTTTATGTAGGTTAGTGAAAGAAGTGCAATGATTTTTTTTTGTCATTTTACAGCGAAAATAACCAAATGTATTTTTGGCAGAACACCACTGAAGAGCATTTCAGAATTCTTAAAAATGTTTATTTCAGTTATTTAGTCTCAGGATTCATCTGCATTGGCACAGATCTTTGTATGTGTAGGTCCTGTGTGGTGTGCTTTTTTGTGTTTAAGAGAAACACATAAATAAATTCTCGATAATTTCACTGATTTGCAGAGGGCAGGACATGAATGGATTGTCCACTTCTGTTAAAAAGGGGATTTTTCCCTACAGGTTATTCTGTGTATTGTAAATGAAAAGTACTGGTTTGGACACCCACGGTAATATATTGTGTATGTTTTGTGTATGTGTGTGTGTGTGTGTGTGTGGTGGGGGTGGGTGAATTATGTATATATTACATTGTGGGGACCAATGTGATAAAAAAAAAAACCTGTTATTTTGACGTTGTGGGGACCACTTTTGTCGCCACAAGGGAAAACTTATAAAGATATGTGTCTTGCATTTTGTTTGGTTACTTATAATAAAGATTCGGGCTGGGTAGTTGTTATGATCATTGTTGGGGTTAGGGTTATGCCTATAGAAATGAATGGACGGTCCCCAAAAAGACATAAATACAAACATCTGTGTGTGTTTTTATTTGTTGAACAAATTCCTAAACTCTATTAAACAAAACAAACTTCAGTTTGTGTATTGCCAGACATGGTTTCTAACAGGTTAAACCATCAATCATCCTCTGGCACAAGAAGGGGACCCACTGAATGAAATGCCATGTCAGGGCTCTCTTCAACTGTACTGTTATAAAATGAGTAAATCATAAAACAAATGTTGCCAGGCTGCTTGGGGGCAGGTGGAAAGATTAAAGACACCCTGTTTGTTTTCTGTTAAGATTCATGAACAGCAGAGTTCCATCCAACAAACGATACCAGCCGACTGAGTATGAGCACGCGGCCAACTGCGCCACGCACGCGGTGAGTACGACGCCCCGCACGGCGTGCAGACAAAGAGCTGCCTCGGGGTCTCTGAAACGGATCTCGCCTGAGATGGGAATGATAAACACGGCATACACGGAAGAACGACAGGAAAGTGGGTGGAGGGGGCTAAGGGCTGATGGGAGTCACCCTCTCAGCCAGAAAGATATCATTCCCTTCCAGGTCTCCGCAGTCTTAATCAGATTTATTCTCTGTTTTCCTCCAAAGCTTTTGCATTTCGGCGTGATAAAAATACGACGCTTCTTGTTTTTGCATTATTTGCTCCTCATAATGGTCATATTCTGCACCATTTCCCTCTGTACTCTGTTTATTCTTCTGTGCAGAAATACTTAACGCTGAGTAAATATACCGCTCTGTGTTGTTAAGGTTCCAGATGCATTCTCACTTTACCGGTAAACATAGAAAGAATCACAGCATTATTATTTTCACTGTTTTATTAATATTCTTAACTTCATTACAACTTTCGGGATAAAAACCCTTTGCAGAATGCAAGAACTAAAATGAAGCACACAGCAGATCATGATGAAGTGTATTTAATAGTTAGTCTTGAATTGAGTACTGGTATGGAGCCAGGAAATAAAATTAATACTTAATTAGTGAAGCTTAGTACAGAAAAAACACCCCTTGTTTAGATGTTTGGCTGATGTGATTAACAAGCTGAAACTGGTTTTTTGTTACACAAGTTTTTTTTAAGATCTATGTGTGGATCTATAGGCTTATGGAAGTTAGTCAGAAATGTCACCGATGTGAGGCCTAAACGAAAAGTGCCTCTGTACATCATGATTATTATTGTTGTTGTCGTTGATACTATCATCATGTTTGTTATTATGAAATTAACATAACTTTTCTTAATGCCTCAGCTCTGGATAATTCCCAGCATCCTCGGCAGCTCCCTTCTGTACTTCCTGTCTGACGATGAATGGGAGACCTTCTCCGCGTGGATCTATGGCATCGGCCTGTCCGGCCTCTTTATTGTGTCCACCGTGTTTCACACCATCTCCTGGAAGAAGAGCCACCTTCGGTAGGCCCTCCGTCGGCCAGACCCTGGGCGTTATTTACACCTTTCGCATGATGCCTGTGTTCATATGCACGGCTACCTTACCTGAGGTCAGCTGTACTTTCCTGCTGCTGATTTGATATCAACTGGCTGGAACTGTTTATCCCCCTTACAAAATTCATTGTCTCTTTGAACAATAGCTCAAAATCCTTCATTAAATATTAATATTAATATAAAATGCAATTCATGAAATCCCAATAAGAAGAATAGATATGGCTTGCTGTTTCCTGTGGCACAACTGGAGTAATGTGCTAAGATCAATTCATGCACCTTAAAGGGGCAGCTCACCCCAAAACTGAAAAAAAGTTATGTTTTCGAGGGTCTCCTCTGCTATCCATCCATCTATGTTGTCTGCATATCACTGCGAAGATATGAGCAGAAACATACCAGCCCTGTTTGCAGCTGGGTAGAAGAAAATAGTTCCTACATTACACTGCTCACTACAGTGTCTGTGGATTATAATGAGTAACCGGGTCATGATTTCTGGTAAGAGATATTGTTCTTGAATTTATCCAAAATATTTTTCTGCCGCATTAATCACCACTGAAAAAATGCCATTCAGTCCCAATATATTCAAGAGAAGACCGACATTTTCACAGCCGACATCTAAAAAACTAGGCAACTACCAGGAGAACAATGTTTATGGATAGATAGCATGAAAGCCATTTTAAAACATACCTTTTTCAGGGGTAACTGGCCCTTTAACTGGTCAGTGCGAACCTGTGATCAAAAGGTCAGCGGTTCAGATCCAAAGGCCGGCAAACTGATGCCGCTGTCGGGCCCGTGAGCAAGGCCCCTAACCTCCAGTTAATCCAGGGGCACAGGCTGACCCTGTAACGGGACCCCCCAAACTTGGTCTTACCTGTATACGTGTCTGTGTTTCTCATGGAGAGCGAGATAGGATGGGTGAAAAGACAGTTTCCCCGTGGAGATAAATAAAGCAACAACATATGACGGAGCTCTTCAAACCATATGGTCCTCAGAACGTTTCATATGGCTTGTTTATGATGCATTCATCACATACACGCCGCTTTTAAATTTCCTGACTTACAGACTTCCTTGCAAACAACCACATACGCAAGGCATTCATTCATAGGACAGGATGTAATCGGGTGGGGGAAACCCCCTATCACCTTGTTGTTGAGTGGATGCCTCCTTACCCAGAATTGAAAAAAGATATTTTTAGTTTTGGTGCATTCTACCTAATGGTTCTCCCATACAGCATCAGTAGTTTTACAGACTTCTGACATAAAACATTTACTTTCCTGAATTGTCAGGAGTCTGGGTTTATGCAACATTTGGTGCAATAACGAGAGAACTGAGGCTTGTTTAAGGGTGAAAATATCCTGATATGCAGTATAAAAATAAGCATCTGTACGCCAAAATAGAGCAATTTCTTTTCCTTGTTTTTTTTTTTTTTACTCAGTTTCATCATTTCTGGGTCAGACCCATCAGTCTGCTGCACACTAGACCTTTAAGACAAAGCCAGTGTATATCTGAGACAGCATTTAAAAACATTCACGTTACTGGTTTCAACTTGATATCGTGAACAGCATACATACTGCGTAGGGTTACTATTAAATTTCCAACCCAGGTAGCCAGGACAGCTGGGCACTGACCCCCCTCCCCCACCCAATGGAACAATAGCAGCTATGTTCAGGCTCTGGAACCCCTGTCACAATGGACAGATGATACAGGTCACGCTTCACCCCAGAGTTTTTTAGGGTTTAGCCGAACCAGGCTCAGTCCCTCGGGAATCCTCCTGCCTTTCCCTTGATAAGTGCAGAAGTGTTTCTTTTCTGTCACTCAAGCTACCCCTTTTCTTTCCCACACCCCCAAATCAGAAAATAGACGTCAGTCTGGACATTCGATCGGTCGAGGTCTTTTTGAGGTCAGCTTCACCCTTTTGCTGGAGGTGAGCTTTCGTGATGCTGTGTCTCTCCCGTTCGTCACAGCGCCGTTGAGCACTGCTTCCACATGTGCGATAGAATGGTGATCTACTTTTTCATTGCGGCCTCCTACGCCCCCTGGTGAGTACAGCTGTCCTCTGCACTGGACCCATCGATTTCCTGGTTACAGCTTGAACATACAGACATTTACCTGATTAAGGATAAGGAATATCTTTGCATGATACATTTAGCTAAATAATCAGAATATTGTTTAAACCGCTGGTGTGAATTTTTGAGTTTATCTTTTATGGTGTTTCTTATTCTCATATTTAAACGCCGTCTTTTGACGTAGGGCTTGGTGATACGGGAAAATATTTTTTCACAGTAATTTTTTCATATCATTCATTATCGATAATTACCACAATATAATTATGTCATTATTTCTTTACTTTAAGGCATCGTTTTTGCTTAAAATTCCTTTAGGATCCCCCATAAACAGATTCAGAACATGAGTAAGAGTGACAAATTGAATGGACATCAAGCTGAAATCTAATTTTAATGAATAAATCTTGCAAAAATAAACTTTTTTGAAGAGTTTTATTTAGAAGACCTTTATGTATGGCTTGTTAGTGCTTTTTCTAATTCTGCCTCACTGCTTGCTTCAAAGATCCGGTTTGATATCGCTGATGGAGAAACCTGCCCCATTTTAAAGCAACACAGGACTTGATTTTTTCTGAATATCTTCAAATTGAAAGTGAATCCTTAAATGCTGCTCTCAGTTACTGTAAGCGCTTGCATTCTGTATGTTCTACTGAATGGCAGTTGCTTCAAGTGGTGAAACAAGTTTGCAGTATTTCCAGTTTTAGCTGGCACAAGTTTTACCTTGTTTGCTATCAAGCAATGTTCCTTATTGACAGTTTATTGAAGTTTCTCATTTTCTTATCGTTGAAATTTTATGTGACGGTAAGTTGATATATCATTTATATCGCCCAGCCCTATTTTGAAGCTGAAAAATGAGCAGCTTATTGAGATGCATGTTTGAAGCGACTAAGTAACCCCAGGTTGACAGACATAATTCCCTTATAAAGACCCCACACAATTAATTTCCAGTTGACTGTTCAGTAGCTTCGGTGAGGTCTTACCCCTGACAGAGGAGTCCGATTCAGAAATGAAGTTCCTTCCGGAGACCCCCAGAAGCTGCAGAGCATGCTGGCATGAGTACTGAGTTCACCTTCTTAAGGAGTTCCTTTGCATGACTAGTGCAAAGTTTCCAATTCTGGTCCTCGGGGGGCCCCAGACAGTCCACATTTTTGCTCCCTTCCAGCTCCCTGCCTCCCACCTGGGGGGTCCCCAAGGACCGATTTGAGAAAAACTAGACTAGAGGATCCATCATAGCACATTATGGGTGCATGGTGTGCAGAATCTCGCATTGCCTACCCTGGAATGAAAGGTGTGTGTGTTTGTGGGGTGTGAGCTAATAAACACAGAAGCAATGGAAAGTTTTAGAGGCAGGAGTTTGGAGAAAGTGTCCTGGTGAGGTTGGACGTGCCCATGGGGGCTTTAGATGGAGCCAGTGGCGTTCACAGTTGGTTTTTCCTCAACAGCCACATTTTTCCTTGGTCAGTAAATCACTACCTATATTTTTTAAATTTTGAATTTGGAATCAGATTTGTTTAACAAAAAATAGATGCAATAACCAGGAAAAACAAGAACCATAGGCATGTTGATTTCTGAGAGGTGGATAAGGGAAGCAAGCTGGTGGCAGAACTGGGGGGGATGGGGGGGGTTGCTGGTGGTAATTTTCTCTTGAATACACACTACGTGACCCTCTGACAGTGGTCCAGCGAACCACCAGTCGAACTGTGCTCCAACCCAGTGTTCCTCAACCCAGTCTTTGGAGACCCCAGGTGGTTCACATTAACTGTCTGGCAGGGAGCTGGGAGGGAGAAAATCATGGACCGTTTGGGGGTCCCCAAGGACCGGGTTGAGGAAGAGTACTGTAATCGATACTGCAATCATCTGCGGCAAGATAGAAGAACATCCTTGAGAATTAGCTGGAATGGGGGCGGTCCTGATCTGGGCCTGCGGTCAGCCCGGGTCCTCGCATGCTCACCGATCAGTTTGGGGAACCTCCTCCTGGCTTGGTGATCCTCCCCCACATAGGAGTCCCTGGCTTCATCAGCCTTGGACAGTTGAGGGAGGAGCACGGAGAGGAGCACGGGGCGACTGTCCTGAATTTTGACAGGTGGCTGCTGTCCCCGGTGCTGAAAACTCGTACAGTGCCATCTGGCAGAGCCGCAGTCCCTGGCTGATGGTGTCCTCACCTGTTTCAGTATATTTTTGAAATCTCACACAGTGTCTTTTGGCTTTCTGTCTGTCTTACTTTTACCCTGTTTCATGTACCATTCTGTATAAATGATGTAATGATGGATTACCACACACACTTGTCAAGCACCTGCAGATTATGATTCCTGTATTGGACTGTCTAGTCTTGCCCCTGCAACTATGACACAAGAATTTTACTATGTTCCTCTGAGCACATGTGACAATAAAACTTTGAACTTGGTATTATTTGGTTTAGTTGCTAAACTGAGAAGCACTTTTCTGTAAAACCGGATGCCTTGCTGAAGCAGTGCTTGACAAGGTGCCCGATGCAATATCAGCAGTGCCTCTTGTTGCTCTGACATTGATAATTAAATGCATGTTTTGTGCTGTTTTACTGAGACTGTGCAAGAGCTGCTGTGCCTGTCTATGCCTGATCACCCTGTGCTCTGGCCTTAGGTTGAACCTGAGAGAGCTGGGCCCGTGGGCCTCTCACATGCGCTGGATTGTCTGGATCATGGCGTGTGTGGGCACTGCATATGTATTCTTCTTCCATGAGCGGTATGTGGAGCACAGATGTGCCTGGGCATCTTCATGGATGCAGTTGTACGGACTTGAGGTGAAGGGCAACCCTTCTGTCGACACAGACAAGTATTTTATTTAAGGCTGGGAAATGAATCGCACTAATGCGTTGCGTTAATTTCAAGGTCATAACGCGTCATTTTTCCGTTGATCGTGTTAATGCATGCAGTGTTTTGTTACGCAAATGGGAGAATAGTATGAGCACAGATTTTAATAGAGACCTATAATATTCCTTCCTGAGAGTTTAGGTCACGATGTTCCACAGTTTCCCAGAAATCAGAGCTAAAATCAAAACATTCAGTTAGCGTGTCACGGGGAAGCTCATATTACCTGGTTTATTACGCTTTTAAAAAGTGCCAAGCGGAGGCATACATCAGATTTTAAAAAATATTGTAATTTTCAGTGTTTATTTTATTTAAAGCTTGTTATAAAGTGTTCTTTCAGTGTTTGCCAGGCTTCTCTTTTTACAGCCATTTGCCAAATAGGTTTAAGATTTTGATGAATCATGCGGTCGGGATTAAATGTTTCGATCCGCCTGTTAAGTACATTTGATTATATAAACAAGTGGAATCTGCCATTAATCACCAACCTGTTTGATAAAAAAAAAAAATTAACATCCCTACTTATAATGCAATGCCATCACTTTTGTTATTGGTATCTGTTTATGAAGCCTCTTTGAAAGCATTGAAATTCAGCTTGTACTTGCTTACAAGTTGCATAAAGTCTTCTTTGTATTGTACAGTTGACACTACCTTAACTTCAACTGACAGTTTAGACAGTGAAGTTGTATCATTTGAGCCTGTCCTCAAAGTAATTTCAAAAATCTAAGAAAATTTATATATTGCAGTGTAATACGTTTGTGAAAATGACCCATGGACTCCACTCAACATTAATTTGTGGATTTAATTTATAAATATTTATGATTATAAGTTGTAATATTGTGTGCGATTAATTACAGTAAATCATAGAAAATTGTGCAATTAATTAGTTCCCTTTAAAAAATTGATTCTCAGCCCTAATTTTAATTTTCACAAATAAGGAAAAGAAAATAAATGCAGCCTTTAAGATTCGCCAACTTTAAAAGTATTTCCATTAAAACGGGAAATAGGTGTAAAAATGACAACGCTCAAGTGATAGTTGGAATTTTTCACAGACTTGTTGAGTTATTCTGTCCAAGTAATTTTTCCCGTAATATTCATCACTTATTTAAAATGAGTAAAATTTATTTTTAGTACACCTCAGATCTTAAATGATATTGTAAAGCATTATTTTACAAATCAAATGTATTATTCTACCTACTACCGCACTGATAATTTATAATGCTGTGTGGCCACCTACTGTAGAAACAACTAATTACAGACTAATTATCATTATCATTAAACAAACACCTGACAAACTGCACTTTATTTTAAAAAGTGTTTTGTAAACTTGTAAAGTGTTTTGTGACTGGAAATAACTAATTTTTTGGTTGCCACCCAGATACAAGATTGTGGAGCTGATATGTTATACAGTAATGGGTGTCTTCCCTGCGCTGGTGATCCTCTCAATGGTAAGGAGATGACAATAATAATAATAATAATAATAATAATAATAATATTAATTCTGCATTCGTCAACTGCATTTGCTATATGTGTGAAGAGGTATGAAGTATTGACTCTTACCAATGGTTTTTACGGGTGCAGGATCTTCAGATTTTTTTGAGTTTTGAGGTTTTGAGTTTGAAAAAAATATGCTGTAAGCAACACCTTTGTAAAAATGCATGTCAGCAGTGGTAGGCGGTTGATGGCAGGCGGGGACACCGTTTACCGTGTTTTCATGGTGTTGCCAGGCTGTCATTAATGCTTTGCCTGGTAAGATAAAGGTGAATGAATGAATTAATGAATGAATGAATGGTCTTGCTGTTAATGCTGAGTGTGGCCCTTTCTCTCATCCAGGTTAACAGGGACGGCTTATTCGAGCTGATAGTGGGTGGGATGTTCTACTGCCTGGGGATGGTCTTCTTCAAAAGCGACGGCCTCATACCTTTTGCCCATGCTATCTGGCATCTGTTCGTGGCCATCGGAGCTGGCATCCATTACTATGCCATCTGGAGGTACCTGTACATGCCAGGGAGCAGCGAGATGAAGACCTCCAGATGACACACGCAGAGCATGTGACCGCGACGCGGAATGTGTCACTGGGGTTCGAGTGTCACCCACCCTCTAGCTGTGGGAACATTGACCTCCTGGGAAGTTATTATTGGGCTTGAAACCATTGTTCTCACTGTCTTCTTTCGATTCCTGCAAATTGAACAGTGTTTGCACAAAATCTAAGAGAATTTAAGTTTTTTTTTTTAGCACACTGCTTTATAAATTAGTAATATTGTTGTTTATTCTTTTCTATAGTGTTAGAAAAAGACGTATTGCAGAATACTGAAGGAAAATGTTTTCGATATGACTGTAGTTCTCCATTGAATGGCGTTACATATTTACTGATACATGTCATACTGGACATTCACACATTTGAGACTCCAGTAGGATCTTCAGTAAATTCATTTGTAAGCTTTATTATTTCGAAACTTTAACCAATCAGAGTATTGCTTAACTATCAAGCTTAGACATGTGTACCACTGCTGTTTATGTACATTAAGTATTTATTTAGCACTATAGACTTTTATTGTCTTGAATTCAGTGACAGGTTTCTGGGTCTTAATCCAGATGCTTTATGATGCTCACATATCAAGAGCAAGGAGATGGGATTGTTATCATTTTTTAATCAAACATGACTAAATGTTATGGTTAAAAAGGTTCACTGATCAAACAGTTTAGTTTGCTCTCCAGGACTGTAATTTTATATGCAGTATATTTGTGTTTTTTGAGTGGTGTTTTTCATCTTTCTGCTCCTTTTAAAGCCCCAGCTACATTACTGTCAGTATGCAGATTCTGACATTCGTGTTTTTAAATAATGCTTCTGGTATCTTAAACCACAAACATCCATGACCCATAATTGCAAAGTATGCTTTTTTTATTATGCTATATGGCCAAAATATGTGGACGCGAGTTTGTCCAACATCTCATTCTAACACCAAGGGTGTTAATGACGTTGGTAGATCTTTTTTTTGCTATAATAGCTTCTGCTTTTCATTAGATGTTGGAACATTGCTGGTGGGACTTGCCTGCCATTCAGTATTATGTTTGGTGATAAGGCATCTTTCTGTGTAGTGACTGAACCTGCTGCCCTTTGCTTCCACTTCACAATCACTTACTTCTCTTGTGGTTGACTAGGGCAGCCCCAGCAGGGCAGAAATTTGGCAAACTTTTTACAAAGATGATGTCCTGTGATGCTGCCAAGTTGAAAGTCATTAACCTCTTCCAAATGACAGCCCATTTTGCCGCTGCTGTTTGTTGCTGGAGATTGTATAGCCTTGTGCTTAATTACACATCTGTGTCACAAATGGCTGTGGCTTAATTACCCAATTCTTCTAATCAGTAGGGGTGTTTGCATATGTTTGGCCATATAATATACTTATTCTCATGTATAATGATGTAATGAATCTCCTGGACCTCAGCTACCCACAGCACTGTTCAGATGTGATTTTGGAGCACTGGGGGAAATAGTGGCCAAGAATTAGGGCCAAAGAGACAAGATTTTTGTAGTTTTAAAAGTCAGTGACTGGAAGTAATCACAACAATGAAGCGTTAAAGAATTTAAACAGAACGATCTGATTTACTTTAGGTTTTAAAGAACCTAATTGAGTGCCCTATAAAAGTGTCCTGGAGTAGCCAGATTGTGACATGAAATTATGAAAAATCCACTGAAAACTTGAAATCATTCCAAGACCCCTTTGGGTCGGGCGGCACATTGGCTTGTGCCAGCCTTTTACACTTAACTGTATACATTCCCATGAGTCTGTGCACTATGTTAATTCTGGGCTTTTTGTGCCCAGTCTCAGATCAGGAATCATCTCTCTGTTTTCTATATGTGTGGTCATTCTGAGTGATTTTTGCAGTGTAACTCTGGATAAACTTTGAACTTTCATTATCTAGGGTGCATATATATCTGTACAGGATTTTACCATTATCCATTTTAATCTAATGTTAGTATTTTCAAAATATTTATTTGCCTTTCCAGTGTGGGTTCAGATTTATGCTGTTTTGCTTTGTTATTTATTTTTCTTCATTTAATAAGGAATCCGGCTGATGAGATTTATGTCTTCTATATACCAATTTTGTCATGTTTCTAGCTTATTATTTCAAAGGATTAATATTATATAGTATTATCGTAATAGTTGGACATGATGATAAACAAATCGAACTCTCTACATATTTTTTGTGCAATATTAGGATTTACCAAGTATCAATACACTGTAAAAACCAAAGGTGAATCGATTTTCTGATTAGGAGTTCTGTTAAACATTGCAGTGCAACTTTTCATTAACTCACCCCAAAGACTGTATATGATAAGCAGTTTCTTAAATTGTATTTACTTTCCAAAATTGTGGTTAGTGATAAAATACTGCTTCACTGTTTGCGTCAGTTTTGCAGAGTCCTATAGTGATATAAGTACAGAGTATGATTTATTGTGGGTTAGTTATTCTCTTCCTGTAATGACATGGTATTCGACTCATTTTAGTACTTTAATATTTTATTTTAAGACCTGTTTCAAGCAAGAAAAGCATTGCTTTGATAAGATTAGGTTAGTGTTAATCTGTTTTGGATTAGACATTTTAATTAATGTATATGAATCTTTTTTGTTAGACCTGCATTGTAAATCCTGTGTTCCTGGATCAAAAAAACTGCAATGAAATGCATCATCTTTGGTCATCGAAGGCAGAGCCAGACATGGAGTTATTCTCTTTAAGTTGTAACAGATTTTCTTTGTCGAATGTCACAGGTGCTGTTGGCAGTTAGGTGGGGGGTGAATATTATTTCTTACTCACAGATGTCTGATTGATAATTCATACTCCTGGTTTCCTCGGTGCAACATAGAAGTAATGTAATATGTACTTAAACTTTGTAACTGTATAAAGTCAAAAAATACAGTGGTACCTCAGAACTCGAATTTAATCCGTTTAGAACTCCGGATCGAATCCTAAAAAGTTCAAGTCGTGATCGAATTTTCCCCATAAGAAATAATGAAAAACCAATTAATTGGTTCCCGGCCCCAAAAAATTACACCTAAATATGTTTTTTTTAAGCATTTAAACACAAAATGAACCGGATAAAACAAGAAGAGCATATACTGTACTAAACATAACTAAGCACATTTATCAAAACAGTAATTTGTAAAGTAAGAAAATAAATGTATCCAAACAATGTGTCCTGGCCCGATCGTCCGCTCCTTCCGTGTGCCACGCCCCCTCGTTAACCCCGTGTGGAATCCTCCTGTGATCAGCTGTTTTTGGTTGTTGTCATTAGTCCTCTGTATTTCGTCCGCGTTTTAGTTTCTTTCCCCAGTCTGGTCATTGTATTATCCGTCTGCGTTTTGCCTGCCTTACCTGTAATTAAACCCCATATTCCCCGATACGTCTGCGCCTTTGTCTCCGTTCCGTCCCAGCTCGGCACAACAATATTATTATAATTAAACGTATTAATGGTTTATTATTAATATTAAAATAATGAATAAGAAATCTTTATTTTTAAATGTATTTTATTATATAATAATAATTACTGTTACTGTCTATCATTGTCTAAATGTATTTTTACTGTCTAAATATATGTATTCAGTTAGTGTAAACATGCACGGTGCTATCACAGCTAATGCGAGGCTGAGACTGAAGCTTTACCCTTTGTTTCCGCTGACAGACGTGCCATGTGACTAATTTCTCCGCGTGTACAAGTTCTCTTAGGTCCGCGTTCACGGTTTGACTTCTGAGATTCAGATCGAGCTCTAGGTAAAAAAAATTTCTACTGGTAGGTTCGACTTTTAAGAAATTCGAGTTCTAATGAGTTCGAGGTACCACTGTATATGATTTGTATGAACACCTTGGTACAGGCTGTAGAGTATAAACCATGAAAAACCAAGAGAATGTCTGTGGATGCTTCTGTTCTTGTTTTCCTAAGTGGAAAACTTGTAAGACTACGAACAGCAGCGTAGTGAAATACATGTTATCATTGTATCGGTTACAGTATATGTGTGGAAAGTATGAAAAATCTAAATTGGTGAAAAATACTAAGGTGGCATTTTCCTGATGTGTTATTATTATTATTATTATTATTATTATTATTATTATTATTATTATGTTAAAAAACAATCCTGGTGTCATGGTAACACATATATTTTTTAAGTATGCTGAAGTTACGCCAAAGACAATCTGATGTGTCCTTCTTGGATTTTTGTCAGTGTTTTCAGTTGACCTGAGAATGTATTGTGCTGTTTTTGTATTTCACAGTGTAAGTGCCACAACCCTTAATCTATTTTGAGCAAAAGTGATGGCTGTACACAGAAGTGGCTAACATTTTCTGGAGTGTAAGAGTGTATATAATTTGTAATGTTGCGGATGTTGTTTTGACTGTCATGACATTTATAATGCAAGTTTGACATGTTAATCTCCTGTCATAACTTGTCTGGGTGTACTGCAAGAGTGTAAATGGACCAGTCGTAATGCATTTATTTCACAGGTGAAGTACCCAACAAATTTAGGGTGGGGGGGATCATCTTTAACAACCCAGCTGCGTACGTAGAGGGAGGGAGCGAGTGGCGCACGCAGAGCCTGTGTGGCTGTGTACGTCACTGGGGTGCGCAAGGTGCTCTTTTAAATATCGTGTGTGTATCTTTTTATGCTAGTGACCGGGGGCTTGTAAATCAACATGCGATGAACCCCTCATTTTAGAAAATCAATGTTACTGAAGTTTAACTTGTCGGGCAGCTTTGGGGTGTGGTTCAAACCTACGCTAACCCACAGATGTTGCACTGATGAAACCTTGAACTCAAGCTGCTTCACTGCCGTCTCACTGGCGACCGATCTGCAGGTTCTTTAATACCACAGCCAAACTGCCTTTACCTTTTGGAATGACGTTTTCTAATGTACATATGAATGGGGAGTTTGTATCTCAGCGTAGATTTTAATAAATCAAGTAGCGTGTTATACTTTGTGAATGCGACCCGTGATGTAAACGCTGTACCTGGTGGCTTAATTGTGAAGTCTGCAAATCTGCCAAGTGTGATTTTCAACTTAGGAACTGCTATCTGTGTGGTGATTGTTGTAGTTTGTATTTGTCAATAATAACATTTTATAACAATGATCCCTTGTGTGTGGTGAACTGGTATTTTATATTAGGACTTACATATTAGAAACATATTTTCTCTTTAATTTTATTCTAGTTGACACAATAGTTTGGCATAGATATTATAAATATAATTTACTATCTATAGTGATACACTTTAAAATAAATCATTGGCATTTAAAATACTGATTTGTAACACTGGAAGCTTTTCCATGCAGAGCAGGGACAAGGCTGGCATTCACTCTGCCGCTGGCTTTAACATTCGTTTTAGTTAATTTCATTTGCATGCAGTTGTGTTGAATGACACAGAATATCGTTTCTTGACGCCTACTGTTTTTTAAAATCAGATGTCTAAATGTAGATTTAAATGGAGATACACACATGTCCAAAATACCTTTTTTTATAGCCTATGTTTTTACAGTATATCTGTTTTATTTGAACATTGCGTTAGTTACAGCAGAATATAGTGAGATAATGGTTCCTTATATGGCCAGTAGATGGAGACTCGAAACCTGCTTTGTAGCGGGTAACCGCATCCCTAGAAAATCCCCAAACTGCTGTCGGATCATGAGCCGCAAGCTTTAGCCGGGGATCGCGTATCTCCGGCGGGACTCGGACCCGGGGAATGCAGATAGAGAAGCCGGCGGATTTAAGAGGCACCTTCAGGGGAAGGCGCGACAACACGGGCTGGGCGCATCGTCTAAGTTTCCAAAGGGGCGTTATAAGAACTGTTCCCCTGTGCAATTCAGGATGACCGATTTCCTCTTATGGATCCAAAAATGAACGGATGGAGCATGAAGAAGAGCATGAGAATCCTAGCAGTATGGGTACAAGCACTGCAGACAATGTGAGTATACATATGCAGTCAGCTTGATGAATCCAGAATATTTATTCTATATATAAAGAGAAATTGTGCATAATGTGTAAGGAAGAAGATCCTTGGATAATGTCAGTCATGCTGTATTCAGACTGTATTCTGTATTTAAGCGTTATTAAAAATCAAATGATCTTCGCTGTTATAGGTATACATTTCCTAAAACCCGAAAGTTGCTTAGCAGAACAAAGGATGAAGCCTTCAGAAAACGCTTTTAATTCCATCGTCTTTTAATAGTTTTTTTTTATGAGACTTTTTAACGGGAGAGCTCCCGGTGAATTATACGATATGTTTGGCAGGTGTTATGTTGGCTTGTTGTTGCTACTGGAGACCCAACTGTCCGGACTATAGCCCGGCTATAGCTACAAGCGCCTCACTCTGCATGCTCATTTATATATGGCCAAACAGCCACATTTTTTAACTTTTGATTTTAAAACTATATAGCCTAATGAATGATACATAACTATTATAAACGATTCTATTATTATTATTACTACTATGATGATTATTATTATTAATAGTAATAATAATAATAATAATAATTTAGGCTAGTGATACTGCAGTCACGATTAGACGTTTCCAAAAACAGAGTATGGTGTCCTAAATGTCAGAATGGTAACAAACAGCTTGCAGGGGTTTTCCAGGTTATTTGGGATCTTCTGTAGCAGGTCATTTGGTTTGTCTCAGACTGTGGACGAGAAAGATCAGGAAAAAAAGACTCGTTTTATATCAGGTTATGGCACTGTAACTGCTGTAAGTGGGTAGTTAACTTCGCAATATCTTATGAGTTAGAGTGCTTTTGGCATCTCCGTCGTAGCTTCGTTTCGTCAACCGTCACGTCAAATTGCCTTCACCTCTTTTGGATCGTCATGGTCTTGGAAGTTGCAGAAGCTGCCTATTTCAGGTGTGGCAGGTGCCTATTATCCTTCTTGCAAAAGTATCTCTCTTTGCCGCGAATACGAGTTAGAATAATTTAAGGAGCGATGGATCAGCTTAATTGATTAATCTCGAGAGACGCACGCCGACCTGTGCGACTTACTTCCCTCGTCTACTAACAATAGAGGGTGTCTCGGTGGAAAATGTGAATCATTTAAGTGACGCGATTAGCGTAAATTCATTCTTCTCAGTCACTATGTCCTCGGGCGCCCCCCCCCCCCCCATCAGCCGAGGTAGCTGTCCTCCTTGTCCTTCTGAAGCCGGGGTCGAAGCTGCCTGAAATGAAGCTGGGCTGTGAGGAGGCCGAGCTCTGCGTCTGTGAGACACGCTTTTCTGCACGTTGCAGGCTGGATGCAGGGGACGAGGCGCTCTGCAGCAAGGTAAGCATGCACCCATCAAGCTGCGGGAGGGAGCCTGTGCAAGGGAACGCTGGACACACGCACAGAAAATAATAATAATACAAAAAAAATTATATATATATATATATATATATATATATATATATATAATATAAAAACAGCCCCGGGGAAAGCATCTGCTCCCACTTGTGAAGCATCCAGGGTTGTCGGAATTCTCTGGTGCTGTCTCAAAGAACCATAGGGCTATTTTATTCTTTCCTGGATGTCATCCTGGAATCATAGCCATAGCCCCTCCAACCTTGGAGAAAGAACGCAACGCAAAGCAAGCGCCGTGGGCTTTCCGCGCAACAACGTGTCCCCGCGCACTCCGATGTCACCCATTGATGACAATCCCGTGCGAATGGCCAGGACGGGCTTCTGTGTTCTGCCAGGATAGAGGAAATTCGTTAGTAGGTCTTTAACAGATTGAGTTGAGTCGTGATGCATTTAGTCTATCTTGGGGATCCTCGCCTGCACTGCTGAGGGTGTCTATTTTTCTGCAGTTGGGGTGTCACACCTGTAGATAACAGCCCCCTGGGAGTAAGTCAGAATCGATTTAGCACCATTCTATCCTTATCTTTAATATTGTGCACCACTGAGGGAGTTTCTTTCCAGAAGGTTTCCTCTTCTTATATATACTCTTTGTATATCTGGAGGTGTTTACCTCGGTGAGATTTTCATGGCCTGTCATGCCCAGAGTGGGATGCCAATTGCATGACCAACGCTTTAACTCACTGATGGATTTTACCAGGAAAAACTGGACGACGCAGTTTTATATTTGATGATCCAAGTGTTTTCCATTAATTTGTAATGGTTGTGCCAATTCAGCAAGTAGTACTGTATTCTCAGATGCCCAGGTTCAAATCCCAGCTCTGACTCTGTGTGGGTTTGCATGTTCTCCCCATGCCTGTGTGGTTTCCTTCCAGTTACTCCAATTGTTGTCCATCGTTAAAGCATCTTTACATGATTTGATGTTAGTATGTAGTTGAGAGTGTGTGCGCCATGTGTTGGGTTGGTACCCTGCACAGGGTGTCCCTCTGGGTAGATTTCACTCATTTGGTTTAAGTTTTGTTTGCATCATCGTTCACATTTTCCTTATGATGTGTTATTATTTCTTTGAAGGTATTAGTTTTGAGTGACTTTTTACTTGCTGTGTCGCTTACCTCCCTGTAGAGGGCGCTGTAGCGTGAACCCGAGCGTTATGTTTTATGGGTCCTCCGCCAGCATGTCTCTGCCCTCCAAGAGCAAGCTGAAGAGGCAGAGCCGCACCTTCACGCAGGTGCTCTACCGCACCTTGAGTTACCGGGACCGGCGTTCCGTCACCGACCTGCCCGAGCAGGTGCCCGATGACCCGGCGGAGCTCTCCACACAGACCTCAGCCCCCGGGGTGCTCAAGATTTTTGGGGACGAGATCTGCTCAGGGGCCAACTACAAAAGTGTCCTGGCCACTCCTCGCTCGAACGCCAAGGAGCTCATCAAGGAGGCCCTGGAACGCTACTCCTTGAACAAGGGCTCGGCTGGAAGCTATGTGCTCTGCGACGTTATCGGGAAGTTGGAGGGGCCGGAGAAGAGCTGGAAGACGGAGTGTCTGAGGGCCCTGGGGGACAATGAGAAGCCTCTGCTGCTCCAGGACATGTGGAAGCCCAAGGAGGGCTTTGCCCGGCGTTTCGAGCTGCGCAAGAGGGCTGAGGTGGAGGAGCTGGCTGCCAAGGAGAAGGACACAGTAACTGCTGGTGAGTGTTAACTTCTCCCCACTGCGCCAGCATATTGACCGTACCAGTAATGGGTTTCCAGTGCCGTGTGTTATGTCCAGAAATGTTTTTAATATTCCAGAATTATCCGTATTTAATACTACTGACGGTCCCCAGGTTATGATGGTCTGTCTTACAATATTTCGACTTTACGATGGGTAAATGTTTTTCACTTTCCGTACATTTTTCAATAAATGACACGAGATATTCAGCACTTCACTTTAAATTAGGCTTTGTGTTAATGATTTTGCCCAACTGTAGGCTAATGTAAGTGTTCTAAGCATGTTTAAGGTAGGCTAGGCTAGGCTATGATGTTAGTTAGGTTGGGTGTACTGTATTATAATGTATTTTCCCCTTACAATATTTTCACCATATGATAGGTTTATCGGAACATAACCTCATCGTAACCCGGGGAGAGGGTGTGTTTTGTAATTTTGTATTAAGGTGAAAATATTGTTTGATTTTTTCTTATTATGGAAAAAAGGTTTCCCCCATTAGGTTATATGGCATATGGTTTAATAAAAAAAGCCACATGATATTACACGCAACAGCAATTTTTATGAATTGAATGACCTTTAAGTCATAAACTAAAACTGGATAATAATTAAATTAATACTGCCTGCTTTTATTGTAACTGTTTTCTGTTATTATGGAGTTATACACTTTTATAATAAATCAGGATATTCAGGATAACTATACTAGTTTAAGCCAAATGCAGAGTTGAGTCTGACTGAACACTGAGATTTTCGGGGGTTAAAACAAGCCAGCTAGGCTGAAAGGGGGAGAACAGCTGAGGCATCAGCTTCTGTTTGCCATAGCTTGGATTTCCAGTACTTCAGTTGGCCTTGCCACACTCCCACCCATATGATGTCAAAGCAGCCAGGCATAGAGATAGAGAATTATCTCAGAGTAAAGGAATTGGAGCAATTTCCAAACCATCCTGCTTAATTTTCCAAGGATTCTTTAGTTTTTCTGGCGTCATACAGACCTTCGGCAGATCATTACTGAGTAATAAGTATTGGGTGCTCCTGTCTGTGGTGCCCTAAGAACAACAAAATTTGAGAGATTTGGTGTAATTTATAGTTGTATTAAATTCGATACAGTTTACATTCATTTGTTATACTACATTCTTTATGAAAATGATTGTGTTGAAGCTCTAAACAAAGACAAAACAAAGCAGCAGCATTTTACCCGGACCTTGAGTTCCGAGGGTTTGAAAATGATCGGTTTTGATGAATTGGAGCAAAGTACTGTAGATGAGCGTGGGAGGAATAAAGGAGAGTGGAGTGGACTTCCACTGGGTCCTGAGCTGTTTAAATCATGCTGAGTCAATGCTTGCTCTATAGATATGCAGGTCTCTCCAAAGCAGTGTCAGACTGGAAGGTTAGTGTACAGGTACAACAATATGAGGTACATAGAAACATTTGGAGTAACAGCTCTTACTAAATTAAAATAGTAGGTAGTGCAGATTTAAATGCCCAAGTATTAATCCGTCCACTGGTCACCAAACGGCATGGACCCTATAAGTGAATGTTTTACTACAGCTGTTTTATTAATGCCAAGAAATATATGAAAAGGCTTATGCTGCCATCCAAGTCAGTGTTCTCGCTCTATTATGCAAGGCTGAATACATAAGAGAGAGGCATACATTTCAGAGCTTTGTAAGGTAAAATAAAAATGTTGATGTACGTCCCAAATTTGGATGAAAGCCAAAGAGCGGTAAAGAAAAGGACATCTCTCAAAGAGAGTCTATTTTTGGTATGTTAAAGAAAGGTGTGGAGCAATGCATAATAATGCATGTGTTAACTGCATTATGAATTAGACTAACCACCGCAGAGGGAATCTCTTAAGAATGGGATCTTGATTTTGTTTTTTAAAATGAACGATTTCAAGTAATATTTATGAACTATACAAAAGTTGCTGAAGCAGTGATCCTTTTTCATAGTTGGTTAAGTGCCTGGGCTTCCCCTTTCAGTGGTATCTGTAATATTTTATTGCTTAGTTGGAGGTTCTAACTTTTCTGGTGTTTTTTGCAAATTGAAACTTTGAAACTTTAATCTATGGAAACAAGAGGAACTATTCCATTGCAGCAAGTTAGAAGTTGCTTGGACATGCTTTTCTTTTCAAAAGAGTCTAATATAGAGATCCTGTTTTCCCATCATATTATAGCTCTCTGTGAAAAACATGAATTAATCATATCAGAATGATTGATATTTGAATGTGGATGAAATAAAACTACTGAGGTGGCAAATCCTACTAGCTTAATGCCTGTGCATTGTCTGCAGGAGCAGATCAGCTTTAATAATCAACCAAAGAATGGCTACTTTCCCAGAAAGGTATTTTATTCAGATAGTAACTGTACTAGTGATAATTACATCAACAAATTGGCAGAAATCTATCGACTGGCCATCTTAACTTCCATAAATAAAGCCACAGAGTAAAACAACTTTATCACGGATGAGGCCTATATCAGAAAGAAGGCTTCCACATTTAAGAATGTGGTATATGATCTCAGCAGACTGTAAATTATAGGAATGGAGGTGGACAGTTCAGATTATACAGTATTATACAGAAATATATAGTTTTCGCTATTAATATGATTTTGTTATTCTGAGAAGCCATCTATCTTCCAGACACTTATCTAAAGCAGGGCCAGTGGGCCGCAGCCTATCACAGGGGCAATGGGACACAAGGCAGCTGTAGACCAAGGATGGGATGCACGTCCATCTCAAGTCAGATGGATGGATGTATGAGTGGATGGATGAAGGATTAGTTAGCATCTAATGCAGAACCACTGTATTTATTTTCTTCAGGCCAGGCTTTATATTACATAAATTCATCATTTTGTGTTTATATGGATGCCCTGAAAACAGAACAGATTAACTTTGTCCCACCATAACAATTTACCAATGCCTATTCCCTCTTGAGTTTAGTGGGAAAATCCGTGACCCCCTGCAACGCGAAAGTTGCTCACCCGTGATTAATTGCCAGTGTTGATCGTCGCAATTCTGTCTGCATTGTGCTCAATGCAGCCGCAAAGTGTTAACAGCGAACAAGTGGCCAGGTTTGCGAAACGGTCTTGAAAGCCTCCCCAGAGGAGCCCTCTACTGTCTAGCTTGATCCATATTCTGAAGAGAAACAGCAGAAACTGATCTCCGTTCCGCAAGTCATTTTATGCTGGCAATAGCTTAGCTTAGCGTTTTCACTTCGCAAACACGTCGCTTTATAAATAAATTTTCTTCCCCCGGGCCCGGTTTTTCGAGATGCCATGTCTCAGCACAAAGACATCAGTCATTAGTTTCTATGGAGACAATGAGGGGAGCAGAGGTGCCGCATGTCTGTTTTGCCCAGGTGCACAGGGACCTTTGCTCCTTTGGTTGAAGTGGCCTCTACATGTGCATCTTTAAAACCAGCTTCTCGCATACAGATAAAAGCCGTCTGTGTGTGTGTGGGATTTCTGATGAGGTCAACGTACAATTAATATTAATAACTGTAAATATTACAAATTTTACATGCACAACTCAGATAGTAGTGTATTACAAATCATTATTATCCCTAATACAAAAAAAAAAAATCACAGCTCCTTCGTGTTACGACACGAAGGTCAAAGGACTCGATTGCAGGCGTTGTGGCAAAACAAAAGGGGCTTTATTGGACTAAACATAAACTGCAAACAAACTGGATCGCGAGGGATCAAAACAGAAGGAGTAGAACAAGGAAGGACACAGGGAACAACGTCAATTACTGGACTAGCGATGATGAGACAAACAGGTACTAAAATATAGACTGATGGGGGGCAACAAGAATCAGGTGTGGCCCATCAGGGGCCAGGACGTGACAATACATGACGTGACAATACATGATGTGACAATACATGACGTGACAATACATGACGTGACAATACATGACGTGACAATACATGACGCGACAATACATGAGGGTACCACTTAATTATCTAAGTGTAATCTTTCAAATTCCTTCAAAATTTCTGTCCTGGATCATCTGAAAACATCAACATTAAACTGTAACTCTACTTTAGAGACATATCACACACACACACACAGAGTATATATATAGTGTGTGTATATATATATATATATATATATATATACACTGTATATGCATTCACACAAACATACATACATACATATATTTGTGCGTGTGTGTGTAATGAAATAGCACAGATGTGAGCTGCATGAAATAATGCTGTGTTTTCCATAGCAGATAAGAAAGTAGAAGTGAATGTTCGATTCAATATACTTTTGAAATCATTGATCCCAGTAAGTCACAATTTACAATGAATAAACCCTAAAAGACTCAATGATGGGGATAGTTATCCAGTCATTACACCCATTCACCTGTCTACAGGTGTCTAAGATTAAAAAACGTTCAAACTGTATTTCATGTTTATGTGCTGTTTATTAGGCTTGTCTGAAACATGATAATTATTCGAGTGGAAAGCCAGTGATGGAATCCACTCAGTGTAACAGTCATCCATATTAAAGGCAGATGCCAATAGGAGGATCTGAGCCAAACAGCTACAGACTGATAGAACGATATCAGGCAAATACAGGGTCCCTATATAGCTGAGCCTCCAGTGAGGATGATGGAAATGGCGAGAGTGTGGTGACCGTTTAGATGATGACACCCGATCTCTCACTCAGTCACTTCGGCGGAGGCCAGACGGCTCGTCCTGGTGTGGCTATAGAAATGCACACTTTATACAGAACACAAGTAAACAAATGTATCCTGGGAAAATAGTTAATGATCAGTGAGTTGTCACCAAAGGCAACTTAAGACAAAGCCAGTGTTAATATGTATGTTTAGTTAATGTGGCTAAAATTACACCAAGATATACAGGGTAAAATTCTTGCTGCTGGAGTTTCAAGCCCATTAAGCTCTGTTGGACTTATTAATTTACCTTTATTTAAGCTCCACAGAGATACTGTACATATTCTAATTCCAGTAGGTCCTCCTTGACTTCTGCTATAAATGTTTGTTTCTGAGTCGTCTCAAGACTTTCCTCAGGACGAATGGTAGTTCAAGTCTGAACCCATTTGTGTCAACCTGAGCTGAGATCACACAGTAGTGAGGATTCTTTTGTTAATTACCAGGTCTGATCACTGAATGTCATATGGCAGTCTGGCCCCACTGTACTCAGCCCGTCTATCCATTGCCTGTAGCTTGGTCTTCATGCCAGAGCGAAATCCTCCAAAGGCATCCCTCCTCTTCCTGACCATGGGACGTGCCCAAAGAGAATCTACATTTGGATCAAATGGCATGTGTGTTACTAAGTAATCAAGATAAAAGGGGATCCTGTCTTTTAATGAAATGAGGTCAGAGATGAATGCAAACAAAGAATAGTCTGGAACACCTGAAGGAGAGAGAAACCCTTCCCCGCCTTTGCGGATAGGCTAGTTCTTTGCCGCAGCCTGCTATAGGTCATTTTAACGTGTCGTTCAACATGTCTTCTGAGGGAAATTGGGGAGGCAAAAGCAGGTCAGAGAAATCAGAAGGGGCTTCATGCCTTTATGGTGTTGTCTTATACATATTGTTTGTTCTTTGTTCTGTTGCAGAACGAGGTCACCATAAGTGCCCTTCAGTACTTCCCCTTCTACTTTCTGCATAAGCTTAGTTAATGTCTATGGTATTTAGCTAGGTGATCTAGGTCAACACAAGAATATAAATAGATTAGGAGTGTTTATATCTGTTTATTTGTAAAATCAAGAACATATCAGTGTCCTGGAGTATATGCCGCTGAGTATACTGTTGAGCTTACAAACTGAAATAAATAGTAGCTGTTTAGACACTGGAGCACTTGAATGGGATGGAGTAATTAACGAGCAAAATTAATAAGTAATAGATGCAACTTTACATTTCTGGACATTTCGTTGCATTATTTAGAATGATACTCGTTTATCCAGAACTGCTCTTCCAGTAAAATACATTTATAATGTTTTAATTCTGTGAGCTAAAGAGTTTTTTTTTTTCATCCTTGAATAAGCTTCCAAACTTCAAACTACTCTGTGTAATTTCTGCTTGGTGCTGAGGCAATTCAGTGGGTAGCACTGGGCCATCTGCAACAAGATTTGTGGTTTGAATCCCAACTCCCCCAACCCCCCCCCGCCGGTCCAAGAATAAGACTGGCTTAGTCTTAACCCCCCCGGTCCAGTGCTGGATAAGTACTAATTACTGCTTCTCAAGGCAGTGAGCAGCACATCACCATTTCCAACTGCACAATTGCTCAAGAATAATTTTTAATGTCACCCCTGTGCCATCCATAAATAATTAGCGTTTTTTCAAAGTATTAAAAAGCTGCAATTCTCACACAACCCGTAAATCTGTGTAATAAGCCACACAAATGATTCACGTTAATGTTTAGCTAGAACAGTATCATGGAAACCTATCCTACACATCCAAAACTAATATTAGCTTTAATTCCGGTATCCTACTTGATTTATCTTAGGAAATGTGATTGGAAGTTTTTTTTTGGGGATTTTTCTGATTGAAATAATTTCTGACTAAGAAATAACCTGATTAACAAAAAGAAAAAAAGAAAAAAAAACATAAATCAACTAAAATATATGCTTCTCAAACAATGCCCACTTTCAGGGACACAATGGCTAGTTTGTCCAAAGGGTTTTTTTTTCAAGGGTGCCAGGAATTCCAAGGGTAACAGCAGCGGTGACCGTGTCAGCTTCACTTAATTCCTGCCCTGATATTCATGCACATGAGCTTGCATATACACACACCAGCTGCTGAATGGTACACAAAGATGCCAATTAGTGCATTGCAATCGGTATAAGCAGAATGGCTCTTACACGGAAGCAAGGTGACATGAACGTCGCCGTGATGTATGGTGAATTTGTACCCGGCTATTTTCCGGTCATCTATTGTAAGTAATTACTTATCCGAATAGGTCTGCAGTCTTTAGCAGGAGAAAGCATAGAGCACAATGCCAGAGCATTGCAGGAAATTCACACATGCGCATTCATTTGAAGGGTCACATGGCATCAATAGAGTTACAGTTTTATTTCACCTGGCAATGGGTGCTTAATGTAATGTTATTTATTTTTATTGATTATGGAAATAAAATGAGCATCTTTCTTTGAGAGAAGCATTATTGGCTCACATGTTAATACAATATGTTTATCACTGCAGAATATGGAGGGTGTCTTGGAAGTGGTTGGGGGGGAGGGGGTTACAATTTGGTCTAATGCGTAAAGGCTTTGTTTATGTAGACAGGCAATTAGGCTTTAATTTGTATCCATTTATCCACCCATGAGGTTTTTACTGGGCTTTTATTGAAAGTACAAACACTAAGGATTCCACAGTATAATCTGAAGTCTCTTCTGATCTTAGATTTGTTTTTGGGTTTTGTTCTGTTTCAGTTTTATTGTTGGCTCTCTCTGAACATCTGCAATGCAGCAGCACATTTTCTTGGCACTTATAAATGGGATTATAAAGATTAAGTTGTAATGGAAAGATATGCAAATGTTGGGACCACATTTGAATAGTTAATTAAATGCACGTGCGTGGGGCTGCGCGCTGATTAGCGGCTGCGGTGAGCGGATTCAAGGGTCACATCTACTCTGCCAGTATCTGCAGTGTGGAAGTCGTGCGCCACCGACTGCTACTCTAACGCAGCATGTTTGCACAGGAGGCTTAGCATGAGCGCTAGGTGTCTGAGGAAGCGCACACTCGACGGATGGTCGCAAAATGAAATCCCACATGTTAGCTTGGCAGGGAACCGGAGAATAAATCTAGGCACCATTGACCGCACCTGAAAAATGACTTTGAAACATTGCGTGTCTCTTCTGTTTAATCGCTTGCAGTGACCTTTACAGGATTCCCTCTCTGTCTTGCTCTGCTCAGATGAAATACGCATGTAATTGCACAGATTCTAACTCTAACATTTGCGCTCTCTCCTGCTTTTCTGTATTCATATTCTTAATTTCTAGCAATTTGCTATAATCGCTTCTAAATAAAGGATGGTGTCTGCAATGAATGGTAATTAATGCCTAGATAGTATAGAAGAGATTTGTTCTACATGGTTGATGTAATATTCATACTGTTGAACAATTGATAACTCAAAAGATTCATCTAGTCATACTTGAGTCCTACATGCAGTTATAAGATTCCTGCAGGTATAAATGATGGTTCTTTTCTGGTGTGTGTGCCTGCATGTTAATATAATTGCAATCAGTGGTTGAAAGTTAACTCTTCATTGTTGTAGGAGTCCACAAACGCTCCCACGCCCTTGTGCCACCTATGGGTAGGGCTGGGTATGTTAAGCCCCGAGGTTCGCCCCACTGCGTGCGCTCGTCACAGCCCTCCACTCCTAGTTTTAAAGGTGGGGATTGTTCTCAGGTATGACTCTTCTCCCACAACCATGTCCCATTCCATCGCCTCCATCTGCCAGTCAACGTCAGCTTCGTGTGATGAAAGAAAATCACGACAACGGTTTTTGCAACACTGTGGTTTCCTTGGAATGTTGCTCCCGAAATCACCAGGAAGCTTTGAGGGAGCTAGAACTAAGGCTAATTAATGAATGCTCATCACTATATTTGCAAGGAAAGTCAATTGTGCACAAGGCTGTTATTTATGGACAAATGAAGGTATGCTGATGAGAATCCCATTGCATGATAGCATGTTTCTCCCAAAACAAAAGCAGTATTTATATTCCCACTCATGCAAACCCATGACATTCTCTGTGGTCTCTGTGGCCCATACTGGATAGCGGTTAGCCTGATAACATTAGCCGCATGCTAATTTGGCTCTTCCTTTCAGATATCAATGCCCAGGCCAGGAAGCTACAGAGGAACCGGGCAAAAGGGACCATGACCCTAAATTCAGGGACCTCCTTCTGCCGCAGTCTGAGTGAAACCAGCCTCAACCTGGTGGGAGGCCCTGGGGAGGAGCCTAAGAGGTACTACTCCACCCTGCCCGGGCCCCTGAGGACACGGAGCGGCAGGGATGCGCTGCAGGCGGGCCGGAGGAAGGAGGAGAGGGATGGTGGAGGGGTGCGGCACTCACTCTACCAGTCCCCACATCTTCTGCTTCTTCAGGGCTACAACCAGCAGGTACCGAGAGCACTGATTGGTCAACAATCTGTCACAGGCACTTGGGCTGAATAAAAAACTCTTTAGTTCCCAGAGTTGAGAATTGCCTTGGTATTATATACGCTTATTCGCAGGGATGCACGTAACTGGTACGCAAGTATACATTTACCTTTAAAAACGATACGTGTGACAATCGATTGTTGTAACAACCCAAGCATGTATGTATTTTATGTGCATTTATGCTGCTATGACAAGAAATTGCTGTGTATTTTATCCCTTATACCGTAAATGAAGTACGAATTAGCATATAAATGTTAAATGTACGATACTTTCTTGTCATATCAGCGAAAATGCACATGAAAATAAGTACGCATTTGCGCTGTTACAACAATCGATTGCCGCAGGATTCGTTTTTAAAGGTGAATGCGTACTTGTATGCCAGTTATGTGCATCCCTGCTTATTGGGAATTATTCATTCAGAAGATAAGGCCATCTGATAAATTACAAGATCAGGTGACTAGATAGGTGATTAGGTACGTGTACTGGTGGGAGGATTGCTTTACTGCAACAGGTCTGAATATTTATAGCAAGAAAAACAAATAAACAAGTCACATGATGTGGCACAGTCGTTAAACAGTTGGTTTAACTTTTAATCCTTTCATTTAGTGGTGGAGGGGTGTTTTAATTTAACGGCCAGCTGAGAGGTGGTCCGAGGCTCTCGCCGGCTGCCTCGTCCTGAATATTTTATGTGCAAAGGGGGCTTTACCCCCTCATCTTGGAGGAGGGGGGCAGCTGCAGATCTATGTGAGGGAGAGAGATCAGCAACCTCAGGATTAATGCAGCGCAGCTTCTGAGCTGCCAGCAGCGCCGCAGTGAGCCTGCATGCAGTACCCAGCAAGGCCAGCGAACACCACCCTCTCACCGCGCAGTAATCAGGCTGCCCGCTCGACCCGGGCGTCTTCACCGGGGCCTTGTCGGTGATCTCGACTCCACCCGGCCGAGGCTCCCACAGGGGCTTCTTGCCGACGCCGTCACTCGTCTCCGTCGAGCGTCAGGTGAAGCAGGCGCGTTTCCGGTGCTGTGCTGTCAGTCACCGTGTCACCGATTGGATTCTGAAGAATCCCGCTTATCCGATCGGTGGGAATGTCAGCAGACACTGGGAAAAAATACTTCTGATGAGAGGGTTATTTTAACTAATTTAAATTAACCCTTGAAACTAGTCTAACAGCAGAAGACTAGTTCAGTTGTCATATAAGGAAATCAAGCTTATTAGGCTGCTGACCTTAACGAGGGGGATAGTTCCTCGGTATTATTTTAATTGTCATTGCTCACCATAGCTGACTGATTGACCAATGCAAGTATTTACTGGTTGGTTGTCTCTACTGCCCCTTTAGCTTTCAGCAGTCGTTCTAAATGCCTGCTACTGTACGATTTTATATCGTGTGTTTTAAAAATCATAATAGTTATTTTGGTTGTTCTTTGACTACAGTTAACAACGGCTGTAGGGTAAAAAAAATCAGAAATTAATTTTCTGATGTAATACTGTCACATGTGCTGGGATATAACTGATATTAAATTCAACTGATGTTATGAAGCAGTGTTGACCTGATGTTGAGAAACCAAATCTCACTTAGACCCTAATTCCAAGGCTCTTGTTTCTGAGTGCCGTCCTCTTCCAGAGCCCCCAAACTCCATTTACTGGACACTTCCAGCACCGGTCATGCCCATGCCCCCTCTGACAATCTGCCCTGTGCTAACTGTGGCCCACATCTCCAGGACTGCCTGGTCTATCTGCTGAACCGGGATCAGCACACGGTGGGCCAGGAGACCGCGTCGGCGCGACCCAACATCTGCCTGTCTTCGCCGGACATCCTGCCCCTGCACTGCAAGATCAAGCGGGTCAAGGTGGTGCACAGGTTCACCTCCGCCGTGGAAGAGCGTCTGGTGGTGGAGCCGGTTCCCCACGCCAGCGTCCTGGTGAACTTCTCGCGGGCGGAGCGGACTACGCACCTCCGGCACGGGGACCTCCTCTCCTTCGGGGCTCACTACATCTTCCTCTACAAGGACCCTGTAAGTGCCCGGCTGTTGCCCACCCAGACGCTGGCGCACCTGCAGATCCTTGGCCAGCAGCATGAGGGCGACGGCGAGCCTGGCGGCCAATCGTGCCGGACGTGCGGCTCGCTGGTGAGGGACGGCCCGGCCCGAAGGCAGGCCTTCAAGCCGCTGTTGAACAAGAACCGGATGCTGCAGAAGAGGAAGCTGCAGCTGGACTTCGAGAAGGCCCACGAGGACGAGCTGATTGGTCGGATCATGTCCCTCATTGAGCCGGGGGGAGACGACCACAAGCTGACCCCCGCCTACCTCCTGTGCCTCTGCATCAAGCACTCAGCCACGGCCTTTGAGCCAGGGAACTTTGGCAAGCTTCTGCAGAAGATCGTCAAAAGGATACAGACAGTCGCTTGGGTTAGTGTCATGGAGGCATTTCCCGTGAGTGTGTCTGTTATGTGCTGCGTCTGTATTGTTTGCCCCTCTCTCCTCTCTCTCCGTGCCGTTCACCTGCGGCTAAAGCCGACCCCCTATGTCCCGTCGCAGGCAGCTCGCTGTTCACCGTTCATAATTAGATTCTTCGTGGCTCCTAAGGCTCGTCATCACCTGATGTTTAATTGCAGACTCGCAGCAGATAAGTGGGAGTTTCTCACTAGTCTCATGAGGCGTTTCGGCGGGGGCTGATGACGCTAATTACAGCATAAATGACTTTTGAAAAATGATCGAGGCTTCACTCTGAGTGATGCTATCATACAGAATGTTTTATTTTGAGATAGTTGGTGAAATAAAGAATTCTGAAATACACCAGCTTGTGTTTTACACAAGTGTTTCTCTTTCTTAGTAAACTAAATTTAAAAATTTAGAGCAGACATGGTTGTTAAACTGTACAAACGGTATAGATGACTGAATGAGTCGCAGTTATGATTATCATTGAACTCTAATTCTCCTGCTAGTCACTAGATGTTTAGTCATTTGGATGTTCAGTCCTACCGAACTTTTATGTTAGTTCACCATAAATTGTTGATTTTGTTTCCCTCTCATTGTTTGTTTCTATATTTGCTGATATAGCATCATTAAAAATAAAATAGTCATCACCATCAAAAGGAAATTACTTTAAATTAACCAAATCCCAGAAAAAAGCCCTTCCCCTTTGATCTAACACTTTTAATTGTTAAGTCAAAGAAATATATTTTGACTTAGCATCATAAACTATTTCTAAAATCAGCAATTTTGTCTCGGTGAATTCTGTGTAAGCAGGCCATAGAAGTGCTCACATCGTCTGAGCTCATTCTCCAGTATTGAACACAGAGCGTTGCTCAGCTGGTTAAGGATCTGTGCTCAGCTCTGGAAGGTCATAGCTCCAAATCCCACGGTCAATAGCGTAACCCTACTGCTGCGGGGCCCTTAGCCCCAGCCGCTCCAGGCCCGGCTCTCTGATCCACACATATAATCTGCATCTGACGAAAGCATCCGCGAAATAAATATAGAACCGCTGTGAGCCACTTGGCTTCACCAGAGTCCTTGTCCACATTTATTCTCATTTCTTAGTTTGTTCAGAAAGTTGCTAAATGTTTAAAGTAGCCAATTCTCCCGTGGAGAAACCTTGTCTGAATGTTTTCGCGAGACCTACAGCTTCATGGAGGTCCGGCACTTGAATCGATCGTAAAGGTCAGTTTCACAGTGTTAACTTTGATCATTTAATGCTAGTTGTGATGTGTCAGTTCTCGTTTTCCTTCACCGCACATCTGTGAACGAAAGAGTCCGCCATCTCCAGTGTGAAGCTGTTAATGCCTGATTTATTTTAGACACAGACTTGTGAGGATCGGTTGCTCCTATGGTGTTTAAACTTTTACGAGTGCCTAATTGTGTCGTGTGTCTCGCAGGAGAAGACAAAGGAACTGGCCCAGAAGCAAGCTCAGCAGTGAGTATCGCATTACGCCTTCTGACAGCGAGCATCAGTCTCCCTGAAGGCAGAGAGGAAAACACCACAACATCTCCAGACGTTCGAGTAGAACCTCAAGCATCCTGAGGCTGGGAAGCCGTTAAAGAACATTGATACTTTTTTGTAGTATTTTAAAGCTGCTCATGCATCCTATAATTACGTTCTAAAAAGCTTGTTTCACATCGATGTTGTTCACTTATATCAGGTGTTTGGCTGTGTAGTTACCTGATAATGCTGTACACGGTTCTCCCAATATCAGCTATCAAAACACCACTCTGTTGCCTCCCTCCACCAGCCAGGACCCAACCTCCCTATCTCTGCTCAACATCTCAGACCTGATCCCCGACCTGCAGGTCATATTCTTCTGGATGTCCAACGCCATCGAGATCCTCTACTTCATCCAACAGAAGTGTCCCGCCTACATGCAGGGGATCGAGCAGCTGGATTCCAAAGGTGCACGTCTCCTGTAGCTATCCGGCGTGTCCCAGCGGGAAGGGCGTCCGAAGCAGTGCTGATGGGAGTGTGATTCATATAATGTTTTCCCTTTTTAAAGTGACGGCAGGCTTAAATGTGTCAGAAAACCTCTAATTAAGTGCTTTGGGAGAGATTTTTATGAGAGTCGTTTGTCACACAGATTTCACTAAAGCCACAGTAATAAACTAAAGAATAGATAACAATAATTAATTAAAGAGAGAATTTAAGAGTGATCTGATTCATTATCATATTCAAGTTGAGTATTGAAATGCATATCTGTCCTGCTGTAGCGAATTCCCAAAGGCAGCAAACACGAGGTCTGCGCCACTTGAGGTAAAGCGGGTAGGATTTGTGAGCTGGAGGTGAGGGGGGGTTAAGCGGCTCGCAGGCCACCGCTGGCTCGGTGTAGGATGGTGACAAATAATTACTGGGTGCTAATTAACAGTGACAGCCAGCAGCCCAGGAAATGCTATTACCCCCCCCCCCCACAAGATTATCTGGGGTCCACCCCACCCCCGACTCGGTGTCAAGCTACAGCGTCAGACAAATACGAAATCAGTCCAAAACCAATCTAGTCCGTTTTTTTTCCTTTGGGTTTCCTTTTAAATTAGAATTAGCATCTGCAAAGAGACATACACGTTCCTGGTCTGTTTTCACTACAGTCAACAGCAGAGTCTTTTTAATATTAATTTGATCACAGGAATAGATGTTGGGGAAAAGGATGGATAGGATTTTGACACGCTGAAACTCACAAAAGAAAGGTTAACAACTTGCCCTCATGTTCAAAGCATCTCTGTAATGCAAAGTTTGCAATTAGGAACAAACAGAGCCTCTGATTAGCATTATTGTCCTGGAAAGGCATGTGTCTATGCTGGCTGAGCTACAGTATGAGAGCACTTGATACTCGCATTAGTGAAGCCTAAGCCAAAATAAATGGAATAGTAATGTAAGCAGGGAGCTCAGGACCTCCGGAGGACACTTCTCATCACACATGGGGTTTTGCCTGTCATGCCGCACTCTTTCAGTGGCTCAGCGTGTTAGGGAACTGTGCAAGTAATTGGAAGGTCGTTGGCTCAGATCTTAGAGTTGGCAGTGACATCATCATCGGGCTCCTGAGCAAAGCCCTTAACCTCAAATTGCTCCAGGGACTGTCTGACCTCGTTTTCTCCAAAAAAAAATGTTAATTGCTTTAAATAAAAGCATCTGCTAAATAAAAAATGTAAATGTTTATTGATATACGTCTTACAATGTCATGGTGTGTGTTGTGTTGTTATGTATGGTGTATATAATGTGGAGTAAATATCACCCAAATTCCAGTAAAAAAAAAAGTCAAAAGCGGGCACCATAACTAACTGGTGAAAAAGAACTTTTATGTTCAGTTTTATATTTAACAAAAATAAGTCTAGAGAAAATCCTTTGTTTGCACTGGATTAGAGCATATCAAGAAAATGCCATTCATGCTAAACATAATTTCCAGCATGAATCCCAGCTGTCTTAGGATTTAGAAGACTATTGTTTACGTTTTATTCTGGGCTCGGATTTTCAGCCCTTATTAAACCGATTGTCATGCAGTAATTGTGCGCTAGTCTTATATGTAAGGATATTATATGCAAGGTTGCATGTAAGCATATTAGAATCCTGCCTGGTTACAGAGCCGAATGTACTACGCCTGAGACCCCATTTAGATGATTCTCTGCACCAGTGCTAACTTGTAGTTTGGGCTCAGCAAAGGGCAGCATGGAGAGCTCTTTGACGCGATTGCTCAGGAAAGAATGTCATTGCCATCACACTGGAGTCACAGCACCAGGAACTGTTTCCATGGAAATATTCCCTAGATTGACACTGTAAAGTGCAGTCATGTGCAACATAAATACACAGTACTGAGGACTGTCAAACAATGGCTTTCCCCACAAATCCTTATTTTTAGCTAGGTTGTGCTGGAAAGGCATAAAACGTGTGGCATCCTAAATTTGCTGGACAAAATAATCATCAAAGAACAAGCCAGACAAAATATTTATTAGTATATTTAGGGTTAAATATATATACTGCATCTCTCAAGCACTTTGCTGCTCCGTGAATGACAAATTAGCATATCAGAATGCCAGGAAAATGTGAAAACGCTGGCTTGTATGTAAACAAATGTGTGAAAATACCACGTCAGCCAAGTTTTTCTTACAGCGTGTTTTTAAAATAAGAAATCTATCCGGTATATTGACATTCATATTTCGCTCAAAGAATGAACGTCAAGTACAATGTAACTATCTGTTTAAAAAGGGTGGGAGGACTTTGGCAGCCTTGTGTTCACTTGTTCTTTATGTTTACAGTTTGCACATGTTTTGACACCAGTGTGAGTTTCCATCATTTTCTGCCAGATCCTGGCCAACATGTATGTATATTCTACTATATATAATATTGATGCTCCTGCGTTTAGGCTCAAAGGAGTCTTTGCTCTCAGCGACCATCTCAGCCAATGAGGAGGCCATGACCATCCTGGAGGAGGTGATCATCTACACGTTCCAGCAGTGCGTCTACTATATCACCAAGGTCCGTGCCGCGCTTGGCAACCGCCCTCATCCTCTCTGTACACTCCCTGTAATTTGATAATCACGTTATCCGGGTGTCACCGCCGGTCAAGTCTGATTGATGCTGCCATTGGCTCCCGGTCAAGACAGTAAAAGTTGACAAATGCTGTTGTGGGGGAGGGGCAGTGGTAAAATGCTGTAATGTGTCCAGATTACACAGCGGCCAGTGGTAGGCCTCCTCCGGCACGTGTTGCTGTCACAGCTCAGAGGAGCTGAGCCAGGTGGCCATGAATGTGTCTCATGGGGGGTGTTATGGTGCCACAGGAGTCGCATCACAATGATTATAAAAAAAAAGAAGGAACAAAAGCAACATAAGACAACGGGAACCCTAATACGCTTAGGTGTGGCCATGATACATGTAGTACAGTATGCTGGCAGGCCTGATGCGTACTGTTAATAATAGCAGGCCTCCGGATGGACACGAGCACATCCGCCCTTCTTATAGGTGGTGATCAAACAATTATTGTCATTATATGTAGTTTATCATCCAGCTAGTAAAACTGCAGCAAATATAATTTAGCTAATTATTTGGTTGGGAGGCAGTTTTCTCATGAACACCTCACTGGTGCGTACAAATAATCAGGGAACAAAGATCATTACAGACAAGGTATGGCAGGTAGTCGGTACTGCGGCATTTGTGCACTGTTTCTTTGCACACACAAGTCTGTGCACCGTGATCCTTTCAGAGTGATGCATCCACTCAGACAGTTAGCGCTGTCCGGTGCACAGCAGATGGTCACCAGCCCGCAGAGTGACACTTAAATACACTCTGGCACCAAATAACCCCTCTAATCTGGCCTCTTATGCCTGCTGGAGCACCTGCTGAGAGGGACATTAATAGCACAGTCACTGCCATGTGCAGACAGCCCATGCACTGGTCTGCCAGTCTGCCAGTGGACTTTGGGCTGTTGATGGAAGGGAGCCTCTGGTCTTTGGGACCACCTGCTTGCAGGCAGATCCGCATGGCCGCAGTGCTGCGGGGAGGGGGGGCAGCCCCCATCTGTGGCGGACGTGGGCATCGAACCACGCTAGGCGTAGGATGCAGGGCCAGGATGGTCACTGACCTGTAATCCACAGGGCCTGGCAGGTGTTTTATCAGGGATGTGTAATTAGTCACGTGTCACCTGACTGAAGTCACAAGTCACCTGACCCGAGGAGCTCGTTTTCGTGGAGGAGGACCTTCAGTCTTTTCCCTCTGTGCTTTTTGTTCTAAGCTTGTATCTTTATCTCGGATGGTGGTTGTGCCCTCAGCTATGGTGTACAAGGGCCCACTGTACACACTGTACACACATCCTATATATTAATGCACCCATTTTCATAATGCTGTTAAAAATTCTAAGCTAGCTGCTACATCTTTAATTACCATGTAATTTAAACAAACAAATATTAGACCTAATACAATTTGCCTTATTTATTCTGCTCAACATATTTATATATATAGTATATACAGTAGTTAGCAGTTATATCATGCTAAGTTTTAACATATGAGTAAATCCTGAACGCATCCGAGTAAATGTATAAATTATGTATACTCATCAGTTTTTTTTTAAACAGTGTCACCTCAGCAATGCTGTAGTAAATAAGGACATTCATAAAATTCAATTTGTTATAAATGTTCTTTTTTTAAATTATGGATGAAAATTCACAATGTCAGTTTTTGAGAATCAGAATTTCTGCACATTTTCCCTTGTGTGATTTATATATACTAACACACTGCCGGAAACGCCACACCGTCAGGTGAGCGGTGTAAACAGAAGCTAAGCGTGTGCCGGAGCTGGCAGTGCGCACATGCTGTGCTTTTGAGATCTGCGCGTGTGTGTGCTGTCGTCCTGGGGACCGCGTTGTGCCATAAACATTTTCAGTGAAAGCACACATGAGTAAAATAGAGGCAGTGGAGTTGGTAGTATAAAAATAAGGGTAAATATTATAAACAAATGCAACATAATGGAAACCATACAGTGCTATTCACTGGATTCCCCTGGTGACAATATAAAAGTCAATAAAAACTATAATAGCTCGGATTGACTAGGCTAACGATATGAAAGTCTTTCATCTTTCTGAGTATGTGGAGCAATATTATCCTCGATAAAAGTGCACATTTCTCTCTTTTTTCAGTCCCTGTATGTGGTCCTACCGGGGATACTGGACTGTAACCCGTTTCAAGGGGAGAACGCTGACCCCTGCTGGAAGAGGTCGGTGCTGCCACCCGAGCCAGTGCGCAAGGTGCTACAGGTGTTGCAGACCACACAGGAGCTGCTGCAGCAGTACGAGGTGCACCCTGAAATCCAGTCCCAGATGTTTTCCTACCTGTTTTTTTTCTCCAACGTCTCCCTGTTTAACCAGCTCATAGACAAAGGTGAGCAGTGGTGATATTTGGCTTCCTACTGTAATTATGAAGAGACATTGTCCATGTAATTCCTTTATTTTGTTGCTGTTTGGGTAAATTTACAGAAAAAAACAATATTTATCAGGCCCTGCTATTGCTTTTAGTCTTTGATTACCTTATTTGATTACCTTATTTAAGTCTCTAACAAGCTGAGCAGGATTCGCTCATGTTTTTCACAGGAACATGGTTTTGTTTTGTGTGATAATGAATTCCACTGACTGTGAAGTTCTACACATAACCAGGTCATATCCACACATTTGCCAGGAGAATGTATGCAAGAAATTACGCTGATTTTATTTTTGCCCCAGTAAAATTTTTAGATTAATGGAGATAATATTGTAAATGAGCAGATATGAGGTTGAGAAATAGTCTGTCCGATGGAGATCATGAACCATAAAAGCATTAAAGAAGAACTGCAGTGTCCTTTCCTCTGGGTTGCATGGCTTGAATTTCTCAACCTGGCGACGTTTAGTAGAATTTTTAAATAGTGCGCATCCCCTAAAGACTGTCTTCACAGACACCATTTTCTTAATATCTCTGTCAAATGTAATACACATTAATATAATCTTCAGATATGTCATTTGCTTTGGAAATCCATCTCCAGAGCAGCCATCGCCTCCCAGTATCATTTAAAGTCATCAAAGCACTTTTGAGATGAATGATTCATCCGAGCAAACAGGCTCCGTGTGAACGGGGGCCAGTCGAGTAAATGAGGGGCGGGTGGGGAGGGGGGAGTTTGTCTTTATGCGTCCTCACGACTGCGCGCCTCCCAGCTCGCACCCTTTCTGGATAGTGCCGCAGCGCGTCTCAGCGTTACTCGGTGTAGGATCTGGTTTTGCGGTGCCTGTGAAGCGGCTCATTACTAAAACATGGGCGTCTGGGTGCCGGGGGCTGACGTCCGCAAGCGAACCCCCCGCCGCAAAACACACGCCACTTCGGCAGCCATGGAAACCGGTGCCAGCAGGACGGCGGCGGGATGGGTAATGATGCGTCGAGTCACACCAGGGCAGATAAAATGAGAGCAGGTGACCCCTCTCACGACCCCATTGTTCTCAACAGCTTTCATGCCGCGCTATGTGTTAGCTTAGCCGTAGCGAATAGCTGGTGGGGGCTTGAGGGAATGTGTTTTATTACCGAGCGCCGAATGGGCTGATGGGACTTTGGCTCCGTCTTGGGGCTGGTAGCCCGCTCGCTGTGTCTACTTTAGGAAGAGATTATTGCTCGTGACAACAGATAATCCTATTATTGTTCTGTCATATGACTGCAAATAGAGAGGGCTATTACTGTACTTACAAAACACTGAATTTTTCAAATTCTTTGTTGCCCTGCTTCTTTCCCACAGATATTATCATATAAGGCATAATTGCATTTTGGTATTACCGGATCAGACTTTTAGATCTTAAACTCACATATATGATTTATTTCACAATACACTATCCGTTCAATCACTTACGAATACCTTCCCAGAAAATTAGATATTTAACATAAGTATTGTTTTACTGTAAAATATATTTATGGTTTTATACTTTCCAACTACATAGTAGCATTTCTTTAGTTCTTTCATATATGTTGAGTATGAAGTTTTCGGTAGGTGTATGGATGCACTCTGAAAGTAACATTTTACAGGTGCGCTTTACGTAAAGCACTGCTAGCAAGTACAATGTATACCTCAGATTTGAGGTAATCTGCTCATAGCAAGCGTATTCCATGTCACAGAACGGCATTAAAGCAATATTAATATACATATATCTCATATGTGCTGGGAAGTGAATTGTAGAGCATTTAACTGTTAATACTGGATGTGAAAGTGCTGGTTACAAATTCATGCCACACTGCCAACTGGTATGAATCCTAATACCCCGGAAGGCACTCACACCACACAGGAGAAATACTTGTGAAATCACACCTTAAAGTTGTAAAGTGGAAACGATGGTGGATTGTGCGAGAGCGTGACCTCTCTAATTCTCACAAAGGCTCCATCTAACTGCAATCTGTAAGGAAACTAATCTTCACTCAGCTGGCAGGAAATCTGAATAATTCTGCACTTTCGTCTTTTTCCTTCCACTCTAAAGAAGTAACACGACAAGAATATTAGGAAACATTGTGGCACCTTAAATTCCACAGTCTTACGGTAGCCAGGAAAGAGCCAGTATACGGCATGCTCCTTAATTACGATGAAATAAACATCTAAACATGCTTTAAAAAAAGATGTGAGAAACTGGGAATTGAGTCCCACTGCTGAACTGACTCCTCTGCTCTGTGTGGGGGGGGGTTTGCATGTTTTTCCCAGTGCACCAGTTTCCCACCAGTGTAACAATTACTAGCATGACTAACTTGATTGTGTGGGTGTGATGGACTGGCATAACTATGCGGAGAACGGTATTAGAATGATATGAATTTACATACACAGGAAGTGCTGGGAGGCGGTAAAGCATCACCATAACACTCAGGATGAGTACATAGGAGTTACACTGCATGCTGGCTGACCCAGTGCTGGGCCCCCGGCTTGGTCTCACCATTATGTCTGTGTGTCTGGAGCCATGTAGGATAAGCAGAAAGAAACATGGATGAAAAAAGTATCTCTGTCTGGGAGGAACCCTGGAATTTGCTCCAGGCCCCTCACACCCCTAACCAGGCTGTAGGATAGAAGGATTGAGTGATGGGTGATGTTGCTGGTATCTGAGGGGAGCCCCGTGTCGGTGCTTTTGTGCCGAGGTCCGGCCCGTGGCTGGTACCAGCGCTCCCGGATCCTCCAGGTCCAAGCATGCCTCCGAATGGTGCTAGACTGGGCCAGGAAGGCAGGCCTGGCACATCTAACCGACAAGTTCCTGGCCAAATTCCGCAGCGCCGTCAGCATCCTGACCACGCCCCTCCAGCAGCTGCTGCAGGTATGTCCTTCCTCTCCATCCCTCACTCATATTTCCATCCTCATTTGCAACCTTTCCTGCAGAAGATGTGCAGTCTGCTTCTTCATGATCCCTCCCTGAGGAATTCAGGATTCTTCAAGATTCAGGCATAATGTTCACCACTGACGGAGAACTCTGAGAATGCCGTGGAGCCGGTTCCGTTTCAGCCGGCCTATTCAGCCGTTGCCGTCTGGTTCTCTGATCCCTGCGGGCCAGTACAGGATCTGCAATGCCTCCTTCTCCATATGGTCACTGCAGAACTTCCTATCCTGTGGTTTCTACAGCATGTTACATTGCAACAAATGCGAAGCCAAATTTCCGCCTCACTGGGAACAACGTAGGGGTTTCTCAGAGCGAAGACAAACCAGATGAGATTTCTGCTCCTGGAATTTAGCTCGTTTAAGCAAATCATGGTTAAATAAGTGAAAAAAAAATCTTACTGTGTCCTTGGCAGGAAAATTGGTGCAGATTTATGTCTCGGCAGATAGAATACATAATTGAACGGCATTAAGATATCACAATGGGCCTGCAATGATTTTTAGAAGTCCGATGTCCAATTTAACCACGAGTACAGCTAATAAATCATCTCCCAGGAAGTCATTCCTCCGTGGGCCGGTGTCACCACTGCACGCCTGGCGCATGCAGTTCATGTCCTCCCATGTGACGCTGTTTAATATCGGCGTTGGTTTCCAGGGAAACTGGGAGCTGGCCCAGGCATTTGAGGTAAAGCGTAAGCAAAGCTGATCATGGTGCCCCCTGGCGCCCCCTCTGTCTGGATGGGTTCACAGATGAGCTGGAAATCGCTGTCTCTGGATCACCCATCCCTGAAGCCCGTCCAGCTGCACCGTATCCTGACGCAGTACCAGCTGGCAGCGGGCACGGGGCCCGTGACCTCATGGCAGCCTGGTCCAGATGAGGAGACACACATCTACAAAACAGGTACGGGGCATCTCCCTCTGTCTCCCCCGTCAGCCAGACTTAGATCTTGTTCAGGGAGGCTGGAGTTAAATATAAGCTGTTTAGCGGGCGGTTTCTCAGTCAGTTAAAATCCAGAAGGTCATGGGTTCAAATCCCATGACTGGCAGAGTAATGATGTCACCATCAGGCCATTGAGCAAAGCCCTCAACCCCAACTGCTGCAGGTGGACTGGATGCTAGTTGACCCTGCTCTCTGACCACAAAACTTTCCTCACTTGTCCGTCACTTTGCACAAAAGCATCCGCTAACTAAATAAAAATGTTAATTTACCCAGTAATCGAGCATCATACACATCAGATCCATAATTCTTTTTTGAAGTTTCACTTTTGGATCAGTGTAGGGTGTGGCGAGAACCCAATTTCATTTTCACACCTGGAGATGATTTATGGGCTGAGGGCTGTGGTTTAATGCTGCTGACACGGGGCTGGCGGAAATTGGATTGGAGAGACGGAGACTCCTGGGAATCGGGTGGACACAATGGGGGGAATCAAATGCAATCTGCTTGAGGGAAGCGATAAATAAGTCTGATGTTGCCGGGTCATTCTCCCCTGCTGGCTTTTAGTGGACCTGCTGGAAAGTTTTGAGAACCACCCGCCCATTGTTCTGCCCAGCAGTGGGTTCAGGGTGGACCTGGACTGCGACGCCGTGGACGAGAACATTTACAGGCAGTTGCTGTACGTTCGACACTTTCTGTGGGGTCTGAGGACCAAGTCGCCCTCCACCAACGGCAGCACAGACTGGCAGGAGCCGCAGGTAACGCCGGCCTTATCTTCTGCGCTGCTTCAGCTGCTCGTTTGGAGCGCAGTCAGCAGAGATGTCCTTCTGAGTCATTATTTCATTTGTACAAAACTGGAGCAGAAGTCATCCCATCCAGGGTGCAGCCCAGCCTTAGCTGCCAGGGAAAGGTTCCAGGCCCCCATGCTATCCTGACCAGGATAAGCTGTTAGAAGATGGATGGATGGATGGATGGATGGATAGATGGAATCAGAAAGTATAAATTTCGCATACCACACATACAGGGCTGATGAAACCTCTAGTCATTTGTAACAGATCCAGAACGGAACTACATGTGAATGTTGAAGAAATTCTGAGGATCCAGCTACAAATACAATTAGTATTTGCAGTCAATTATCAATTGACAAAAAATCTCCAAATATCATCCCTGTATGATGTTAAAGCTGATCTGCTGTCATCCTCTCCATGTGCTGGAAACAGGAACCATTTAAAGAGTCGTAATAATCTGGCAGATGAGGGGACCCCTCTGTCGAGGAACCAAGCAAACTGCTAGACAGGAAAATCATTCTTAATCTTATTAAGGGCTTTAGCTGTCTGATCAGGCACTTCAGTCTGCCTGGGTTATATCTTTTCAAGTGGTCATGTTTTTACCAGCTTGCATCTCACGTGTAGTCCGACGTGCTCTGGGTTTGTTTTGCAAAGGTAGGCATCGCTTTCTGATTGTTTTGCTGACGCAGGGCGCCCAATGCCAGTAGGTTTCTTCTCCTTTCCATAACTTGCAATTCTTAAAAAAAATGCTGAATATATTGAGTCAGGGGCCAAATCACAAGTGATGACAGAAGAATAAGAATTTCTTCAAAACCAGGGATGCACATGACTGGTACTTAAGTCTGCATTCACCTTTAAAAGAGATTCATGCGACAATCGATTATTGTAACAGCGCAAATGTGTACGTATTTAATGTGAATTTGCACTGCTATGACAAGACATTACCGTGCAGTTCAAACTTTATACCGCAAATGAAGTACGAATTAGCATGTTAATGTTAAAATGCACGGTAATTTCTTGTCACATCAGCGCAAACGTACATAAAATAAGTATGCATTTACGCTGTTACAATAATAAATTGCCACATATATCGCTTTTATACCAGTTATGTGCATCCCTGTTCATAAAGTATATTTACAGCATCATTCCAGCCCTAGAGACCTTTACGCACCCAGAAGACGTGCTTGAGCAAGGACCCGGTTTGTTGTTTCTGGGCCTCTTACTTCCTCGAGTGTAATGACTGTTTGTGGCCAATAGGGGGCCCCAAGCACAAATGTGTGGTTTGAGTGATGGTGAACATCACCACTGTGCTTAGGATGATGTGGGCTGAGGAATGTGGGGGACATTCTCTCTCTCCTGTCTCTCCAGAGGGAGCCACCGCAGTCCCAATGCAGCCCCAGGCCGGCAGGCCCCCGTAGGGAGGGGGAGGCGGACGGCAAGGTGTCGGGGGTGTCGGCCCCCAGCGGGGTCTCTGAGGAACGCCTGCGGGAGAAGCTGCAGCAGATGCCCCACAGCTTGCGACGGAATGGGCCACAGCGGACGCTAGACCCGTCCTGCCTGCTCACTCCTCCCAATACACCCCTCTACCCAGAGCACCCCCAGCTCAATGGCTGTAGCAGGACCCCCCCAGATATTAAGAAAGCCAATGGCTTCATTGCAAATGGCTTGGAAGGTGAGCGCTTCTAACCGCATGCCGGAACTATTGCAGTTGGGTGCCCATATGGATTAAGATTCTGTGCCCATGATCAGTAGGCTGCTGGTTCAAATCCCAGGGTCAGCAGGCTAATTTTGCCATTGGGGCCTGGAGTGAAGCCCTTAGTATCCCTAAGGGCTGGAGTAAGCCCTTAGTTTTTGGGGTTGTCTGATCCTCACTTGTGTGTCGCTTTAGATAAAAATTTCTGCTAAATAAATAAACATGACTGTTATAAGTGTAGACAAGCAGGCCATTCTGGCCCTGACCAACCTAGTAGTGCTATTGTATTCACTGTTTTCGAGGCTTGGAAAGGACCCCAGACATCAGCAGTGCTTGCATTTTTTTCCTTAGACTAAGCAACTTCACCGACTTGCACCAGCAGCACTGCTACATGTAATCCCACAAGCTCAACCCGTGTAGAAAGGTCTCTGGTTTCGGCTGGTTAAGGGCGGCGGTCGGGGGCCACATGAGCCGGTGGGGCTCGACGGGCAAGGCGACCTTCCATCTGCTTTGTCACCTCTGTTCCCATGGTGCCGTGGAAACGTGACGCTGGCATGGAGACGAAAACATGTCCTGGACACTCCCCCCCCCCCGTGCCTGCGATCATCTTTCAGCTGTAAATCAATGTCCTGTGGAAGCTAACGATCTGCGTCAGCAGTGACGGCCTTCAGTGCTCCTCCCATCCCCAGCTCTTCTTGCTGTATTAGCTTATCATCCTAATTTGTGTCACGAGATACTCGGCGTTTGAAAGATGCCGGCGAATGCGTAACAACAGCACATCTGCCTTCCATAATTCATGACTTCCTGCTTTCTGGAGTCAGAGTGGACAGCAGGTACCTTATTTAGAAGCATTCAGTTTCCCCAGCAGACGCTGTTATCCGCAGCAGTCATTACAGCTCATACAGACTGATCTTGTTAATTAGGCCATTCACATTAAGCCTTCTGCCATTACTAACACTTACAACTTCCACATTTAAAAAGACCAAAGAGTAGGGAAAGTAAGAGCAGTTCCTCATAGCGGGTCTGAGAGTCATGAATTCGCCTTTAACTTGAAATAACATATAGCTGTCAGATACTCCACTGGGGATTTAAATCGCACAGATAGACTTGACATAATTCAACTAGCATGGAAATTTAAGAGACTTAAACACAACAGACACACACAGCTACTGTAGCTGACCTAGAAGTAAGAGATCCACAAAGACAGATGCAGAGGTAAGTTCTCATGTTAGCCTGCATCTGTGCTCCTGGAGCTCTCCATACAATCCCAAGTCCATTAGAAAACAGTGTTGAAGGCAGATTCTGCCCGCAACGGTCTTTGCCAGCAGAGAAGCCAGATAATCCTCCCTCTGCCCCCGGTTTGAGCTCCCCCCTCCTGCGCTGAACAGCCTCTCTGGCCATTGGCTGTTCAGCTACACAATCACTGTAGGTTGCATCAGCCTCCAGAACTGGCCCAGCTGAAGGTTTTGGCATCAGCTCTGCCCCCCCCGCTGCCCAGCTTCAGGGAGCAGAGGGGAATGGTGGGCTCTGGCCGTTCCCTGTCCGGGGAGGCCTTCTGCAAACCCCTCCCCCCCCCCCCCCCCCCCCGGAAAGATGCTACGCTCTTACATGTACTATACAAACAGGGACCTGTGTAACTCACCTTACTCTTCAGATCGACTCACTGTATCTAATTAGAAAAGCTGTAACCACTAATTGCGGAGGAGTCTGTCCACTCAACTGAAAGCACATTGAAGAATTACATTTGACAAATAAATTACAGGACCCCCATTGTAAAAGAAAATAGCACCAGTAATCCAGTGAAATAAAATGATGCCAATTACACCTGTCTGGTTTCACAGAAAGGCCTTTACTCAAGGGCTCTGGCAGCAGTAAGCCTTCATTCATAAGTCTGCTCTACTCATTTCATTTCTGCTCATTCTCATTGTACTTATCTCTTAACCTTGACAGGTAGAGGTATCTATTCATGTACGCTGTCTTCCCACGCATTTGTGCTTCAGTATTCCTCATCGAAAGCTGAAATTCATTAATCACTAAAGCAAAGTCGGGTACATAAGGAGGTGAACGAGCAACTTGGCAGACGGCTGGGGAGGATGGGGGGCAGCGGGAGAGCAGGAGGAGAGCAGGAGGAGAGCACTGGGACACCAGCACAGCCCTCTGTGTCTCTTTGTCCCCCTGCAGGCAACATGGGTGGGCTTGACTTTCCTTTCCCAGTGCCCTCCAGTCAGAGCTCAGCAGCTGACGATTTCTGTTGCGTGTTTGTAGTGGAACTGGACAAGGGACCCTTTGGCCTGGGAATGGGACTGATCGACGGACTGGTGAGTCAACGTTTTTTTTCCCCCAGTCTTCCCTGCCCTGGGCTGCTGTGAGGCCCGGTAGTGCAGAGCAGTCAGGGCAGTCAGAGCAGTCAGAGCAGTCAGGGCAGTGGCACAGCAGAATAACGCTGCCACGCATTTTATGTTATGTGCTTAATGACAAGCGCCCCGAGCATTTGCCCGAACGATGGCAAGAATGACGAATTGCGACCTTTAAAATATGGGCCGACGCAGCAAGGGCAATAATCTGGGATGGAGTCAAAACAAAGTAAAGTAAACAAGGATTTCCATGTGACGTGAGGGGCTGAATGTTCACACCCCAGCAGAGAGTCTGGAAGCTGGAAAATCACTGCTAATCTCAAGTCTACAGGAAGTAAGATTCAAGGTGACACGTTTGAATTGTAATGGGGGATATCATGACGGGATCTCCAAAAATGCCCTTTTTTATTAATTCCGTTCCCCGCCATATATGACCAGTCCATGTAAGGCCTGCTTCTTGGCTTCTTCTTCATTGATGACGCCGTGTGACAGGCCAAAGGGACGATGACAATGACATCACAGCAGGCAATCCTTTCTTTGTGTCTCCGTCCAGCACACTCCACTCAATTCTCCCGGGATCTACATCCGCACGCTGATCCCAGACGGACCAGCGGCATCCGACGGGCGACTCCGAATCGGAGACCGGATCCTGGCTGTAAACGGGACCAGCCTCATTGGCGCCGACTACCAGAGGTCAGTATGATGTCAGGCCCTGAGCTCTCAGAGAGCCCTCTTCAGGTGGACTAGGGCACTGCAGGGTTTGACAGGAAGTAAGGGGGGGAAGGGAGACACATCCTCAGCCAATAGCATCTGCCTGTCCTAAGCCAGAATTCTCTAATGGCTGTCTGTACCCCCTCAGCGCGGTGGACCTGATCCGCTTGGGCGGGGGGAGGCTTCGCTTCCTCGTCGCAAAGTCAGACCTGGAGGTCTCCGAGAAAATCAGCGCCTCTTCCTGCTAAGTAACAACGGAAGCTCAGAGACTCACGGCAAGGTCACATGACTTGAATCCCCTTACCTACAGCGTTAGGTCCTGAAGTAGAATGGCCCTGAATGTTAGTGAAATTTGTGCAGGTAAAACCAAACCATCTGTGCACACCTTTCCCAATACACCATGCAAGCGGTTACTATACTCAGGAAATAACGTGATCATGTTTACGTAGGGGTGAAAAAGGGAGGCCGATTTTCAATTACGGCTTTTATTTTTTAACCAGATGACGTTACACTGTAGCTGAGCACGCTGGCCCCACGTAACTCCTGACGACCGCCGTAAAGATCAGGCCAAAAAGATCTGTCTGAAAATGCTGCAATAACACACGTCACGTTTTCGCTTAGTAACGTTTAAAGCCCATCGGGCGCATTAAGCACATTCATGTTTTTACGTGCCGACGTAGATTTACCGAAATGGCTTTTATAAACGGCTTCCCGCGCCCCACGCCTGCCTCATAAGCACTGACGTACACGTCAACCCTCCCTTCGGGGCCGACAAGTGAAGAGCTAACAGATCAAGATTGACTGATACACCGGCTGATTGGCCGTTAATCCAGATTCAAGGATGCGGCTTTTCTTATAGAGCTTCAGAAGCAGAAGATTTGTGTTCCTCCTGTACTTTGAGATCTTATGTCACATTTACTTTAATGAATGTATCACCTATAAACCATTGGCAGATACGTGTATGTCCATCTATACTGGTGCATATATGTATGTCCAGAGCTAATGGATGACTTAGAATCTGATTTGTTTCTATTGTTCTATAGAGTAAAATGTAAAGTTAATATTCAGCTTTATAATAAAGCAATAATTGTTAAATAACCTGCATTCAATGACTAAATGTGTAAAATGTGATTTTTTTGTGTGTGTGTCATGGTTTGTGTATGATCATTTTTCAGTTATGTTCAGATAATTTTTTTGTTTCACACGAAGTATAATAAATCTAGAAAGATTTCAAGACCCAATTTTGTGGGATATAAAATTAAGGTAAGGAGTCGAACATCGAGGTGCCGTGTCGACAACGTGCAGAAGCACATCAGTCACCACTGGCGCTGTGTGTTGTTTAGTGCATTCGACGATCTGGGTGACAATCAAGCTAAATGGTTAAAACCCCAGATTATTTAGTTCCTCAGTCACGCACCACATTGCTTAACTTCACACCTCTGCTGACAGCAGTGATTCAGCTAAAATCAGGTCTCCCCATTTTAGCACACAGATGTACAACAGCAATCTCCCTGGATTGGAGAATGAGGTCAAACAGCAAAAGACCAAGAATATGTAAACCCCTATTCACTGGTTAATAATAGGCAGTGTTAAAAATCAGTTTATATAGACAGTTGGTGAATTTTGTTTTAATGCCTGTTAAGTTTCTTTCGCAAAAGGATAAGATCCTGGAGCAAGGAAACTGTCTTGCACAGATTGACCACCAGAGGGTGCTAAGAAAACCCATGTAGGCATATATGAGTTTGGCCAGTGATTCTCACCAGTCTCCAGGGTGCACGTATTTTTGGTTAATTGTGCCAGTGCGGTGAAGAGCACTGCAGCCTCCCACTTCCAGCATTGGGGATTCAATTCCCACCCAGGCTGTGTTCAGTTTCCTCTCACCGATCTCTCAAAGACGTATGGTCTGGGCAATCGGTTTCTTAATGTTATATTTTGTGTGTGCAATTCCTTTTTTTTTTAAATGTGCCCTGTGCTTCCTGGGATATGTGTCACACTAAGGGTTACCTTGTATCAGACAGGCTATAAAAGATGGAGGGACCAAAAATGAAAAATAAGCTTTACTTATTATGAGTGGCCAACAGCAGTTAGGACATAAAAGTGACATTAGCTATAAAAAGAAGCAATAAATTCAAGAAAAAGGACTTGGTTTGATTCCTTGAACTGCCCTGTTGAAAAACAAACAAAAAAAAAATCTATAGCTATTTTACGGCAAAGGAGAAACACACATGGTCTCCTAACAGCTTAAAAAAGAAAGTGGTGCAGTGGACGTTCAAGGCATTAAATGACTCCAGCATCTGATGTTTCCAGTTCTTTGTTGACAGCGGTGTGAGCTTGTGTGACAGCAGAATTCGGCAAGGTCCCATCGCTTCAGTGTAGCCCTGACGTTTTGTTCTGCGTTCTTGTGAATGATCAAATGCTCAGCTGCATTGCGCCGCTGCTTTTTTTCCGCCAGAGGAGGTGCAGAAAATGCAGGCGAATTCGTTCTGTGACAGATTTAATCAAATAGAATGCAGAGAACATCAGCTTATCGACGAAAGGCAAATCTCTACAGGAACCGTCAGAGTGACAGGTCCATTCATCCCACATATCAGCATTTTAATGCGCACGTACACACGTACACACACACACAGACACACACACACACACCAGCTTGGGTATATACTCCAGTCCACTGCATGTGACATTTGGGTGTCTGTTTTCATGATGATTACCAAACAAAAAGGCACAAATTCAATAAAGTAAACAGCTAATGAAATATTCAGAACATCCTGAACATGAAAAGTGCAGGGTCATCCCTATCCGATATTGATTCTTTGAAACCGGACACAAAACCTTAATTTCACTGTGTACCAACAACGGTGTATAAACAAGAGGGTAATACAAGCAGCGCTGCAGGATGCCTGCCTTCACACTTTTCTGCATTTATGTGATGCATTTTCTGCAGTGGCTGTTGCCTGGGTAACCGCAATGAAAGCACGGGGCAATCCAGGTACAAGGTGGGATGCAGTGCATCAGCCAAGACCTGTTGTCGCACGATTAACCTGCAAATAAACGCCGACAGGGCCAGTGTCAAAGCAAAAAACACTTTTCATCCAGCATGAACACTGTATTTAATCAAAAATTGGGATGAGCGTAAATCACTCATCCCCAAGCCAAATTCATCTGGAGCAATGACCAAATAAATCACAACATCCATTAATAGGTCTGGCCCAATGACACTGTCAAGAGTATATAAGTGTGCATGGTTCAGATAAGGTCCAGCTCTTAAATGAAAACGTCACCGGTAATTGAAAACAGCAACACGTAGCCTTTTGAAGACCAGAATCCTAAACGAGGGACGTCAAGTTTTGGTCTCCGTTGGAGGAGGACACTAGACGACGGACGGGCTTCCGTAGGGTTTATTCTTGCCATGCAGCTGCAAGGTGGCACCAGGCCCAGAGAAGCTTGGCATGGACAGTCTGAACAACCAACAACTGCACCAGTGGCTTGTTAAAAATCACATGTAAGGGTTAGCACCGTCCCAGACGTGAGCAGGCTGACAGGCCAGCTAGAGAAGATCGTGCATCGTACCTGTACAGCAAAATTCAAAACATCTCACTGCACGATATCACCCTGCCTTGCAAGGCCCTAAAAGGGGATAATTAAGGTGGAATGTTCTGGAGGGGACCACAATACTCTTGTACCATAGGTAAGGCTGCCCTCTTTCACTGAAATGACAACCTGAAATCACACTGCAATTTCACAGAACACCAGGTCCATTCCTCCCTGCAAATGACATGAGATGTAACTATTGTTTTTTTGTGTTTGTGAAATAAGACTACTTTACAGTTTATTTCCCTTTATTTCAATGCAAGAAAAGTTTCACAAGAATGCCACCAGATCTGCAAATTGCAACTATTATACCCCATCCGGGAGGGCAGTGGCACGATTTATCAAAGGACAGCATTGAAGGTTAAGTGATATTAAATGATATCAAAGTGAAACAGGGTTAAATAAGATGAATAAGGTGAATTTCAAATGTTCTGATGACTAAGCTAACTGCAGTAACACTCAGTAAGCAGTGCTTACTTAAAAACAGTTTCAGAGGGGTGGTATAAAACATGCAAACCAGCACAATTAAGCAGTGTCAGAAAAGCAAGACTGATTACGGCTGTGCATCTCACCCCTGTAACAAACCCACATCAGACTGGCGTCCTGCATGGAAGGACTGCAGTGACACGGCTGATGCTGGAATTCAGCTATATGTAAATGCCAAACTGCCAAGGGGAATATGGTTAGCCGACATATCAATGCTGAGAACAAACGACTCACAAAAGAACCTTTTGTTGCAGATGTTGCTGGAGGTCGTTTCAGGTACGATGCCCATTTCCTATCAATCCCCGTTTCTATTAATAACAGAAGAGCTCACGTCAAAAATTTGAGCTATTAAACTGACATTCGCGAGATGTCCATTAATCATATTAAAAATAATAATAATAAAAATTAAAAGCCTGGGGCAATAAATAAAAACATCACTAAAATGTTAAAGAACAAGATTTATATTCAGAGTTGAGGTTTGACACATGAAGAACTTCCCCTTGAACAAGCATTTTATTAATCATTTTGCTGTCTCACTGTTACACTTTTCTGTCCTCATTAGTTGACTCCATTAGTAGTTTTGATATTTGTTCTTTTCAGTGGCATCATTACCCAGCTTTTGGAGAAGAAAAAAAAACAATCTTAATGACATTAAAGAAAAAGTTTAAGTTTATATAACATCAATTACTATGTAAAGATATCTGAATTCCATAACACTGGCTACAAATGGGATATTTTTTTTTCCAGAAAAATAATAGTCATCTGCTCCATTTTTACTGGGTCGATATCTGAAATAATCTCTGAAAGCATCCAAGGAAATATTAATCTGCAAGAAAGGTCTTGCAAAGAGGGTTAGAGCCACAAACTGAATGGAGTCAATGCTGCAATCAGATCACATCTTATCAGGCGGCATAAGAGAAGCTCTGCAGCTCCCGTCAATGACCATCCCTAGCAGTAATAACCTTTTAAATGTGAACATTCCCTAGAAGTATAAAGCAGTATAATCATCATACATATCTCATGCTGTCTGTACAACAAGTGAATTAAGCAAATAAATCCTTTACTTTCCAATGAAAACAAGGACGACAAGTTTACAGCGGAGTCTCTTGAAAGAACATTCTCTGTATTATATATAGTGTCTGCAAATAACAGAAACAAGGGCTCGAGCTTACATACCAAAGGCTTGCATGAGCAGGGTGGTTAAACCTTATCAACCCAACAACCATCTGCTGGTAATTAATCCAGTTAAACCAGACATCTTAAATTTATAAGGGCAGTACATTCAATTTTCATATTACTCTGAGCCAAACACACAAACAACATTATTGCTAACAAAAATATACGTGATGCAGACAAGAAACTTTTATATTACAACTTTTACTACTAAATTATATTCAAATTGAAATCCAACTAGCAAGTGATAAACACCAAGTTCCATCTGTAAATAAAAATGATTTCAACTTTATTTGCTACTGTTTTAACATTTATACACTCAAAGACAGAATATTCTGAGAATTAATGAAATTCAAACATGTGCTCTCACTTCTTTAAAAATAAAAAGTCAGTATAAATTTAGAAACAGAGTCAGACACATCAATACATTCGTAGCACGACCCCTTACGACATGATGAGGTGCAACAGATTCAAAAGGTGGCGGAATGATCTGGACTCATCACGTTGCGAAGAGACACCTTTGAAAAGCCAGAGTGATACCAGCAGAAAGGAGCAAAAATGAGGGAAATGAATCTAAGTCACAATCATCTCTGTGTGGTCAGCTACCAGAGGCACAAACATAGGAAGTTTAGCCCAGCGCGAGACCAGAATGCGATACGGACACAGTGGAGGTCAGCCTGAGACGGGACCATTCACAGAGGGTAAGAGCTTGTGACATGTGTTATGGTGCTGAATTACTGTAACACAAGATTTGCATTATTTTAGTGAATCAAAACCGCTTAAGACATATGCTGCATGTCTTGTGAATGCACTATTAAAAATGTTATATGTATTACAAATACTTATCTTAAAGGACTAGTCTTTCTCAGTGACAACAGGTCTAAATAATATCGATTCAACTTAATAAAGAGTTAGAGCGGACAGACATATTACAGTGCAAGTTTTATTTTTTTTAATTTTGGGGGGAAAATCTGGTTCATAAAATATGTCCTTTACTTGACATCTCTTACTATTAAAAAAGGTAATTTATTTCCCTAAGTCCCAAAATATTCTGTAAAATATGGTTTGCACTAGTTTATATAAACGATTATTACATTCATTGTTAAATTAGTGACTTAAGGCACTTCAGCTGAAGAACATCTCTTCTGTGGGAGTTACCTGACATATATATTTGTGTTCAACATACATTCCACTTGTTCTCAGACATCTCTACACTGATTGCAGGGTCTCCTTTTCACGGACGCATTACTCATTAATGCGGACATGTCTTGAACGAAAAAAAAAAGCGCGAGGAAAGTGCCGTTATACAGAACTAGGCTATAATCTTTAAAATTTCTCTATGTTTTACGGCCTGGGAAAATGATTTACTGCTTTCAGTTGTAATTCATCTCTTCAGATTACCACTATGGTCAAAACATGGCAGTGTTGTTCATATATTTATTACAAAATACATCCATAAATCTGGCTCAGTTTCAAATCACCCAATAGTTGTATCCTTATTCAATGATGAGACAGGACTTCCTCAGTGAGAAGACATTTGTTTTGCCCAAACAAAGGAGTTTTATCAAAGCTAAATGGTCAGGCCACCTTTAGGTCATTATGGAAGATTTTAATGAGGCCAATGACCAGCCTACTGATTAGGCTTAGGCTTAGCTATCCTGAATGCTTACTGTACAGTCTGAAAGATGCCACACTATGTCAAAAAAGGCAAAAAAACAAACAAAAAAAACCCTTAACCAGGCCCAGAACCAAGCCTGTTATAGCTGAAAAGGCCAAACCTACATGTGGAGAAGCAGCCTGAGACTTTTCCAGTTGAAACTTTTCTTTGAAACACAAACTATTTCTTGTAATAACTGATCTTGTGGTGCTGCTGCAGCAACCAGCTGAATGTTAAACCAAAGAGATACAAGGCATAGCCTCTACGTTCCCTTTCAATGCACTCAAAGTCCAACGATATTTGAAAAAGTTACTTGTATTCATCAGTAGTGACTAACTCATAAGAGCTATCGGTGCTCTGGGAAAACCAAACATGGCGCAAGAATTAGTACCTGGCCCGAACGTGTCGAACAGTGACGTGTGTGATGAAAAGCAACAGTATGAGTACAGTGATGACCAAACTTCTTCAACTTGAAGAATGTCTGAGACAACCATTTCCCAGAAGTCCATGGGTATCAGCCAGACCAACATGTTAATGGACAGGCAGGCCTGCATAAAGCTACCTGACAATTTATCATCTTCCCAGTATCGAGGTGACAGTGGAGAACCAGGAGTACTGAGGCAACTGCTGTACGAAAGCCACAAGTTTGAAAATGTAGAATTTATGTTTTTGTTATTATAAAGTGACCAGTTCAAGAGTCTAACCTGCAAACAAATGACAGGGCGGCCCACCTGACATATAGTTTAACTGGAGATTTGCATTTTTATACAGCTTACTAGCCAGATATCGTGATCTTCCTGGCAGCCGGCTAACTAACCAGATACCACAATCTCTCTGGCACTTAGGTAACTATTCAGCATAAAAGCCAAGGACCATAATGTTGAACGTGGGTCGCTCCTTCAAAAGGAGGATCTGAGGCCTACTGCAGCCCAGCCTCTCCGCGATTGATCATAAATTCCGCTGGGTGTGTTGTTCTTCAGTGTGGACAGAACTGCAAAAGGCTGTCTGAAACCAAGCTATCAAAAAAAGCCCTTTACATTCAACCGAGGTTAAATCGCAAACTGTGGTGTTAAAAATACATTTTAATCTTTTAATCATATGATAATGCTCTATAATAGCAAAATACGTTTTATTTTTGTATCATATAGCTTCCATTTCAGAAAAAAAGCAGCTTTTTAATCACATCTGTAACAATCCACTTTTTAGAAAGCTAATAAAGTATTCGTGAAAAAACAAGACTTTATTTTTACGAAATTGAGACTTTAAGATACCACTGGGTTCTCTTCTCAATGCCTAATGCTTCATGTAGGAGACTAAATATATCTGTGGATAAAAATAATGTAAGTTTTGGTCCCACCCAGCTGGTAACAACGCTACAAGGGAACCTGGAATCAACAATTAGTGCTGTAAATTTCAACAAAATATAAGTATCGTCTTCCTCTCTCTGTATTAAGGATGTCTTTCCATTAAAATGGCAATCAAAATGGAGGGCAACACTTCCAAAGATTAACAGATATAGTCACTTCAAGGAGAAATATCAGTTTCGAGCTGCTCTTTACTTTACGCTAAGTTCACAATAGGATGCACTTCTCTACGCTGTTTGGCACGTTGGGTTTAGGATACTCTGAAACACACTGGAAAAACCAAGTCCTCCAGCATGTATCTTTTGCTGCTGCCGTTACCGCACACTGCCTTATTCCCCGGCGTCCTGGGGCGTCGCTGCTACAATAACGGCCTGAGGGACTGGAGCAGTGCTTTCCTCCTCCCGCTTCGGCCGCTTGGCCTCGGGCTCGCCGGGGGCCGGGGTTGGCTTCTCGGCCTCGACGCTGGCCGGTCTGTTCACCACAACTGGGGAGGAGCTGGACGCCTGGGCTGCCAAGATCTGCAGAGGACTGTTGATGGCTAGAAACACAGAAGAAGATGAAATATTAAATATTAGCGGTCAGTTTTCTTTCCAGTACACACAGATGGCCAAACAAATAAAAGGAGGACTGAGAAGGTGTATTGGTACCGTAGATGGAGCTGGAGATGCTGGTGACCGGGAGAGCGTGCTTCCCGTTCTGTGTGACGGGCCGGACGGGCAGCTGGTGCTGGCCCAGGCAGATGGGAGCCTGTTGGACCACAGTGAAGGTCGGCTGGTTGCCGCTCACTGCCTGGATGACGCGGCTGGGCGCAGACACTGGTGCGTAGCTCACGGCCTGTTGCTCACCCATAGGGCCTGTGGGGGTAAACGACAACGGCCCAGCGTGACCTTTGTCACGTCTCGTCACTCAGTTGGCTCTTGAACTTTGCTCAAGCGCTCATGTTTACTGACTCTGGACTCAAAGGATTATGGGTTAGGGCCAAAAGCAAACCCAGAAATGATCCCCATCTCCTTTAAGACATAAGTGGGGTGTGTCAGTAATAAAGTACCTTGATTGTAGGCCTCCCCCGCTGTCTCTTTGCTCCCGGGCGGCTTGGATTGGCCTAGGATGTAACCGTTAGAGGATCCGGCGGAGGTGGTCACGACCCGCACCATAGTGACGGCCGGCGTCTGTTGCACCACCTGGAGAGCGTGACCCGGGGGGTTAAGGGACACCGGCGTGTAGGTCAGCGGCTTGGCTGTCATGACGGCGGGCTGGGGGGGCACCGCGACGATGACCGGCTGGGAGCTGACCGGAGAACCTGAGCAGGACAGAGCAGGCGGGGCGGAATATGCTCAGTGTGTGAATGGGGTAGGATGTGAGGATCCAGCAGGAAATAGCCCAGTTCCTGGTAAAAGAAGTGGGACATCAGGCTGAATCTTTCGGGCAGATTCGCGACTTACCCGGAGCACTCTGCGTGTAGCGGTACTCAGGCACGGAGGCCAGCTTGGAGCCAAAGTCATGATCATGGGGGATGGGGGACCCTTCCCTCGATAGGCACTCTGGGGTCTGTAGGTCACTCGAATGGGGGGAGAGAAGGCCAGGGTGCGTCGGAGAGGCAGGGGCGCTCCTGTGTCCCAGGGGTGACATGTCGGTTCAGTGGTGAATAACAGATGGGGTCACAACACACACACGTGTATACAAACAGGCACAAGAGAAAGCAGGACGAAAGCAGCGGTAATGGGCTCAGACGCAGTGTCACCGGTGGGGCAGACGGACATAATCCACCCAGTTCAATTCTTTTCTTAGACTTTGTATTTTAATTAGGCAGAGAATGGGGACGTTGACTTTGGTCAGGTGACACACTTACTTCGTGCTGGCCGGCGATTTTATGGCAAAGGAGGAGAGAGCTAAGGAGGTTGACTTCAGGTTCTTCTGACAATCACGACAGTTTTAGCCTTTATATCCTCTATTCTACGACGAGGAACAAATCAACAGCGCCCCCTACCTGGAGGACAGGGGGCCGAACGGAGCGCGGAAACATGACACGCCTCGTTGCCGTCGCTTGCGGAAGGCCTGCTCCACCAGCTTGGGCTCCGATGAGGGGTCGATCCTCCAGAAAGAACCCTTTCCCGGCTCCTCCTGGGATCGGGGCACTTTGATGAAGTAGCGGTTCAGGGACAGGTTGTGGCGGATGGAGTTCTGCCACAAGGGGGAGCCAAACACCACATAAAACGGGCAGGTTAGCATACTACCGGCAGCTCGTAGAAACGACCTTGGGACAGCTTCCGATATGGCTTCAGGCGGCTGGTGAGAAATGTGCGAAGCTCACCTGCCAGCCCTTGTCTGCGGTTCTGTAGTAAGGATAGTGTTTGGTGATATGGGCGTATATGCCGCTGAGGGTGAGCTGCCGGTCCAGCGCTGAAGAAATAGCCTGGACGATGAGCTGTGCGTACGAGTATGGAGGCTTGGACTCATCCTGGGGGCAAACGGACATCGTCAGGGCAGCACACGGGAAATACACATGCTGTATATCACACGCCGGACCATTCCTGCAGGCTAATGTCATAAACGCTATACCTATTGTTGGTATGTCTGGTAACAGAAGGCAAAGGACTTTATATTTATATGAATAATTAGTCAAATGAGAGAAAAGAAAAAAAAAACTGAATGCTCGTAAAATCAGGAGAGGTCCACTGCGCCCCCTTGTGACATTACACTACCATTACATGAAGAGTAAACTCAATCAATTCCATTAATCAGTGACAGTGTAAGAAAGGTAATCTAAGACAAAGCAGCAAACGGGGAGAGAGAAAGAAAAAAGTAATTGTGAACAACCAAAATTAGGGAGGGTCACCTTGGGGCTGTCACCTTCTGAGCTGTCAGCCTGCTGCTCTGATACGGCCTTCGCTGCGAATTCGGCCGCCAGCTGCAGGTCTGAGGTAATGTTGCGGCCGAATCGGTAGCCCGATGACCCGGCCCCACGCGGGCTCGCGGGACAGGAGTTAGGGACACTACCAGGAGAAAGACACAGCAGATGAATAACACAAATTGTTATATCACCTCCAAGCAATTTCTACCTGCTTCAGAAACATTTCACTGACATTTTCTGTACAGTAATGAGATGGATGAAGGCTTATCCACATTTTATTTACATACATAACCATTTAGCCAGTGGTTCTTGGTCATAAACAGACAGCCTAACACTGTCCTGTGGAGCTCTCTAGTAGCATGATTCATGGTCCCCTTCGATGACAGAAAGCCATCCAGGTCCTGATGCATGTCTGTATGAGCTTCACACTGTGAAATAGAAGTTCTTGGTCTGGAACGAGCATCCATGTTCTTTTGAAGTGGAACGCCAGCCTTGTCCAAGGCGTACAGAACTGCAGATCCCCAGATGATTCCTTGGATTTTGTGCAACTTTTTGAATGATTGTATGTATAGTTCTCTGCGGTTCTTTGGCAGGCTGAGCGCCATAGGGAATGTTCATTAAAAGGTTCCCCCACTTGGACAACGTTACTCTCATAGTGGCTCACTGGAGCCTGGAAGTACCAGGGGTGGCTGTAACTTTACACTTCATCCACAGGTGATCAGGCACAATGCGGTTCTGTGCTCCGGTAACCTCACTCCCATGATAATGACCAAAGTTAGACTGATTTATACTGGGCAGGACTGGCCCAAATCAAAGCCAAACTATGTGCAAAATACACCTGCAAAACATTTAACCTTATTTATCCATTTTCAAGTTAAAGTATAAACAGCTGGATGAGTCATGTCTGTTGAGGTCAATTCATTTTCCATGACCTCTATTCCGATGCAGGTATGCGTATTTTATTCAATACTTATTAAACATCTTTAAATTTCAACATATGATGAAGTGTTCTTTCAAAGTAAAATATCAAAACCGAAAATCTATGACTTAAATACTAGTATAACCAACCTCTGACAATGTGCCAATAGCTCTGCTCTGCTATACAGAACCATCATCATATAAACAAATATAAACAGTTTAAATATTTGAAAATGATACATTTCAATGAGACATCAATTTTAATCCTTCTACTTCACATCGTATGATTATGATAATAGCGATCAACCAAAAGGCAATATTCTGCCCTATAAGTAATCCAAAAATATGAATGTAACAACTTTCTTCAAAAGCACTTTAATTCTACATTATGGTGCAACCTTATTTCTATAGATTAATACACTTGGGAGTGAACCATGTTAACCGCTAGGCAGGCTGGTGAAAATGCCCCTTGGAGAGCGTGATATCCCATGTAGGCAGAGTTACCTTGTAACAGTGTCACCAGCTTGTGCAATCTTGCTCTTTGCAGTCAAGAGGATTTCTATCCGCCGACAGATCTGTCTCTCTCAAGACGCTGCACACTTCAGAAAAAACGTCACTAAGAAACATGATGGCGCTTTTGGAATTCCCTCCTTGTTGATGACTGGTTAACGGCAGAAGACTCGTTTTTTTGCGGTCCTGGTAACTTCTGAGGTTCCCTGTAGCGTCTATCCGTTTTCCGTCATTTCAGCGCCGTGCCTAGTCTACTAGGCGGAGCAACAAGCTAAAGCCTAAGACCAATAAATTAGCAAAAAAAACTATCCAAACGATACCTCAGACAGCTATAGCCCTAACAATTTATTAATCCACAGAAAGGTTTCGCTATATTTGTTTTCCTAAAGACTCCACCGCAAACTATATTGCCAAAAGTATTGGGACACCCCTCTAAATCATTCAATTCAGGTGTTCCCATCACTTCCATAGCCACAGGTGTATAAAATCAAGCAGCTAGGCATGCAGACTGCTTCTACAAACATTTGCGAAAGAAAGGGTCACTCTCAGGAGCTCAGTGAATTCAAGCGTGGCACCGTGACGGGATGCCACCTGTGCAATAAGTCCATTCATGAAATTTCCTCGCTACTAAATATTCCACAGATAACTGTTAGTGGTATTATAACAAAGTGGAAGCAACTGGGAACAACAGCAACTCAGCCAGGAAGTGGTAGGCCACAGAGTGGGGACAACGCATGCTGAGGCGCACAATGTGCAGAAGTCACCAACTGTCTGTAGAGTCAATAGCTACAGACCTCCAAACATCATGGGGCCTTCAGATTAGCTCAAGAACAGTGCATGAGACCTTCATGGAATGGGTTTCCATGGCCGAGCAGCTGCATCCAAGCCCTACATCACCAAGTGCAATGCAAAGCGTTAGATACAGTGGTGTAAAGCACGCCACCACTGGACTCTAGAGCAGTGCAAGATGTGTTCACTGGAGTGACAAATCACGCTTCTCTGTCTGGCAATCTGATGGACGACTCTGGGTTTGGCAGTTGCCAGGAGAACAGTCCTTTGCCTGACTGCATTGTGCCAAGTGTAAAGTTTACTGGAGGGGGGATTATGGTGTGGGCTTGTTTTTCAGGGGTTGGGATTGGCCCCTTAGTTCCAGTGAAATGAGCTCTTAATGCTGCAGCATTTGGAGCCATTTTGGACAATTTCATGCTCCCAACTTCGTGGGAACAGTTTGGTGACGGCCCCTTCCTGTTCCAACATGACTGCACACCAGTGCAGAAAGCAAGGTCCATAAGGACATGGATGAATGAATCTGGTGTGGAGGAACTTGACTGGCCTGCACAGAGCCCTGACCTCAACCCGATAGAACACCTTTGGGATGAATTAGAGCGGAGACTGTGAGCCAGGCCTTCTTGTCCAACATCAGTGCCTGACCTCAAAAATGCTCTCCTGGAAGAATGGTCAAAAATCCCATAAACACACTCATACACCTTGCGGACAGCCTTCCTAGAAGAGCTGAAGCTGTTATAGTTGCAAAGGGTGGGCCAACTCCGTATTAAAGCCTAGGTATTAAGAGTATGATGTCATTGAAGTTCATGTGTGTGTAAAGGCAGGTGTCCCAATACCTTTGGCAATATATTGTATCTACTGTCATGTTCTCCACACAGAATGTGCACCTGAATCTACCATGATGTTGAGGTTCTATGTTAAAATCCGCTGCTGCATGTTTTGGTGTTGATAGAGCAGCCGTGATTTCTTTCACAAGGACTCGTTCCAGCCCAGGGACGTTGGCAGCCATAAGATTCCCTGCATTACCATGAAAATATAAAATCGCAGGAAGTGAGGACCAGTCTCGACAGGGACTGTTAACTTCAGAGCAAGACTGTCATCAGGAGGCGTTCCTAGAAAACTTGACATTTCTTCTAAAAGCACAGATGTCACCAGCCAGTGCATTCAAGCAGCTCTCTCAATGAGTGCTTGCTGACAGGAGGTGGTAAGCTGGGCTTTCAGCACTAACGTCTTCTCACCAAAGTGCTTTTATTCGTGGGTGAAGGCAGGTCCTCTAGGGATGTGGTGATCCGAGCTAAAAGCAATTTATTAGCTGCCGAAAGCCTTCACAGTTGACCACATTCATTAGCATTATGTAATTTTAAAAAATATTTTGCATAATTTTCACACTTTCTCCTTGTTATGCTTCTGTTTCGCTGACACATCACCATGTCCACCCCTTCCATTTATTTCAGATCAAAATGGCCCCACATCAAACATGGTTTTGTCTGAAGTGAGACCACACCATTG